>NW_024096646.1:0-691939 GCF_016545835.1 Crotalus tigris | reverse complement strand
ATAATGTATTGGCCACAACTATTTTAAATCACTTGCTTAATGACTGACCTACATTGCTGTACTGTTTAACAGTTGCTGTTACTGAAAGCCAGACTGGCTGTTTCCAAGCTGATAATGAGGTTTGGGGCGGGAAACTGTTACTTTAAACCTATTGGTTGCCACCTAGAGGCTAACTGTATAAATAGCTGTGCAGCAGCCTTTAGGGCTGCTTCTGTTCTGAGTTAATAAACTTGTTTGCTGTTTCAACACTCTGCCTCGTTCAATACCTAAAGAACTGAAGATATAACAGTGGCGATCAAGGTGGGATGTGCTGCTTCATTGAGAGAACTTGAAGTCACTAGGGGGTGAGATCAACACAGAGCCTGTGGAATTACGTTCCCCTCCCCTCGGTCTGCCAGCAGGCCACGCTGGAGACCACCACGCTCTAAGGATCCGTCCTAGGGCCTACACAGAAGCCAGCAGCGTAAGGCATTGAACGAAGAAACAAACCACCATGTCAAAGGTCGGGAAGCTCAAAGAATTTGATGTAACTCATGTGGAGAGATGGACATCCTACATTTCCTATGTTAAAAATTACCTCTGCACCAACCAGGTTGCCCAAGATGGATTGAAGGCCATGACACTCCTCTGCATGTGCGGCCCCGCCACCTTCAACATTGCGAGAACCTGGTTGCCCCAGTGCCACTCGAGTTGGTCACCTACGCGGACTTGAAAAAAAAGCTCAGAGACCACTTCAAGCCCAAGTTATCTGTTATAGCATGGAGGCACGCTTTTGAGCAGCAGGAGCAACAACCCGGCGAGTCTGCAACAGAATTCATGGCTGCTTTTCACCAAGTGTCCCGGCTCTCCAATTTTGTGGATTTGGAGGAGAGACTACATGACTGCTTAATCTACAGACTCTGGAATTGAGAGCTCCAACAAAAACTGTTCGCTAAGGAGACTCTCTTGCTACAGGAAGCCTTGAAGGAGGTCATGGCAGACGAAGCCGTCGGAGGGGCCATTAAAGCGCTGCAGCCTCCAAAAGTGTGCCAAGCACTGAAGCTATCCACCACAAGGACACCGAGCAGATGGAAGACACCGACTCAGACTACGAAGTTGACCAGCTACGAAAGCACCCAGAGAAGGGACCACAGCCAGCTGAAAAGGCAGTTCTGTTCCTTAGATGCATGGGCTGCGGAGGCCGCTGTCAACGTGCAGATTGCCGATTCCGAACTGCAACATGCCGGGCCTGTGCAAACTAGGCCACATCGTCGCCATCTGCTGAGGTTGTCAGAGGTACCGCCCAAAAGAAGACACATTCCGGAGAGGTACCAGGGCCCTGGGTCAACACCGAGTAGGGCTCTGCTCCAGCTGAAGGAGTGTATTCTGCACTGGTGCCCACTGCCCCCTAAAGCAGAAGCTTAGACTACAGGTCAAACTTCAGGGAGTTCCATGCAAGATGGAACTGGACACAGGCTCAGCCATGTCCATCATTTCACAAGGAACATTCAGACACTTGTGCCATCGTAGCAACAGATGGGCCAAGCTCTGGCTGTCTCATCTACTACTCACAGACTTCCAAAACTCCCGAATGGTGGTCAAAGGCGAAGCCACACTTCTGGTGGAATTCAAGGGGTTCAAGGGGCCACTAGATGTCGTAGTGGTGGAAGCCCAATACACGAGCCACATAGGGCTTGATTGGTTTGATGCGTTGGGCATTCAAGTAACTGGCATTCACTGAACACAAGCGGCAGATCTGTCTGCAGTCTGCCAAGAGTTTGCGGATGTTTTCAGTTCTAGTCTAGGGGAGTACAAGGGTCTTCCGATCACTCTCAAGCTTGATCCTATGGTAACTCCAATACGGATCAAGCCTCGTAGAGTGCCTTTCGCGTTAAAACCCAAAATCGATGCAGAGCTGGATAAGCTAGTGGAAGAAGGGATATTGCAGCCCGTAGACAGTGGGGTGTGGGAGACCCCCATAGTAACATCATTAAAGGCCAACAGGGAAGTGCAAATATGCTCTGACTATAAGTGCACCCTCAACAGGGCACTTCAATAGCAGGGGGAACCCTGTGCCAGTTGTTAGCCATATTTTGGCATCATTGCAAGGAGGCAACGTGTTTGCCAAATTAGATTTAGCACAGGCCTATCAACAACTGCCCGTGGACGAGGCCACAGCGGTAGCACAGATCATTGTCACTCATAGGGGGGCTTTTAAGGTTAAGCGCCTACAGTTCAGGGTGAGTGTAACCCCAGGGCTGTTCCAGGGAGTGAGGGAGTGCATGCTCAAGGAAATTCCAGGGGTTTGCCCCTACTTCGATGATGTCCTCATCACAGGGAAATTGATTGAGATTCTGGCTGAATGGCTTAAGGCCATCCTTCAGCGGTTCCGCGATATAGGACAAACTAAAAAAAGAAAAGTGCAAGATTGGGGTAGAGTCAACCGAGTTCCTTGGTTTCTGCATCAATGCTGAATGCATTCATCTGGTGGAATCCAAATTAAAAGCAATCCAGCAGGCCCCAAGGCCGAAGTCAAAGGGAGAGCTTCAGGCTTTCCTAGGCCTTTTCAATTTTTACCATGCCTTCCTCCCAAACAAGGCCACAGTGGTAGAGCTGTTACACCAGCTCTTGGATAGACAAGCTCAGTGGCAGTGGACCAGTGTCCACAAGAGTAGTTTCCAAGCAGCCAAATCACTGCTGTCATCGAACTCAGTTCTCACTCATTTCAATGAGCAACTACCTGTCTGCATTGCATGTGATGCATCCCCGTATGGGGTTGGGGCTGTGTTAAGCCACTTAATGGCTGATGGGAGGCAGAAGCCCATCGCGTATTACTCCAGGACCCTATTGTCCGCACAGCGCAATTACATGCAAATTGACAAGGAGGCTCTGGCCATTAAAAAAGTTAAAAAGTTCCATGACTTATGGCTGCCAGTTCACGGTTTTCACAGACCACAAGCCACTCCTAGAGTTGTTCACCACAAACAAACAGACACCTCAGATTCTGTCTCCTCAAATGCTGAGGTGGTATATCTTCCTGTCAGCCTACAGTTACAGGGTGATTCACAAACTGGGCAAAGAAATGGGCCACGCAGACGGCCTGAGCAGGTTGCCCCTGCCACATGTGGAGCCAGATCTAGCTCTGGCTGCACGCATCCTGGCTATCCAGGATTTGCCGGAATCTCCCCTTCACGCTGGGGACATAGCTGCTGAGACAGCAGCTGACAAAACGCTGAGTCATGTGCTAAACTGGGTACACACAGGATGGCTGGACAAATGTCCAGGGCCAGAATTTCAGAGTTTCTTCATGAGAAAAGATGAGCTTTCAGCTCATAAGGGATGCATCCTTTGGGGATGTAGGGTCATAGTCCTGAGCTCTTTAAGGCCCAGGGTCCTAGGGACATCCGGGAATAGTCCAGATGAAGGCACTTGTGAGGAGCTACCTTTGGTGGTCAGGGCTAGATAAAGCCATCAAGGTCCAAGTATGTGGTTGCTACACGTGCCAGCAATCCAGATCGGAGATGCCGTAAGCCCCTGTCCACCAATGGGAGGACACACACACACCGTGGTCAAGAATCCACATCGATTTTGCCGGGCCCTTTCAGGGACAACTGTTTCTAATAGTGGTAGATAGCCATTCTAAATGGTTAGAGGTCGCACCAGTCCCTATTATGATTACTGCCAGGATCATCCAGGAACTGCGCAGAATCTTTGCAACACATGGACTTCCAGACATGTTAGTCTCAGACAATGGGGCTCAGTTTACCACTTCTGAATTCCAGTCTTTCCTCAGGGCAAATCTAATATGGCACGTCACATCAGTTCCCTTTCATCCAGCCTCAAATGGCCAAGCAGAACCCATGATCCGCACAATCAAGGAATCACTAAAACAGATTGTCACAGGGGATTGGCACCACAGACTGGCAGATTTTCTACTCTGCCAACGCACAACTCACTGTACTGCCACGGGTAGAAGCCCTGTCAAACTCAGATGGGGTCGACGTTTGATCACCAAGCTGGAAAGGCTGTACCCTGACCGGGTTGCCTCAGACTCTGCTCAGCCAAAGGCACCTCGGTATTTGCAAGTGGGTGACCAGGTTTGGACCCAGAATTACGGTCAAGGGGCTTTGTGAGTGACAGCCATGGTTGTTAAAGTGTCGGGACCACTCTCTTATGAGGTGGGTGAGTCATTCGCCAGCACATTGACCAGCTGCATCGGAGGCTAGCAAACCAGTCACTGGCTCAGGCCTCTCAAGAGGGCCACATGCAAGTGCCGTGCAACAGCGGCCCAAAAGAGGAGCTTGCACACTCCAACAGAACTCTTACTCAAGGAGACAGGGAAAAGGCCGTAGGAGAGCTTCCCCAGACAGACAGACAGAGAGTATCCACTGAACAGGACCAGCAAATTGCACTGAGGGACAGCCCTGCAGACTTTGCTGCATGATTGGACTTTAGTTTGGGCCGACTGGGACTGGCCAGCCAAAGGGACCCGAGTCAATCTGACTTCACTGGACCTCAGAGTTCTGGTCTACCCAGCCAGGCAGGCGAGCGGGGAGACTGGGAGATCCCTGCAACCCCTAGACATTCAGAAAGGTCAAGAAGGCCGCCTAAATATCTGCAGGACTATGTCCAGCAATTGAGAGTTTGAGCCATCTAGGGGGAAGGGGTGTAAAGTATTGGCCACAACTGTTTTAAATCACTTGCTTAATGTCTGACTTACATTGCTGTATTGCTTAACATTTGCTGTTACTGAAAGCCAGACTGGCTATCTCCAAGCTGATGATGAGGTTTGGGGCAGGAAACTGTTACTTTAAACCTATTGGTTGCCACTTAGAGGCTAACTGTATAAATAGCTATGCAACAGCCTTTAGGGCTGCTTCTGTTCTGAATTAATAAACTCGTTTGCTGTTTCAACACTCTGCCTCGTTCAATGCCTAAAGAACTGAAGATATAACAATCCTGGTAATCTTGTTCATTGTGGGGAAAAAAGCACACGTAGCAAACTGCCATGCTTCCCCCCCCCCCACAAACCTCATAACCTTTTGATACCCTTTGTCCCAAGGAAGCAGCCAAAAGATCACCCCCTTTTGACTTAATACCTTACCTACCTAAATAAATAATATGCTTTAAGTTCCCCCTTATCTCTTCCCGTCTTTATCTTTTCCTGTCTTTCATCTACCTGTATTTGTCTTTACCTAATCTCTGACCATGTAATGTGTTACTAGAAAATAATTGCTTACATGAAGGAATTTTTCAATTACTTTATGTCAACAGCTAAAGGTTAAACTTATGAGTATAAGATGTCAGCAGTTAATGGTAAAGCCTATGTATGTAAAAAGTATATAAGAAGCAATAAACTCAGAGTTTGTCAAGCTGTGTCCTGCAGCTTCAAACCTCTGCTCAAGAAATGCCTGAGTCTTTTTCTTAGCATCATTACAACTGGCGCCTTGAACAGGGACATCCCCTCTCGAGGAAAAGCAGGGACATCCCCTTCCGAGGAAAAGCAGCAACCAACATATTTACAGTCGTCTGGAACAGACCCCTTGGTGCACCTTCTCGTCTTCTCATCCTGCGAGATTTCTCAAACTGTAAGTATGGGCTGCGATATATCTCACCATCAGCAAAAGCATGTAAGAGAGTTAAAGTTTCTCTTACAAAAATCAGGAATGATAATGCCTGAAAGAGAGCTTAGGAAGCTAGTGAGTGAGGTAGGAAAAAACTGTCCCTGGTATCCTGAAAGGGGGACACTCCAACTTAAGGATTGGGAAAGAATAGGTAACACCCTTCATCAGGAACCCCAAGCCTCAGTGGATGTTTTACATTGTTGGCATCAATGTCGCCATGCAGTGGAAAAATATGGAGCTGATGCAGTACAATTAAGTTCTACTCCCTCTCCAGGTTTTAATCATGAAAAAGTTTCAGTTCCATCAGCTCCTATATCTTCCATGATGGATGTGACACCTTCAGAGCAAAAGAATTCTAGATCTTATGTTTCCATTCGCCATGTATTAGAAAATCAAATGGCGAAAGGAGAGGGAGATATGCAGGAAATAGCAGATATGTTCTCAGTTTGTCCTGTACATTTGACTCTGTACAAATTACAGGCCTTAAAAATTCTTGTTCAAGAACAATTACAAGCCAAACACATTGCCCCTTCCACTAGTCCATGGAACACTACAGTTTTTGTTATCAAATATAAGTAGTGAGACGTTTGTAACAAAAAATTTTCCTGTCTCTTTTGTTTTTCAACTGGCTGTGTTGCTTTAAGAGCAAGAGAGACCAAAATAAAGAAGGGGGGGAACTGTTCATTTTAAACTTTTTTTCCCCCTCTCTGCTTAGAATTCCAGTTTGCGAATGGAGATGAAATTTAATCCCCGCTCTTGCAGTTTCAGCTGGCAAAACTTAAGTTTTGTAAATGTTTAACCTACTTAATAGAAATTTGTTTCCATCTTTGATTAACTTGGAATTTAACTTATTGACCAAAGGAAAACAACTTGGAGATCTCATTTGTAGTTCCAGCATTTACCACAGTTGAACAAATTAAGTACTTGAGTACTCAATTTGTGGACAGAATTCCATATAAAAATTGTCACTTAACACTTTTGATATTTCTTACTAGTAAGATACTTACAGGAGTATTAGCTGTGTTAGAAGTGCAAAAAGTATATTGTATTGAATGGCTTTACTTATCCCATCCCAAAATGTTTTATCTTTTATCCAGGCTGTTGCTGAAATAACCTTAGGACACAATCAAGCTTGTCCTTGAAATGGGATTGATTTAATTAATATTGTTTTTTCTATCCCAAAATTTGATTTTCAATTTTATTTTCAGAATAACTTATCTCTTCTGCTGTTATTTTAGCTTTCCACACCTTTTCTCAACAGACTTTTAACTTAATCTCTGATTCTCATTATGTGTGCCAACTTATTTTTAATTTTCCAGGTGCTTACATCATGCCCAGGATCAACCCCAATCTTATGGCTTTGTTTTTAACTTTACAGCAGCTATCCTTTGTTTCTCACATATGCATCAGTCCATTAAGAACTGCTTTCATAAACAATTAAAAAAGGAGGGATCAAGGGTACCTAATTTGCGTCAAATCAATAAAGTCTTAATAACTTTAAACCAGTTAAATATTTCTTTTCAAAACACTACTGCCTACCAGCGTCACTTTCAGCAGAAAGCTGTGCTTCCTAATCCATTGGTATATTATCGGCAATTGCCTGATAAAACCTGGTTAGGTCCAATTCCATTACTAACTTGGGGGCGAGGCTATGCTGCTGTGCTTGCTCCTACAGGCCCTCTCTGGATTCCAGCCTGGTGTGTGTGACAAGCCAAAGATGTTGTGGCAT
This sequence comes from Crotalus tigris, assembly GCF_016545835.1. NCBI lineage: Eukaryota > Metazoa > Chordata > Lepidosauria > Squamata > Viperidae > Crotalus > Crotalus tigris. The sequence continues at coordinate 684,607 of NW_024096646.1, read as the reverse complement.
CAAGTCCAGAACTCAATACCGGAAATGAAGCAGGTGACTCTTCAGACAGCACAACGTCCCTTTCACTCTCGCCATCGCAGTCGGCCAACAACCTGGGGTGATGTGAAAAACCTAACCTCCAAAGCACAGATGGTTCTGTGGCAACAGGGAAAAGAACTTAGACCAGAGAATTTATGTGCTGCCATATTTTGACTGCAAATTTCTTAGTCATTCTTTGCCTCTCTTTCCTTCTTAATTGCTGCGTGGGGGCTGAAGCTCTCCCACCTCATCCTTTAGAATCACGGATGAAATATAATATTTGGGTGCAATTAGCTAATGTAGCACAAGTGACAGACTTTTGTATTTCTGAATCATATGACATGGAAAATCTACTCTCTACCTGTCTTATACCTGTGTGTGTCCCAGCTTCAGTTTTATGTGTTATTTCAATGTTTCTGATCAATTTGGCGTTATTCAAAAGCAAATTAATGTTTTACATAACTTGGCTTCTGATTTAAAAATTGATACCTTAGGAAATTGGTGGAGTGCTCTATGGTCATGGCTTCCCATTGGCCTTCTTGGAAAGATTGTTCAATATCTCATTATAATAGTTGCTATCCTTATCAGCTGTTGTTGTTTATTTCAATGTCTTATTTCTTTACTTAATAAGATGTCTTGCAATCTTCCATACTAAGCTAAGATCCACTAACTACTCCTGCTTAAGATGTCTTCACTAATAAAATAAAGAAGAATGAGATGTGGGGGGGAAAGCACGCGCAGCAAACTGCCATGCTTTCCCCCCCACACACACAAACCTCATAACCTTTTGACACCCTTTGTCCCAAGGAAGCAGCCAAAAGATCACCCCCTTTTGACTTAATACCTTACCTACCTAAATAAATAATATGCTTTAAGTTCCCCCTTATCTCTTCCCGTCTTTATCTCTTCCTGTCTTTCATCTACCTGTATTTGTCTTTACCTGATCTCTGATCATGTAATGTGTTACTAGAAAATAATTGCTTATATGAAGGAATTTTTCAATTGCTTTATGTCAACAGCTAAAGGTTAAACTTATGAATGTAAAATGTCAGCAGTTAATGGTAAAGCCTATGTATGTAAAAAGTATATAAGAAGCAATAAACTCAGAGTTTGTCAAGCTGTGTCCTGCAGCTTCAAACCTCTGCTCAAGAAATGCCTGAGTCTTTTTCTTAGTATCGTTACAGTTCATATTATAGCAGTGCAGCACTTCCTGTTTGGTGCATATATGGTATGTAGAAAGCACGTTAAATTACAGCTCCTTAAATTACATATAGTATATAGAACCATGCTAGAGTTGTGGACGGCAGCTATGAAATTCAGAAAAGAGGCAGCTGCTTTAAGGAGTTACAGATGGGGCTTCCTGCATGCCCCATATACTGTACCCCAAACAATTCATTGTCACTGAATCTAAAAAATTACATAATCCTGATGTATATCATTTTGTTTTCCATGACAAAAGAACATTAAAATAGAAAAAAAGATAATATTTTGAGCTTTGTCTGTATTCTTTCAAATGTGGTACACAATTATTTATCTAACTAATTTTAATGCTTGAAACTCAACATCAAGAAAACCAAGATCATGGCATCTGGCCCTCTCAATTCCTGGCAAATAGATGGGGAAGAAATGGAGGTAGTGACAGATTTTATCTTCCTGCACTCCAAGATCATCACAGATGGGGACTGCAGCCAAGAAATTAAAAAACACTTGCTCCTGGGGAGGAAAGCTATGGCAAATCTAGACAGCATACTAAAAAGCAGCGACATCATTCTGCCAACAAAAGTACGTATAGTCAAGGCCATGGTTTTCTCAGTTGCAATGTATGGCTGTGAAAGTTGGACCATAAGAAAGGCTGAGCGCAAAAGAATTGAGGCCTTTGAACTATGGTGCTGGAGAAGATTCCTGCAAGTCCCCTGTGTCATGTGTCTGACTAATGAAACACTTCAAAGAACTTTCAGGCATTGTTTAACCTAAAAAGCCTTTATTAGTGTAATGGAGTGTCAGCACGGCATGGAGGGATGCCAAGATCTGAATTTCCCTTCCTTTGCACATAACCTTCCAGGCATTTCCCCTCCCCTATTTTGGGGTCATGATTCACATCTTCCAATTAACTTGGAGGGCAAAGATTCATTTCCATTCCTTTCCGTGCACTTTTCCCTCCTTCTCTCAGTCTCATCTGAATTAACTCTAAAAATACCAGACAGTTCTGAATATTTTGTCAAAGCAAGAAGATTCAGTATTAGCAGCATTGACATCCAGGCCCTCTTACAAAATGGATAGGTCCTGTATGTGAACAAAAGCATAGGTCAGGGATTATTTCTTGGTTTGTTGGGGTGTTTCGCATGAAACCTTTTGACAAGTTTGTCAGCTTTCACCTCACTGGATTTCATCCAGGTGGCTTCAGACAATGGGTATCCCTTCCATTGTATTAGGTACTGCAATTTCCCTTTAAAAATTCTAGAGTCAAGAATACGTTTCACTTCATAGTGGGTCTGTCCCACAACTACGAGGGGCCCAGGTGCCTTCTTCAGGGGAGGTCTTAAAGTGGAGCCCCAATAAAGTTTCAACAAGCTGCAATGGAAGACTGGGTGAATTCTCCCTAAAAGTCTAAGGAGTTTTAGTTCTACGGTGACCGGATTGATGATCCTTACTATGGGAAAAGGCCCCAAGAATTTTGGTCCCAATTTCTTGCTGGGCAATTTGAGGCATAAACATTTAGTTGACAGATAAACCTTTTTCCCAACTTGGAATGTTCTTTGGGGAGCCCTCTTTTTATCAGCCTGCTTTTTATACGTTTCAAAAGTCTTTTTCAAAGCAGTCTTTTGTTTCTCCAAACTTCTTCCCACCCTCTCACCCACTGGTCAAGTGTCTGGGAAGCGGAGAGCACCTGACGGTATTCAGATATTGGGCCAAACTCTTTTCCTGTGGCTACTCTGAAAGGCATGTAGCCGGTGCTGCTGTGCACAAAATTATTGTATGCCACCTCCGCGAAAGGGAGGAGGTCAGTCCAGTCTGTCTGTTGGTAGGAAACGTAGCATCTAAGATATTGCTCTACCATTTTGTTAGCAGATTCTGCAGCCCCATTGGTGGCCGGATGAAAAGCAGATGATAAGCCTTGAGATGATCCAATTAATTTAAGAAAACTCCTCCAAAATTTTGCTCTGAACTGCACCCTCCTGTCTGAAATTATTTGCTTAGGGGCACCATGCAGCCGGTAGATATGTTTCAGGAACAGTTTGGTCAGCCGTTGGGCAGATGGGAATCTTTTGCAGGCAATGAAATGAGCCTGTTTTGAGAACAGGTCTATCACAGTCCAGATGACAGTATTTCCTCTACTTTCAGGTAGGTCTACTATAAAGTCCATAGCTATTTCTTCCCATGGTTGAGAAGGGTCTGCCACCGGTTGCAGTAACCCAGGGGTTTTCCCTGGGATTCTTTTCATGGTGGCACACACAGTACAACTTTTTACATAGTTTTCCACATCCTTTTTCAGCCCTGGCCACCAAAATTGCCGGCAGGTGAGGTGTAGAGTTTTTAAATATCCAAAGTGTCCAGCCTGTTTTATATCATGGCTGTTTGAGAACATTAAGATGGAGGGCTTCAGGCAAATATAGTTTCTCCCCTTTGTAAGCCAAGCCATCCCTGCACGTTAGGGAGGTTTGATTATCTTTGAACCATTGATCAGTGAGGAGCTCTCGTTTTATTTTCTTTACCCCAGGGTCATCAGGATTGGGGACCCTCCGAGGCGTAAGTTGAGTGGCAGTTTGTGGATGGGGGATAATTGCCTCATTAACCTCCTCCCATTTGCTTTTGTATTGGGGTAACCGGGATAGCGCATCAGCTAGGAAGTTTTTTTCCTCCTGGTATGTACTTTAGAGTGAAGTTGAAGCGGTGAAAGTACTGTGCCCACCGCACTTGCTTTGGGGACAATTTGCAGGGATTTTTTAGTGCTTCTAGATTTTTGTGATCTGTCCATACTTCAAATGGCACCTTGCTCCCTTCTAGATAGTGTCGCCAGTTTAATAGCACCCACCTAATCATGAAGGCCTCTTTCTCCCAGATTGCCCATCTCCGCTCACTTTCAGTAAATTTCTTAGAGGTGTAGGCATAGGATTGCAGGACCCCACTTTTGTTCTTTTGCAGTAATACAGCTTCAACTGCCACATCGCTGGCATCAGCTTGAATCACAAAGGGCTCCCCTGGGCAGGAGTGCTTTAGGACCGGTTCAGCAGCAAATAGTCTCTTTAAATTCTCAAAAGCTGTTTGACAGCCCATCGTCCATGCTAGTGGTTGGCCCGGTCATGGCTTCCCTCCTCCTTTGCCTGTTTTGAGTAATTCTGTAAGGGATAGGTAATCTCAGCAAAAGAGGGGATGAATTGACGATAAAAGCTGGCAAACCCCAGAAAGCTCTGGAGCTGTTTGCGAGTTTTGGGGGGCTGCCATTTGATTATACTTTCACCTTGGCTGGATCCATTTCAATACCCTCGTTGGAAATTCTGTAGCCAAGATAATCTAATCGGGTCTGGTGAAATTCACATTTCGACAATTTGGCATAAAGCTTGGCATTCAATAGTTTCTTTAACACTTCTCTCACTAGCTTTATGTGATCAGTCATATTTGTGCTGTAAATCAGGATATCATCAAGTTACACCAAAAACCCCTTGTACAAGTGATCATGTAGGACTTCATTAATCAACTGCATAAATACAGCTGGGGCTCCCTGTAGTACAAATGGCATGACTTTGAACTGATAGCTCCCCATAGGACAGTTGAAGGCAGTTTTCCACTCGTCTCCCTCTTTTATTCTCACCCGGTAATATGCCTCTCTCAGGTCTAATTTAGTGAAGACACTCCCCTTAGCCAGATGGGTTAATAAGTCCTTTAAGGAGGGGGAGGAGGTATTTACACTCACAGCATTGAGACCCTTATAGTTTACGCAGAGATGAAGAGACCCATCTTTTTTCTCTTTGAACAATACGGGCTCCCATGGTAGATTTGGCCCATTCGATGAACCCCCTCACTAGGTTTTTGTTCATGTATCGCTGCATCTCCTCCATTTCGAGGGGGAACGTAGCATACATTCTCGGGTGTGGGAGTTGGCTCCTGGCACCAGTTCGATAGAGCAGTCATTGGGTCTGTGAGGGGGCAGGGCATTGCATTCTTTTTCACTAAATGCCTCCACCAGGTCCCAGTATTCATTGGGGATGAGTGGTTTGCCTGGTGGCAGTGAGGCAGCCATGTGTGCTCATTGGGTGGCCTAAGGTGTCCTGCAACATCAGTTGAATCAGCGGGAGGTTTAGGCCCTATAGATAGTCTCACAGCTTGTATATATTTCCGAACAAAGCACAGGATGTCTGTCACATACTTTTTCTTTCTTAAGAATCTATATGAATGGCTCAGATGCAGTCCTACAGATATAGATGATAACACAGATAGGTGCTTTCCTTTGCTAAACACTATCTTAATTTCCCTAGTGGGAATTTAGGGTGGTGTTTGCAGTACATGAGTGCCCACTATCACCAGATTTTCTACACTAGGCAGTCTCTAGTTATGTTTAGTTACAGTTCTCTATACTTCCAGCCCAAAGCTTCCTGATTATGTTCCTATGGAGGGCAGCAGCTGGAGCCTGGAAGTCATCAGGTAGGATGGTAGTATAATATCCATAATAAATCTATGTATGAAAGTCTCTAAACCAATTAAAGGGACTGTGAACTGAAAAAGTATTCGTGTCTTTAATCTTAGATATCCTTTGCTATTCCTGTGAGTTGGTATTAATGGACCGAAACTAGAGCTTCTGAAGGCTGCCTGCAGCCCTTCTCCTTCCTTGGATATCAAAGCAGTACAGTACCGGGGGCGGGGAGCAGTGATACAGGAGACTTCTATTTTTGAAGCTTCACGTCTTCCAGTTTCTATAAAAGAATCAAGGACACTTTTAAATTTATTTCAACAACACACATGCACAAACATACATACACATATACTACGCAGCTGTGTTACAGCCCTTAGATTAGCTGTTATATCTATTTAAAAAGTCAGAGCCCCAGAATGGATTAGCATCCGATGCTACAAGACTCTGCAAAAAAAGTCTAGCAGTATTAATGTGAAGCTGGAACAGCTTTGTCTCATTAAACCATGCATGAGGGGGGTCAGTGTAATCTTAATATCCTGTTCATTGACTATAGCTTAAATAATTGAATGGGTTTGATTTTTTTTAAGAGTCAGATTTAGTATTCATTCTGAACATTTTTTCCCACAAAAAACTGAAATAAAAGAATAAATTTTGTTAATGAAGAACCTGCATGGCTTCTGCTTTGGGAAATCCTAACTCATCAATCTTTTTTTAAATAATATTTTATTAATTTTCTAATTTTACATTAGGTATTTAAAAAGCAATGTGGTGGCTGGGTTAATCAACAATTCAATAACATACAAAAATCTTTAGTACAAGTCTCAAGTTACAACATCAAATATTTCTGAGACATGGAATAAAAGTGTGGGGCCTCTTCTGAATGATAATGATTAAAAGAACAATAAGGAAAGGAAATAATTGGTTGACTCTTGCCACTGAAGAAAATTAACTGGAGCATCTGTCTCACTCTCCAAGAGTTTGTATTGGGTCTGGAGCTCACATTCCAAAATACTTTGGAAGCAGGATTAAGCAGTCAGAATTATTTTATATATTGCATTAAAAATACATGATTTCCATAGACATCTACTACTGACAGCTACATATATATTTTTTAAATTTAATTTTATTATTTTATATTTACCGCACATCTTACCAGCAAGTAAAACCTTTATCTTGACTCTAGGTTGATGAGGAAAGGAATGAAACAAGCAAGGAGAGAAAATCTTTCTGTAGCTTTTTTTCCCCCTGAAGTTTAAAAAAAAAAATCCTTTAAAGTTGGGCCAGAAAATGGCCCAACTTTAGCTGTATATTTGACTGCCTGTAGAGCAGTAATAGTGCTACACTCAATTTGCCAGCAAATTTGGAAAACTCAACAGTGGCCACAGGATTGGAAAAGGTCAGTTTACATTCCAATTCCAAAGAAAGGCAATGCCAAAGAATGTTCAAACTATCGCACCATTGCACTCATTTCACATGCTAGTAAAATTATGCTTAAAATCCTACAAGCTAGACTCCAGCAGTATGTGGATCGAGAACTACCAGAAGTACAGGCAGGATTTCGAAGAGGCAGAGGAACTAGAGATCAAATTGCCAACATACGCTGGATCATGGAGAAAGCTAGGGAGTTCCAGAAAAACATCTACTTCTGCTTCATTGACTATGCAAAAGCCTTTGATTGTGTGGATCACAACAAATTGTGGCAAGTTCTTAAAGAGATGGGAGTACCAGACCATCTCATTTGTCTCTTGAGAAACTATATGCGGGTCAAGAAGCAACAGTGAGAACTGGACACGGAACCACTGATTGGTTCAAAATTGGAAAAGGAGTCCGGCAAGGCTGTATACTGTCGCCCTGCCTATTTAACTTATATGCAGAGCACATCATGAGAAAGGCAGGGCTAGATGAATCAAAAGTTGGAATTAAGATTGCCGGGAGAAATATCAACAACCTAAGATATGCAGATGATACCACTCTAATGGCAGAAAGTGAAGAGGAACTAAAGAGCCTCTTGATGCGGGTGAAGAAGGAGAGTGCAAAAGTTGGCTTGAAACTCAACATTAAGAAACCAAAATCATGGCATCCGGCCCTCTCAATTCCTGGCAAATAGATGGGGAAGAAATGGAGGTAGTGACAGATTTTATTTTTCTGGGCTCAAAGATCACCTCAGATGGGGACTGCAGCCAAGAAATTAAAAGACGCTTGCTCCTGGGGAGGAAAGCTATGGCAAATCTAGACAGCATACTAAAAAGCAGAGACATCACCCTGCCAACAAAAGTGCGTATAGTCCAGGCCATGGTTTTCCCAGTTGCAATGTATGGCTGTGAAAGTTGGACCATAAGAAAGGCTGAGCGCAAAAGAATTGAGGCCTTTGAACTATGGTGCTGGAGAAGACTCCTGCGAGTCCCTTGGACTGCAAGGCGTTCAAACCGGTCAGTCCTAGAAGAGATCAACCCCGACTGCTCTTTAGAAGGCCAGATCCTGAAGTTGAAACTCAAATACTTTGGCCACCTAATGAGAAGGAAGGACTCACTGGAGAAGGGCCTAATGCTGGGAAAGATTGAGGGCAATAGAAGAAGGGGACGACAGAGAATGAGATGGCTGGATGGAGTCACTGAAGCAGTAGGTGTGAACTAAAATGGACTCCAGAAGATGGTGGAGGACAGGAAGACCTGGAGGAGCATTGTCCATGGGGTTGCGATGGGTCAGACACGACTTCGCAATTAACAACAACAACAACAGAGCAGGGGTCTAAATTCATGTGGCCCAGTGGCGATTAGGTCATGGCCCAATAGTGAGCTGCAGCCCAAAGGTTGTGGGCTCCTGCTCTATAGTAGTCAGATGGACAGCTAAAGCTTGCAAAGATTTGTTTGTTTGTTTTTTACTTCAGGGGAAAAGTGCTACAGAAGAATTTTCTCTGTTTGCTCACTTGGTTCCTCTTCTCTTCAGTCAAGGCAAGGTTTTTAAAAGGGATATTGGTTGGAGGGCAGAGGGCAATTGGGGGGGGGAGATCAACAAGTCTGTCCTTCCCAGCTTTTTTTTTTTTTTTTTTTTAAGAAATGGGGCTTTCTAATGTGCAATCAAATGAATTGTTTAGTAGAAAAATTAAAATGTATATGAACATTTTATTTATCAAAAACAACATGTATAAAACAAACTAATAAAAGAAGTACTAAAGAAGAAGAAAAAAGTAGATATTTTGTGAGAGGCTGTACTCTGTTAAGGGGTACAACTCATCTTGGTTGCAGTTGAAACAGAAAAAAAAATGAAGATGACTTTTAGACATCTTGATGGCAGTGATATTGTCTACACACTTTTATTTAAAAATTAACCACTCTTGTGAAAGTGCTGTGTTATTCTTCCAAGCCTATTCTGTGTATAATTAACACAAATATACTCCAGAGCATCTGTCTAGCTGACACAATGAAATTCAGTCAAAGATAATACAGAGGCAATAGTAAAATCAAAGGAACAGACACTTGGGCCATAAAGCTTGCCAGGGTAAATTGCATCAATATCAGAAATCTAACTTCAGAAGAAGGAGGCACACATGCACACACAGTAAAATAGAAGACAGAGATCATAAAGAGGAATGTAGATTTTTCTAAGCATCTTCCACAGGATTTTGTGTATTTATAGAATAGGCAATGCTTTAATCTTCAAGATGAAGTAGAAGGCAATTTAGTTGTGCATCGTATGCCTTGGGGTATTAAGTGCTCTGTGTTTTCCCCTTTTCACAAAGTTTTTCATACATTTTCAAGTGTCTGCCTTAATCATTCAGGGCTCTTTTTGTCTGTCTCACACACAATCTTTGAGGATTGTCAAAGAATTACTTGGCTCATCCAGGCAATACCAGGAGAGGAAACACTGAGAATATGACTTCCATCTGGAGACTCCAACACACAAAATATGAAGACAATGGATAAATGGTAGCTCAGTAACAATTCTTAGACTGGAGTCTTTTCCTAGATTGGAAAATTCTTTTGAATAGACAGTAGTCTAGTTCTCTCCAGGAAAATGGCAAAGAAATAGATAGCCCAAGGTAAACCTCTGGTTTCATTAGGCAATAGTAGTTTTATCAATGATTTCAACATGAGTTTTTGGACAAATTTGTGCACTGCCCAAACAGCACAAATTAAATCTACCATTAAGTAGTACTGAATAGATTTATACAGTACTTTGGAAATAGGTCTTTTCATAGGTTTGGTACCTTTACAAAATTAATCTTCATTTGGATTGCCATTATTGTATTTTATTATATTTGTATTGTTTTATTTTATTATTTATTTTATTTTTAAAAAACTTACATGGCCTCCCATCTTGTAAAACAAAATGCTGGGCAGCTCACAACAACAATAAAACCAAAGATGAGAAAATTAAGAAAAAGAGAAAACCAAGTGCCTGACCACCATAGAATTCTCAGCTTCTAATTTTACTATATTTCAAGGCCTTGGAAAAAGTCAATCTTTATGACTTTCCATAGTCATCTCCATTGTCCTTGATATGTTTTTTGTCAGACTATCTTAGTCAAGCATACAGATAAATCAAAGCTTCCCCTGCACTGACAAATAATTTCACACTTTGATAAGAAACTCCTTCTACAGTAGAATGAGGAACTTCCGTTTCTCAGGAAACAGATAAGTTGCTAGTCCACAATTGCTTATTCCTGCTGTCTCTTTCAGAACCACGTCCCACTCAGAAATACTGTCTCAAGTGGTATTTTCAGTCAATCAAACAGTCTTTGTGAAATTTGTATGTTAACACAAGGCAATACAATTGGAATTTAAGATGTAACTTCATGTAGAACATGCATAGGCTATTATTCCTTTCTTCTTTTTCCCTTTTTATTGCCTTGATTCCATGAATCCCCTAATCTATATTGAAGAACTAAAGCCTTGATTAGTACCACATTTACTGCATAAATGAAAAGCATAACTGCTCTTCCAAATTGCTGCCTCCACCTGATTGTCTTGATTTCCTCCCAACATAGTTGCTGTACTCCATCACTCTTTTAGAGGATTTCTTCACTCTGAAGAACAACTATTTGGGGTGCAGGGTGAGGGGAATGGGAGAATTTGATTCATAATGACATTATATTTTCATATCTTAGAAACAGAGCCTTCATTTTTAATAGCATTTTTGTAGACTTTATTTAGTTACTATAGTTTTTTTTCCACACGGTCTTGAAAATAATGATGACTTAGATCAAGCTTTGGGAATTAAAGAAACATAAATACACATTCTAATTTGTTGTTCAACAAGAGAGATATTCTTCTTCTTGTTATTGTGCCATATCCATTATCGGAAGTTGGCGATCGTGTTGGCGATCCTATTTTTATCAGCAGCTGCACGAAAAAGTGCTGCTGAGTTTTGTCCAAACCAGTCCCTTAGATTTTGAAGCCATGATGTTCTTCTTCTGCCTGGACCTCGTTTGCCTTCAATCTTTCCCTGGAGGATTAAATGGAGTATGCCGTATTTTTCTGGGTGTCGCATCACATGTCCGAAATAGTCTAACTTTCGTTTTTTAATTGTTTTGATGATTTCCCTTGGCTTTCCCAGGCGGCTTATTTCTGATCTTGTCAACCCAGCTTATACGTAACAGCCACCTTAAATTCACATTTCAAATGCTTATAGTCTCTTCAGATGGCCTTCTATCAGATACCAACTCTCTACTCCATGGAGCAGGAAAGATATGCATATGTGATAAAGCAAAGAAATATTGGAGTAGGATTCACATCTTAATACAGAAGATTCTCAAAATGAATATAAAGATAAAACCAGAAACTTTTCTTCTGGGTTTAATGGAAAAAGACTTGGAAAAAAATTGGAATTTTGATGTTATATATTTTGACCGCAACAAGATTAGTTTACAAACAAAAATGGAAAAACACTTTGATTCCTACAATGGACAAATAGTTGCAAATGTTGATGAAATTAGCAGAGATGGTCAAATTGATTGCTTTGATCAAATAAAAAAATACAATTACTTTTGTTTCTACTTGGAAACCATTTCTAGACTTTGTGCTTAAGGTGAAAAAAAATGAAACTTTGATTTTGGGTTTTATCGATTAGATAGATTTGTTGTTATAGAAATGGTTAGTTTATATTATTATGTAAAAGTAAAAAGTTGAAGTTTGATGCTATTATCTTATTGTTGTTGTTGTTAGTTGCGAAGTCGTGTCCAACCCATCGTGAGCCCATGGACAACATTCCTCCAGTCACCAAAGGTAGTCAGAAGTCAATGCCTTTTCTTTCCTTTTTCCCTTTGCTCTACACTTTTCCCTTGCCCTTTCCTTTCCTTATTTTCAAACTATTTTCTTTTGTATTTTTGTATTTTATATTATAAATTAATAAATTTAAAAAATAAAAAACAAGGGAGATATGGAAGTCTGTATCCAGGCCTAGAAATCAAAAGGCAAAACAATCCAAATCCTAGAGTTTCCAGACATCAGTTTCACATGGTAAAGAATCAGAATATTGATGGCTGTTAGGCAATTATGGTCTAAGTTACACAGATAAGCAGACACACTGGCTCACAAGCAACAAATACAGCTTTCACCAATGAGAGATTCTTAAACTGAGAAACTTTTGCATGCACAAACTTGTGGGAACAGCTTTCAAAGTGATCAAAGCAGTCTTGTAAAAGTTACAGTTCTATTAACAATTTGAATAAAAGTGCTTCATTCATATTCCTGCATGTTTCAAATGCTTTACATAGCCCTATTAAATATTAGGAACATCCCCTGCATGGTTAGAAGGGGTTCAACCCAATGCTTTTTGTAAATGTCATTACAATCAATTGCTTTAAAATTAAGGTTCAATGATGAAGCAGAAAGTTTTCATGAAGAAGTCTCATAGTTCAATCCCCACCATCTTTGGATAAGGCAAAATAAAACCCAAATGCCTGGCTGAAATTGCACAAAATGTCTGACACGTAGGATTTTTATTAAGGGCCTGACACAGCAAAAGGCAACTTTTAACATTCACTCATCTTTTTGTTTATTAATTAAATTTATGTGCTCCCCATCTTGTCCAAATTTTCTGGACTTTCTATTACAAATTTCCTAAACCAAACCATTCCAGTATATATGGAAGTGATGGTATGTGATTTGCCCTCTGCTGTAAGGTAAATGTGGAAGGTATTTTTTTTTATTTTTATCAGCAGCACAACTAGCAGAGGTCAGGATTTGCTAACCATTCTTTTCATGTTGCATAGAACACATGAAGGCAAGATTTGAATAGGACAAATGGCAAGCTATTATAAAGCAGAAGATTTATGGATAACAGCTATTTCACAGACTTCATTTTAAAATAATAAAGCATTGCTGTACAATAGAAATAAATCACATTTATGTTCAACTGAAATTGAAAAGACAGCTTAGATTGTATTTATTTGTATGAATAAATAAAAATGAATGTGCAAACCCTAGATAAAAATATTCTGAATGTTAGTTCAAACTACAAATAAAATGAGACATTGGTTTTCCCAAATATTTATGTGATGGCTTCACATACAGCAGACATCTTGCATTAATGCATGTCATTTGCATAATTGAATAATACTGTAATTTGCATCATTGGCATGATGACCAGAGACATAAATTCCTGTGATGTCCCACTCTTTGGTTCCAAGATATTCTTAAAAAATGCTGACTCCCATTCCCCATTACTGCATTAAAACAAAGTTTCAATGAGCAAATGAAATTCAGGCTCTACAGAAAATTTCCTGTCCAATATCAAAGCAAGATATAGATGCAAGATTTATATATTGGAAGAAATCAAAAAACTTCCAAAATTACAGCATGAGAAAGGAAGTTTGCTACCTAATCTTCCATTTGGAATTGGTGTGCGTATATTCTGTGTACTAACATAAAAGATGCCTAATGAGAAATATAACATCACAAGTACTTGTTTGAATTTTATTAAAATATATCTGGGATAATCTATTCTCAGTGTGATCAAAAATGGTCTAGTTTCAGGCCAAGTGGGAAAGAGTTGGATTATAACAGAGGAACTGAGTTTCAGGTCCATCTTCGGCCATGGAAATTTTAGGCCGTCACTCTCTCTCCTCCTAGCTGTGATAAAACAGAGATCCTCAGGGAAGGATATGAATATAATTATATATATATATATATATATATATATGTGCATTCATTCATTCTTTAATGTGTGAATCTACTCACACACATACTTCAAGAGAATCTAGTGACATAGATTCAGAAGAAGGAAAGGGAAAGGATGTCCCAGATTGTCTAAGATATGATTAAATAGTTTGCTTTTAACAGCTCTTTTCTTTCATGCTGAAAAACAAGTTTTTAATTTTATAGGTGAATTTAACAAACAAAAAAAGTCACAGCAGTGATAGTACAGTCAAAAGTAACAAAGAAAAACAGAATAACAGGGTTGGAAGGGACTTTGGAGGTCTTCCTTAGTCCAACCCTCTGCTCAAGCAGGAAATACCATTTAAGAAAAAACAACCTCTTCTTAAAAACCTCCAGTATTGGAGCACCCACAACTTCTGGAGGCAAGTCCTTCCATTGATTAATTGTTCTAACTGTCAAGAATACATATGGAAAATTAAAATCTAAACAAGAGTTGGAAGATCAGGGTATTGACTTATCATATCATGCAATCAAGATATGATAAAGATGTTAAAATATATGGTTTTTATAAAGACCAGACAATGTTTGATCAGATGTTGTTGACCTCTGATGAAAAACTGATTAAGAAATTGTATAACTTTTTATTGCATTTGAAAATGGAAGATGAACAAGTGAAAGAAACAATGATAATATTAGCGAAAAAGTTTGGATACAATATAGAGTTAGAGAAATGGCAAAATCTGTGGGACAGAAACTATAAATTGACAATGGCAACTTCGTATAAAGAAAACCTATATAAAATGTGTTATAGATGGCACTTACCACCTGCCAAGTTAGCAAAAATGTTTAAAAATATGTCTAGTAAGTATTGGAAATGTAATCAAAAACCTGGTACATACTATCACCTGTGGTGGACATGTATTAAAGCAAAAACAAATTGGACAAAAATACATACCTGGTTAGAAAAAATGTTAGGGAAACACATAGGCTTTAAACCTGAATTTTTTATATTAGGTATAATTCTAGAAAAAAAATGATAAACAAAGTGTATATTCAACATTACATGTATTAACACAACAAGGATTGTATTTGCTCAGCACTGGAAAAATGAAAAAACACCATTGGATGAAGAGATAATCAAGAAAAAACTGGACTGTGCTGAAATGGACAGACTTACATTGAGGATCAAAGAAAAAGAAGATACAGAATATTTTCAAACATGGAACATATTTTATCCTGCAACCGGTTTTCATATGTTTTAGCCTCCAATCCCATAATCATCTTTGTTGCTCTTCTCTGTACTCTTTCTAGAGGCTCAATATCTTTTTTATATGGTCACAACCAAAACTGGATGCAATATTCCAAGTGTGGTTTTACCAAGGCATTATAAAGTGGTATTAACACTTTCCATAATCTTGATTCTGTACTTCTGTTAAGAGAGTACATGTCATGATGATAGAAATAAACTAAAATGTTAAAAAAGTTCCATATAATATGAATATATAACTAAATCACTCCTTTAAAGCTTCATAAATATATTTCTATACTATAAACATGAACTGACAAAGAAAACATTATTTGACTGTTTTAACATCTGGGATGTTAATTTATTTTCTCCTATTCAAGTTGATAAGCATTATAGGAAATCTTTCTCTTATTTAGCCTTTCAGATGCATTAGACCTTTACCTGTAAGTCCCAGCTACCATGGTCTTTCAAATCCACCACATCTGGAAAGTACTCTTGGAAGAACCCCTTCTGCGTATGTTGCTTTGTTTCACCATCTTATGTGACCCAAACTGACTCTTTGGTATAATTTTAAATCCTTAAGGATAAAGATACTGTGATAAATTTGGATATTAAGTCCTGTGGCTTTTCCATTTGAGTTCAATTGTTTTCAAGAGAGTTGGTTTTGATTTAAATTTACAAACAGATCTATGCTCTAACTCCAGATTGTAGAGTTTAGAATTGTTTTGCAGTGGTTTTATACATAACTAATATGATATCTTTCACTTCAGTCAACACCGTCCTGCTTGCAGCATTACTGAATGGGAGATTAAAGGCTCTGTGCAAGTCAAATGAGTTGTTCATGCTTTCATCCATCAACCTTTGTATTCAATTGGGCAGTGACTTAATAGAAGTATACTACCAAGTGTTATAGGAATTTAGAAGACTTTCTCCTCCTGTAGAAAATAGCAGCACAAATTTGCTTAATCACTACTGAAGTTTGATGCAGGATCATACAGTCTTTTTGCACAGAGTACTAAGGACATTTCTCTATAGCAAGGGTGTCAAACTGGTGGCCCATGGGCTGGATGCATCAAACACAGACCATGCCCACCGGCTCTGCAAAGGCAAAAAAATGATGCAATGCGTCACAATACATCACATGACGCAATCGAGTTTGACATCCGTGTTCTATAGAGTTGTTTTTTGTTTAATTATTTTAAGGTTCAGATTTTATAATGATATGTTTTTTGATCACTGCCTCCAAATAAATCAATTGTATCTTCTCAACCAGTTAACACCAGGGACAATAAATGTGGTCAAAATTAGCAGATTTCATGTGGTACACCAGACTAGTTCATTCTTTTTCCTAGGGATACAGCTAAACCAGTTACTTACACTTTCTATTGGGATGTAATTTCCTAATACACTTTTTTCTAATATTGAAAGATAAGCACCAATGTTTAGAAATTCTTCTGTAAATGACTTCATTGCTTTTATGTCTCTCCGTATACATATTCTCTTGCATAAACCTATTTCTATAAGAATCAGACTAGGGAAAGCTGTTCTAATTTATTTTCATTATCTGTCTTAAAGATAGATAACTGAAACTCCTTAGCAAAATTAGTTTCTAACATTGAGGATGCAATGTTATTTAAAATTTAGTTACAATAGAGTAGTTAGTAGGAAAGTATTGTCATTTTTTAAATTTATGTTACATAGATTATATAGAAGTTCTCCCCCTTTATGGATTACTGCCTTGTCGTGGCGAAGGGGCTTGCATAACTCAATGAAGCTATAAGCTACGCTGTGCAGGGCCACCCAAGATGGACAGGTTATAGCAGAGAGTTCTGACAAAATGTGATCCACTGGAGAAGGAAATGGCAAACCACTCCAGTATCTTTGCCATGAAAAACCCATGGACAGTACTAAAAGGAAAAAAGATATGACGCTGGAAGATGAGCCCCTCAGGTCGGAAGGTGTCCAATATGCTACTGGGGAAGAGCAGAGGGCTAGTACGAGTAGCGCCAGAAAGAATGAAGCGACTGGGCCAAAGCCGAAAGGACGCTCAGCTGTGGATATATCTGGTGGTGAAAGGAAAGTCCGATGCTGTAAAGATTTTTTCTCCATAGGAACCTGGAATGTAAGATCCATGAATCAAGGCAAGCTAGACGTAGTCAAAAAAGAGATGACAAGAATGAACATCGACATCTTAGGAATCAGCGAACTAAAATAGACAGGAATGGGTGAATTTAACTCAGATGACCATCAGGTATACTACTGTGGGCAAGAATCCCTCAGAAGAAATGGAGTAGCCTTCATAGTCAATAAAAGAATAGGAAAAGCAATACTGGGATACAATCCCCAAAATGACAGAATGATCTCAATTCGAATCCAAGGCAAACCATTCAATATCACAATAGTCCAAATTTATGCCCCAACCACTGGTGCTGAAGAGGATGAAATTGACCGGTTCTATGAAGCCCTACAGCATCTTATAGAATTAACACCAAAAAATGATGTCCTTATCATCATGGAGGATTGGAATGCTAAGGTAGGAAGCCAAAAGATAACCGGAATAACAGGCAAGTTTGGCCTTGGGGTACAAAATGAAGCAGGGCACAGGCTGATAAAATTTTGTCAAGAGAATTCAATGGTCATAACAAACACTCTTTTCCAACAACCCAAGAGACGGCTCTACACATGGACATCACCAGACGGTCAACATAGAAATCAGATTGACTATGTGCTCTGCAGCCAAAGATGGAGAAGCTCTATACAGTCAGTAAAAACAAAACCAGGAGCTGACTGTGGCTCAGATCATGAGCTTCTCGTTCCAAAATTTAGGCTTCAATTGAAAAAAGTAGGGAAAAGCACTAGGCCACTCAGGTCTGAACTAAATCATATTCCTGATGAATATACAGTACAGGCGACAAATAGATTTAAGGAATTAGATCTGATAGACAGAGTGCCTGAAGAACTATGGATGGAAGTTCACAACATTGTACAAGAGGTAGCAACTAAAACCATCCCAAAGAAAAAGAAATGCAAGAAAGCAAAATGGCTGTCTGAGGAAGCTCTGCAAATAGCTGAGGAAAGAAGGGAAGCAAAAGGCAAAGGAGAAAGAGAAAGATACACCCAACTGAATGCAGAATTCCAGAGCGTAGCTAGAAGAGATAAGAATGCCTTCTTAAATGAACAGTGCAAAGAAATAGAAGAAAACAACAGAATAGGGAGGACCAGAGATCTCTTCAAGAAAATTGGAGATATGAAGGGAACGTTTCATGCAAAAATGGGCATGATAAAGGACCAAAATGGCAGAGACCTAACAGAGGCAGAAGAGATTAAGAAGAGATGGCAAAATTACACAGAAGAACTATACAAGAATGAGCTTAACATCCCAGATAACCACAATGAGACGGTCACTGACCTCAAACCAGACATCCTAGAATGTGAAGTGAAATGGGCCTTAGAAAATCTGAGCAACAACAAAGCTAGTGGAGGTGACAGTATTCCAGCTGAGCTATTCAAAATCTTAAAAGACGATGCAGTAAAAGTGCTACACTCAATTTGCCAGCAAATTTGGAAAACTCAACAGTGGCCACAGGATTGGAAAAGGTCAGTTTACATTCCAATTCCAAAGAAAGGCAATGCCAAAGAATGTTCAAACTATCACACCATTGCACTCATTTCACATGCTAGTAAAGTTATGCTTAAAATCCTACAAGCTAGACTCCAGCAGTATGTGGATCGAGAACTACCAGAAGTACAGGCAGGATTTCGAAGAGGCAGAGGAACTAGAGATCAAATTGCCAACATACGCTGGATCATGGAGAAAGCTAGGAGTTCCAGAAAAACATCTACTTCTGCTTCATTGACTATGCAAAAGCCTTTGATTGTGTGGATCACAACAAATTGTGGCAAGTTCTTAAAGAGATGGGAGTACCAGACCATCTCATTTGTCTCTTGAGAAACCTATATGCGGGTCAAGAAGCAACAGTGAGAACCGAACACGGAACCACTGATTGGTTCAAAATTGGAAAAGGAGTCCGGCAAGGCTGTATACTGTCGCCCTGCCTATTTAACTTATATGCAGAGCACATCATGAGAAAGGCAGGGCTAGATGAAACAAAAGTTGGAATTAAGATTGCCGGAGAAATATCAACAACCTAAGATATGCAGATGATACCACTCTAATGGCAGAAAGTGAAGAGGAACTAAAGAGCCTCTTGATGCGGGTGAAAAAGGAGAGTGCAAAAGTAGGCTTGAAACTCAACATTAAGAAAACCAAAATCATGGCATCCGGCCCTCTCAATTCCTGGCAAATAGATGGGGAAGAAATGGAGGTAGTGACAGATTTTATTTTTCTGGGCTCCAAGATCACCTCAGATGGGGACTGCAGCCAAGAAATTAAAAGACGCTTGCTCCTGGGGAGGAAAGTATGGCAAATCTAGACAGCATACTAAAAAGCAGAGACATCACCCTGCCAACAAAAATGTGTATAGTCCAGGCCATGGTTTTCCCAGTTGCAATGTATGGCTGTGAAAGTTGGACCATAAGAAAGGCTGAGCGCAAAAGAATTGAGGCCTTTGAACTATGGTGCTGGAGAAGACTCCTGCGAGTCCCTTGGACTGCAAGGCGATCAAAACGGTCAGTCCTAGAAGAGATCAACCCGACTGCTCTTTAGAAGGCCAGATCCTGAAGTTGAAACTCAAGTACTTTGGCCACCTAATGAGAAGGAAGGACTCACTGGAGAAGAGCCTAATGCTGGGAAAGATTGAGGGCAATAGAAGAAGGGGACGACAGAGAATGAGATGGCTGGATGGAGTCACTGAAGCAGTAGGTGTGAATTTAAATGGACTCCAGAAGATGGTAGAGGACAGGAAGACCTGGAGGAACGTTGTCCATGGGGTCGCGATGGGTCGGACACGACTTCGCAATTAACAACAACAACAACAACAACAACATAGAAGTTATGAGTTGGATATGAGTATATATTTCAATTAAGCTGACATTGAAAACTAAAGCAAATTTGCTTGGAAATAAATATGATAGATTTCAGTGAAAATGTTTAAAATATGTTTAGTTTAAATTTTATTGACATATGTTTGGCAAATTGAAAAAATAGAGGTTATTGTAGTCTAGTGATTTCACATATTTTAATATATTATTACTGTTGTTTAGTATTTCTATTTCATAGCAGTAAATTACAGTTCTGGACGAGATCACACTACTGTCCTATTTTATATTTCAATGGATGGAGAAACCCACTAAGCAGAACTAGGACTATTGCTACACTTTCACATAATAAGTTAAAAGCCAAAAATGGCTTTAAAATAATTAATCTACTTCAAAAATAGCAGTATAAAACCTCCTCATTGAATTCCCCAAATTCAGCGACAGATTCAACACAGGGACATGTTAACATATTTTTGGCTGCTGATCTTCGGAAGGCCTGTGTAAGGACCCACCCCACTTTGCATCTTAAGAAGATGTATTACGAAGGGCTTATCCATGTCTGGGTGCCTTAGTACTGGTTTGGCAGAAAAAAGTCTCTATAGTTTCTCAAATGCTGCTTGGCACTCCATTGTCCATGTTAGTGGTTGGCTAGGTTTTACTGAGGATGCCCCCTTCGTTTTTAGTAAGTTAGTGAGGGGCAAGGCTATCTGGGCAAATGAGGGGATGAATTGGCGGTAAAAGTTTGCAAAGCCCAGGAAACTTTGTAGTTGCTTTCTTGTGCGGGGTGGTGCCCAATCTAATACTGCTCTGACCTTCTCTGAGTCCATTTCAATGCCCTGGGGGGATATGCGATAACCTAGGTAGTCTATCCTTTCCTGGTGGAATTCACATTTTGAGAGTTTGGCATATAGGTGGGCGGCTCGCAGTTTCTTTAAAACTGCTCCGACAAGGTTGACATATTCCTCTTTTGTTTCAGTGAAGATAAGAATGTCGTCTAAGTAAACAAGGACCTCCTTAAACAGGTGCTCTCTTAGAACGTCATTGATTAATTGCATAAAGACTGCAGGGCCCCCTTGTAATCCAAATGGCAAGACTTTGAATTGATAGCACCCCATGGGGCAGTTAAATGCGGTCTTCCATTCGTCCCCTTCCTTAATTCTCACACGATAGTAAGCTTCCCTTAGGTCTAGTTTAGAAAAAAAATTCCCTTTCGAGAGGTGTGACAGCATGTCTTTCATGAGGGGCAGAGGGTATAGGTTGCTTTCACTGATTGTATTCAGGGCCCTATAGTCCATGCATAAGCATAAAGAGCCATCCTTCTTCTCTCTAAAGAGGACAGGGGCGGCCACTTTAGGCTTGGCTGGCTCAATGAAACCTCTCTCTAGGTTTTTTTTTTTTATGAATCTTTCCATTTTCTCCTTCTCCTTTGGGCTCATGGGGTATAATCTGGGCTTCGGGAGTTTTGCCCCAGGCTTGAATTCAATGGTACAGTCTGTGGGTCAGTGGGGGGGGGAGCTCATCTGCCCTCTCCTCACTGAAAACTTCAGCAAGGTCTCTGTATTCCTCTGGTATTTCTGTTAGTCCCTTTTCCTCTCCCATGGATGCTTTTTCTATTCTTGATTCTGGTAGCCCCCCTTGGGATTTTAAGTCCATAGGGTCCCCCTTCAGGAATTTGATTTCTGTCATCCTCCAATTTACCCAGGGGTTCCATTTTTTTAATCATTCCATCCTTAGGATCATTGGGCATTCCATGCCTGGGGTCACCATAAATGTTATGTCCTCCTCATGTTTGCCCAGGGAGAGGTGTATTGGTAGAGTGGCTAGGGTAGCTGGCACCCCCCTTGCTATGGATCCATCTAACTGGCCAAATGAGATTGGTTATTCCAGTCTCCTCGACGGAATGCCCAGATTCCCCACTAGTGTCGGGCTAATGAGGCAGCGGGTGCAGCCAGAGTCTATTAAGGCTGTCTAATGTAAGGACCCATCCCACTTTGCATCTTAAGAAGACAGAACTCTTGGAATAATTCTTCCAACAGGCATCCTTTATTAAGAGAAAATGACTCTTTCAGACTCTGATCTGAAATTATTGAATCAGCTGAGATAAAGCATGCACCTGGTCATCCCAAGATAATATCACCTGCTCAATGGGGAAGGCTTTAAAATAATATGTCTCACATGTATAAAACTTCTCCATCTCTTTTTTTACAAAACCAAGTATAATTGTCTCAGTGAGTTCAATTCTTTTCACTTTAGTGTATTAAACTGAATAGTTCATAAACAGTTTTTTAAGATTAGGACTACATCTTCAATAAATAATGTATTATACAACTCAAGAGTAATGTATGTACATATCAACAATATGCTGTATTTTAAAATGAGAATATTTAACTGGGACTATCTTCACCAAAGTCAAAAAATGAGCCCCAAAAGTCAAGCAATGAAAGAGCCAGGGAATTCAGAATCCTATCAGATCAGTCTAATCTGCTTCGGACAGCTTGTCTCTAGCCTTGGGTGATCAATAGATATAGCTAAATCAATATTATAAAAAGTAGCAATTATACCTTATAGTAAGCCTACCATTTCAAAGAATAGTTGAGGCAAATTGTTGTAATCCAATTTGCCAATTAATTCCTACATAGTGGCTTTATACTGGGATTCTTTCACAGCCCAGTGAGTGTTGTAATATAACTTCTTATGATAATGCACCTGCTACTAGAAGTTTAAAAAAATGCAAGCTACAAGTCTGCATAGGTATACAGATCTTCTATAATTTCTTAAAGTGAACCATACTACCAGTGTTGGGCATACGAACATTTTTATATATAAAATTTTATTTTATATATTTTATTTTATATATATTTTATATATAACTGGCTGCTTTTTCTTATATGTGCTTTTTAAAATGTCATTTTTCTCAGATAGCACAGGACAATTAACAAGAACCATTAACTTTACTTAAATATATCTAATAATATGTAAAAAGCAATCGTGTTTTAAACTCATACTAGATGCTGCAAGTCTTAGTTGGCCACCAGAATGTAGATCTGTCAGACAAGATGCAAGCAGCTATATCATCAATCAAGTCTGCTTTGCAAATAATAGTCTTGGCATCACTTTGATGTCAATTTTGAGAAAATACATGGCTTGAGAATTTCTCTGATGGCTGGTTCTATGAAAGCTGCCTGGAGTGTCACTCATTGTTCAGTCTGAACGTTTTCCTGCCAACCCCAGTTTTTAAGCCAGGTATCTGTAATGATCTGGCACAGTGCACTGAACTGATTTACTTTGAAAACATGTAATATGCCTCAATAAAGAGGCTTCTGGAAATCCAGATCCCAACCTAAATTCTTGGCTAGGATTCAAAAAGCTACATAATAAAGTGATCTAAAGGGCTGAGACACATCAGGGCAAAAACTAAAGCTAACCCGAAATGTTGTACTGTTAGAAACTTCTGATATTTAAAGTGACTAATCAACTGCCAGATAGTTTATTAGTTCATTGCTGTTTCTATCTCTTCTTTTTCCTAACCATTGTGTCCTGTAGTGGTAGAACATCTGTAGACTTATAAAGGCCCTGATTTGAAACCCTGAAGGATGGTTGACAGTCAGTGCAAACAATAATGAATTAAATTTCAACTTCTATATACCTATCTTTCTCCAAGCCAGGTTTGGAGAAACATAACCCTCCCTCAATATTATAAAGGCCAAAGTTGCTTATCCTTGCAGGGAATATCTCCTAATTCCAGTTAAGTCAATTAAAGAGAAACTAATTCAAACTTTCCAAAAAAAATCCTTGCTAGTGAAGGAATAAAACAAATACCTGAACCAAAATTTTCAAAATAGCCAGGCTCCTGAATTCAAATTCTAATAGCTTGCTTACATAGTTGCAGATGATGGCTCAAGAATTAACTTAATCAGTGCTTATATTTTTAAATGAAAACCACAAAGTAATAAACCACAAAAGCTGACTTATGCCGACTTATGCTTTATTGACTGTATATTCACAATATAAGCAGAAAATCTAACCTATATTATCAAAAAATAAGATGATTGGTGTTATATCTTCGGTTCTTTAGGCATTGAACGAGGCAGAGTGTTGAAACAGCAAACAAGTTTATTAACTCAGAACAGAAGCAGCCCTAAAGGCTGCTGCACAGCTATTTATACAGTTAGCCTCTAGGTGGCA
This sequence comes from Crotalus tigris, assembly GCF_016545835.1. Lineage (NCBI taxonomy): Eukaryota > Metazoa > Chordata > Lepidosauria > Squamata > Viperidae > Crotalus > Crotalus tigris. The sequence goes on along the minus strand of NW_024096646.1, from coordinate 660,492 downwards.
ACCAACAGGTTTAAAGTAACAGTTTCCCACCCCAAACCTCATCATCAGCTTGGAGACAGCCAGTCTGGCTTTCAGTAACAGCAAATGTTAAGCAATATAGGTCAGACATTAAGCAAGTGATTTAAAACAGTTGTGGCCAATACATGGCTCAAACTCTCAATTGCTGGACATAGTCCTGCAGATATTTAGGTGGCCTTCTTGACAGTTCTGAATGTCTAGGGGTTGCAGGGGTCTCCCAGTCTACCCACTCACCTGCCCGGCTGGGTAGACCAGGACTCTGAGGTCCAGTGAAGTCAGGTTGACTCGGGTCCCTTTGGCTGGCCAGTCCCGGTCGGCCCGAACCAAAGTCCAATCATGCAGCAAAGTCTGCAGGGCTGTCCCTCAGCACAGTTTGCCAGTCCTGTTCAGCAGATACTGTCTATCTGTCTCGGGGAAGCTTGGTGATCAAACATTGGCCCCATCTGAGTTTGGTAGGGCTTCTGCCCTTGGCAATACAGAGAGTTGTGCGTTGGCAGAATAGAAAATCTGCCAGTCTGTGGTGCAATCCCCTGTGACAATCCTTTTTAGTGATTCCTTTGTTGTGTGGACCATGCATTCCATTTGGCCATTTGAGACTGGGTGAAAGGAAGCTGATGTGGTGTGCTGTATTAGATTTGCCCTGAGGAAAGACTGGAATTCAGAACCGGTAAACTGTGCCCCTTTGTCTGAGACTAACACGTCTGGAAGTCCGTGTGTTGCAAAGATTCTGCGCAGTTCCTGGATGGTCCTGGCAGTAGTCATAGTAGGGACTGGTGCGACCTCTAACCATTTAGAATGGCTATCTACCACTATTAGAAACAGCTGTCCCTGAAAGGGCCCGGCAAAATTGATGTGGATTCTTGACCACGGTGTGTGTGTGTCCTCCCATCGGTGGACAGGGGCTTACGGCATCTCCGATCTGGATTGCTGGCACGTGTAGCAACCATGTACTTGGGCCTTGATGGCTTTATCTAGCCCTGACCACCAAAGGTAGCTCCTCACAAGTGCCTTCATCTGGACTATTCCTGGATGTCCCTGGGCCTTAAAGAGCTCAGGACTATGACCCTACATCCCCAAAGGATGCACCCCTTAATGAGCTGATAGCTCATCTTTTCTCAAGAAGAAACTCTGAAATTCTGGCCCTGGACATTTGTCCAGCCATCTTGTGTGTACCCAGTTTACCACATGACTCAGCGTTTTGTCAGCTGCTGTCTCAGCAGCTATGTCCCCAGCGTGAAGGGGAGATTGCGGCAAATCCTGGATAGCCAGGATGCATGCAGCCAGAGCTGGATCTGGCTCCACATGTGGCAGGGGCAACCTGCTCAGGCCGTCTGCATGGTCCATTTCCTTACCCGGTTTGTGAATCATCCTGTAGCTGTAGGCTGACAGGAAGATAGACCACCTCAGCATTTGAGGAGACAGAATCTGAGGTGTCTGTTTGTTTGTGGTGAACAACTCTAGGAGTGGCTTGTGGTCCGTGAAGACCATGAACTGGAAGCAGTAGTCATACAAGTAGTCATGGAAAATTTTAACTCCGGTCATAATGGCCAGAGCCTCCTTGTCAATTTGCATGTAGTTGCGCTCTGCGGACAATAGGGTCCTGGAGTAATACACGATAGGCTTCTGCCTCCCATCAGCCATTAAGTGGCTTAACACAGCCCCAACCCCATACAGGGATGCATCACATGCAATGGAGACAGGCAGTTGATCATTAAAATGAGTGAGAACTGAGTTCGACGACATCAGTGATTTGACTGCTTGGAAGCTAATCTCGTGGACACTGGTCCACTGCCACTAAGCTTGTCTATCCAAGAGCTGGTGTAACAGCTCTACCACTGTGGCCTTGTTTGGGAGGAAGGCATGGTAAAAATTGAAAAGGCCTAGGAAAGCCTGAAGCTCTCCCTTTGACTTCGGCCTTGGGGCCTGCTGGATTGCTTTTAATTTGGACTGCGCCAGATGAATGCCTTCGGCATCGATGCAGAAACCAAGGAACTCAGTTGACTCTACCCCAATCTTGCACTTTTCTTTTTTTAGTTTAAGTCCTGCATCACGGAACCGCTGAAGGATGGCCTTAAGCCGTTCAGCCAGAATCTCAACCGATTCCCCAGTGATGAGGACCTCATCGAAGTAGGGGCAAACCCCAGGAATTCCCTTGAGCGTGCGCTCCATCATCCCTGGAACAGTCCTGGGAATATACTCAACTCGAACCGTAGGTGCTTAACCTTAAAAGCCCCCCTATGGGTGACAATGGTCTGGGCTACCGCCGTGGCCTCATCCATGGGCAGTTGTTAATAGGCCTGTGCCAAATCTAATTTGGCGAACACGTGACCTCCTTGCAATGACACCAAAATATGGCTGACAACTGGCACAGGGTATGTGTGCTGTTGAAGTGTCCTGTTGAGGGTGCACTTATAGTCATCGTTTATTCACACTTCCCCATTGGCCTTTAATGGCATTACTATGGGGGTCTCCCATACACCACTGTCTACAGGCTGCAATATCCCTTGTTCCACTAGCTTATCCAGCTGTGCATCGATTTTGGGTTTTTACGCGAAAGTCATTCTACGAGGCTTGATCCGTATTGGAGTTACCATAGGATCAAGCTTGAAGGTGATCGGAGGACCCTTGTACTCCCCTAGACTAGAACTGAAAACATCCACAAACTCTTGGCAGACTTCAGACAGATCTGCCGCTTGTGTTCGGTGAATGCCAGTTACTTGAATGCCCAACGCATCAAACCAATCAAGCCCTATGTGGCTCGTGTGTTGGGCTTCCACCACTATGACATCTAGTGGCCCCTTGAACCCCTTGAATTCCACCAGAAGTGTGCCTTCGCCTTTGACCACCACTCGGGAGTTTTGGAAGTCTGTGAGTAGTAGATTAGATGGCCGGAGCTTGGCCCATCTGTTGCTACTATGGCATGGCTGCGTGAATGTTCCTTGTGAAATGATGGACATGGCTGAGCCCGTGTCCAGTTTCATCTTGCATGGAATTCCCTGAAGCTTGACCTGTAGTCTAAGCTTCTGCTTAGGGGGTGATGGGCATCAGTGTGGAATACACTCCTTTGGCTGGAGCAGAACCCTACTCGGTGTTGACCCAGGGCCTCAGTACCTCTCCTGAATGTGTCTTCTTTTGGGCAGTCCCTCTGATGATGGCGGCGATGTGGCCTGATTTGCCACAGACCTGGAATGTTGCAGTTCGGAATTGGCAATCTGTACGTTGATGGCAGCCTCCGCAGCCCATGCATCTAAGGAACAGAATTGCCTTTTCAGCTGGCTGTGGTCCCTTCTCCAGATGCTTTCATACCTGGTCGACTTCATAGTCTGAGTCGGTATCTTCCATCCACTCGGCGTCCTTGTGGTGGACAGCTTCGGTGCTTGGTGCGCTTTTGGAGGGCCACAGCGCTTTAACAGCCCCTCCAGTAGCTTTGTCCACCATGACCTCCTTCAAGGCCTCCTGTAGTGAGAGGGTCTCCTTAGCGAACAGTTTTTATTGGAGCTCTCGATTCCGGAGTCCGCAGACTAAGCGGTCTCGTAATCTCTCCTCCAAATCCATGAAATTGCAGAGTCGGGATGCTTGACAAAGAGCGGCCATGAATTCTGTTGCAGACTCGCCGGGTTGTTGCTCCCGCTGCTCAAAAGCATGCCTCCACACTATAACAGATAACCTGGGCGCGATGTGGTCTCGGAGCTTTTTTTTCAAGTCTGAGTAGGTGACCGACTCGAGTGGCACCAGGGCGACCAGGTTCTCTGCAGTGTTGAAGGTGGCGGGGCCGCACATGCAGAGGAGTGTAACAGCCTTCACTCTATCTTCAGCAATCTGGTTGGCGCGGAGGTAATTTTCAATGCGGGAGATGTAGGATGCCCATCTCTCAGGGTGAGTTATGTCAAATTCTTTGAGCTTCCCAACCTTCGCCATGGTGGTTTGTTTCTTCGTTCAATGCCTTGCACTGCTGCCTTCTGTGTAGGCCCTAGGACGGATCCTTAGCATTGGTGGTCTCCAGTGTGGCTTGCTGGCAGACCAAGTGGGAGGAATGTAGTTTCTGTCAGTCTCTGTGCTGACCTCACTCCCTAGTGACTTCAAGCTCTCTCGATGAAGCAGCACATCCCATTCTCGTCACCACTGTTTTATCTTCGGTTCTTAGGCATTGAACAAGGCAGAATGTTGAAAAAGCAACAAGTTTATTAACTCAGAACAGAAGCAGCCCTAAAAGCTGCTGCACAGCTATTTATACAGTTAACCTCTAGGTGGCAACCAATAGTTTTAAAGTAACAGTTTCTTGCCCCAAACCTCATCATCAGCTTGGAGACAGCCAGTCTGGCTTTCAGTAACAGCAACTGTTAAGCAATACAACAATGTAGGTCAGACATTAAGCAAGTGATTTAAAACAGTTGTGGCCAATACATTACAATTGGCATTGGATATTAATGGTCAGCATTTATTATATAGCTAGTAAAGATTGTTTGTGCTGTACAGTAGGTGGAAAGAACCTTGTATTCTGTCCTCAGCTTTGTTCAAATAAACTTGGCACAAAAAATTTGTGTAGTCTCCACTAGCAAATTGGGGTCATTGGGAATTTTCCCCTTCACTCATGAATTCCAAGTTGATCTACCTTGCCTTAGGTTGGCTCAGAAGAGTTAACATAGTCTGAATGGCTATGTTAATTAACCATTTCTGATCAATAGCGATCCTGTTATAGTTAGAAATATATGAATAGTTTGGAAGTACAGTCATAGAATTTATTTATTTCCATTAGTTTTTCTGGGCTTTGCACTTCTAAACACATTCAAAAGATATGAAATTAAGAAGGCTGTTTGGAGAAGGATGTCATAGAATTTTGCAGTGATGTTCTTGTCATATTGAATCAGTTTAATTACCTATTTTCTCTTTTATGAGATGGGTTGTGCACATGCTTAAGGCTGTTCACATGCTGTCTCTGTTTGCTATGAGACTGTGCTTAATATTTCTAAAATTGACTTTATAGCTGGAATTCATAGATGTAATTTTTTGCCTTTCACCTATTATCACAAATTACATTACAGTATAATATATAATAAATGACACAAAATGAAGAACTCTTTTTTATTTCCTACTTTTACATCTCTTCTTTGTGAGTACAAGATGGTGCATATGTGGGTTCCTAAGGTTTCTCTGAGCTGAGAGAACAGTTTCTGCTTTACAAAACTTGACCAGTGAATTTTACTAAGTCCAGTATTTTATTGATATTTTCCTGTCAATGCAGATCCTCTTTGGCAAAGCATCAGGTTTCTCTCTTTCTACATTTTCTGGTGTAGAGTAAATTTTTCTTTACACACTCCTTTCTGATTGAAAAAAAATTTTTTTTTTCTTTTTTGGAAAGAATTATTTTGAAAGGTAGTTCTTGCAGCATTTGTGAATTTTTCTATTACCTTCCATTTACATTCCTCCCCCTCCACCCAGGCTAAATGACATTGTTGCTATAAATATATTTACTGCTATACAATTGGAACAAGCAGCTCTTTAGTTAAATGAAGCAGTTGCTAAGTGAAAAATTACACGACTGCAACTGTACTTTCCTTTTTCCCACTTCCCTGCCCTTTGGAATTCTTACCTCAGTGCTGGGATAATTAGCAAGAAGGATATTAATGTTTGCATATACTTTGATTGGAGAGGAAGGGATTAGAAGAGAGTAAGGAGGTACACAATGGAGAATACCCATTGGAAGAAATATGATGGTATTTCTTACTCTCTTCTAATTCCTTCCTGTCCAATCTGTCCACTGTATGGAAAGGGGAAAGGGATGAGAAGAAAATGGGTTAGCATAGGAAAGATTGTCTATGGAGATTGCTTGTCCCCCAATCTATCCCCTCTTGTTTAAGCAATCTCTCTGCTTTGGGGGGGGGGCGGGAGAGAGAAAGAATTCTGACTGGTGTGGTCTACAAAGAGAACTTTCTCTGCTGTCATTTCCATTCTATGTATTCTTCCCCCCCCCCCCCAGAGTTGAGGCAAGTACCCACTCTCCTGGCCTTCTGAAAAGGAGTTAAAACATGTCTCTGCAGCCTAACTTAGGGAATCCATGCAGCCATGGGATTGGTTGGTTCTCTGAGAGCTCTCCCTTCACCTTTTTAACTATAGTAATTATTACCGTAATAGGGTTCAATCATCTTTGTCTCTTTTTAAAGTCTAATTTTTAAAAATTTATTTTAAAAAAAATTCTTATATACTGTTTTTTTAAAAAAATATGTTATTGTACACCACAAAAGGTCTCCCTCTGAGGGATATGGACAGTTCAAAAATGTGAAAATCAAACAGTCCTGGCCCATTTTTTTTCTCCTCTCCCTTCTCACAGAACGGAGAGATTGGAGAGGAAGGAATTATAAGACAGTAAACAAGCACACAGTGGGAAATATACTAAGTTGTTTGCATAGTGTACTTGCAACTGCAGCACCAGTGCTTTGGTTTTTATGTGTATTCTTCATTATGTGCCTGTTTATTTACTAGTAATTTCCTCTCTAATTCGTTGTTTCTGCAAGTGGTGGGGGGAGAGAAAAAGAACAGGTCAGGCACAGGACAACATGTACTGACTGATCATGTGACTGAGGGACACTGTAAAGTTGTAAATGCAAGCATTGGTTGCAAAGTTATTTTTTCAGCCCTGTCGTAACTTTGAATGGTCACTGAATGAGGTAGCAAGAAAGTGAGGTCTACCTGTATAGTTCTCAATTTTGGCAACTTTAAGATGTGTAGACTTCAACTCCCAGAACTCCCCAGCCAGTATGAGGGGAGCTGGAGTCTACACATTTTCAGGTTGATGAGCTGAGAAACTCTGCTTAGAAATGGTCTGCTTTGTTTGCAAATATTCCTTTTGTAACAAATGGGCTATATATTATCAGTTGTAAGGGAATGTATGGATGACCTTGGGGAAAGAGGGGAAGAGATACTGCCCTAGAACTTAATCAGACAGGAGAGACAGGAGCACACAGTGGCTTAAGGGTCAGAGAAAGAAACTTAGTAAGGATCTGCCCTAATAGATCAAGCAGTTAAAAGTAGCAGCAAGAAGTTTGTACTTTCAGACTTGCAAGATTCTGTTAAAAGTAGCCTTATAATAAAATAAAATTAGTTCATCTAGTTGTATTTCCTGTCAGGTTTACCTGGAAGGGATGACATTGGTATAAAGAAAATGCAGCAATCTGTAAGATTCCATTATTAACATGATTTTCATCAAATTTCAGTCATTTAAATTAAATGCATGCTTTTTAAGTAAAAAATATCTTTTTAAGACATTTAAGTAAAAATGTTTCAAACATTTGTGAGAGTGCATTGCTCACGGAGAGGTTTGCTACTCCTAACAATGATCACACAAAAAAGTAGCATTGCCAAAGTCACAAGAGCCAAATACTTTATTACTATGTAGAAATACATGTGCTTTTGTGATCATCATTTTCTCTTTGGTCCTAATTTTGTAAAGACAAATCGTTAGAGCAGAGTCTCCCAACTTGGCAACCTTCCAAATATATAAATTTCAACTTTCAAATGGATATGTTGGCTGGAGAATTTTAGGAATTAAATTCCACATATCAGGATGGTACACACATAATGAAAAACTGGGTTACTGATTTTGCCAAATGGCTCAATAACTGTTTGTATGTTATGCTAAACCAAGAAGTCTGTTAAAAAAATTTATATCATCTTCCCTGTCAAGCAAGGCCCTTTAACCAAAGTTTTAGATTTATTAAAATCTAAACAAATATTTTGAATAAATAAATAAATATACATCAAATAAAACAAATAAAGCCTAAATAAGCCAGTTGCCTAAAGTGGAGCAGGTACCTTTTTGGCTGAAGAAATCTGAAACTAAGGCTTGTTGTAAATTGCAATTTCCAGTTGCCCTCCATCCAAAATGACAGCCATTGGCATGACCATTGAGGATACAAGCATTACCTCAATTTTTGCTTTTATTTATTTATTTTAAGATATTAAATAGTTCTTTATTAGTTTTTTTTAAAAAAACCAATATTTTGATTCATTAGACATTGTTCAACCATCTATAACATTAAGGGCAGACATTGTTCACACAACGTCAGAAGTTTTAGGCTATAATACTGTATATCTTAAAAGTAAATCCTATTGAGCATAATGGGATTCAATGGTGAATGACCTTATTTGCCTCTTTTTTTGTATTAGATTTTATTAGTTTTTATAGGGTTAGGAATAAGGTGGGGTCAGGATTGGGGTTGGGATTTGGGTTAGGGTTAGGATTAGGATTAGGGTTGGGGTTGGATTTTTTTCCAAATAACATTCTCAATATTTAGCAAACAGCATGTCTGGGTTCATGTGTTTAAGAAACAATAATAGATAATAGTTAATTACCATAAACAATATGTTAATTAATCACTCAATAGCCTTCTTCTTGCTAATATATATTCAAAATTACATATCACATTCCTTTCTCACTAACTTGTTTTTCTAGCCATTGATTGAAATGTTCTAAAATACGCTGAGTCTTCTTTCTCTTTTATCTTTAAAGTCGATCTATCCATTTCTGCACACTCTAAAATTTTCTTAATTAGTACTTCTTCAGCTGGTAAATTTTCATTTTTCCAATGTTGGGCAAATACAATTCTTGCTGCCGTTAGTACGTGTAGTATTAAATATCTGCAATCTTTCTCATAATTTGCTCCTATTATTCCTACCAAAAATAATTCTAGTTTAAAGTCTATTTGTTTTTTAGTCATTTTCTCCAATTATAAATGTATTTTAACCCAAAATCTTTTTGCTTTAGGGCATGTCCACCAGATATGATAATAAATACCTGGTCTTTGTTTGCATTTCCAACAGTTGTTTGAAATATTTTTAAACAATTTTGCTAATATCACTGGTGTCATATGCCACTGTAAAACATTTTATATACGTTTTCTTTATATGCCACTGCTTTAGCTAATTTAATATTTCTTTCCCATAAACTTTTGCCAGTCTTCTAATTCTATATCAGACATGTCAAACACAAGGCAAGGAGGCCAGATGCGGCCCGCAAAGTGGTTTCATGTGGCCCGCGAAGCCATCCTGGAAACAGTGAAGGAACGGCCCCCTCTACCTTGGCCCTGGCCCTGGCCCTGGCCAGCCGGGAGCCATTGTACAATTTTGTGGTGGCCATCTACACTGAAACGGATTCAGTCTTAGCTCCATAAGCTCCCCTCCCCCGCATGGCCTGAGAGGAACAGTGAGGCTCCTCCAGTGGACCATGCCTTGGCACTTGCCCTGGTCCCACCCCCTTCTGCCAGAGACCCTCAAATCTATCCCACTCCTGCCCAGGCCCCCACAGGCCCCCTTGATGCGAATGATGTAGAGCTGGCCACAGCCACCCAGTAGACCACACCCACTCCATCCACACCCACCCAGTAGGCCACACCCATCCTGGCCACACCCGCCTGGCCCCCTGAGGGCAACTGCAATGCTGATGCGGCTCTCAATGAAATTGAGTTTGACACCCTTGTTCTATATTATATCAAAGTTCTTTGCCCGTGTTATCATTGTTTCTTTTACTTGTTCTTCCTCCATCTTTAAGTTTAATAGAAATCTATAGAGTTACTTAATCAAGTTTTCATCTGTTTTTAGCAGTATCTGATCAAATTCTGTCTGTTCTTTATAAAATCCCATTGTTTTAACACCTTTTTCATATCTCGTTTGAACCTGCAGATATGGCCACCATGCTAGATCAATACCTTGTACTTGTAAATCTTTTCTGTCTTTCAGTTTTCCTTCATTGTCCATAATATCTTTATAAGTCACAACTTTATCATAGTTAATCAAATTTGGGTAAGCAAAAGCTTCCATTGTTGAAAGCCATCCAGGTATCTTAATATAATTTTTTTTCTTTTACTTTTTCCCATTCTGAAAGAAGTGCATTCCTTATAAAATGGTTTTGAAAGTATCTTATGTATTTTATTCTTCCCATACCAAAGAATTTGCAGACGATACCGAGCTGGCAGGAATAGCCAACATTCCAGAAGACAAGCTTAAGATACAGGAGGATCTGGACAGACTTGAACACTGGGCACTATCTAACAAAATGAAATTCAGTGGTGAAAAAAGTAAGGTTCTACATTTAGACAAGAAAAACCAAATGCACAGGTATAGTATAGGAGGTACCTTGCTCAATATTAATAACTGTGAGGGGGATCTCAGAGTCCTAGTGGACAATCACTTAAATATGAGCCAGCAGTGTGCTGCAACTGCCCAAAAAGCCAACAGAGTGCTAGGCTGCATTAACAGAGGGATAGAATCAAGATCACGTGAAGTATTAATACCACTTTACAATGCCTTGGTAAGGCTACACTAGGAATACTGCATCCAGTTTTGGTCACCACAATATAAAAAAGATGTTGAGACTCTAGAAAGAGTATGGAGAAGAGCAACGAAGATGATTAGGAGACTGGAGGCTAAAACATATAAAGAATGGTTGCTGGAATTGGATATGTCTAATTTAATGAAGAGAAGGACGAGGGGGGACATAATAGCAGTGTTCCAATATCTTAGGGGCTGCCAATATCAGGGAGACTTGGTAAACAAGTTTTAAAACTGTTAAGCCAAAAAAAAAGGACACTAATGGAAGCAAGCAGCAAAAGATCCCTGCTCCCAAAAGGGGAGCTTCCAATCCATAAAGTTCTAAAAGTCAGGACAAAAATTTTGTTAGGTGGAAAAGAAATTTATAGTGTCCAATATTCTGTGCCAATCATTTTCAAATGTTGGATGTCACTCTTAGCTTCCAGTCAGGTTTGCACATTTCTCCAAAATTCTTCACAGCTGCCCATTTTCAAGGGTTGTTTCCTGCCTTAGCTCTTAGTTCAGTGCATCCAGGTTTGTAATGTCAAATTGAGGTTAGCCAGTATGTCAGCCAGGCTATTAAATTTTTTCTTAAAGTGCACATAGTAAGCCCTAGGACTCCCAATCTTGGTCTACCAATGCAAGATATTCAGGGCTTAGGTTTGGAGATCTGTTTCCTGCTACTTCCTGAGTCAGGGCATATGAATTGCAAATTGCTTGAGGTTCCCTCCCCCTTGGAATTTGCAGAAAGTTGTTCCTACAAAGTTTTAAGGACACAGGGCAAAAATCAGGCTGGAGCTTTACTGAGGGTAAGTGAAAAAGATAGACTCAGTGTGATTATGAATGGTGTGTGTGTGTGTGTGTGTGTGTGTGCAGCTACTAATACAAAATAGGCAATACAAACATTCTGGATAATTTTCCCTCCCACCAGATAGAAGTCCAAGGTGTTCAGTACTTGCTGTGCCAACTATTCCCAAATGCCATCACTCCATGAATTCATTCAACTGGCTTATTACAATACAAATGGGGCAAGAAAGAAAACTTTACAATGAATTTCCACCCTCCCCCCCCCATAGTCTTCCTAATTTTCTTCTGAGGCTTCACATGGGACCAATGGCTCCAGGACTCCTTCTTTCCTTTGTAGTTTTCACAGGCATCTGGGGGAATGGTAGGACTTGGGAAGATCTGTTCCATTCAGATTGCATGGTGGCTTTTTAGTGGATGGCTGAATTCAAATCTCAATTCCATGGCTCAAATGGATGGAGGCAGCGTCTGGGTCAGTGTGCTCTGCTTCCAAAGGTTGGGAGGGGTCATCTATGCAGGGCTGAAAGACATGAGAGCAAGAACTCCTGCCCCCTTTCTAGGTGGACTTTCCCAGGAAGGCAGACAAAGGAGAAGTAGAATGGGGGGGGTGGTTAGCTTGTAGGCAGAATTTGAAAAGGCATTAATACTGTAGTTAAAGAAACAGGCAGACAAAATCACAAATGAGGACAAAAGAAAGCTGGATTCTGGTAAGAACAACAAAATGAAATGTTTCACTTCTGAATTTGAACATTTGCAACATGTTAAAGAAAAAGAATTGCAACTTAAAAATGCTGGTCATGTTTCAGGAAAAGGATAGATAGATAAAACCCATTTATAACACATACCAATTTACACCTTGCAGAATGATTTCCAGAGCTTGGGGCAGGAACCCAGCAGGCAGGACATCCCCTCCTCATCCCCAATGAGAAAATACATTGGCAAATACAGGAAGAAGCCAATACAAACTAGTCTGACTCAGCGGCAGCATGAAGCTAAATAAACACTTAACACACACTGGCTATAAGGAATGCAGAACTGGCTAACAGCAATTAGGAGTGACAGAATTAGAACAGAAACACCAAAAGGTACACAACAATAAAATAATTAACACCGGATCCCTCCTGGAGCAAAAATTAACACCTTTTTAGACAGAACTGAGAAGGAAATTAACCCAACAATAGACACTGACCAACAAATAAAAAAAGACAAATTTAAACTCACCAATCAGAAATGACAATTTTGGAAACCATGAAAGGGTATAAGAACTCATGTTTGAGGACCATTTTGTCTAGCTAGCCAGGGATTCATGCTGAATTGTCACAATGTCTGTAGCTGGTCCAATGAAACAATGTACAAAAGAGACAGTTTGCATCCATCAAAGAAAGGGACTTAGTTACTTGGCAATAAACTCATAGATTTTCTGGAGGAACATTTAAACTAAACAACAGGGACTGTGAGTTAATTGATAAAGAACATCCCTGTCCCCAGCAATCAAAAAATTACAGGGTTAGCGGTGCCAAGAATATCAACCTTGCTATCAAGCAAAATCAAGCTTTTAATAGCGAGTGCCACACAAAATGCACTAACCAAACAGGTGGTAAGAAAATAGGGGAACTCAGGCACCACATAGATTATGTAGAAAGTAAACACAGGGTCAGTCATAAAGGATTCAAATGTCTATACACCAATGCACAGAGTATGAACAGTAAACAGGGTGAATTAGAAATTCAGGTAACTGAGGGCAGATATGACATTGTTGCCATTATGGAAACATGGTCCCACAAATGAAACACTCAGCTGTTGTTGTTGTTAATTGCGAAGTCGTGTCCGACCCATCGCGACCCCATGGACAACGTTCCTCCAGGTCTTCCTGTCCTCTACCATCTTCTGGAGACCATTTAAGTTCACACCTACTGCTTCAGTGACTCCATCCAGCCATCTCATTCTCTGTCGTCCCCTTCTTCTATTGCCCTCAATCTTTCCCAGCATTAGGCCCCTTTCCAGTGAGTCCTTCCTTCTCATTAGGTGGCCAAAGTATTTGAGTTTCAACTTCAGGATCTGGCCTTCTAAAGAGCAGTCGGGGTTGATCTCTTCTAGGACTGACCGGTTTGAACGCCTTGCAGTCCAAGGGACTCGCAGGAGTCTTCTCCAGCACCATAATTCAAAGGCCTCAATTCTTTTGCGCTCAGCCTTTCTTATGGTCCAACTTTCACAGCCATACATTGCAACTGGGAAAACCATGGCCTGGACTATACGCACTTTTGTTGGCAGGGTGATGTCTCTGCTTTTTAGTATGCTGTCTAGATTTGCCATAGCTTTCCTCCCCAGGAGCAAGCGTCTTTTAATTTCTTGGCTGCAGTCCCCATCTGAGGTGATCTTGGAGCCCAGAAAAATAAAATCTGTCACTACCTCCATTTCTTCCCCATCTATTTGCCAGGAATTGAGAGGGCCGGATGCCATGATTTTGGTTTTCTTAATGTTGAGTTTCAAGCCAACTTTTGCACTCTCCTTCTTCACCCGCATCAAGAGGCTCTTTAGTTCCTCTTCACTTTCTGCCATTAGAGTGGTATCATCTGCATATCTTAGGTTGTTGATATTTCTCCCGGCAATCTTAATTCCAACTTTTGATTCATCTAGCCTGCCTTTCTCATGATGTGCTCTGCATATAAGTTAAATAGGCAGGGCGACAGTATACAGCCTTGCCGGACTCCTTTTCCAATTTTGAACCAATCAGTGGTTCCGTGTCCAGTTCTCACTGTTGCTTCTTGACCCGCATATAGGTTTCTCAAGAGACAAATGAGATGGTCTGGTACTCCCATCTCTTTAAGAACTTGCCACAATTTGTTGTGATCCACACAATCAAAGGCTTTTGCATAGTCAATGAAGCAGAAGTAGATGTTTTTCTGGAACTCCCTAGCTTTCTCCATGATCCAGCGTATGTTGGCAATTTGATCTCTAGTTCCTCTGCCTCTTCGAAATCCTGCCTGTACTTCTGGTAGTTCTCGATCCACATACTGCTGGAGTCTAGCTTGTAGGATTTTAAGCATAACTTTACTAGCATGTGAAATGAGTGCAATGGTGCGATAGTTTGAACATTCTTTGGCATTGCCTTTCTTTGGAATTGGAATGTAAACTGACCTTTTCCAATCCTGTGGCCACTGTTGAGTTTTCCAAATTTGCTGGCAAATTGAGTGTAGCACTTTTACTGCATCGTCTTTTAAGATTTTGAATAGCTCAGCTGGAATACTGTCATCTCCACTAGCTTTGTTGTTGCTCAGATTTTCTAAGGCCCATTTCACTTCACATTCTAGGATGTCTGGTTCGAGGTCAGTGACCATCTCATTGTGGTTATCTGGGATGTTAAGCTCATTCTTGTATAGTTCTTCTGTGTAGTTTTGCCATCTCTTCTTAATCTCTTCTGCCTCTGTTAAGTCTCTGCCATTTTGGTCCTTTATCATGCCCATCTTTGCATGAAATGTTCCCTTCATATCTCCAATTTTCTTGAAGAGATCTCTGGTCCTCCCTATTCTGTTGTTTTCTTCTATTTCTTTGCACTGTTCATTTAAGAAGGCATTCTTATCTCTTCTAGCTACTCTCTGGAATTCTGCATTCAATTGGGTGTATCTTTCTCTTTCTCCTTTGCCTTTCGCTTCCCTTCTTTCCTCAGCTATTTGCAAAGCTTCCTCAGACAGCCATTTTGCTTTCTTGCATTTCTTTTTCTTTGGGATGGTTTTAGTTGCTACCTCTTGTACAATGTTGCGAACTTCCATCCATAGTTCTTCAGGCACTCTGTCTATCAGATCTAATTCCTTAAATCTATTTGTCACCTCTACTGTATATTCATCAGGAATATGATTTAGTTCATACCTGAGTGGCCTAGTGCTTTTCCCTACTTTTTTCAATTTAAGCCTAAATTTTGCAACGAGAAGCTCATGATCTGAACCACAGTCAGCTCCTGGTCTTGTTTTTACTGACTGTATACAGCTTCTCCATCTTTGGCTACAGAGCACATAGTCAATCTGATTTCTATGTTGACCGTCTGGTGATGTCCACGTGTAGAGCCGTCTCTTGGGTTGTTGGAAAAGAGTGTTTGTTATGACCATCGTATTCTCTTGACAAAATTCTATTAGCCTGTGCCCTGCTTCATTTTGTACTCCAAGGCCAAACTTGCCTGTTATTCCGGTTATCTTTTGGCTTCCTACCTTAGCATTCCAATCCCCCATGATGATAAGGACATCATTTTTTGGTGTTAATTCTATAAGGTGCTGTAGGGCTTCATAAACTGGTCAATTTCATCCTCTTCAGCACCAGTGGTTGGGGCATAGATTTGGACTATTGTGATATTGAATGGTTTGCCTTGGATTCGAATTGAGATCATTCTGTCATTTTGGGGATTGTATCCCAGTATTGCTTTTCCTATTCTTTTATTGACTATGAAGGCTACTCCATTTCTTCTGAGGGATTCTTGCCCACAGTAGTATACCTGATGGTCATCTGAGTTAAATTCACCCATTCCTGTCCATTTTAGTTCGCTGATTCCTAAGATGTCGATGTTCAGTCTTGTCATCTCTTTTTTGACTACGTCTAGCTTGCCTTGATTCATGGATCTTACATTCCAGGTTCCTATGGAGAAAAAATCTTTACAGCATCGGACTTTCCTTTCACCACCAGATATATCCACAGCTGAGCGTCCTTTCGGCTTTGGCCCAGTCGCTTCATTCTTTCTGGCGCTACTAGTACTAGCCCTCTGCTCTTCCCCAGTAGCATATTGGACACCTTCCGACCTGAGGGGCTCATCTTCCAGCGTCATATCTTTTTTCCTTTTAGTACTGTCCATGGGGTTTTCATGGCAAAGATACTGGAGTGGTTTGCCATTTCCTTCTCCAGTGGATCACATTTTGTCAGAACTCTCTGCTATAACCTGTCCATCTTGGGTGGCCCTGCACGGCATAGCTTATAGCTTCATTGAGTTACGCAAGCCCCTTCGCCACGACAAGGCAGTAATCCATAAAAGGGACACTCAGCTAGAGAGATTTAAATTGTTTAAAAGAAGCAGACCAAATAAAAGAAGTGAAGTTGCTCTTTATATAAGAAATAACTAATCTCTGCAGAAATAGAGCACAACAATGATGAAAACTGTCTTGAATGCACTTGGGTCAATATAAAAGGGGGGAAAATGACATTGCCGTAGGTGTATACTATAGGCCACCCAACCAAACAGAGGAAATAGATGAACTTTTTGCTAGTCAGCTAACTAAGGTATGTGGGAAGCACATCACAATAGTAATGGGGGACTTTAATTACCCTGACATCAACTGGGAGACAAACTCTGCACCAAGTAGAAGATCAAACAGATTCCTGACAAACCTTGCAGACAACTTTGTCTCCCAAAAGTAGAGAAGGGAACCAGGGGATTAGCCATATTGGATCTAATTCTCACTAACAAAGACAAAATGATAGAAGGTGTTGAAGCCATAGGAACCTTGGGGGTGGGGGAGTGATCATGCAATATTGGAATTCAACATTATGGAAGCACAAGCAATAGAACACAGTCAAACTAGAGTCTTGAACTTTAAGGGAGCTAATTTCAATAAACTTAGATAGGGCTTGGGAAGGATTCCATGGATGAGAATCCTCCAGGGGAAAACAACTCAAGAAGCTTGGGAAATTTTGAAAAGTGAGATAATAAAAGTCCAGTCTAGCATAATACCAATAAAGAAGAAAAATAACAGCTCTCAAAAGAGGCCAGCATGGCTGCATAAAGAACTCTCTGATAAATTGAAAGATAAAAAGGACAAGTATAAAAAGTGGAAAGAGGAGCACATAACTAAAGCAGAATATCAGCAAAGAGTCTAAGCCTGCAAAGATGAGGTGAGGAAAGCTAAGGCTCAAAATGAACTAAGAAGTCAAAAATAACAAAAAAGCTTCTTTCAACATGTAAAAAACAATAAAAAAGTTAAGGAAATGATTGGTCCATTAGTGGGGGAAAGTGGCAAGATGACAAGCAACAGGGAGAAAGCAGAACTATTTAACTCATTTTTTGCATCTGTCTTTACACAAAGGGGAAAAAAACAGTCCAACTTATCAAAAACAGTACCATAAAAAAACAGAATAGAAACACAAGTTAAGATAGGCAAGAAAATGGTAAGTGAGGACCTGTCCAGTCTAGATGAGTTCAAATCACCAGGACCAGATGGATTACACCCCAAGGTTCTCAAGGAACTGGCAGATGTGATCTCAGAACCACTGAACTATATTTTTCAAAGATCCTGGAGCACTGGGGAACTACCAGAGGACTGGAAAAGAGCTGATGTAGTTCCCATCTTCAAAAAAGGAAAAAAAATAGATCCAGGAAACTACAGACCTATCAGCCTGACTTCAATACCTTGGAAGATTCTGGAAAAGATAACCAAACAACAAATCAGCGAACATCTAGAGGCAATCAAAGTCATTACTAAAAACCAACATAGGTTTGTCAAAAACAGATCATGCTAGACAAATCTTATTGCATTCTTTGACCAAGTGACAAAATTAGTGGACCAGAGGAATGCTGTGGATATAATTTTCTTGGGCTTCAGTAAGGCATTTGATAAAGTTGGTATAGGGTTTCCTGCCTGAGCAGGGGGTTGGACTAGATGACCTCCAAGGTCTCTTCCAACTTTATTATTATTATTAAATGCAAGAGTGAAACCTTTCCAGCAGATGAATTTAAAACATTCCTCCTGATAACTTTGGGCTGTTCTTAAGAGTACAGAGAGAGAAAGGGAGAAGAAACAAATAAACACATTTCTCTTCATTCTGTTGGCCAGACAAACAGAGTGAGGGTATTTCCTTCTGATCGCTTAATTTAAGCAGAATTTCTAGCAGAATTTTAAAATTCTTTTCTCTTCGGTTTAGAGACAGTTAACAGTCACATTTACCTCACACACAAAGACTTTGACGCACATATACACACAAAGACAAGAGAACAGAAAAGGAAACAGAAATCTTAATTTTACACATCCTAGTCATTCCCACCATAAATCTCAGTTAAGTCAAATTAGGGAAGGCTCAAATCTTAAACATACCACATGGTTGCATAGAGAGAAGAGAGAGAGAGAGAGAGAATCACTATTTCTTATTTCCCCTTTAAGTACCTTTATTTAGCCAAATTGGTTTCCCAGCAAAGCCCTAAGCAAAGACTATTTTTTACATATAGTTTCTCTACCTATCTCTTTTTTCATACCTGGCTGAATGGGTAGCTGATTCCCGTCCCAGGCCTCAAGCAAGCTTTTCACTGGGGAGCCTATCTCGCCCCTCGAACTAGAACACCCCATGATTCCCTTATATGCAGGGGTTCACTTTGGTTCTATCAGGTCTAGTGCACTGAAGCTTCCTAGTGAGACCTCCGCCTACCACCACAGTTTTGGGTCAAAAAGGGACCCATGGAGCACTCTGGATCCCTCACAGAGTAACTGGTTGCTCCTTTAGGGATCTACCACCACAGACCAAAAAGGGGTCTGTTGAGGACACTTCTGCTCCCCTGCAGAAGGTACAGGACGCTCTTACTGGCTTTACCTTCACTTTTCACCACCACTGTTTGCAGACTTCAAATATCTGGGATGACCTCTGCTTGCTTTCCAGAGGTAAGGGACAGTCCTAGCCCAGAACTTAATTTCCTAACTTTGCTTTGCTTTGCTTTGCTTACAGGGCCTAATCAGCTAATTGCCCCAATCCAATTCTTTCGTTCACTCATTTCATTTCATTTTCACACAGCCTCTCCCTTTTCCCTAACAAAAGGTTCTGCACTCTGGCCAAACCCCCATGTTTTCCAGGGTCTGCCACTTGAACAGATCCTTTCTGTGGTTAGGAAAGTCCAGAGGGAGAAAAATCCAACTGTGATTGGGAAAAAGGGTCTTCACACTCACACACAGAAATACACACATTTCTCTCACTCCCCTGGGCTTTAAAGTTAAAATTTAGAGGTACTCACCTTCACCTTCTTTCCAAAGTAGCCCTTGAACATAAACCCAAAACTCCCTTTACTATCCTGGCTCCACATGGGCATAGCCTGGGAAACCCATCCACAGACACAAGGGGTCTGCGGCCGGCAAGATGGGTCTTACTAGTCTCAGTCCATTGGAGAGGTTAGCTTGGAATCCCATTCTGGGGTGCCAAATTGTTGAAAGAAAAGTCTTCATCATCATTTATCCAAGCCTACAATAAACAACATGGTGACTGCTTTAGAAAGAAGGTTGCAGTTTATTGAAGAGCCAGACAGAAAGATGGTTCTGGCAGGAAAGAGGAGAGAAAAAGGACTGAGCACATCTGGATAGTAGGTTTTTATACCCTCTCAAGGGTATAAAAGTAGTTTGAAGTACTTCTGAAGTAGTTTCCTGTTCCTGTTTCAGGCTTTGTATTTCCTGTGTCACATATTCTGATCTGAGTCTGGGTGTGCCTTTCTGGTATTCTTGTTGGTGGTGGGTTAATCCTATTATGTCCCAAGGGTTATATCCTGCTTCCCTGGTGCGGGGGGGGGGGTGCTAATGACTCCTAGAGTTTGGGTGGGGTACCCAGATTTTAGGTGTCTTTGTCTTCCTAAGCTTCTATCTCCAATTTTCCTGATGGTTTACATCTGCATTTGTATAGAGCTGGCTTCTGCTTGGGACAGAGAGACTTGGGGACAGGGTTGGTTTCTGCTTTTAAAATCCTTTTGAGGAAATATATTTTTCTGTCCTTTTAATATTTCCTTCTCTGGGGGGGGCTGACTTCCCACACTATTCTCCCCAACATAGAAAGTTGGAAGTTTTTCCACTTTTCCAGATCCAATTTTATTTGTTTTAACAGTCTTGCATAGTTATCTTCATTTATTGTTACACATCTTGCTGTGAGATAAATTCCCAAATATTTAACTCTTTTAACTATTTGAAGATTTTTTTTGTTAGTTGATTTTTCTGTTTTTCTGTTAGATTCTTTGTTAGCACTTTAGCCTTTTTTCTGTTTATTGTCAACTCTGCCACTTCTCCAAATTTTTCTATTTTCTCCAGAATTTTAGTGCTTATTTCCAATGGATATTCCAATATGAAAACCAAATCATCTGCAAATGCTTGTAGTTTATATTTTTCATCTTTTATCTCCAGTCCTTTAATTTCTATATCTTGTCTAATTTTCTATTCAGTGCTTCCAATGTTAATATAAATAGTAATGGAGATAATGGGCATCCCTGTCTTGAACCCTTTTTAAAATTGAAGTTTTCTGTAAGATCTCCATTTACAATTATTTTAGCTGTTCATTTACAATAAATTGTTTTGATTATATTTATAAAGTTTTTTCCAAAGTCCATTTCTGCAAATTGCTGGAACATAAATTGCCAGTTTATATTGTCAAATGCTTTCTTTGCATCAAGGAATATTAAAGCCATCTGTTTCCCTGAATGAATTTCGTAGTACTCTAACACATCAAGAATCATTCTTAAATTATTTTTATCTGTCTTTTAGGAAATCATTTTGGTCCGTATGTATAAATTCAATCAAAAATTTCTTTAGTCTTTCTGCCATAATTGAGGCGAAGATTTTTGCTTTTCTGTTTGTTTGAAGGACTTACTATATTGTACAAGCACAGCCAACACAAATATATAACATAAAGATATAATTAGATAATTAGGCATTGTGCTGCACTTGCAGTCAGACTAATTTAACTGAAATCATTTTCTTAAAAAATAAAAATCAATGTTTGCATGTTTGAGATTTTTAAGAGATATTGACAGAATAGTCAC
Source organism: Crotalus tigris (assembly GCF_016545835.1). Lineage (NCBI taxonomy): Eukaryota > Metazoa > Chordata > Lepidosauria > Squamata > Viperidae > Crotalus > Crotalus tigris. Next base: position 639,614 of record NW_024096646.1, on the reverse strand, counting down.
GTGCAGTCCTTTTCATTATCAGCTAGCCTACTGGTTTTGCAATGCATGTGGTTTAATTTGGCCATAAAAATTGAATTAGCCATTTTAGTGCAGTGATGCAGGGGCTCTCGTGTGGTCTTGATACAGATGCTTTCATCGGCTGCTGATGGAAATAATGAGCCATGAGAATAATTTGTCCTAGAAAGAGAAGGATTCCCACCATCTAGAGAAGGAATTGCAGATTGTTCTCTTTCTGCTCTAGTACTATATGTATTGCCATGATAGATTCAAGAAATGATTTAAAACAAAAGAAATTCAATAATTAGTTTAGATTCACTATTTAATATTATCTGGACAATTGCTCTTTGGAGTACAAAACTGGAAGCTACCCACATAAGGAAAAGTTGGGTATTACCCACAAAACATGTAGACCATTTTTAGAAGATGACTCTACATACAAAAGTATAAATAAAAATAAGTAGCTGGCAGAATGCTGAGAGAGATTCTGCAGCTAAGAGTTCTGTAAATAAAGGTCTGTGTCTTATCCCCAACTGCCCCAACCATTGTTGGAATTTAGTTAACATAAATTCAGTACCTCTGTCAGTTTGCAACTGACACACTTGTTGTCTGCACCTTCTCTCTACAAAACGTACCCATGGTTTGAATTGTTGTAGCACCTTTGTCTTATCTCTAAACAAGTAGCAAAACAAATACCTGCTATAGCCGAAACACAGACCACCCTCAAGACAGACACACACACCAACAAACTCCGAAGACTACAAGAACGCCAGAAACAAACCCCTCCTCCTTCACAGCCACACATGAAACAAACAGTGTATAATATCTCAGATACGATCCTCACCAAAGCCGAAACCAATGTCCTTTCCAAAGGATTCAACTTTGCAGTCGCTCCCAAACACATCCCCACTGAAACTATTATATGCGGAGTTGAAACCAGCCTGACCGCCATCTGGAGAGCCAAAAACACAGACCACCCTCAAGACAGACACACACACCAACAAACTCCGAAGACTACAAGAATGCCAGAAACAAACCCCTCCTCCCTCACAGCCACACATGAAACAAACAGTGCATAACATCTCAGATAGGATCCTCACCAAAGCCAAAACCAATGTCCTTTCCAAAGGATTCAACTTTGCAGTCGCGCCAAAACACATCCCCACTGAAACCATTATATGCAGAGCTGAAACCAGCCTGACCAAAATCAACCCTGACGACGCTAACAGAATCAGACTCAAAATCACCAACATCCTCTGCACCAGCAGGCCACCCAAAAACAACTTACCCAAAGAGGAACGGACAGCACTACTTAACCTGAAAGAAGACACTAGCATAATAATCCTACCAGCAGACAAGAGCAACTCCACAGTGGTTATGAACACATCTGACTACAAACCAAATTAACCAACCTACTCCAAGACTCCACATACAAACCCCTAAAAACAGATCCCACCACCTACCTGGAAAAAAAACACTAGATCCAAAATAAAAGTCTCCCCCATTAGTGAAGAGATCCAGCAAAGAATCATTCCCAGAGAGAAATCATCCAGATGCCCTAAGCTCTATGGTCTCCCCAAGATACACAAAGAAGGAACCCCACTTAGACCCATAGTCAGCTCCATAGGCTCACCTCTACAAAACCTAGCCAAATTTTTCTGCAAACAACTACAGCTCTATGCAGAATCCATCACTTCACATGTAAAAAACTCATTCCAGTTAATAGAGATCATAAAGAAACAAAACTTACAGCCCAGCAACCTACTCGTGAGCTTCGATGTCATATCCGTCTTCACCCAAGTGCCAATCAAAGAAGCCTTGACAGCTATCCAAAACAAATATAACCCCCCCAAATACATCCTAGATCTGATCAACCACTGCCTATCCAACACATACTTCATCTATAATGGACAAAAATACAAATAAATAGAAGGAGCACCAGTGGGATCACCCCTCTCACCTGTCATTGCAAGCCTCTACATGAAACACTTTGAAACCCAGGCTCTAGAAAAATCTGATCACAAACCCAAACTCTGGCTCAGCTACGTAGACAACACCTTCATAATCTGACCACATGGGAAAGAAAAACTGGACAACTTCCTCACACACCTCAACAGCCTACACCCGAAAATACAGTTCACCATGGAAACAGAAGCTAATACCCAACTTCCCTTCCTGGATGTCTTAGTCTAGAAGAAATCCAATGGCTCCCTAGGACACACCATGTACCAGAAGAAAACACACACAAACCGCTATCTGCATGCACTCTCACACCACCACCCAGCACAGATCAACTCCGTAGCCAAGACACTCATCTCCAGAACAAAACACTTAGCTGATGAACAACACCTAAAAACCGAACTACACACTCTCACTAATGTACTAACATCCAACGGATTCCAAAGAAATAAGATTACCAACTTAATCCAAAAAGAAACCCCCATTAAAATCCAAGACAGAGAACAAGAAAGCGGCAAAGCCCTCCTCCCTTACATAAAAGGCACCACAGACCGAATCAGCAAGATCCTCCACAAACACAACATCAAGACAGCATTCTGCACAAACAGAAAAATATCCACCATCCTAAGAAACCCCAAAGACAAAATCAAGTTAGAAAATCAAGGAGTATATGAAATCCCATGTACCGTTTGCCCCACCACAGACATCGGACAAACCAACAGAAGAATAAGTGCACGCATTGAAGAACACAAGAACTCAGGGTATTAATAAATTTACTTAAGGGTGAGGAAAAAAAAGCAAAGAGCCAAGTTTATCAAATGTAAGTTGTTGGTTGGGTTATATTGGAGGGAAAGTCTTGTGTTTATTATGGATGAATGGTTGTTTAAAAGAAATATACACCTCGGCATGGAGAAGATGGATAAATTATATGTAGAGTAAATATGGGATTGAATGGATAAATTATGATTAGAGTTGATATGGGATTAAAAAGGATTATTTAGATTATGAATAATTTTTATTTTTTAATTTGGAATCGCTTATTTATTTATTTATTTTATTTTTAAAATTTATAAACCGCCCCACTCCCGCAGAACTCTGGGCAGCTAACAATAAAAACAACATAAAACATGACAAAACAAACAATACAATAACAGTCGTCCAGGGGTCAGATTTTATAAACCCCAGGCCTGCCAGAAAAGCCAGGTCTTAAGCAGCTTACAGAAAACCAACAGGGTGGGAGCGGTCCTAATCTCCGGGGGGAGCTGGTTCCAAAACATGGGCGCCATCACAGAGAAAGCCCTCCTCCACGGCCCCGCCAAATGGCACTGCTTGGCCGATGGGACCCGAAGGAGGCCCAGCCTGTGGGATCTAACCGGATGAAGGGAACTATGAGGTAGTAGGCGGTCTCACAAATAGCCTGGCCCTGAGCCATATAGGGCTTTAAAGGTAATAACCAACACCTTAAATTGGACCTGGAGACCAATAGGCAACCAGTGCAGCTCACGGAGGATAGGTGTAACGTGGGTGTATCGAGGAGCACCCACTATCACTTGCGCGGCTGCATTCTAGACCAACTGTAGTCTCCAAATACTTTTCAAGGGTAGCCCCATGTAGAGCGCGTTGCAGTAGTCCAAACGTGAGGTGACAAGGGCATGAGTGACTGTAAGGAGGGCCTCCCGGTCCAGGTAGGGTCGCAACTGGTGCAACAGACGAACTTGTGCAAAGGTCCTCCCAGCCACAGCCGTCAAATGATGTTCCAAATTCAGCTGTGGATCAAGGAGGATACCCAAGTTGCAAACCCGCTCCGAAGGGGGTATATTTTCCACCGCTAGAGTCAACACTGGACAGTTAACATGATCCTTGGGAGGCAACATCCAAAGCCACTCGGTCTTGTCAGGATTGAGCCTGAGTTTGTTAACCCCCATCCAGACCCTCACGGCTTTAAGGCAACGGCCCATCACATCAGCCGTTATATTGTTATTGTTATTTTTGTTTTTTTTTAAATTGCTTAAATTTGTTTTGTATTCGAGTTAAAGCACATTATTGATTTTGTTATTTGTAAAGTTGGATAAGTTTATTTAGAATCTGCTTGTTTATTTGTAACCCTGTAACCAGCTCTGGGAAGTGAGGGGGGAGGGAGGGGGTTATTCTAGGGGGGATATTGTTAAAAACTTGTATAAAACTTTTCAATAAAAAAAAGAACTCAGTCAAAAAAGAGGAACCAACTTCTTCCCTGGTCCAACACCTTAAAGCCACTGGACATGAAATTGACTTTAAAAAGACCAGAACTATCGCCAAAACTGAACACTTTAATAACAGAATAATCAGAGAAGCCATCGAGATAGAAAAACACCCACACAGCATGAATAAACGAGATGATACTTCCCACTTACCAGCCATTTGGAAACTCACCCTTATTAACAAACAAGTCCCTAACACAAAGAATGACACCAGACCCACACTCACGAAAATCACACAGGATGTCACCATCACACATCCGCACAAAAAGCAAACCTAAACCCACACCGATGATGAGGCATGACCACAAACCAAAAGCCAGAGCACAGCTGCACCATTAGCCACTTTAAACCCCTCTAATCCATACATGAAGCAAACTGACACTCACCATGAAGATGAGGCATGACCACGAACGCGAAGCAAAACAGCAACAAAGCTCACCATCTCAAATCTCCCTGCAACTCAGACTAACCTGAGCACAACAAAGCCCCCACCCAAACAGAACACTCCCCCAGCCAATCAGAGCACAGCCAACCCCCCATCCAATCAGAGCATAGCCAAGCCCCTAACCAATCAGAACACACCTCCGCCCAATCAGAAGACAGCCAGGCTCCCACTCAATCAGTTCATACCCCCACTGGCAGTTAAAGGGAAGAAACAGCTATGATCACACACTGCTCCTAGAAGCGTGAAGCCGAAAGCACCAGCCTGAAGATGACGAATGGGACTTTGTCGAAACGTCACCAAGACACTTCCAATTTTACGCAGGAGAAAACCCGAATAACCAAAGACCTAAATACAAACACCCGCGAAAACCTCAGAAAACAAATATCACACCTCTACGGGGAGGAAATCCACCATCTGACCAGGACCTATGAAAAACCCAAAGTCCAAAGAGCTTCCATTTTATGTGACCTCGCATTCCTACGCAACTGCTGAGATCAAAATTTAATTCCCACAGGTTTCCAATTGAAATTCCACTCCAACTCTGCAGCCACCAAATGCATCCTGAAAAGAACAGAATTGGCCCTAATCAGAAATGAACTTCACACAAAAAGATTCCTCCTAGACTGAATCAACAAAGATCTTGTTGGAATATTCATGAGCAGGAAGAGTCATGTGGTAACTCAGTCAGCCAATGAGAAGAAAGTGCTACTGAATCTGTGCAAAAGGTATTGAGTTAGGAGCTAAATTTACAGTCTCAGGTTTTGTCTCTGTATCTCTCTGTAAGAAGTCTTCATTTGTGCTATGTTGCTATAAAGAAGAATGTATGGTATTGTAAATATTTTGATATAAATATAAATAAGTTATTTTGAATCAGCTAAATGCAGTCAACTGTGAGAGCTTCTGATTTATTTTTTCACCAATAGAGAAATTAAAATTCTCTAACAGGTTATGGGCCCAGAGCTTACTAAGGACTGCATTGTAATTTAAAGCTGGAAGAAATTGCCTGTGTTTAGAAAGTATAAGAACAAGGCAGAATTAGCAGAATGGCTGCAATGGAATTTAAGGAATGCTCTGTGCCTCCTTTGGGCCAGAAGAATTACATTGTGCAGGCTGCTAAAATGGTATGTTTGCTCAAGGCTAAAGAGCTGTGGTATATCATAGAAAATCCACCACAAGTGTTTGCAGCTGCTGATCAGAAAAGTCATGATCAAGCAATGGCTTATCTCATTTTCAATTTAGATGATGAACAATTTCTAAATATTGCAAATTTAAAGACAGCAAAGGAGATTTGGTTGAAGTTGAGAGCTGTGCACGTGAATGTTTCTGCATGCAATATATTGCTATTGTCAAGAAAACTTTACAGGGCCTGTTTGCAACCAGGCGAATCTATGGAACAGCATTTAAATAAAATGCAAAGTTTATTTTTGGACTTAGAACAATGTGGGGTTAAATTCCCTGAGTCCCAGAAGGTTTTATTGGTGTTGAACAGTTTAGATAAAACCTGGGACACAGTTTCTGTGATATCTGAGTGTAAAGAAGAGCAAGAATTAAATTTTGAGGCTTTAAAGGCATGTTTGCTTAATGAAGAAGAAAAGTGCCAGTTTAGAAGCAGCCACGAGGAGTTGAAATTCCTGAGGAGGGGGTCCAGACTGCAAGTCTCCGGAGAAGAAACATTTTGCAAGCAGAGGGCTCAACAAGAAAACAATTGCTACATTTGTGGAGCAAACACACATCTGAAAAGGAACTGTTTGCAGAGGAACAATTTTCAGCAAAGGACATTTGTGCAAGCAAAAAAGACTTATTTGCAAAAGGAACATTTTGGTGTTGCCAAAGTTTGCTATAGCAACAACAGAGACAAGTGGCTAATAGATAGTGGGGCAAGTCAAACAATTGTTAATGACTCTGAATTATTTTGTAGGTTTGTTCCAGTAGCACAAGACCCTGTGGCTTTGGCAAATGGCCAGAAAGCAAAAGTCATCAGAAGAGGCGATGTAAAAATTCCATATTTGGAATCAAAGTTTACCAATGTGCTTTGTGTACCTGAGATGGAACATAATTTGTTAAGTGTGTCTAATTTAGACAAACAAGGTTTTGAGATCATTTTTATAAATGGGAAGTGTCTCATCAAAAGAAATGGGAATATTTGTGCAGAAGGCATAAAGGAAGATAACCTATATGTATTGCAGGAACAAAAGGTTCAATGTTCCCATATATTTAAGAATGTTGCAGAGCACGATTCATGCATTCATCTTCTACATAGAAGACTTGGCCATGCAAGCTTGAAGGTTTTGCAGCAAATGCAAGAGTTTGTAGAAAGGCTAAATTTGAAGGGATGCAAAACATATTTGGATTGTGCAGTATGCAAAGCATCAAAGTCAAGGGCATTCCCAGTTAGTAAATATAGCACAAGACAAACAAAAAGAGCTCTAGAGCTCGTCCATGCAGATCTGGTGGGACCTATGCAAGCCAGTTTGGGAGGAGCAAAATATGCACTGGTGATTGTTGATGATTATAGCAGGTATTCATTTTGCTACTTGCTTAGAGGTAAGACAGAGGTGCTACAACAATTCAAACAGTGGGTAAGTTTTGTAGAGAGAAGGTACAGACAACAAGTGTGTCAGTTGCAAACTGACAGAGGTACTGAATTTATGTCAACTAAATTCCAACAATGTTTGGGGCAGTTGGGGATAAGACACAGATGTACAAATCCTTACACAGCAGCAGAGAACAGTGTAGCTGAAAGAAGGAATGGTGTTTTGCAAACAATGAAAGATTCGTTATTAGAGGATTCTAGTATGAGCAGGTCATATTGGGGAGAAGCCATATTGACTGCCAATTATAAAGTTAACAGGCTGTGGAGTTCCTCCATTAATAATACTCCATATGCAATTCTATATGGGAGAAAGCCATCACTGGCACATTTGAGAATTTTTGGAAGTACTGCATGGGTATATATTCCGAAAGCAATCAGAAGAAAGGGACAGCAAAAGGCAAGAAAGCTCAGGTTTCTGGGCTATGAGCCAGGGTCAAAAGGATATCGCTTTAGTGATGGAAGTAAAAGAATTGTAATTTCAAGGTCTGCTAATTTTGCAGAACAAAATTGGGACAGAATCAATGCAAATTCTGGGTATGTCTCACTTAATGACGGTGATCTATTTAATGACAATAACTCATCTAATGATGGAAAAATGATTATTGAAAATGTCAATGTTCAGGGAGGAAAGACTGAACAAGAAATGAAGCCAGATAGACTTGAGACACAGAAGCAGTTAATACCACATAGGTCAGAGCGATGTAACAAAGGAATTCCACCTGATAGGTATTCTGCCAGCAAGATAAAAGTTTGCAATGTGTGGTATGAGCCAAGAAGTTATAAAGAAGTGTTGACATTACCAAAAGCTGAACAAAAAAGATGGAAGGAGGCCATGGATAAAGAGATGAAATCCATGGGAGACCGTGAAGTATTTAAATCAGTGAATTTGCCACAGGGAACCAAAGCTGTGGGTTGTAACTGGGTATATAAGGAAAAGGTATTACCAAATAATGATATACAGTATAAGGCCAGGTTAATGGCACAAGGTTTTTCACAATTAAAGAATGTACACTACGATGAAGTATTTGCGCCAGTTGTGAAAAGTGAGAGTATAAGATTAGCACTGGCATTGGCAGCGGCATATAAGCATAAAATCTGGCAGTTTGATATCACAACTGCATTCTTCAATGCTGAGTTAGAGGAAGAAATTTATATGATCCAAGCACCAGGATATGAAATTGCAAAACCTAATATGGTGTATAAATTAAACAAGGCTATTTATGGGTTGAAGCAGTCAGCCAGAAACTGGAATATCTGTTTAGATACTGCTTTAAAGGATCTTGGATTTAAAAGTTGCAAAGCTGATAACTGTATATATACTGGACAGTTACAAGGAGGGAATTGTCTACTGTTATCATTTGTGGATGATCTTTGCTTCATCGCAAAGGATGCATCACAAGTCAAGGAATTTGCTGATAAATTAGGAAAGAAATTCGAATTAAAGAATTTGGGAGAAATAAAAAATTATCTTGGTGTAGAGATACAAAAAAATGAAAAAGGTGGTTATATTCTCAGTGAAAGGAGAGAAATTGAGCAGTTATTGGAGAAATATAATATGAAAGATTGCAATACTGCTCCCACACCCATGAGTACGGATTTTTATAATAGTTTAAGTGCAGACAAAGATGAAATCTATGATCAAGAGATATATCACTCAGCAATAGGGAGTTGTTATATTTATCACAGTGGTCCAGACCAGACATAGCTTGCGTAATAAGCATTTTGAGTTGTTTTACTGCTGCACCTACAAAGTTACGTTGGATGGGTGTAGAAAGGGTTCTCAGATATTTAAAGGGAACTATAAATTTGGGTCTTCAAATGCAGATTACTGAGGAATTGAAATTAAAGTGTTATGTCGATAGTGACTATGCAAATGACATAAACACAAGGAAATCAAATTTTGGGATTATAATATTGTTTGGAGGGACTCTGACTGGATGGAAATCCAGAAAACAAACAACTGTTGCTATTTCAACAGTGGAAGCAGAATTTATTGTTTTATCTGAATTGTGTTCTGAAGTAACATGGTCTGTACAGTTTTTGCAAGATTTAAATATTAATGTAAAAGAATCTGTAAAGGTACTTGAAGACAATGCTGCCTGTATAAAAATGGCAACTAGTGACAGGGTGAAGAACAGAAGTAAACATGTAGACATTAAGTATTGTAATGTCAGGGAAGCTGTAAAAGGAAAATTGATTAGTTTACATCATTGTTCTTCTGAGGATAATTTGGCAGACATGATGACTAAACCATTGGGTGGTGTTCACTATGGAGAATGTATTAAGTCAATAGGTCTGATGTCTCTTCCTGTCATGAAGGGAGGAGTGTTGGAATATTCATGAGCAGGAAGAGTCATGTGGTAACTCAGTTAGCCAATGTGAAGGAAGTGCTAATGAGTCTGTGCGAAAGGTATTGAGTTAGGAGCTGAATTTTCAGTCTCAGGTTTTGTCTCTGTATCTCTGTGTAAGAAGTCTTCATTTGTGCTATGTTGCTGTAAAGAAGAATGTATGGTATTGTAAATAGTTTGATATAAATATAAAGAAGTTATTTTGAATCAGCTAAATGCAGTCAACTGTGAGAGCTTCTGATTTATTTTTTCACCAGTAGAGGAATTAAAATTCTCTAACAGATCTCCTCACACTTCACCTCAAACTCAGCAACAAAATCCACCCCGCACTTTGGGACAAATCCAAACAACTCGCCGTCTGGAGAGCTGAAACACAGATCACCCTCAGGACAGACACACAAACCAACAAACTCTGAAAACTACAAGAACGCCAGAAACAAACCCCTCCTCCCTCACAGCCACACATGAAACAAACAGTGCATAACATCTCAGATAGAATCCTCACCAAAGCCGAAACCAATGTCCTTTCCAAAGGATTCAACTTTGCAGTCCCTCCAAAACACATCCCCACTGAAACCATTATATGCAGAGTTGAAACCAGCCTGACCAAAATCAACCCTGACGACGCTAACAGAATCACACTCAAAATCACCAACATCCTCTGCACCAGCAGGCCACCCAAAAGCAACTTACCCAAAGAGGAACAGACAGCACCACTTAACCTGAAAGAAGACACCAGCATAATAATCCTACCAGCAGACAAGGGCAACGCCACGGTGGTTATGAACACATCTGACTACCAAACCAAATTAACCAACCTACTCCAAGACTCCACATACAAACCCCTAAACCAGTGGTTCTCAACCTGCCTAATGCCGCGACCCTCAACCTTGTGGTCGTAAGTCGAGGACTACCTGTATTTCCCTGCGGGCAGGGCAGGAGGAGGTGTGCACACTCCGCCTCCTCTCCTGCGGCTGGAGCGCATGCTGGGCAAGCCGAGGGTGCACAAAGGCCATCGCAAAGCAACCGCCTTGGCCCGAGAGCACTGCGCATGCATGGTGCCGCCCCCTGTGCCGGCCAGGGCGTAACCAGCAAGTGGCAGTGTCGGCGCAGGCCAACTACTGGCTGGGCCACCAGCTGGCCCAGCTCAAGGGAGGTAAGCCACCCACTGGGCCCCACGCATGCCAGCAACCCTCCCTGCACCCGCCGCTGCCCCACTAGCCTTACCTTGGCCACCACACATTCGATGCAGTGGCAGGCAGGCCCAGACGCTCCTGGGCAGCCTTGGCACACGGCCGAGAGGGCGCAGGGCAACCACCGGCTGGGCCACCAGCTGGCCCAGTCCAAGGGAGGTAAGGCACCCGCCAGGCCCCACGTGCACCAGCAACCCTCCCTGCACCCGCCAGCCTCCCACCTCCCACCCCTGTCCCTCTTTTACTTACGTTTAGTAGTTTCTCCGCAGGGAGGGGTGGAAACGTCCAGAAAGCTTGCCTTAGCTGCAGACAACTTGCAGCACTGTTTGCAGAATGGGACTTTTGGCGGGCTCAGCAGGGTAGAACAGCCTGAACAAGAGAGTCGTTCTATTGGCTTTCAAAAGCCAATAGAATAAGAGGGAGTAGCACAGCTAAGGAAAAGGGGGGGAATGGTGGACTGCGTTGTTTGGTGAGCCCCGTGAAATGGTTGTTTGACCCACAGGTTGAGAACCGCTGCCCTAAACACAGATCCCAAAACCTACCTGGAAAAAACCACTAGATCCAAAATAAAAGTCTCCCCCATTAGTGAAGAGATCCAGCAAAGAATCATTCCCAGAGAGAAATCATCCAGATGCCCTAAGCTCTATGGTCTCCCCAAAATACACAAAGAAGGAACCCCACTTAGACCCATAGTCAGCTCCATAGGCTCACCTCTACAAAACCTAGCCAAATTTCCCACCAAACAACTACAGCTCTATGCAAAATCCATCACCTCACACGTACAAAACTCATTCCAGTTCATAGAAATCATAAAGAAACAAAACTTACAGCCCAGCGACCTACTCGTGAGCTTCGATGTCATATCCCTCTTCACCCAAGTGCCAATCAAAGAAGCCTTGATAAATATCCAAAACAAATATAACCCCCCCAAACACATCCTAGATCTGACCAACCACTGCCTATCCAACACATACTTCATCTATAATGGACAAAAATACAAACAAATAGAAGGGCACCCATGGGATCACCCCTCTCACCTGTCATTGCAAACCTCTACATGAAACACTTTGAAACCCAAGCTCTAGAAAAATCTGATCACAAACCCAAACTCTGGCTCAGATACGTAGACAACACCTTCATAATCTGGCCACATGGGAAAGAAAAACTGGACAACTTCCTCACACACCTCAACAGCCTACACCCCAAAACACAGTTCACCATGGAAACAGAAGCTAATAACCAACTTCCCTTCCTGGATGTCTTAGTCTAGAAGAAATCCAATGGCTCCCTAGGACACACCATGTACCAGAAGAAAACACACACAAACCGCTATCTGCACGCTCTCTCACACCACCACCCAGCACAGATCAACTCCGTAGCCAAGACACTCATCTCCAGAACAAAACACTTAGCTGATGAACAACACCTAAAAACCGAACTACACACTCTCACTAATGTATTAACATCCAATGGATTCCAAAGAAATAAGATTTCCAAACTAATCCAAAAAAACCCCCCACTAAAATCCAAGACAGAGAACAAGAAAGCGACAAAGCCCTCCTCCCATACATAAAAGGCACCACAGACAGAATCAGCAAGATCCTCCACAAACACAACATCCCCACTGAAATCATCATATGCAGAGTTGAAGTTACCCTAACCCAGGGGTAGGCAACCTCGGCTCTTTTATGACTCATGGACTTCAACTCCCAGTCAGCTATGCTGACTCAGGAATTCTGGGAGTTGAAGTCCATGAGTCATAAAAGAGCCGAGGTTGCCTACCCCTGCCCTAACCAAAATCAACCCAGATGAAGCCAATAAAATCAGACTTGAAGTCACCAACGTCCTCCTCTCCAGCAATCCACCTAGATGCAACTTACATAAAGAAGAAAAAGAAGCACTCACCAACCTGAGGAAAAACAACAACATAATCATTCTCCCAGCAGACAAAGGTAATGCCACGGTAGTGATGAACACATCAGACTACCAAGCCAAACTATCCAACCTACTCCAAGACCCCGCTTACAAACCTTTAAACAGAGACCAAAAACCACCAAAACAACCACCAAATCCAAAATAAAAGCCTCTCCCATCAGTGAAGAGATCCAGCAAAGAATCATCCCCAGAAAGAAATCATCCAGATGCCCCAAGTTCTATGGCCTCCCCAAGATTCACAAAGAAGGAACACCACTCAGACCCATAGTCAGATCCATAGGCTCACCTCTACAGAATCTTGCCAAATTTCTCACCAAACAACTTCATCCCTACAGAGAATCCATCTCCTCACACGTACAAAACTCAGTCCACTTCATAGAAACAATAAAGAAACAAAACCTACAACCCAGCGACCTACTTGTGAGCTTCGATGTCACATCCCTCTTCACCCAAGTGCCTATCAAAGAAGCCTTGACAGCTATCCAAATCAAATACAACCCCCCTAAGCACATCCTAGATCTGACCAGCCACTGCCTAACCAACACATACTTCATCCACAATGGACAAAGATACAAACAAATAGAAGGAGCACCTATGGGATCACCCCTCTCACCTGTCATCGCAAACCTATACATGGAATACTTCGAAACCAATGCCTTAGACAAATCTGAACACAAACACAAACTCTGGCTCAGATATATAGATGACACTTTTGTAATTTGGCCACATGGGAAAGAAAAACTGGACAACTTCCTCACACATCTCAACAGCCTACACTCCAAAATACAATTCATGATGGAAATGGAAGCTAACAACCAACTCCCCTTTCTGGACATCCTAATCTCCAAAATCCCAATGGCTCCCTAGGACACACCATCTACCAGAAAAAAACACACACCAACCGCTAGTTAAACGCACAATCCATCACCACCCTGCACAGATCAACTCCGTAGCCAAGACCCTCATCTCCAGAACCAAACACGTAGCCGACAAAGACCACCTGAAAACTGAATTACACACTCTCACAAACATATTAATTTCCAACGGATTCCAAAGAAATACAATTACCAACCTAATCCAAAGGGAAACACCCCCCAAGAACCGAGACATAGAACAGTACAATGACATCGCCCTCCTCCCCTACATCAAAGGCACCACGGATAAAATCAGCAAAATTCTCCACAAACACAATAACAAGACAGCCTTCGGCACCGACCAAAAAATACCAACATCTTAAGAAACCCCAAAGACATGATCCAGCTAGAAAACCAAGGAGTCTGTGAAATACCAAGTGGGGAGTCCTAGCCACGAAAACTGGCTCCGGACCCAGAACAACACAGTACGCCACCACCATTCACCCTCACCAGACCCAAACCCAAGCCCAAACCCATCCCTCAGATGAAATGCAACCACCATCCAGAAGCCAAACCACGATGACATCACCAGCTGCTGCACCTCCCTCTGACTCCCACACAAAGCAAACGGACACACGCCATGAACACAGAGCTAGACCACAAACTCGGAGCCAAACCAAAGCCCAGTATGCTTCATCACAGCCTTCTGCTCTGGACATCACATCACAGAACTCAGGAGGTTACAATGCTAAAGCTCAGGATGTTACAACACAGCCTACCACCCAGGATGTTGCAACACAAAACTCAGGATATCACTACACTAGATCACAGGATGTCAACACACAACCCATTGCCCAGGTCGTTACAACACAAAAGACTAATGGGCACACAGCCAGCACCTCAACTACTCAGGATGTTACAAAACAGCTGAACAATCTGCAAACAATAACTCCAACACAGCCAATCAACCCATCTACGCAACTAAGCCAGCACTCCACACACACCCACCAATATTTATAGAGAGACGGCAGCTCCGATCACACTTTGCTCGCACAAGCACGAAGCCAAAGACCCCAGCCTGAAGATGACGAGTGGGACCTCATCTAAACATCGCCAAGATACTCTCAATCTTACATGGGAAAAGACCCGAATACACCAAGATCTGCATACCTGTACCTATATATATGGAATCGTCAGAGGAATTTAAAGAAACAAATTAAATCAAAATGTACTCCTCTGCAATGTGTTTTGAACAATTGGGATGTTTTGAAACTTCAAGTAGCTGTTAAGTTTAACCCTGTCAGACAATGTCTGGTGGTGTTTTGTGTTGATGTGTAGAAGTATAAATAATCTTTAACAAGACAACATTGAAAAACTTTGTAAACCTCCGGTTGGCTAGTTTATCTGATAACAACCAAAGCCTCAGAAGAAAAAGAAAAGAAAATTCAAAGAACTGAAAGCAAGTTTTTTTTCTTCCTTTTGTCTCCTTTTAATCTGGCTCTATTCAATTCCCCTTTGTCAGAGGTGAGGAGAGGAGGCTGCTACTTTCCCCTCCCCCTTCACACCTTCAATATTCCTTTTAGTCTTTCCCCAATGTTTTTTGAAGTTGCTGGGATAAATTGGAAGTAACCATAAATGTTCCCCTCCTTTTTAATTAAAAGGGGAGGCCTGTTTTAGCCTCAAACCCCAACTTGATGTGTGTTTTGTTTTTGTATATGTATGTATATGTGTATATGTGTGGCCACCCAGAACATTACACTTGGGCTTGGAATGGTGAGAAAAATGGGAGATGGATAAAGGGCCCTATAAAAACCACATGTTTGGTTGGAATCATCTCATGATTTTTCTTGCTTTTTACAGGACAAGCCATATGTCTAAATAAATGTTGTTTTAATAGTATTTGTGTATATATGTTTGTCTGTGTTGTTCTGTGTTATTTCCAAGACTTGGAAGGGGGTCAAAACCCTCTCTGATAACATCACACAAAAAGGCCTTATTTAAAAATAAACAGTTTGCCTGGAGAAAGTATGAAATGAAATATGTGCATGTGGAATTGTTTATGCAAGCAGTTAGAATGAAAGTGAATGAGTTAATTTGCTGATACCTAAGTGTGTGTGTTAGCCCTCAAGCCCCATCCTCCACCCACTCCCTCCCAGGCTGTGAAAAAAATAGTAAACTGCAGATTTTATTGTTGTAAAAGTAAATTGAAAAGCAATAGTAGGTGTTTGCATGAGAAGAGTCCCATGGAGAATGTGTGAGAGAATTTATGGAAAATGCATGTGAAGGAGAGAAAACTATTTTTTAGTGGTGAGAATTTTGTAAAATTTCTTTTTCTTTTTTTCCCGTCTCTTTCGTTTTTCCACTGGCTGTGTTGCTTTAAGAGCG
Organism: Crotalus tigris; assembly: GCF_016545835.1. NCBI lineage: Eukaryota > Metazoa > Chordata > Lepidosauria > Squamata > Viperidae > Crotalus > Crotalus tigris. Next base: position 623,665 of record NW_024096646.1, on the reverse strand, counting down.
AGAGAGACAGAAAGAAGAGGGGGGGCTGTTTGTTTTAAACTTTTTTTTCGATGCTTAGAATTCTGGTTTGAGAATGGAGATGAAATTTAATGCCCACTCTTGCAGTTTTAGCTTGCAATTTTTTACTTGAAAGAGGAGACAGTAATTGTTGGATAATTTTGGGGGAGTTGAGTTTAAATTGTTTAGTGTTGAGTTTAAATTGTTTAGTTAGACCTATATATCCATCAACCAAAAGAAATGACTCTGAATTGTTTTGCTTAAGATTTTTAAATGTTTTGCCTATTTAATGGAAATTTGTTTCCATCTAAATGGAATTTGATTAACTTGGAATTTGACTTATTGACCAAAGGAAAACAACCTGGAGATCTCATTGTAGTTCCACCTGCAGCACTTGCCACGGTTGAACAAATTAATGACATCTTGAGTACTCAATTTGTGGACAGAATTCCACATAAAAATTGTCACTTAACACTTTTGATATTTCTTACTAGTAAGCTACTTACAGGAGTATTAGCTGTGTTAGAAGCGCAAAAAGTATATTGTATTGAATGACTTTACTTATCCCATCCCAAAATGTTTTATCTTTTATCCAGGCTGTTGCTGAAATAATAACCTTAAGATACAATCGAGCTTATCCTTGAAATGGGACTGATTTAATTAATGTTGTTCTTCCTATCCCAAAATTTGATTTTCAATTTTATTTTCAGAATAACTTATCTCTTCAGTGCTCTTTAACTGACTATATAGGCTGTATTTCATATCATTTGCCTAAAGATCCTTGGCTTGCTTGTTTAATGACTTTTTCCTTTCCTGTCCGCCCACTGCTTTCTCCTTCTCCCTTGCCACAAGCTCCTACTGTTTTTTTCTGATGGAGGGCGAACGAGAGGAGCAACTGCTTACAAGGATCCTCATGATGATACCTGGAAAGTGTCTTACACTGCAGTGCAATCCTCACCACAACACTCAGAATAATCTGCTGCTATTTTAGCTTTCCACACCTTTTCTCAACAACTTTTTAACTTAATCTCTGACTCTCATTATGTGTGCCAACTTATTTTTAATCTTCCAGATGCTTACATCACGCCCAGGATCGACCCCAATCTTATGGCTTTCTTTTTAACTTTACAGCAGCTGTTACAAGGCCAAAAGCATTTAAACTTTGTTTCTCACATACACATCGGTCTTTTAAGGACTGCCTTCACAAACAAATAAAAAAGGAGGGATCAAGGGTACCTAATTTGGCATGGATAACACATCAAGTCAATAAAGTCCTAATAACTTTAAATCAGTTAAATATTTCTTTTCAAAAAAACTACTGCCTACCAGCGTCACTTTCAGCAGAAAGCTGTGCTCCCTAATCCATTGGTATGTTATTGGCAATTGCCTGATAAAATCTGGTTAGGTCCAATTCCCTTACTAACTTGGGGGCAAGGCTATGCTGCTGTGCTTGCTCCTACAGGCCCTCTCTGGATTCCAGCCCAGTGTGTGCGACCAGCCAAAGATGTCATGGCATCAAGTCCAGAACCCAATACCAGAATTGAAGAAGGTGACTTTTCAGTCAGCACAACATCCCTTTCGCTCTCACCATCGCAGTTGACCAATGACCTGGGGCGATGTGAAGAGCCTAACATCCAAAGCACAGGAGGTTCTGTGGCAACAGGAAAAAGAACCTACACCAGAGAATTTATGCGCTGCCATATTTGCGTTTTTGACTGCAAATTCCTTAGTCATTCTTTGCATCTCTTTCCTTCTTAATTGCTGTGTGGGGGCTCAGGCTCTCCCACATCCTTTAGAATCATGGATGAAGTATAATATTTGGGTGCAATTAGCTAATGTCAAACAAGTGACAGATTTTTGTATTTCTGAATCATATGACATGGAAAATCTACTCTCTACCTGTCTTATACCTGTGTGTGTTCCAGCTTCAGTTTTAAAAAATTATACTGGTTTAAGCAATGAATTTCATTATGCAACTATGTCAAACTGGGGTCCTATCTCTTATATGTTACCCTTTGATGCTATTGTTTTACATATACCAGTTGTAGCTGTTCCTACAAATTTTACTTGTGCAAAAATTGTCAATTGTACTACTTCACCTAAAAAACCTCATTGTATACATGTCAGTCAAAGAATTTTAAATTGTACCTCCTTTCAAGAGGTATCCTTTAATTATGCACATATATGGTTATTCAATGTCTTTTTTCTCTACTTAATAAGATGTCTTACAGTATTAATACCCACTAACTACTCCAGCTTAGAATAATGTCCTCACTAATAAAATAGAGAAGAATGAGATGTGGGGAAAAACGCACACACAGCAACCTGCCATGCTTCCCCCCCCCCCACAAACCTCATAACCTTTTGATACCCTTTGTCCCAGTGAAGCAGCCAGAAGGTCATCTCCTTTTGACTTAAAGCCTCACCTACCTAAACAGATAATATGCTTAGTTCCTTCCTATCTTTTCCTGTCTTTGTTAGTTCTTTCTCCTTTGATCTGCCTGTATTTGTTCTTTACCTGGTCTTTGACCATGTAATGTGTTACTAGGAAATAGTTGCTTATATGAAGGAATTTTCCAATGAAGAAACTTTATGTCAGCATCTAATGGTTAAGCTGGTGTATGTAACAAGAATATAAAAACCAATAAACTCACAGAGTTTGTCAAGCTGTGTCCTGCAGCTTCAAACCTCTGCTCAAGACATGCCTGTGTCTTTTTCATAGCATCATACAATTTGCTTATGCCTAATGGACAGAATCTTCCCAAGTTAAAGTTATAACCTTCTAACCTATGAGGTATATCCTGAGAGATTCTAAGGAATGGTAATCTGAACCTCTTTCAACCTCTCTCCTCCAGCTCCGGACTGCCCAATTTCTTAATCCAGTCTCTTCCTGAGAATGCTCTGAGTTGGCAAAATACTCCCCCTCTGTTGCTCATCACCTCAATTAATGAATGAACATAAGAATTGGCCCATATCTACTTGACTTGATCCCAGACAGAAGGTAACTTCCTAAACTTCTTCATGCTGTTTTTGCCTGCAGTGCACTGATTTTTTTAATCAATCCAGGATATGATAAAAAATAAAATGTGGTTACTAATTATAAAGGAAAGCAAGTTTCAGACTAGCTCAGCTGATGTATATCATTAATATGTACAAGCAAGGAAAAATGTTGTCAAAAAAAGAAAACAAATCTTGGATTCCCTAGTGGAAATCTCTTCCTTGAATTCAAATGAGAAAATGAAGAAAGATTTTACAAACAACTTTAAACACAACTTTAATGATAATATTGCTACATTGCAGTAGATAATATTACTACATTGCAGTACATATAGTTCAGAAGTGCAGGAAAACTACAGTCAACAACAGAGTGAAGAAAAACAGACTAGAGACAGAAAAATAGCACCAGGCAGATGGATTGAAGAGTGTTCTTACCTTCAAGTGAACTTCACATCACAACTGCAGAATTCAACGATGTTCATGACAAACTGATAATATCAGAATAATAAAGTGCATGTAATTATTACTCAAATGTTCTGATTAAATGCTTTCATCACAATATCTAATGCTAGTAGAGGAGTTGTGACATTGCATGAGGATGTCATTGCATATGTGATGTCATTTGCCTCCCATTGTCCCCCTCCCCTCCTTGGATACCTCCCCTAGCATAAACGAAAAGCTAATATAGATTTGATGTAAGGAGAGAGGGACAAAAAGCTTTAAAAACATGAAGCAGAAAATACATAGGATGAGAAAAGAGAAGATATATATTTTATAATGAATAACATTTTGCTACTTCCAGAAGGTAGCATTCAGTGCCAGAAATTTAGATATACCAGTTGTTAAAATATTCTTGGAACTCCTAAAGTCTAAAATCAAGTTTCAGAAGATTAAAGGTAATTTTGTCCCTTCTAGGAGGATGGTTCAGAAACCTGTTCCCTATTATGAAATTCAATTTAACTTATGTGTACTAGAATGTATTATGATATTTATGTGAAATATTAATTTTAATAGCAGACATATTTTGACATAGTAGTAAATCAAACATCTATTTATTATTATGGTTGGTTGCACAGTCAGCCAGGTATTTAGACTGAATTTAGCATTTTTATTTACCTAGCAAGTCCTTCTCAAAGATATGGAATAGGTAGACATTATTTTTATATACAAAAACATGTGAAATCATAGCTGTCAGTTGTTCAGCTGGTATTGCCCTTCATATGCATCAAGTATGAACCAAGAACACAAGAATGTCATAATGTATCAGTATAGTATATATGCAGATCGAAGCAGTGGTCGGATGAAAATTCTGTCACTGCACCGATTTTCTAAATGCCATTCAAGATTTTTTATATGAGATCCAGTATGCCAATAGTCACTGGGACCACCAAGGTTGCTTTATGCCATAATCTTTCATCTTCAATTTTTAGATCTTCATACTGTCAAGCCCTGAGGGCTCGACATTCATGGGAGGGGAGGAAAGGGTGACAGAGAAAGCACACCCCGCAGCTCCAATGTGGCTATGCCACTGGACAGCCAGGCCCCGCACCAACACCGACAAGGATGCCACAGGATGGCCGGATGGCTTTGCGGCTCGGGCTCAGTGATGCCAGCGATGGACAAGAAGCCTCGCAGCTGGGAACCGGGGCTGCTGAGCAGCACACCACCGAATGGCTGGATGGCCTCATGGCTCGGTTCCAGTGATGCCGGCAATGGACGAGGAAGCCTCGCAGCAAGGCCACCGATCAACTGGCACGCAAGGATTGATGTGGTGCCCAAGGGGGGAGGAGGCCTACCTGCACTGCAGAGGGTTCCAATGCTCTTCTGCAAAGCACAGAGCCAGCCCCAACCAGCTGTGACTGGGAGGCAGGCCAGGAGAGAGAGAGAGGCCCCTGTGGTGTGGCTTTCAAAGACAGGCACTGGATGTTGGCCTGCTGTGGGGGGGGGGTGGAGCTGCAGATAGGGATCGTATGTAAAGCGCTGGGAGCAAATCACTCCCAGCACTGACTTTGTTTGTGGAATAAATCAGTTGTTGGACTGTTGCTGTTTGCCAGTCATCTTGTCATCCTTCTTCTGCGTCTGAGGGAACCAGGGACTGGTAAGGACGCTTCTATCCATCTCAGTGGGCAATGGTGGTGGCGATAATGGCGGGATTGCAGGGTGAAGCAGGAGAATGGGCAGTGGACCTCTACAGTGACTATGCCAGGGAACTGGCCGATGCCAGTCTGTTCCTGGAGGCTCTTCAATCCCGGTTTGAGGGCATCTCCCAGGTCCAGCGGGCCGAGGCAGAGATACTGGTGCTAAAGCAGCGAGGCCAGTCTGTGGCAGAGTCCATTCATGAATTCCAGCCGGTGGCCAGTAGACTGTGGTCCTGGCCAGAACATCTACTGGTGCACCATTTTTGAGCAGGCCTGGACTGAGATCTACACCAGGCATGTGTTTTTCGTGGTGTCCCGAGCCGACTCCAGGACTGGTTCTATGTAGTGATGGACTTGGATGCAGGCCTGCAGGAATTCTGCCCAAAGGGGGAGGTCCCATCAGTACCACATAGGATCATAGAGAAGCTGAGGGATGAAGGATGGAGAGCCCAGGCTTTGGGCTCGGGTTCCTCTGGGCCCAATCTCTGGGTGTCATTCAGGTGTTTCCAGTGCAAACAGCCAGGGCATCGGGCAGCGGAGTGTCCAGTCCCCGTTCCTTGGGGAAACCTATCGACCCCTGGGAAGGTTGGTCCACATCCAAGAAGGGCCCAGAGAAGCTGAGGGCAGCACATCAGATGGAAGGGACCACTCCTCAATGGACAGCCCTGGAGGAGGAGGAGGCAATGGCAATCACCAGATATCAGTTGGTGGCATATGATAGCGAGGATGAGCCATCAGAGGACCCTATGGTGAGTGAGCCGATATGAACATTTCTCATCCCTATTGTACTGATGAGTCCACAGACAGGCAATCGGGGGGGATACAGGGCCCTAATTCATTCTGGTTGCATCTGTTGCCTGATCAGTATGGGCATGGTGGTTGAGGCAGGGATCAGGGTGAGGCAGCTGGCCAACACAATCCAGTTTGAGCAGGTGGATGGATCCTCCTGTGGGGGGCTCTGGCTACCCTCATAGCAGAGCCCATCAGGCTAGAGATGGGGGCCCATTGGGAGGTCCTCCACTTCATCGTGGTCCCCTCCATAACCATGGCTGTTATCCTAGGACTGGCGTGGCTGGACAAGTGGGGCCCAACGATTTGGTGGGAAATCTACGGATTGAGATTGGTCCCTGGCCACTAGACCAGGAACTGATAAAAGGGGGTGGAGAAGGGAGTAGGGAGGCAAAGCTATGCCAAGAGAGCACAAGGAGAGAAACCACCTTCCCAGCAGTGTATGCCAACCTCGCTGAGGTGTTCAGCAAGCGGGATTGCGATCAACATCGTGCCAGGCGCCAAACTGCCCAAACCCCAGATGTACGCGATGACGCCCAGGGAGATGGAGGAGCTGCATTGGTATATTGACCGGAATCTAGCAAGGGGCTTCATCCAGCCAGCCCGATCGCAGATCACAGTTCCAGTACTGTTTAAGGAAAAGAAGGATGGCACCCTGCGCTTGTGTGTAGACTTCCGTGGCATCAATGGGGTTTGTGTGGAAAACATGTACCCTCTACCACTAATTAAAGACCTGTTGGCCCATTTGGTGAAGGGTAAGGTGTTCACCAAGCTGGACTTATGGGAGGCGTATTAAAGGATCTGTATCAAGCACGGGGATGAGTGCAAGATGGCATTCAACTACCCGCTTGGTAGCTACCAGTTCCAGGTGATGCCATTCGGCCTACAGGGGCCCCCTGCAGTATTTATGCAGCTCATCAACAAGGTGTCGCATGAACACCTTTACTGTGGGGTGCTCATATATTTAGACAACATCTTAATCTACACCTCCAACATGGAGGAACACATCCATCTGGTGCAACAAGTGCTGGAGAAACTGTTGAAGGCAAACCTGTTTGTGAAGCTCTCCAAGTGTGACTTCCATCAAACACAGCAGGAGTGGAAATGGACCCTAATAAGGTCAAGGCCATACTGGAGTGGCAGGTGCCTTGGACCTGCCATCAGCTATAGAGTTTCTTGGAGTTCACCAACTTCTATCGGCAGTTCATCCCCTTGTTTGCTATGGTGGCCTTACCCCTGACAGACCTGTTCCACACATGACAGACTGCAACTAAGCCACCCCCAGGTCAACCACTGGCATGGACTATGGCATGTCAGAAGGCCTCTGAGGACCTAAAGGCCCTGTTTGTGAGGAAACCGGTTTTGCTTCAACCAAACCCTGACCAGCCGTTTGTAGTACAGACCGATGCCAGTGACGTCACGGTGGGAGCAGTGTTGCTCCAAAAGAACAGCCAGGGGACGTTACAGCCCTGTGCTTACACGTCACGTAAGCTGATGGATACCGAGAGGGCATGGGAGAAGGAGGCATTTTTCATACGGTGGGTGCTATCAACATGACGACACCTGCTAGAGGGAGCGAAGGAACCATTTGAGGTCTGGACAGACCATAAAAACCTTGAGGCATTGCAGACTCTGAGGCGCCTGTCCCCTAAACATATACGGTGGGTGCAATATTTCCAACACTTCCATTTCCATTTGAAGTATGTACCGGGGGGGAAACTTTCTAGCCAACACCTTGTCAAGAATGCCCCAATACAACAGTAAATGGGAGGAAGTGGTACAGGCCATCATGCCCCCCTACCGGCAAGCAACAGTGCAGGCGGTGACATGCAATCCGGTAATTGACCTGGTCCAGGAGCTGCACAAGGCAGTCCAGCATGACCCCTGGCTACAAGATCATCAAGACCTACTGACAAGGATGGGCTGACATGGAAAGGTGACAAACTATATGTTCCACAGGCTCTAAGACAGGGGGTGTTGCAATGGTGCCATGATGTAAAACAGGCGGGCCATTTCGAGTTTCTGAAGACCCCGCATTTGGTAAGGTGGCAGTTCTGGTAGCCGCAGATGAAAGCAGACATGGAGGCCTACGTGTGGGGATGCCGTGTCTGTGCCACCACAAAGCTCCATACAGGGAAGCCTTGGGGTTGTTACAAACATTGGCAGATCCAAACCAACCCTGGGAGGACATTGCGATAGACTTTATTGTGGAGTTGCCAGAGAGTCATGGCTATACTGTAATTTGGACCGTAATAGACCTCTTTTCCAAGCAGGCCCACTTTGTCCCATGTCAGGGGTTGCCATACGCTCAGAAGCTGGCCAAATTGTTTATCACACAGGTGTATCGCCTCCACGAGGTGCCCCGATGAATCATCTCAGATCGGGGGGTGCCGTTCACAGCCCGTTTCTGGCATAGTTTATCCGGTTTATTGGGTTGTCCCAAGGATTCAGCTTGGCGTATCACCCCAGCACCAAGGGGGCGGTGGAATGAGTAAATGCGATGGTGGAGTGCTACCTATGGAGCTACATTTCATACCAACAGACGGACTGAGTCGACCTCCTGCCATTTGCAGCAGTGGCGTACAATAACGCAGTCCACAGCAGCACCTGTTTTGCCCCCTTCCGGGTTGTGCACAGTCTGGACTTTGTCCCCATTCCCGAGTATAAACAAGAGGACCCCTCACCCTGTCAACCTCGGGATTGGATAACACACGTTGAGGGTGTGTGGGGTAACGTGAAGAAAGCCTTAGTAAAAGCCGCAGAGCCCACAAAAGCGCAGGCCAATAAGAAAATGAGGCCCCAAAAGCCTTTTTGGGTGGGGGCTACAGGGTACCTACACCTGAGAGTACACTGTAAGAAGCTAGGTCCCAAATACCTAAGACTGTTCCGGGTCACACAGGTTATCAATCCAGTGGCCATACAGTTACAGCTACCTCAGTTCCTGGGGAAGATATACTCAGTCTTCCACTGTAGTCTGTTGAAGCCGATAGGGGGTTCCTCCTGTAGGCCCGTGAAAGGAGTGCCAAAGCCTGTCAAGGGGACCATTACAAGATACAGGAGATCCTGGACTCTTGGATCTGACGGGAACAGCTATAGTACCTCATGCGTTGGATGGGGTACCCTATTATGGAGGCGTCCTGGGGCGGGAGGTGGACATCCATGCCCTCCGATTGTTGCACAAGTTCCATCGACAATGCCCTCAAGTCGGGTGGGGGGTTGGCTGAACCGTCTGCTACAGTGGTTGAATGCTTACGTGTTTCTCCTTGCCTTCCAGGTGGAGTCCTGGTAGAGAGAGCTGCCTGTCAAGCTCTGAGGGCTCGATATTCACGGGAGGGAGGGGAAAGGGTGACAGAGAAAGCACACCCCACAGCTCCAATGTGGCTATGCTGCCGGACAGCCAGGCCCCCACACCAATGCTGGCAAGGATGCCATCAAATGGCCGGGTGGCTTTGTGGCTTGGTCCCAGTGACGCCGGCGACAGACAAGGAAGCCTCATAGCAAGGCCACCGATCAGCTGGCACACAAGGATTGACGTGGTACCCAAGGGGAAAGGGGGCCTACCTGCACTGCAGAAGGTTCCGACGCTCCTCTGCGAAGCATGGAGCCAGCCCCAACCAGTTGTGACCAGGCGGCAGGCCAGGAGAGAGAGAAGCCCCTACAGTGCAGCTTTCAAAGACAGGCATCGGATGTTGGCCTTCTGTGGGTGGGTGGAGTGGAGCTGCAGATAGGGATCATATGTAAAGTGCTGGAAGCAAATCATTCCCAGCACTGACTTTGTTTGTGGAATAAATCACTTCTTGGATTTTTCCTGTTTGCCGGTCACCTTGTCATCCTTCTGCATCTAAGGGAACCAGGGACTGGTAAGGACGCTGACACAAACTTTATGGTTTCTTCAATTCTTTGTCTTCTATTATTCATTGTCCCATGAATTAATCCACACTTTCTTCTTTTTAACCACAGTTAAATCTGATCTGTTATGAGCCAAGATTTTATCAGTTGTATTCAGAATCCCACAATATTTTAATCTACTTGTTTTCAACTACTTTTTCAATTCCATGTTCCCACCAATTTTTTATTACTGGCAGATGATAATTTTTCTAGATGATGTCAATGCTGCGAATACTGTATATTCTTGTTTTGACAATATGCAAAACTGTCTGGCATTTATTGGGTTAATACTTAGCTTAGACTGGGCAGGGGGAAAAGCCCGGGAAAGAAAGAGGAAGCAAACTTTTGACCTTCTCATTAATTGGATAATGTGACCTGTGACTGCATGAGAAGGGAGGGGTTTAGCAAGGAAAGCTTGATGCCAGCGAAAGGAAGTTCAGATTCTGGCATCAACCAGTCCATCATGGCAACCGGCAAAACTGTAGCTCTGCAATAAAGATTTTAGGAAACATGCCTGAAAGTTCTTTGAAGTGCTTCATTAGTCGGAACATGTGACATCATGCCAGAATCCAACACTCTTTTCAAACGATCTGCGTCCCGAACTCCATCAGCTGCCTCTAGTCCTGAGAGGAGCTGGCAAAGTTTCGGGGGAGATCTCATTATGGAGAAAGAAAGATTGCCTGAGACCAGCCCCGTAGCTGCAACAGTTTCCCCGGGGGGGGGGGGAAGTGACAGCCAGCAAGCCGGGGGAGAGAGAAATTTGGCAGATTTTCCAGCTGAGAGCGAAAACTTCAAAAGCAGAATGGACAGATAACACAGTTATGGGTGAGTCGTTGGAAAGATTTCAAAACTTAGAAATGAAAACCAGAAAACAGTTCCTACAAAGTGAAGCCTACAGCCCTCCTATTGCAAATGTTTCTGCCATGGGCTCCAGCCCTGAGAGAGAGAATCCCAGTCTGAATCTTCTGCAGCAAAGGGGAAATTGGGTTTCCCAGCAAGTGGCTGATCCATGTCCTCTGAACTTACCACAGCTAATAGAGGCCTTGCAATGTCTTGGGGTGGTACAGAAGCCAGGAAATCAGCAGCTGGGGGGAGAAAAGCCACAGCAAGGAGGTTGGTCACAGCCCCCAAACGTGCAATCCCTGGGCATAAATCTGCAGCCAGGTTGGGGCCTACAGCAACTGGGGTGGCCACAAGAGCAGTGGGGAGCCCAGCAGGAAGCCTGTCAGACCCTGCCTTTGCCGGCCAGAGACCCCAACCCTGAAGAGAGGGTGAGTTCCAGTCTGAGGCATCTGCAGCAATGGGTAGATGGGTTTCCCCAGCAGATGAATGATCATCAGCAGCAGGGGGCACCATCCAACCCCACTGGCCAGCAGCAGAGGGCCCAGTAGCCGTGGAACCAGCCCCAGTGGGGGCCACAGCAGCCTGTGTTCGCACCACCTTTCAAAGCAACGTTCAACGGGGACCCAGAGAAGCTGATTTTTTTCTTCAACCAAGTGCGTTCTCATTTAAATCACTGGGCCTATCTCTATCCGGAACCAGGGGCCATGGTTGACGTCATTGCGGCCAACCTGGAGGGAGAAGCATCTGAATGGCTGAACAATCTATATAGCGAGCAAGCCCCCGAATTGGAAGATCCCCATCTCTTTCTCTTAGGACTGAGAGAACGATTTGAAGACCCATCCATCGGCCTCAAAGCAGCAGGACAAATTCACAAAATAAAACAAGCAGGGAGGCCTGCCCTGGAGTACGTGCGAGAGTTCCGCAAGATGGCAGGTCGAATAGAGGGGTGGCCTGAGCAGTCCCTCATCCATTTCTTCATCGAGGGATTAGATGATCACCTCTCTCAGGCTTGCATCTGTCGAGAAGTACCTGATCGGCTGCAGGAGTGGTACCAGACGGCCGTGAAGTTAGATGTTAAGCTCTCTCGCTATAAAAAGCCTCCCCCACAGGAACCCGAACAGCAACCAGAGCTACCTGGACAGCAATCACCCCCACGAAAGCCTTTAACTACTACAAGGGCTGAGAGACCCAGGCCACCTGCACGCCCTTCCTTCGAGTGTTTCCGGTGTGGACAAGGAGGACACCGAGCGGCCACCTGTCCAGTCCCCTACCCTCGACTGCAGAGCAAGCCAGGACCGGCAATGCAAAAGAAACCTGCTCAGCGGCTAACAAGAGAAAAATCCAATCGACTCACGCAAGAACCAGTTGCCCAGGTTACACCTCACACACAGGAGGATGCCAAGACTCCAGGTGGACCTGCCCCTGCTCTTCCCTTCTTTGATAGCAACGATGAAGGAGAAGGGTCTGCCATGGGTACATCCCGAATCAATTAGTACGTTTAAGTCTATTTGTGCCCCAGACTTAGGGATTATAAGTTTGGCGGCCAGTGAAAAAGGCGGGATTTGTCGACCCACCATTGGGTCGTTTTCTCCCCCCTACAGACAGATCCTACAGAATTAGGTCTGTCGAGTTGTTAGCGACCAGCTATAACTGTCATGTGTAAATTGGAAGGAAGCACCATCAAATGTGCAAGTGAAACCTCTGTCTACCAGGAGGAAAGAACTTTCTAGCTGATGCGCTATCCCGGTTACCCCAGTACAAAAGTGAATGAGAGCAGGTTAACGAGGCAATTATTCCCAATCCAAAACTGTCGCTTAACTTACACCTCGCAGGGTCCCCAATCCGGATGACCCTGGAGTGAAGAAAATAAAACGAGAGCTCCTCACTGACCAATGGTTCAAAGATAATCAAGCGTCCCTAACATGCAGGGATGGCTTGGCTTACAAAGGGGGGAAGTTATATTTGCCAAAAGTGCTCCGTCTTAATGCTCTCAACCACAGCCACGATGTAAAGCAGGCCGGACACTTTGGATATTTGAAAACCCTACACCTCACCCGCCAGAAATTCTGGTGGCCGGGGCTGAAAAAAGATGTGGAAAACTATGTAAAAAGTTGTACTGTATGTGCCACAATGAAAAGAATCCCAGGGAAAATTCCTGGGTTACTGCAACCCGTGGCAGACCCTTCTCAACCCTGGGAAGAAATAGCTATGGACTTTATAGTGGACCTACCTGAAAGTAGGGGAAATACTGTCATCTGGACTGTGATAGATCTGTTCTCGAAACAGGCTCATTTCATCACCTGCAAAGGACTCCCATCTGCCCAACGCCTGGCCAAATTGTTCCTGAAACATATCTACCGGCTGCATGGTGCCCCTAAGCAAATAATCTCAGACAGGGGGGTGCAATTCACAGCGAAGTTTTGGAGAAATTTCCTTTCGCTGATTGGATCATCTCAAGGGTTATCATCTGCTTTTCATCCAGCCACCAATGGGGCCGCTGAAGCCGCTAACAAAATGGTGGAGCAATATCTTAGGTGCTACATTTCTTACCAACAGACGAACTGGACTGATCTCCTCCCTTTTGCGGAGGTGGCGTACAATAATTCTGTGCACAGCAGCACCGGCTACACGCCTTTCAAAGTAGCCACAGGGAAAGAATTCAACCCAATTCCTGAATATCCTCAGTTGCCCTCCGCTTCACAGACACTTGATCAATGGGTGAGAGGGTGGGAAGAAGTTTGGAAAAACACAAAAACTGCATTAAAAAAGACTTTTGAAACCTATAAAAAGCAGCCTGATAAAAAGAGGGCTCCCCAAAGAACATTCCAAGTTGGGGAAAAGGTCTATCTGTCAACTAAATATCTACGCCTCAAATTGCCCAGCAAGAAATTGGGACCAAAATTCTTGGGGCCTTTCCCCATAGTAAAGGTCATCAACACAGTCACAGTACAACTAAAACTTCCTAAACTGTTGGGGAAAATTCACCCAGTTTTCCATTGTAGTTTGTTGAAGCCTTATTGGGGCTCCACTTTGAGACCTCCTCCAAAGAAGGCACCTGGACCCCTCGTAGTGGCAGGGCAGACCCACTATGAAGTGAAACGTATTCTTGACTCCAGAATCTTTAGAGGGAAATTACAGTACCTAGTACAATGGAAGGGATACCCGTTGTCTGAAGCCACCTGGGTGAAATCTAGTGAAGTGAACGCCAACAGATTGATCGAAAGGTTTCATGTGAAACACCCCAGCAAACCGAAAGATAACCCTTAACATATGCTTTTGTTTATTTTACAGGATCTGTCCTTCTTGTAAGGGGGGCCAGATGTCAATGCTGCGAATACTGTGTATTCTTGCTTTGACAATATGCAAAACTGTCTGGCATTTATTGGGTTAATACTTAGCTTAGACTGGGCAGGGGAAAAAGCCCGGGAAAGAAAGAGGAAGCAAACTTTTGACCTTCTCACTAATTGGATAATGTGACCTGTGACTGCATGAGAAGGGAGGGGTTTAGCAAGGAAAGCTTGATGCCAGCGAAAGGAAGTTCAGATTCTGGCATCAACCAGTCCATCATGGCGACCGGCAAAACTGTAGCTCTGCAATAAAGATTTTAGGAAACATGCCTGAAAGTTCTTTGAAGTGCTTCATTAGTCGGAACATGTGACAGTTCCAGTGAATCATTTTGGTGACTGTGTTATGACATTGTTTATAATCAGTTGTGATCTTGCATAAGCTAAGTATACAATCTACTGTTTATTTTGCTTCTTTGCACAATGTGCATTTTGAATCACTTGACAATTTTTCAATTCTGCCATTGATTCTTTTAATTGGGATACCTTGCTCTTGAGCAGTCAAAATCAAGCCTTCAGTTTCTTTTTTAAATGTTCCAGATGTAAGCCATTGCCAGATTTTATCTTTAACCACTTTTGTTTTGATTTTTTTGTAGAAATGGATCATACAATGCTTTTACATGCCAGCATTCTGTTTTTGTTTTTATTATATTATTTTGATATTTAAGTTTTTGTTTCCTGTATACTAAGTTCCAATTTTTAAATTGCATCAATGCTTGTACTTGATTGTCTTCTATAGAATCAGTCAGTGCATGCTTTTCTTCCTTGACAGTTTGACCTGAAGTAAATCTCTGCTTCCATATCTGCAGGACAGATATAATTTATCAATATCACTACAGGGATGCGATGCATAGCGAGTAGTCATTCGCTTTCTAGTTTTTCAGGCCAAACACTCCAGTACAGCTTGTGTTCAATTAATAATTCCAGTAGTATATCATACATTTTTTAAAAAACACTTTGTGTGCAGAGATGATGTCCAGTTCTGAGCCATCCCCTCACCTAAGAACCAAGTAAAGGCATACAGTAGATTGCATTTGAACATAGGGATTTCTAATTATATATTGATGAACAAAGGTGAAGACTCCCATTTAAATGTATTCCCTTAACCTGGAAAAATTAGGAATTGATCCTGCAAAGACAAAATTTTAGAAGTATATCTTCCATGTATCTTTTCTACTTAGGCCAAATAAGCATCTGCATAGGACTGTCGATTTTCCAAATTTAAATAAATTCATATTCCTGTAGAAGAATTGCAGTATTATTAAAAGATGCTAGAGATCTCTAAAGGTAGTTATCATACCTCAACAAAAGAATTCTTTGGAGAAATCATAATAATTAAACATTTACTCCATATATTTTAGAGCAAGAAGGCTCATAAGAGATAAATCGTAAGTTGGTGCTTGTTCACTCCAGGAGCCAAGCTAACAATTAATTGGCAGTATGTTAATAATTAATCTTCTGTTACTAATAATTCTGTCAGTCAAGCAATTCATCTTAAATACTCAGCTACATAATTTACAATAATGCTAAGTATTACGTGAGAAAATGAAAAATTAGGAGTGCCCAATTGTGCAATAGCTAAATATCTAATATTTATTTGCAGATCAGCAATATTATATAAATGACATACATGGATTTATATAATTAGAAGTGGTCAGACAATGGGTCTGCAAAAAAAGAATAAGCAAGTATTAATCCCTACTTTGAACTATGATTATATTATTATACCTATACCATTATTATATCCATATATACTTATTTTCATTACACACACACACACACACACACACACATCTACATGCATACATGCATCCCAAGACAAGCACTTGTACACAAAGATAAAAAGAGGAAAGAATATTAAAACAAAAAAACCTCCTAAAAGTGTAACAAGAAGAACACTGTTCACTCTCTCATTTATATTTTTCTGTCCTTATGTGTTCTAAGAATATCTGTACACTGCTGCAACTGTTCTTATCCTTGTCATCTCTTTTTTCCAGCATCTTATCAACTCCTCTGATGGTGACTTTCTCAATTTTCCTCATCATATATCTATTTTGTTATTTGATTTAAATTCAAAAAATGCTTATGAACTGATCTCTAAAACTGAACTCATCCATCACCACGTGGGAAAGAAAATTAGACAAGATGTCAGAAAAAGAGATAAAAGAATATGCAATAATAGATAAAAGAAGAAATCAGAAAGAAAAATAATGGGTGAATCTATCCACTTCTGGATTTGGCCCACCAAATCTTTCCATCACTTGCACACACAATGTGGTCATCAAAAGATTAATCCAATGGAAATGTGATCTTGACAGAAAAAAAACCAATTACCTAGCAGGGGTAGGCAACCTTGGCTCTTTTTTGACTCATGGACTTCACTCCCAGAATTCCTGAGCCAGTATTGTTCAGCTTGGAAACTCTCCATTTCTCCTCAGCATGGCTGGCTCAGGAATTCTGGGAGTTGAAGTCCGCAAGTCATAAAAGAGCCAAGATTGCCTACCCCTGACCTAGCCTATCATAGTGGAGAAATAGTTGACTTTTGCTTATAAGCTCCTCAGTGCAGGAATGACTCATCTTAGCCGATAAAGTACTACAAACACTAATTGTTAAGTTCGCAGGTTGAAGGCATTAAGAGGAGACACATAGTGTAACAACAAGCCTTCTTTATTGTTCTCTTCCACAACCAACAGCAGAAAAACGGCATGCAGGTCTTTTATAATGTCCTTGCAAAGGACAGCATCAACCAATCATTGCAGAGGCTGTTTCCCACCTTGCGGATGTGTGCAAGGCTGGAGACAGCCAGTCTGGTCCCGGGCAGTTTGCGGTCTGCCCGGGACCCTTTGCAACATTTCTGAGCCTGCTGAATGTTTCAGCAGGCTAGGACATAACACCCCTCCCCCCTGGATGAAACAATAATATCTTATTATATAGCAGCACAGGTACATGTGTTCAATGGACTGGATGTTATTGTGAAGCACAATATGCCTGCACACAGGCAGAGCACTCTTACATTTATAATTATTCAAAGAAAAAAAATACAACAAAATAATACACTGAATGCAACACTCCTTCACTTTGAGTGTTTGTTCTGCATTTTTCTCTTTTAAGGACTAGCAAGATTCCCTTGGCTTGACAGAAACCTCACATAGTCCTTGAGATGTTTGGGTGGACCCTTGGCCTGCTGTGACCTTCTTATGGCTGGAGTGTGTGCCTGGCCTGCCAGCTCGCCTGCCAGGCTAGGCAGACCAGGACTTTGATGCCCCAAAGACCCAGGTGACCCACCCAGCTGCTGACTGGCTGGATCCTCTAAATTCAAGCCAGGGTTCCTTGGGAGGGGGTGGAATTCCCCAAGTCCAGTGATGGGGTGGAATTCCCCAAGTCACAATGGACTCCTCTTGGGAGCACTGTCCCTTGAGCCCAAGACCAGAAGCTGGAGTGGCCTGAGTGGCTGATATGTCCCAGTACCCCATTGGTCCCGTGTGCGTGCCAGAGGTGCCGGAGTCAGGAGCCGCCTCCATAGCAAACCCCTTTTCTGGAGACTCCCTGTTTGGAGCACTTACTGAAGCCTGGAATAAAGATTATGGTCCTCCCCCCCCCCCGAGAGCAGAGCCAGGAGTGGAAGTGTTGCTTGGCAGCCTCAAGCGCAGTTGGTCTATGTGCCATCAGATGAGGCCACTTAGTCCAAGGTCACTTTGTGTGACAGCGGCCCAGAGACCTGGCATACCACTGCTGTGACCCAGAGATGTTCAGGACCGCAGACCGGATCACCCACCTGTAGTCTCCTAAGTGCCTGCGGCTGTGACATCTGTGAAGCCACCCAGCCTGGGGGCAACCTGTCCTGTTTCGTGATGAGGCGGCGACCCCAGCGGAGTTCTGCTGGGCTCTTTCCTGTGGCTGTGCATGGTGTGGTACATTGTGCAAGAAGGAAATCAGCTAATGTTTGATGCCAGCTGCCATAAGTGATCCTCTTGAGAGCATCTTTGGTAGTGCACACCATCCTTTCAGCCTGGCTGTTGGAAGATGGGTGGAATGGAGCTGAAGTTGCATGCCAGATCAAGTTGGCCTGTAGGAAAGCCTGGAACTCAAAAGAGGTAAATTGGGGGCCGTTATCTGAGACCAGGACATCTGGAAGTCCATGAAAAGCGAAGATTCTTCTCAACACCTGGATGGTCCTAGCAGTAGTAGTGGAGGAAACAGGTACAACCTCTAGCCACTTGGAATGGCTGTCAACGAGGAGAAGGAAGAATTGCCCCTGAAAGGGCCCAGCATAATCTATATGTACCCTTGACCAAGGGGCTTGTGTTTCCTCCCATCTATGTACAGGGTCCTGAGGCTTTTCAGGCCATGATTGTTGGCATACTTGACACCGGTGCACCTGGGCCTTGATGGCTTTATTGAGCCCAGGCCACCAGAGATGGCTGCGCGCAAGCGCTTTCATCCGGACAATACCCAGATGTCCCTCATGCAGAGAGATCAAGATTCTAGACCTCAATGAGGCTGGGATGACTACCCTACTACCCCATAACAGGCACCCTTTGAATGTGGAAAGCTCGTGCTTCCTTTGCCAGAAGCTTTGAAACTCAGTATCTGGACACGTATCAGGCGATCCTGACAACACCCATGTCAGCACGCGTGTAAGTGTGTGATCAGTGGCAGTTTCTGCAGCCACCTCCCTAGCATTGAGGGGAGATTCAGGCAAGAGAATGTTAATAGCAGGAGCAGGATCTGCCTCTATCTGTGTTAGAGATAATCTGCTGAGGCCATCTGCATGGCCCATTTCTTTTCCAGATTTGTGAATCAGTGTGTAGTCATATGCTGACAGGAAAATTGACTATTTCAGCATTCCAGGAGATATTATGTGAGTGGTTTGCTTGTTTGTTGTAAACAAACCCAGCAGAAGCTTATGGTCTGTATAGACCATGAAGTGGCAGCCATATAAGAAATCATGAAATTTCTTTATGCCAGCCACTATGGTCATGGCTTCTCTGTCAATCTGAGTGTAATTATGCTCTGCAGATGACAGAGTCCTTGAGTAGTAGGCCACAGGGACTTGTGTCCCATCAGCCTTCAGATGACTGAGTACTGCTCCCACCCCATAAGGGGATGCATCACATGCGATACACACTGGCAATTGCTCATTGAAATGCGCTAAGACCGCATTTGTAGAGAGCAAGGCCTTAACCTCATTGAAACTCCTTTCATGGACCTTAGTCCACTGCCATGGAGCCTGTTTATCCAAGAGCCGGTGTAACGGCTCAGCCACTGCAGCCTTGTGGGGAAAGAATGCATGATAGAAATTTAAGAGTCCCAGGAAAGCCTGAAGCTCGCTTTCTGACTTGGGATTTGGGGCCTGCTGAATTTCTTGAAGCTTGGATTCAGCAGAATGGATGCCTTGAGCATCAATTCTGAAGCCTAAGAATTCAGTGGAAGTGACTCCAATTTTGCATTTATCTTGCTTCAGTTTCAGACCCACTTGGTGGAAACAAAGCAATATAGCCCTTAATCTTTCAGCTAAGTTTAGAGATGACTCCCCAGCAATGAGGATGTCATCGAAGTAGGGACAGACCCCAGGAATACTACGGAATGTGCACTCCATTACACTTTGGAAGATGCCAGGGATTACATTAACCCCAAACTGCAATCTTTTGACCTTAAAGGCTCCCTTGTGCGTTATGATTGTTTGAGCCTTAGCTGTTGCCTCATCAACAGGTAACTGTTGGTAGGCCTGTGCCAAATCGAGTTTTGCAAAAATTCATTCCCCCTTGAGGGAGGCCAGAATGTGGCTTACCACTGGCACTGGATATGCATGTTGTTGCAGTGCTTTGTCCAATGTACATTTATAGTCTGTGCAAATTCGGACTTCTCCATTAGCCTTTAGAGGCATTACAATGGGGGTTTCCCATGGACTAGAGTCCACAGGTTCTAAGATGCCCTGCTGGAGCAGCTTGTCCAACTCTGCATCAATTTTGCTTTTGAGAGCAAAAGGCACCCTTCTAGGCTTAATCCTAATAGGTGTGATAGCTGGGTCTAAGCGTAGGGCAATGGGAGGCCCCTTGTATGAATCAAGCTCTGTGCTAAACACATCAGCAAACTCCTTGCAGACTTCTGCAAGGCCTAACATTTGCAGGCTGTGAAGCCCAGTCACTTGAATCCCAAGGGCCTCAAACCAATCGAGCCAATGAGACTTGTGTGATCACCCCCAACTACCACCACATCTAGTAGGCCTTCAAAAGCCTTACACTGCACTTTGAGTGTAGCCTCCCCCTTCACGCTGACTCTGGAATTCTGGAAGTCAGTGAGAATTAAATTTGATGGCCTGAGTTTGACTTGAAGGCCATTACTGCTGCAAATCCTT
The DNA here is from genome assembly GCF_016545835.1 of Crotalus tigris. Lineage (NCBI taxonomy): Eukaryota > Metazoa > Chordata > Lepidosauria > Squamata > Viperidae > Crotalus > Crotalus tigris. The sequence goes on along the minus strand of NW_024096646.1, from coordinate 603,311 downwards.
TTGAAGGTGTCATGTGAAATGATCGATAGAGCAGACCCTGTGTCCAACTCCATTGACAAGGGAACCCCTTGCAGCTTCATGTCAATGTGAAGCTTTTTCTTAAGGGGCTTGTGTGTCCCTGTCCTCAAAATGCTCCTGCGTGATGCACAGAAACCCACCATGTGTTGGCTGGGGACCCTAGTACCTTTCTGAAGCAATTCTTCTGGCGACCCAAACAGACGGAGGCAATGTGGCCTTGCCTGCCAATGCCCGGCAAATGGCGGAGCGGAACCTGCAGTCAGCTTGCTTGTGATGTCCTCCACACCCAAAACACTGAGAAGATGCTGGGGCCCTGTCATGACGTTCCTTCAGCCTTCTCTCCACTGACTGGTGCAGCCTGTCCACCTCCTCTTCAGGATCCGGTTCTGGATCTTCTCGAGTGACCTCTTGATGGACGGTCACGGTGGCTGGAGGAATTCTGGTGAGCCACAAGGCCTTCATAGCGCCACCTGCTGCTTCTTCAGCTGCAACCTCTCTCAAGGCATCTTGGAATGAAACATCTTCCTTGGTGAAGATCTTCTGCTGCAGCTCACGTCTGCTTAGACCACAAACGAAACGATCCCGCAGCCTCTCTTCCAAGTCCTTGAATTCACAAGGCCTCGCTGCTTGCCTCAAGGCAACAATAAAGTCTGCAGCAGACTCGGCAGGCCTCTGCTCCCTCTGCTCGAACGCGTGTCACCAAACAATCACAGAAAGTTTAGGGTGGAAATGTTCTTTCAGCATTTTCTTCAAGTCTGCATAAGACACTGACTCCAAAAGTGCCAGGGCCACCAGATTCTCTGCTATGTCAAATGTTTCCTGTCCGCAGACACACAGCAGGGTAGCCACTTTAAGGCTGTCTTCTCTTATCTGATTGACCCTGAAGTAATTTTCAAACTCTGACAAGCGGTCAATCTTAGACATCTTCTGTAACCCTCATTAACACCTTTGCTGCAAGCCTGTTATCTGGGGAAGGGGTCCTTTGGCTGAGCTCACCTCCAGCGATGCTGTATTGGCAGGCAGAGTTACTGTGCTGGATGCCGAACGTCCCAGGACTTCTTGGTAAGTCCTCTCTTCTTTCGTTGTTAAATGTGGCTTACAGCGTTCCCACCTTCGTCGCCACTGTTAAGTTTGAAGGTTGGAGGCATTAAGAGGAGATGCATAGTGTAACAACAAGCCTTCTTTATTGTTCTCTTCCACAACCAACAGCAGAAAAATGGCACGCAGGCCTTTTATAATGTCCTTGCAAAGGACAGCATCAACCAATCATCGAAGAGGCTGTTTCCTGCCTTGCGCAGGAAAGCAAGGCTGGAGACAGCCAGTCTGGTCCCGGGCAGTTTGCGGTCTGGCTGGGACCCTTTGCAACATTTCTGAGCCTGTTGAATGCTGGCTCAGGACATAACACTAATGGTGTAATATAATTCATATTTTCACATGTTTATTTAAATAAATATCCTGATTCTTGTTTATTGAAACTGACTGAGGCATCCTTTCTTCTATTTATAGACATGATATTTCCCTGTTGTATAAATTATAGTCTTTTGTCTCTTCACAAATCCATCTAGCTGAGCTACGCAGTAATTGACTGGGTGAACATTGTTGCATGACATTCTGTTAGTTAATGGTCTATGAAACTGCCCACACTTTAAACAACTTTCTCCTGTCTTCATCTGTAGCTATTTTGAACTTTTTAAAAGAGAGTTTTATTTTTTACCCTTTTTTTCAGGCTACTTTTAAGGCTTGCATGACAGACAGTCACGAATTCAGCTTGTGAAAGTTCTCCTGTTACGTTATTTCCATGCTGGGAACAGATAGATTTTTATACTTCTTTTGGGTATGCAGATGTTAAAAATAGAGAATCTGTGCCAGAAAAGTGGGCAAGAGGCAGAGATTCTTTTACCATGTTTATTTTTGCACTGCAGACACTTGTCCAATTTAGGTACAGAAAAAATGAATTGAATTCCTAGCCAGTGACCCAGTAAAGTGATTCTAGTGGAAGGGACCAGTCTTAATTCTCTTTCCTCTTGGAATTCCCATGCCACCCCTCTTCATGCTCACAAAGGTTTGCCTTACTGGAGTTTTTCAGGAAGAAAAGGGACTTGCAGGGCAGAATATAAATTAGAAAGATTACCTCCTATCCCTTTCTGCCCAAATTGGCAGGACTCTGCAATTGTCCTTTTGGACCCCACCTATATGAGAAAATTCTATAACATTGGCGGGTTTTTTTTTTTTCATCTATATTCAGCAAGCACTTTAAGTGATCTTTATTAGTTATCCACTGAAACTGTAATGTGTAAAACCAATGGAAAATTACATTTTTGTATCTATCCACTATCTAGCACACCTCTTAATCTACTTTAAATAGATGCAATAGGAGATAAACCACTATCAGTATATGTTTTTCTCTCAGCTCTTACAAGTTATCACATAAGGATTCTATTGTATTTATAATATTTTTAAAAATAATAATTAATTTTACTTATTCTGCAGGGAAGAAAACATAATTGTAAAAGTTATTTTCTTTTTAATCTTTTCTGGCTTAAAATTAGTAGTCCATTACCTGAACTTCCATTGTCTTGAAATCATCTTTTGTTTTATAATCTAAGGTTGCATTTTATTAATTCTCAAGTAAAGTTTATTCCATTACTACATTACTACTAATTATTCTGTTCCTAAGCTTCACACAAAATCATTTTTAGATCTATAGTCTGATTCTCTATATATTTATTCAAAAATTTACTTTCAATCATTGTCCTATTAAATTGTCCAGTAAAATATACTGCCTCAGTGCAGAATTTAATATATCACTATCAGCCAAACTGGTATCCTCCAAATATGTTGGACTACAATTCCCACTATATTCCCCCCAGCGTGGCCAACAATTATGTTGTCAAGGGAAATACACAAATCGTAGTTCAATAGATCTGGAGGATATAGAAGAAGCCTCCATTAAATCATGCAAACTACCAATTTCAATCCATGGATTCAATGTGCAAATGAAATTCTTATTTAGGTACAGTTCAGTTTCTTAGAAGTAAACATTATTGAATTCTGACTAGATATGGTACCATTTGCTATTAGAGTCCAATCTGGTGGAATAAATTCTACCATATTGGACTCTAATAGAATGAATTTCTAAAAGGAATCCCCAGACACTGCATAAACATTTTATTATAAATTAAAGTTATTTAACTTTTAATTAATAGCCTAACTGCTTGTAGTTCTGGGAATTAGGCATCTTGGTCTTCTTAAATGCTTTTAATCATTTCTCTAATTTTAACCATTGATCTCTTGTCACAAAACTACTGCAGTTGCTAGCAATTTATGAACAAAACTATCAGCTCTTAAAGTGGATATATTATAATCCCTGGCAACTGAAAATATCCTTAAGCCTTATTTCATAGGCCTTGATAGCACCCATTAATGCATAATGTATACTGTAGGGAGGTATGCATTTATTTACATGCATTCATGCAGACACACACACAGAAAGAGAGGGGGGGGAGAGAGATGCTTGCATATATACACAAGTACAAATATTTATCATTCTTAATGAAAAATGGAGATAAAGATATGCAAGGACTGTTATCTGACAAAAGAATAGTAAATACCATCTCATCTCTGAATAAAGGTTTCGTTTCTTCACTCCTCTTAGTTTCCAGGGACTGCAGTTTCATTTTTTTTTTTTTTTTTTTTGTTCTTAGGGAATATCATATCTTCTTGGACTGCTCATAACTATAGGCACTTGAATAATATAATCATTAGGAATCACTAGCAACCACCTCTTGTTTCAGATCTACAGGATCTCCTCCAAAAGGCATGGATTTTCATGAAATCAGGCTAGAGAGAAATGTTCAATTTGATCAAATGAGAGAGGGCTATGAATATGTAACTGCCTTAAATACTACTTTTGGCAAATTTGAATACACACAGTGAATACATACAGTTTTGGATTGGTTAATTATGATATGGTCTCAAATTCAAAAATAATATATGTCCTGCTGCTGTGGCCAAATATAGTGTACCTGAATGAGATTTTATTTTTTTCAGAAGAGCCATTTTCGAAAAGACTCGCATCAGAAATGTCTTAGAATCACTTCACAAACACGAACATTTTATTAAGTTGAAAAAATATGTTTACTGTTCCTCAATTAACTATTTGGATTACCAGATCCCTACAGAAGATCTAATTAAAAGTGATTAAGGCACCAGGTTAGAAACCAAGAGTCTGTGAGTTTTAGTCCTACCTTAGACATGGATAGGTCACCTTAGCTGCTTGGTGACTCTGGAACAGTGATTCTTTCTCAATCCAGATCACACTATAATTATTATTGTAGGGAAAATAAGAGGACAAAGAAATATTTGGTATGATTGCCATCTTCTTATTTAGAAAAATAATAAAGGCAGGATTAAGAACAATCTAAGATGGAAACAACACGATCCTGCAAAAATACAGTTCATTCTCTCGTGGGAATCTAAAAATGTGAATGATGTCCCGTGTTTTCTGGACTTTGCAAATGTATTTATAAAGATCATCTCTAATTTTATAGAGCACATAATGCTATTTTCTCAATTTTTAAAAAAGGTATAATAAGTTCAAGTGGTCTATTCAAAAGCAAGCAGTGTTTCAACTGCTAAAAAAAATTTTTCTTTCCAACTGCTCAAACATCCTGATTTCTCTCAAGTCTTTTTGTCAGATGCATCAAATGCAGCATTAGAAACCATTCTCCTCCAAGTATCAAGGCAGGATGGATATTTTCTGTCATGTGCTTTTTTTATGGCAACCTGTTTCTCACAGATGAAAGGAACTATGGCAGTTTCAAAGGAGTAGCTTGTAATAAATTCTTGAATTCCAGCAACAGAGACATTTCCTGGAGAACAATTCACCCACTGCAAGTATGCATGAACCATAAGTATTTGGAACACCTACAAAAAGCACTTATAATCCTCATGTCTCATTAGTTACACTTTTTCCTATTTATTTATGTTCTTGGCTCATAAAGACATTACCAGATGCACTGTCATCTAAATCTGAATATGATCTTTCCTCATTTTTCTCTGCTATTATCCCAAAGTTAAGCAACTTTGCCACACCCCAAGAATAGACCCCCAGATGCCAGAAATATTGGGAAATGAGGCAAGCAGTAGATCTATTAGATCAGATTGGAGTGACTGAATAACAGGACATATATGTCCAAGTTCTGATGGATGACCTCCAGCATGATCCACAAACTGATTCTTTACCTTCCTCTGTGAATGAGAAACAGTTGCTTTGCAAGAATCATGTATACAGTATGTTTCCCTTGCTATAAAGCAGTAGTTCTCAACCTTTTTAATGCCGTGACCCTCACCAGTGTAAGTTGAGGACTACTCAACCGGTCGTAAGTTGAGGACTAAACTGGTGCAGCACCATTTGCAGAATGGGACTTTTGGCGGGCTCAGCAGGGCAGAGACAGCCTGGACAATTCCTATTGGCTTTTGAAAGCCAATAGAATTAGACTCTATTCAAGAGAGTCTATTCTATTGGCTTTTAAAAGCCAATAGAATAAAAGGGAATAGCACAACTAAGGAAAAGGGGAAAAAAATGGCGGACTGCGTTGTTTGGCGACCCCTGTGAAATGGTCGTTCAATCCCAAATGGGGTCCCGACCCACAGGTTGAGAACCACTGCTATAAAGGAAGAGATATTACAACTCTGCCATGGCATGTAAATTTCTGGTCATATTTAAATTTTTGCTTTAGCCTCTCTTTTTACTATTGGGTTCTTGGGATTTTCTTTCAATGGATTTTATTACTGATCTTTCTCCTATACTGGCTTACACAACTATTTTTGTGAAAGTGGATTTGTTTACCAAGATATTCCATTTTATTCCTTAAAAAGCTCTTTCATCAGCTCAGGAACTGGAGAAACTTTTCCTATGCATTCTATAAGTAGGGGCTTAGTCAATCATATCAAATTGGATTATGGATCTCAAATTACAACCACGTTTTGGAAGATCCTCTTCTAGCTATTGGGCATTCAGATTCATTTGTCATCTTTGCACCATCCAAACTTTAATGGAGAATTGGAGAGAATAAATCAATTATTGGAACTGTATATGAGGTGCTCTGTCTCTTGTGGGAAGTAAAGTCTTCATCCTGGTTCATCCAAGCCGGGGATAAATAAACAACATGGCGACTGCTTTGGGAAGAAGTTTACAGTTTATTGAAGAGCCAGACTGAAAGATGGTTCTGGCAGGAAGGAGGAGAGAAATCAAGGGCTGAGCACATGTGGAGTAGGTTTTTATACCCTCTGAAAGCCTTTTGTTTGGAATAGTTTCCTGTTCCTGTGGCATGAACTTTGAACTGAGTCTGAGTGTGATTTTCTAGGCCTTGGTATCTGTGGTTTAATCCTGTTATCATATCCTGCTTCCCTGGTGATGGGGCTAATGGCTCCTAGAGTTTGGGTGATGTATGCAGATTTTAGGTCTTTGTCTTCTTGAGTTTTCTGGCTCCAGCTTTCTGATGGTTTTACATTTGCATTTGTATAGGGCTGGCTCCTGTTGGAGATATAGAGGGTTGGTTTCTGTTTTTAAAAATCCTTTTGAGGAAATATATTTTTCTGCCCTTTTAATATTTCCTTCTCTGGGGCTCTGACTCCCCTCACTCTTATCAGCAAAAAAAACCTGCTGATTTTATTTGCAGAATTTAACTTAATATATTCCTACACAGACCTGTCTATATGGCACAGGTATGCCACAGATGTATACAGACAAGAGGATACATGACAATTGCAGTAGGTGATTTGGTGTAGCTCTCCACTAAGTTTTTATCATCTGCCTGCTAATCTATAAACGTAGACAAACTTTATTGGCTCCATCTGTTACTCAGAATTAACCTAGTGGCCTTCTGTTTGTATCATGAAGTTTTATCCACTTTTCCATTAGTAGTTGCTTGTTTATGAGGATCCCACTTCCCCCACCCCCATCTTGGTGGATGAGGTAGAAAAATATTGTTATGTCCCGAGCCTTGCAAACGGCTCGGGGCGTTTGCAGGCAGTCCCAGGCAGGTGCAAAGCTGCCCGGGACCAGACAGGCTGTCGCCAGCGCCGTGCGCATGCGCGGGTGCTGGCGCGGGAAAAGTATCGCATTTACCCGGGAAATGTCTATATAAGAAGCTGGGAGGTTTTGGGAGCTGCTGAAGCCATCTACTTGTAAGCTGAACGCAGAATAAAGAAAACTGAGAACTCCAACTGCTTCTCGTGTCTGCTTTGCGCCAAGGACTCAACACTGGTGACGAAGGTGGGATTGCCTTACACCGCCTGGAAAGGAAGAAGTGTAAGCTTACCCAAGTGAGTCCTGAGCGGCGGAACGGCGTCGACTCGGCAGCTACCCGCCAATCCAGTGCGCATTCGGGGGTAGGCTGGCTGATAGACCCGTCTCCTGAAGATGGCGAAAATCGGAAGGCTTTCGGAGTTCGACGTCTCACATCCAGAGCGGTGGGAGTCATACGTAGCCAGGGTGGAGAACTACTTCAAGGCAAACCAAGTGAGGGAAGAGAGCTTGAAGGCTGCCACCCTGCTTTGTGTTTGCAGTCAAGACGCCTTCGACATCGCAGAAAACCTTGCAGCACCTGTTCCAGTAGAGTCTGTCAGCTACGCAGATCTGAAGAAGCTACTGAAGGAGCACTTCCACCCCAAGATGTCCGTCATCGCATGGCGCCACACCTTCGAGCAGAGGGATCAACGGCCCGGTGAGTCAGCCAAAGAATTCATCGCCGCATTACGGAAGGCCGCCAAGCACTGCGAGTTCAAAGACCTCGAAGAACGACTGAGGGACCGATTCGTGTGCGGGTTAAGGCATCGAGATCTACAACAGAGACTTTTCGCTAAAGAAGAATTGTCCTACCAAGATGCCTTAAGGGAAGTCACCGCAGAAGAAGCAGCAGGCGGCGCTGTCAAGAACATGCGGCCGATCAGAAACAGTCCAGAGGTTGCATCCGTGCACCAGGAAGACGTCCAAAGAAACTCCGAGGAGGATCCGGACGAGGAAGTCGACCGTCTCCACCCCACGAAGGAAGAAAATCAGAAGGGAAGCTCTTCAGCTCCGCTCAAGTGCATCGGCTGTGGAGGTCGCCACAGGAGAACCGACTGCAAGTTCCGCTCCGCTACCTGCCGGGCATGCGGCAAACAAGGACACATTGCAGCTGTGTGTCTGGGCCGACGAAAGGTACAACCTCAGGAAGAACTGCGCCTGAAAGGTACCAGATTCCCCAGCCAGAATAGGGTAGGGTTTTGCGCTTCGCGAAGAAGCATCCTTAGGACAGGCACACACAAGCCCATTAAGAAAAAGCTGTCACTCAAGGTGAAGCTACAAGGGGTTCCATTATCTATGGAACTAGACACAGGGTCTGCCTTTTCAATTATCTCCTTGCATACATTTAGGAAGATTTGTTCCGGTAGTGGAACTCAGGCCAAGTTAAGGCCTTCTGACATTGTGTTAACAGATTTTCAAAATTCAAGAGTGTGTGTTAAGGGGGAGGCCACCCTTAACGTGCAATACAAGAGTTTTGAAGGTCCACTAGACTTATTAGTAGTAGGGGGTGAACGAACGAGTCTCATAGGACTCGATTGGTTTGAGGCCCTGGGGATACACGTCACAGGACTCAACAGTTTACAAACACTCGACCTACAGGAAGTCTGCAAAGAATTTGCAGATGTTTTCAGCCCCCAGCTGGGCACATTCAAAGGACCCCCTGTGTCCTTAAAGCTAGACCCCACTGTCACTCCCATTAGAATTAAAGCAAGAAGGGTCCCTTTTGCTTTAAAGAGTAAAATTGACACTGAGTTAGACAAACTGATCCAACAGGGAATTCTAGAACCTGTTGATTCCAGTCCTTGGGAGACCCCCATTGTCACGCCTCTAAAGGCAAATGGGGACATTCGCATTTGTGCTGATTACAAATGCACTCTTAATAAGGCATTGCAGCAACATGCCTATCCTGTTCCTGTGGTCAGTCATATTCTGGCCTCCCTCAAGGGGGGGGCGTGTTTTTGCAAAGCTTGACCTAGCTCAAGCATATCAACAGCTGCCTGTTGATGATGATGCTGCTATAGCTCAGACTATTGTGACCCACAGAGGGGCCTTTAAAGTAAAAAGGCTACAGTTTGGAGTGAATGTCGCTCCTGGGATCTTCCAAAGCGTAATGGAAAACACACTACGAGGTATACCAGGGGTTTGCCCCTACTTTGATGATGTTTTGATTGCAGGAGACTCCACACACATTCTAGCTGAACGGCTAAGGGCTGTTCTGTTAAGATTCAGGAAATCAGGCCTCAAGCTCAAAAAAGACAAATGCAAGATTGGGGTGCCTTCTACTGAATTTCTGGGGTTCAAAATTGATGCTGCTGGGATTCACCCTGCTGAATCCAAACTAACTGCTATTTTAGAAGCACCTAGGCCAAAGTCCAAGGCCGAACTTCAGGCCTTCCTGGGCCTCCTGAATTTCTACAATTCTTTTCTTCCACAAAAAGCTAGTGTAGCTGAGCCTCTTCACAGGCTACTAGACAAGCAAGCAGTGTGGCAGTGGTCACAAACGCATGAGGGTTGTTTTAACAAAGTCAAGGCTTTGCTCACTTCTAACAGTGTACTTGCACATTTCAACGAGTCCCTTCCTGTGTGCATCGCTTGTGATGCGTCCCCTTACGGGGTTGGAGCTGTCCTGAGCCACCTCAGGTCTGATGGAACTCAGGTTCCTGTTGCATATTACTCCAGAACATTGTCTTCTGCTGAGCGCAACTACGCTCAGATAGACAGGGAGGCTCTGGCTGTTGTTGCTGGAATTAAAAAATTCCATGACTTTCTATATGGCAGGCACTTCACGGTCTTCACTGACCATAAGCCTCTGCTGGGACTGTTTACCACACGTAAGCAGACTCCCCAAATCATTTCCCCTAGAATGCTTAGGTGGTCTATTTTTTGTCTGCATATGATTTTTCCTTACTCCACAAGCCTGGGAAAGAAATGGGCCATGCTGATGGCCTCAGTAGATTGCCTCTGCCAGTAGTAGAAGCTGACCCTGCGCCAGCTGTCAACATTCTATCAATCCAAGCCTTGCCCGAGCTCCCTCTTAGTGCCAGGGATGTTGCCGCTGAAACAGGTACAGATCACACACTTTCACGTGTCCGTTCCTGGGTTTTGTCTGGTTGGCCTGAGCACTGCCCTAGTCCTGAGTTTCAGAGTTTCTGGTCCAAAAGGAACGAAGCTGTCCCTTTCTCAGGGTTGTCTGCTTTGGGGAAACAGAGTTGTCATTCCCACCTCAATGAGGACTAGGGTCTTAGAATCCCTCCACGAGGGTCATCCTGGCATTGTTCGTATGAAGGCTCTTGCGCGCAGCCACTTGTGGTGGCCTGGTTTAGATAAAGATATTGAGGCTAAGGTGCATGCATGCCACCTGTGCCAACGATCTCGCCCAGAGATGCCCCAAGCTCCCGTGCATAGATGGGAGGAAACACAGTCCCCATGGTCTAGGGTGCACATTGACTACGCTGGGCCCTTTCAGGGCCACTTCTTCTTGGTCCTTGTTGACAGCCATTCAAAATGGCTTGAGGTTGTACCTGTCTCATCCACCACCACTGCAAAGACTATTCAGGTACTGAGGGGGATTTTTGCTGCACACGGGCTCCCAGATGTCATTGTGTCTGACAACGGCCCTCAATTACTTCCTCCGAATTCCAAGCTTTCTTACAGGCTAACATGATTCGTCATGCCACGTCTGCACCCTTCCACCCGTCCACCAACGGTATGGCTGAACGTATGGTGCGCATCACGAAGGACGCATTGAAAAGACTCACCTACGGGGACTGGCATCACAGGTTGGCTGACTTTCTCCTTTCTTATCGCACCACACCGTCCACTTCTACAGGGAGAAGCCCAGCTGAACTTCGTTGGGGGCGTCAACTTACTACTAAACTTGACCGGTTGCATCCGGACAGACTGCCTTCATCTACCTCACATCCTAGGGCACCTAGACAACTACTTGTGGGTGCCCCGGTTTGGACTCGCAATTACGGGCCTGGTCATACATGGGTCCCCGCTTCTATTTCCAGGGTCACAGGTCCTCTCTCCTACGAGGTAGCCCTGGACAACGGTCGTGTCCTGTGTCGGCATATCGACCAACTCCGCCCTAGGCGGGACTTTTCAGATGAGACTCCTGGGTCTTTTCCAGGGGGGGAGGGGGACCCTTTGGAGCAAAGGGAAGGGCACGAGCTGCTGCCCACCTCCACTGATGGAGCCACAAACGGCCCATCCCAGGGTTCCGCGAGAGCTCCGAACAAGAATTCTATGAGCCTACCCAACTACCAGGCATCCATGCCTACTCCAGCCAGGGAGTCACCCCGGGGGCATACTCACTTTCCACACACATCACACAGCACTCCAGTCACGGAGGATACCTGGGGGCATCCCAACAAATCATTCCCCGCAAGAGAGCTGGCACACAATCCCCAAGGTTGGCCTGACCTTACCCCAAATCCTACAGGGGGTCAAACATACAGGGAGGTGGTCGAGGAACCAAGTCCCGACTACAACACCTCTAGCCCAAATCAGGGAGTAACTGAGTTTTGGGAAGGTACAGAAACCCACACAAGCCCGGACACAGAACGGGGTTCAGGGAATGGACAGCCTCCTGACAGGTCTTGGACGGACCTAGGAGGTTCAACAGAGACGCCCAGCAGTGGCTATCACTTCAAGGGGCCCGAGGGTCTACAGCTAGGCAGGTCAACCAGGTCACAAAGTGACAGAAGCCCTGGCCTGACGAGCCCGGTGGGCGAGCAAGCAGGCCAGGCATTGGGGCAAAGTCCTTGGAAGGCACCAAGGCATGATAAGGGGAACAGGCTCTTGTCACCCCTCAGTCAGGGAACACCTGTCAGAAACCCAGAGCTGAGAAGGTCACAGAGAGCAAGGAAGTCTCCTAAATACTTAGAGGATTACATAACATTGCTGGCTAAACAAAAGCCAGGTAACGATAGGAGCACTGAGAAGCAGAACACTGCATAAAATAAATGATTATATGTTGGTAGTAGTTTTAGCCCGGGGGAAAGGGGTGTTATGTCCCGAGCCTTGCAAACGGCTCGGGGCGTTTGCAGGCAGTCCCGGGCAGGTGCAAAGCTGCCCGGGACCAGACAGGCTGTCGCCAGCGCCGTGCGCATGCGCGGGTGCTGGCGCGGGAAAAGTATCGCATTTACCCGGGAAATGTCTATATAAGAAGCTGGGAGGTTTTGGGAGCTGCTGAAGCCATCTACTTGTAAGCTGAATGCAGAATAAAGAAAACTGAGAACTCCAACTGCTTCTCGTGTCTGCTTTGCGCCAAGGACTCAACAAATATGAAGTGGAATGTTTCTGGATTCTAGATGTAGAAGGAGATGTTTGAAATATTTTATTCATTGGAAGAGCAACCCTGAATCTAAGAGAGTGTGGGAGAATGCAACAGATGTTCTCTGTTCAGTTCCATCTGAAATTCCTGAAAAGACTCATTCTCCATCATCTATGACCACTATCAATAGAATCAATAGATAGTGAACTCCAGGATGAGGAACACACCATGATTCCTACCACAATAAAATCTCCAGTACTGGTTTTTATACAGCAAGAATGGATGGGAAATTTCCATCTATCTGACTCTTTAGAACAAACCTTTTCTGTTGACATTGAGTAATTGCCAAGCAAAGCTGGAGAAATGGGTTTGTACTGGTTTCTCATGTCTGTGAAGAGAGATTGGTTCCAGAAGGGGAAGTGGAAGTGGTGCGAAGGAAAACAGACACAAATAGGCAAAGGCAAGAACTTTACTGTTGGCAGATGAAAGAGACACTAAAAATAACATCTCCAGAAAGGAAATGAGTATAAGAAAGAGACTCAAAATAACCCTATCTTGATTCTGTTTGGTATAAGAGGAGGAAAAGGGAAATTCTTCAGACTTCCAAAATTCTGTTAGTATAAATTATAACAATGAGGTAGAACACCAGTAGTTCTTGCAGTGTCTATTTCCTAACCTAACGAACTTTGAAGGACTGATGCTCTTACAATATAAAACCAGTACACAACAACACTTACACATGACACCAAAGGTTCAACCTCAAAGAGGTAGAAGCATTGATAGAAGTATTGATATTCTGGATTACTTTGAAACTCATCAGCTTCCAATGCAAAAATATTCTAAGGCAGGGATCTCCAAGCCCTGGTCCATGGATCAGCACCAGTCCGCTGCATGCTGGAAACCAGTCTGCACAAACAAACAAAGCCCCATCTGCAAAATGCAGGCAGCACATGAAACCACACCCCCTCTGTGTCAAGACTGCTAACATCGTATGTTCTTGCTTGCCATATATGAAGAAGCAAACCTGTTTTATTTAGCCGAGTAGCATTTCTAGAGTTAAGACAGATAGCAGTAGGTTAAGGGGTGGGAAAGTATGCAAGTTAACCATAACAATGTCTGGGCACAGTGTGGCCAAGGTCAGCTCAGCTGCAACGGGAGGGGCACCTCACGGTTCACATTAATTGGAGAATGTGATTGATGACTGTAAAATGAAGGAGTGAGTTATGCTTTGTTACAGATGCTTGGGGGAGGGAGGATTCAGTTTCTGGCTTAACTTTGTTAGTGCCGAAGCTATGCAGAATAATAAAAGTTTCTTTTAGAGGAAAAAGTCTCTAAATTCTTTGAAAATCTGCTTTCTTTCGGAACCATGTCACTCTGGTCCACAGAAAAACCTCTCTCTACGGAACCAGTCCCTGGTTCTCAAAGAGCTGGGGACCATTGTTTTAGGGTCTGTCATTGAAAATATGAGTGTAATCATCACATATTTATGCAGAAGTCAAATTAATGGAGTTCTGCTGTTTGGAAAAAAGAAGTAAGACCAGCAACTGAGAGCAACTTGGCCAACCAACTGAGCAGTGATGGAACAGAGCTAAGTATGATAGCAGGCTGGAGTGCCCACAATAGTGGCTGAGAGCAGCGTGGCAGAGCAGCTGAGCAGTGGCTAAGCACCCAGATCAGCACATTGTACATGAAAACCCCAGAAATTGAAGGGCAAGAAGGCAGTGAGGAAAAGGATAATTACTTCTGGGCAGAGAGAAAAGGGATAAACTTTCAAGGTAGGATGTAGACGCTTAAGAAAAAAACCTGAGATATAAAAAAGTGCCTAACATTTCATAAAGGGCCAAGAACTATTGTAAATTTTTAAAATTTTAAAATTTCTGGTGTTTTTTTAATCTTTTTGTCAATTTTTTTTAAAAGTCAATGTTCAATTGCTTTTCCCATTTTTTAATTTTTTTTAATTTTTAAAATCTTTTTTCAAGTTTTAAATTTCTTTTTAAATTCCATTTTCAGTTTTAAAATCTTCAATTTTAAAATTCTTTTTTCAATTTTTTTCAATTTTTCAAATTCTTTTTCAACTAAACATTTAAAAAAACAGTTTACTTATTTTAATTCTTTAGACATTTTTAAATTCTTAATGATTCAACAGGAAAAAATAAAAAGTCATGGAAAAAGAGACAGACACTTAAAACAGGGAAGACAATAATTAATTTTTCAAGAGGGTCAAGATCTTTTGTAAACTATTGTAAATCAACACTTTGCAACAGAGAAAATATTTTTTAGAAATTTTCAATTTTTAACAAACAAAAAAAATCATGGAGATAGAGATTGACATTATAGTAACTTCAAAATATGTCATATGTTTGAGCTTATGCCCACAGAAGACCCAAACTACATATGTATCAAATGTAAATCTTAGGAATTACTAGAAGATAAAGTAAAGGGTCTAGAAGCAACTCTAGCCACTCTGAAACTCAATGAACAAAGCAAGAATCCCCAGCCTAAACAAGAAAACTATACCAAAATTAAACACAATAGGGAGCAAACAGCTTCTTAAAAAATGACCCCATATATCAGGGGTGTCAAACTCAATTTCACTGAAGGCTGCATCAGCATCATGGTTGCCATTGGGGGCCAGGTGGGTGTGGCTGGCATGGGCGTGGCCTACTGGGTGGGAGTGGCCAGCTCCATGTCACTCACGTCGGGCACCTGTGCGGGCCTGGGCAGGAATGAGGCACATCCAAAGGTGGGGAAGGGTGGGTGGGACAGGGGGCAAGCGCCAGGGCATGGTCCACTGGAGGAGCCTCACTGAGCCTCAGGCTGTGCACGGGGCCCCTGGACAGTGGCATAGACTGCCCAGAGCCCTGGGCAGCAGAGGTCAAGTGCCCAGCCCAGTCCTTGAGCTCCCATGGCACCAGGACCCCACAGCCCTGCCTAGCCTAGCCACACTTCCCTGAGAGGTGCCCAGCTGCACTTATCTCCTCCTCAATGCTGCTGCTGCTGCTGTGCTCACTTTCCTTAGCCAGGTTGCTCATGGTGGGTGCAGGAGGACAAAGTGCGTGGGTCAGAGGGAGGCCCACTCCCTCTCCATGTGAGGAAACCTGGCTTTGTAACCAAAGCATCCTCAGCAATAGGATGGGAGACCACCAGGGGAAGGCAAAAGGGCAACAGGGCTGCTGGTGACCAAGTGCTAAAGCAGGACTTCCCTCAGACCCTCCCTCCCTCATTTTTATTCCAATATCCTTCCTTCCTTCCTTCCTTCCTTCCTTCCTTCCTTCCTTCCTTCCTTCCTTCCTTCCTTCCTTCCTTCCTTCCTTCCTCCCTCCCTCCCTCCCTCCCTCCCTCCCTCCCCTTCTTCCCTGCCTCCCTCCTTTTCATTCCCATCTCCTTCCTTCCCTTACTTTCTTCCTGTTTCCCTCCCCTCCTTCCTCCCCTCCTTCTCTCTGTGCCCAGGAAGGGACAGGGGGAGGGGGAGAGGTTGGCAGCACTTGTCTCAAAGAATAAGAGTTGGAAGAGACCTTTGAGGTCTTTAGTCCAAGCTCCTGCTCAAGCAGGGACGTATACCATTCCAGACAATGGAATATCCAATCTCTACTAAAAGCCTCCAGTGATGGAGCATCCACAACTTCTGAAGGCAAGCCTTTTCACTGGTTAGTTGTTTTCACAAGTCCTTAGTTCTAGGCTGGTTTTCTTCTTGATTAGTTTCCATCTATTATTTGCCTTCTGATGCTTTGGAAAATAGGTTGACCCCTTCTTCTCTGTGGCAGCCCATCAAATATTGGAACACTGCTGTCATGTCACCATCCCTAGTCCTTTTCACTAAGCTAGACATACCCAATTCCCACAAACAGTTGTCATATGTTTTAGCCTCCAGCCCCCTAATCATCTATGTTTACCATCCATTTAAACCAGATGGTCCCCATAGTTTGGTTTATAGGTTTATAGAACAGTGGCCACAAGCAGAGCCTTCTCAGAGACAGCACCCCCATTATAGAACTTGCTCCAAAGGAAAATATGAACAGTGCAACCCTCACCCATTTAGAGGCAACTCCAAACACACTGTTCAGCCGGCATATGTAAAACAACAACACATTTTATGGTCAAACAGCACTAAGTAAATGACTACTACTATTTTTCTTTCTTAAAATACACACTTTTAATATTGTTTTAAGCAGTGCTAGTGATGCTTTACAATAGCTGTCTTTGAGAGTTTTCTTGTAAACTACCCTGGATTTCTCAGAAACTTTTAATTTCAAATTAGATGTTGATTTAATAAATTAGGCAGAAGAAACAAATGTTTAAATACATCTAAATCCCACAGACCTACTGCCTCCTAGGCACATACTCCAGAGAAAATAAGGCATTGCATTTGTACCCAGCATAGCCACAGGATGATGGGAACTGTTGTTCATGACACCCAAAATATATTAGTTTGGGTAAGGCTGGATTAAATTATAAAAGAGCAGATGAAGGGAGGTATTTTTGTCTCCGACAAAATAATTGGGGAGGGGAGTTGACTCGGCCTTTTAATTTCAACTCACACCAATTCCTAACTTCCCATTCAATCCAAAGAGTTTTATTATTGCCTGGATTTTAGGGAGGGGAAAAGGCAAGAATAGACCACAAAGCTAATCTGCAAGTTTGCTCTCTAGCCGCCTGCACACCACCTTCCCATGTATGTGTATATGTGTATGAGAGACAGAGAGAGAGATGCCCTTTTTGTAAGTTTGCTTACTCTGCAACTCCCTGCTGGCTCAATCTCTCTCTCACACACACACACACACACAACACACAAACAAAACACACACACAGGTTAATAAAAAAGAGGAGGGGGGAGAAAGGTGGAAGCTCTCCTTTTTTGTAAAATCTCAGCTTCCTCCTCCCCTCCTGGCTCTGTGTCTCTGTCTCTCTTACACACACACACACACACACACACACACACACACACACACACACACCCTTCCTGTTTTCTCCTCCTCGTCCTTTTCCTCAGCTGCACCTGAACGGAATGGGAGGAAATTTTTAAAAAAGAGAGAAGGGGTGGAAGAACGGGGAAAGTTCTCCTTTTTTGTAATACCTCGGCTTCCTCTGCCTCCTCCTCTTCCACTCCTGACTAGGCCTGACGGGGTTAAGCAGGAAGGGGGGGTGGGCTAAAGCAAATGAGCTGCTGCTGCTGCACACCACTAGCCTGGAGTGCCCTCGCTATTTCGGCTCGCTGTTTCCTGCACGTGCTCCAAGGCACCCTGCTGGGTTGCCGTGGGCCAGGGCTGGGGCAGCAGGGGCTGGTCCCTTGCCATTTCTGGGCCAAATCTGGGCCCTCCCCAGATTTTGTTCATATATGGCAGACATGTCAAACACAAGGCCCACAGGCCGGAAAAATAGTGTCCCAAACTAGGGGGGGAAAGGTAAATATTGGTGATAGGAGATTCAGTTCTTTGGGGAACAGAAACTATAGTCTGTAAACCAAACAGTCAATCTAGGGAAGTAAGTTGTCACCCTGGAGCAAAAATCAAAGATATAACTGAGAAACTTACTAAAATAATCAACACCGTGGATCACTACCCCTTTCTTCTCCTACACGTAGGAACCAATGACACAATAATGAATCTAAAAACAATAACAAGAAATTACAAACAGCTAGGGTAGAAAGTTAAAGAATTAGGTGGGATGCGGTTTGGGGGGAAATGGGCGGGCAAGACCGAATGTGGTGTGTATCAATTTGTTTTATTTTTTATCTGAAGTATTTGTAAGATTGTTATGTATTGTAAAATTGAAAATAAAAATTTTTACCAAAAAAAAAAAAAGAATTAGGAGCTCAAGTCGTGTTTTCATCTATACTTCCAACAAAAGGCCAACATTCAATGGGGGGAGATTTTAGAAACGAACCATTGGCTTAAAAACTGGAAATTTTAGTTTCCTAGACCATGGTCTGCATTACCTACATGAAGGGCTACTGGCAAGGGATGGAATGAATCTCACAAGAACTGGAAAGAATATATTTGAAAAACAACTGGCTCATCTTATTGGAAGGGATTTAAACTAAAATTGAAGGAGGAAGGGAGCCAATCTTCAAGACCTTAGAACTTGATTCCAAGCAAAAACCACTAGATAACCAATCATATAAAGAGGTAGGGAGTAAAGAGAAAGAAGAAGAAAAGGAAAAACACAGTGAAGTCAAGAGTGATGAAAAAGATAGAAAAACCAAATACAAAGTAGGAGATACATACCCAAGATCCATAAAAGACTCAAATGCCCATAACAAACACTCAAAGTTTAGGGAACAAACAGGGTGAACTTGAAATACTAGTACCGTGGTGGTGAACCTATGGCACGGGTGCCAGAGGCGGCATGCAGAACCCTCTCTGTGGGCATGCGCGCTGTTGCCCCAGTCCTAGGCCTTCAGCTGGGTTTTATAAACCTTTTCGCTTTAGGCCTCTGCCGCCGTGTGCAAAAAAAAGAAAGGTTCAATCAATCAATTTCTCGCGGGGGAAAAAGTTGGAATTGATTGAATTTTTTAGTCCCACCCAGTCTGCCGTTACCACTGCAGCCATGCCCACCCAATGGGCCATGCCCACCCGGCACCCGACAATACATAAATGGGTTTTGGGTTGCAGTTTGGGCACTTGGTCTCTAAAAGGTTCACCATCACTGTACTAGTACATGAAGGTAAATATGATATAGTTGCCATTATTGAAATATGGTTAGTTGAAACTTGTGACTGGAATGTACTGATGGAAGGATACAAACTATTCAAAAAAAACAGACTTAACAAAAGAGGAGGTGGAGTTGAATTATATATAAAAGATCAGTACATCTCTCAGAAATCCACAAAACCAAGGATGAAAACCTTCTAGAATCCATATGGTTCAATATAAAAGGAAAAAAGGATGACATTGCTATAGGCATATACTACAGGCCATTCAACCAAGCAAAAGAAACAATGAACTAGAATAGATACCAAAGAATTAGCCTCAGAAATAGATGAAATAGATATAGAACCCAGTCCCAAATGCACAGGTACAGTATACGTGATAGCTTGCTCAATAGTAGTAACTGTGAGAGGGATCTTGGAGTCCTAGTGGACAATCACTTAAATATGAGCCAGCAGTGTGCTGCAGCTGCTAAAAAAAGCCAACACAGTTCTAGGCTGCATTGACAGAGGGATAGAATCAAGATCACATGAAGTGTTAATACCACTTTATAACACCTTGGTAAAGCCACACTTGGAATATTGCATCCAGGTTTAGTCACCATGATGTAAAAAATATGTTAAGGCTCTAGAAAGAGTACAGAGAAGAGCAATGAAAATGATCAGGGGGCTGGAAACTAAAACATATAAGGAATGGTTGCAGGAATTGAGTATGTCTAGTTTAATGAAAAGAAGGATGAGGGGTGACATGATAGCAGAGTTCCAATATTTCAGGGGCTGCCATAAGGAGGGGGAGTCAAGCCATTCTCCAAAGCACCTGAAGGCAAGACAAGAAGCAATGGATGGAAACTAACCAAGAGAGAAGCAACCTAGAACTAAGGAGAAATTTCTTGACAGTTAGAACAATTAATCAGTGGAACAACCTGCCTCCAGAAGTTGTGAAAGCTCCACAGTGGATGTTTTTAAGAAGAGCCTGGACAGCCATTTGTCTGAAATGGTATAGGGTTTCCTGCCTGAGCAGGGGGCTAGAAGACCTCCAAGGTCTATTCCAACTCTGTTATTCTATTCTATTCTATTCTATTCTATTCTATTCTATTCTATTCTATTCTATTCTATTCTATTCTATAGTCTAGTCTAGTCTACACTAGTCTAATCTAGTCTACACTAGTCTAGTCTAGTTTACTTTCTGAATGCATTGTATATCGACAAACTGAAAGATTTGAAATAATCATAAATAAGACTTCTTTTTTCATGCACAAACTAACAAACGTATGTAGGAAATATAACACAATAGTAATGGGAGACTTTAACTACCCTGATATCAACTGGGAGACAAACTCTGCTGCAAGAGGGAGATCAAACAAATTCCTAACCAACCTAGCTGATAACTTAGTCATTTAAAAGGTAGAGGAGGGAACTAGAGGAAAGCTATATTAGACCTAATTCTTACTAATAGAGAAGAAGTGATAGAGGGAGTTGAAATTGCCGGAACTTTGAGCAAGAGTGACCACGTCATATTGGAATTCAATGTAATGCAATTCAATATAACTGAATTCAATATAATAATAATAATAATAATAATAATAATAACAACAACAACAACAACCCCCAGTGAGGCACTACCTTGACGTGGTTGTGGGGCTTGTGTACTCTGAGGAAGATGAGAGCTATGCCAGAGGTTCAACCATACTGGACAGGTCTCATCAGAGGAGTCAGACAAAGAGTGTCTCTCCCATAAAAAATATGGTGAGACGTAAATTGCAGAATGCCATATCGGCTCAGACGTCGCCCGGGTTAACAAAGGTTTACCCAGGGCAAAGAAATCAAAGCCTTACCAGAAGTAATTCAGAATGTAGAGGCAAACCAGGGAGAGTTGGCAGTGAAGGAATCCAATAGAGATATACAACTGTTCTCATTTGGAAACCAGGCACCTCTTCCTCAGGAAGAACAAAACCCTCTAACTAAAGAAATAAAAGAATTGAAACAAAGAATAACTGAGCATCTAGAACAACACAAAAACAACAGAATAAGGCTACCTGCATTGAAGCTTGTTCCAAAGAAACAGCTAGCACAAGCATTAAAAGATGCAAATACTACAATATCAAGTATAAGCACCAATTCACTGCAAGAAACAAACCAACTAATGTACAGTACAGCTGCAGTTATAACAGAATACCTGGGATGCAAAATCAACAAAAAAGAAAAACAAACAAACAGTGCACCAGAAAAATGGAAGGTTAGACTAGAAAATAAGATAAGCAAGTTAAGATCACATGCAAGCAAGCTAGAACAGATGAAAGAAAAGAAGGTGAAGAACAAGAAGACCAAAGAATACCTAATCAAGAAATACCACTTAGAAACAAGGAAGATCAAGGAAGCACTGGAAATAATAAAGCAACAAATAACAGCTATAGCCAGGAAAATCAGTAGATATGAAGCTCGAATTGCAAACTATAGGCAGAACCTCCAATTTCAATCCAATCAGAAACGTTTCTACCAATCCATCAATGGAGAAACTGCAAGGAATCAGTCAGTACCTGACAAGGAAGAAACAGTGCAGTTCTGGAAGCAGATATGGGATAACCCAAAGAAATACAACAAGGATGCGGCTTGGTTAAAAGAGGTGGATGCAAATAAAACAGAAGTTGAAATGAAAGAACTAGTAATAACAACAAAAATGGTAGAAAAAAGAGCAAAGAAAATCAAAAATTGGTCAGCACCAGGTGAAGATGAACTGCATGGGTTTTGGTTGAAACATCTAACTGTTATACACCCACTCATTGCCAAGCAGTTAAACAATATACTACAAGGAGGAGAAATTGAAAAGTGGCTAACAACTGGGAAAACCTACCTAATAATGAAAAATCCAGCAAAAGGGGCAACACCAGGTAACTACAGGCCAATTACCTGCTTACCAACAACTTTCAAATTACTAACTGGTGTAGTAGCTGATGCAGTGCAACAGCATCTAGTTGAAAAAGGGGCGTTGTCTTACCTGAACGCCTTTTCTCAGCATGATGATGGAGAATCCACGGATGGGTTGTCTTAATCTATCTGCTCCAATTGGACTAAGTCTGAAATTGGTAACGCCCCCTCTGTGCCAAGTGCACCCCAGTTTTAGACTAAGGCGATACCAGACTTTAGTCCGACGCGTCTGAACAAATGGGAACCAGGCCAACTGACCTAATGGGAGGGAGTGGATTCTCCATCATCATGCTGAGAAAAGGCGTTCAGGTAAGACAACGCCCCTTTCTCCAGCATGATTGGATGGAGAACCCACGGATGGGACATACCAAAGCCCTGTGTCCCTAGGGTGGGAAATTAGATTGGGCCTGGGTCCCATCCAATGTTAATGCGTGTTCTAGTACCTTGCGGCCGAATGAAGCCGTAGAAGATGCGTATACATCCATCTTGTAGTGACGGACAAAGGAGGAGGGCGATGCCCATGTTGCTGCCCTACAAACTTCCTCTATGGATGCCTGGGTAGACCAGGCTGCTGTAGTGGCTGCGCCCCTGGTGGAATGGGCCGTGATATGGCTGGGAGCTTGAAGTGACTGAGTCTGGTATGCCAGAGAAATACAAGCTCTAATCCACCTGCCTATAGTGGGTGAGGAAACCTTTTGTCCTAACGACGATGGGTGAAATGACACAAACAGAGCCTCAGTCTTGCGGAAAGATGAGGTTCTCTGTATATAGCAATATAAGGCCCTGCGAACATCCAATCTGTTCCAGTGAGCCTCTGTGTTATTAGATGGGTTCGGACAGAAGTCCGGCAACACTATGTCCTGGGACCTATGATATAAGGAGTTGACCTTGGGCACAAAGGAGGGATCTAACCTGAGAGTAACCCTGTCCTTATGGAAAATACACAGGTCCTTTCTTACTGACAGGGCAGCCAGCTTAGAGATCCTTCTGGCTGAAGTTATAGCAACCAGAAATGCGACCTTCATTGATAATTGTTTGAGCAAACAAGTGTCAATAGGCTCAAAGGGTGGTGAGACGAGAGCCTGTAGAACCTGATGAAGGTCCCAGGAGGGATATCTATGTACCGTTGGTGGTCTGGCATTGTTAGCTCCCTTTAGGAAGGAGCGTATCATAGGGTGTTGTGTTAAGGGCTCCTTGCCATAGGAAATAACCGTGGCAAGTGCTGCTACCTGCCTACGGATGATACTTGTGGAAAGACCTTTGTCCAGACCATCCATCAGGAACTCCAGGATAACTGGCACTGTAGCCTGTAAGGGCTCAATATTGTGCGCTAAACACCAATTACAGAAGCTTTTCCATGTGGCATCATATATTCTATTCGTCGAGGGTCGCCTGGATTGCTAGATCATGGCTATGACCCTTGACGAATATGAGTCTAGGCCTAAGGCCTGCCTCTCAAGTGCCAGACGGTTAACTGGAGCCATTGAGGGTCTGGATGATGTAACTCTCCCTGAATGAGGGAGATCTGATTGGCTGGAATCCTCCATGGAGTGGATGCAGAGAGCTCCATCAGGTCGGCGAACCAAGGTCGTCTCGGCCAATGTGGGGCGACCAGGAGAACCTCTGCTTGTTCGCGAAGGATCTTCCTGATCGTGGCAGGTAGGAGAGGTAGTGGAGGAAAGGCATAGAGCAGTTCCCTGGGCCAGGGACTGCAGAGTGCATCTGTTCCTTCTGCTGATGGGGACGGGAACCTGGAAAGGAATCTGGGAAGCTGTGAGTTGGCTGGGGAGGCAAACAGATCTAGGGTTGGGGAACCAAACCTGTCCATGATCTCTCTGAAGATCTCCGGATTCAGCTGCCATTCGGAATGGTCCACGGTGGCTCTGCTCAGTGAGTCCGCCTGCTGGTTGGCCACTCCGGATATGTGCTCCGCCCTGATGGAGGCAAGATTCAGTTCCGCCCAAGACCCCAGCAATCTGGCCTCCTGCATGAGAGGCTTGGACCTTGTTCCCCCCTGTCTGTTGATATGGGCCTTGGCTGTGATGTTGTCGGTTAAGACCAGGACGTGCTGGCCCTGTACTAAACTGCTGAATCTCTCTAGGGCCATGTGTATGGCTCTTAGTTCCAGCCAGTTTATATTGTTCTTTAGATCCTGCCTGGACCATTGCCCTTGGGCCCAGTGTGTGTGGAGGTGTGCCCCCCACCCAAATAGGCTTGCGTCTGTGGTGATGGTGATCCTGTCTGGTTCTTTGAATTCTGCTCCCCGTGACAGTGCCGGAGAGTCCCACCAACGAAGGGAGTTCAACACCGCCTGTGGAACTCGGACCTTCTGGTGGGATGTGCTGGTATGAAGTCTCTGAAATGGAAGGAGAAGCCACTGTAATTCCCTGGCATGGAGACGTGCCCATGGCACAATTTGCACGCAGGACACCATCTTCCCTAGTAGCTGTGAAAGGGATGCCAATGTGACTACTCTGTCCCTTCGGATCCGACGTACAAGAGTCTGGATAGAGTTCCGTCGGTCCTGAGATAGGTAGACCGTGCAGTTGTCTGTGTCTATAACTGCGCCCAAATGGAGGAGCCGAGTTGATGGTACAGTCTGACTTTTCTGGAAATTAATGGAAAACCCGTGCTTCTGCAAAACTTTGATGGCTAGGGCGAGATCTGCTTGGGCCCTCTGCCATGATGATGACTGAATTAGAATGTCATCTAAATAGCATTGAATTCTGATGGGAGTTAGTCTAAGGTGGGCTGCAATCACTGCCAGTACCTTTGTAAATACTCTCGGTGCAGATGAGAGGCCAAATGGAAGGGCTCTGTACTGGTAGTGGCGTCGGGCATAACTAAATCTGAGGAATTTGCGGTGTCCAGGAAAAATGGGAATGTGCAAATATGCCTCAGTCAGGTCTATGGAGGTAAGAAAGTCACCTTGCCTGACGCTAGCCAGGATTGATTGAAGTGATTGCATCTTAAATTTCTTATACCTCAGGTAGAGGTTTAGACCTTTTAAGTTCAAGATCGCCCTCCAGCCCCCTGAAGCCTTGGAAATGACGAAGAGGTTTGAGTAAAACCCTCGCCCTTCTTGTTCTTGTGGAACTGGTTCAATTGCTTGTATTTGCAATAAATGAGCTATTGCTTCTGACGTAAGTTCAGCTTTGGTCCTGTTCGTTGAAATAGGACAAGAGCGGAACCTGTCAGGTGGATGGGAACAAAACTCTAATCTCAGGCCTTGGGAGACGGTGTCTAACACCCATGCATCCGTAGTAGTGGCCGCCCAAATGCTGGAATAGAGAGCCAGCCGGCCTCCTATGGGAGGTGAGGCTGCAGGCTCACTTGCCTCGCTTGAAGGAACGGCTCCCCGTGCCTCGAAAGGACCGCTTAGTCTGGAACTGTGATCTGCCTCTGTATGCTGAACGATCTTGTTGTCGTTCCTGCCTCTGAAAGGAGGGGCGAGAAGCCTGGGCCCAGTCCCAGGATGGCGCTGGCCGAAAGGGCTGCCTTCTGTAGTTACTCTGCGACAAGTTCCCCCAGCGCCTATCTCCCCTCCTTGATGTATTGACCAAGATCTTGCGTTTATCCTTACCTTCGGTTAGGTATGGCTCTAGCGCCTTACCAAAGAGTTGTCCACCTGTGTAAGGCTTGGAGGCCAGACGCCACTTGGCCTTGGTGTCTGCTCGCCAGTTTCTGAGCCAGAGGAGCCTTCGTGCTGAAATGTCTGCCGCGATGGTCCGGGCAGTGTATCTGGCCGTGTGTAAGGAGGCATCGGCCAGATACTGGGACATGGCCACCAACTTACCCAGATTCTGGTGGGCTCTGAGCTGGTCCGGAGGGATCATGTCCTGGAGCTCCCGTAACCACAGGACCGAAGCCCTAGCAAAGAAGGCCATGGAGGTTGCCGCCCTCGTTGCCCAGGCTGACGCTTGGTGGGCTCTGCGTAGGGCAGACTCGATCTTCTTGTCCTCTGCTCTTAGTGCCTCATTTATGTCCCCAGGAATATTGGACTTGGGAAACAATGAGTTCAAGGGCTCATCAATTTCGGGTATCTCCAAAAGGGAGGTCAGGGAAGGAGCGACATTGAACAATTGTCTTTCTACTGCACCAGGGTTCAAGGGGGATCCTAGGTTCTCCCATTGTTTCTGGACCATCTTTAGAAAAAGGGGAGGGCAGGGAATATGATTCTGTGAGACAGAGGGTTCAGTGTATATGGCATGGGGACCTTGGGATGTTGGTGGGGTCTCCTGTTGTTGGGTGAGGTTTGCAGTAGTACAGGCTTTGAGTAGCAGGGAATTAAAGAAGGAATGGTCAAAGAGACCAACAGGAGGGGTGGGCTCGGATGGGGCGATGCCCTCGTCATCAGACAAGATCAGGTCAGGTTGTTCAGCTCCTGTAGATTCCAGGTCCGATGTGGGGTCATCCATCCAGTCCGGAGATTGTGAGTGATGTGTGGTCTGGGGGGGTGGCTGTGGAGTATTGGAGGCCATAAACTGAGCCACAGCCTGGGCTATCATGGACTGGAGCAAGTTCGGGTTCAGGGCTTGGTTCTCAGGGAGGTGAAGCCCTGCTGCAGTGGGTGTAAATGTGGCCTGCGGCCCTGAGGTGTCCTGACCAGTCATACCCCTCCCTGAGGCCACAGCTATGCTCGAATCTGACTCGGTAATTCCTCTGGGGGGAGACCAAGCCCCTGGGGCTGAGGCACTATGTGAAGAAAGGGGCTCAAAAATAGACCTCCCCCTCGTGCCTGCCAGATCTGGGGATACCGTTCTCGGTCCTTGGCCCCCTTCCTCCCTCTGTGGCTCCCTGCTTAGTCGGGCTCGCTTGGTGGTGCTCTTTCCACTTGCCTCTGATTGACGACTTCTCTTGGCCGGCTCGCTGCCTCTCTCTGCCATGACGGTTGCTCTGGTCTCAACCTTGGCAAAACGCCCCCTCAGCGCTGTAGTTCACCAAGGGAGTCTACAGAGATAATTCAGCCCTAGAGGGGAAGGGCGGGGAACTGATGTGGGCACCCCGATCACTTAGGATCGATCAGGCCCTCCCCGGTCGAAGCTGCTCTCTTGAAGAGTTGGCCACCGATGATCTAATGCTGCCTTCAGAAGAAGGTTCCAGGCAGCCTGGACTCCGGCCACACCCAAAAGGCCTCCGGTGGCTTTAGCCACGCACAAAATGGCCGCCGATGACTTCAGTAACAAACAAAATGGCCGCCGAGGCTTCAGCCCCACTCAAAATGGCCGCCGAGGGCTTCAGCCACAAACAAAATGGCCGCCGAGGCTTCAGCCCCATTCAAAATGGCCACCAGTGACTTTCGCCACTCCCAAAATGGCCGCCACTGGCCTCAACCACCTACAAAATGGCCGTCGGGGCCGAGCCACACCCAAAATGGCCGCCAGAGGCAATTCAAAATGGCGGCCATTTTGGGTGTGGCTTAAAAAAACCCAGAAAAAAACAGCCGTTGGAAGGAGGCCTTGAGGCCCCGAGTCTAAGCTGCGACGAGCCCTCGTTCGGATGAATCGCCTGGGCTCCTAAGCAGCTGGTGGCATGCGATTAGGCCGGCTGGGAAAGATGTCGTCCAAGGCCTGACGGGCCCTCCTGGCTCCGAAAATTGGGCCGCGCCCAATTTCTCACCTGTTCCTGTCGGCTGGGACCGAGGGACCTGGGAAGGCTCCCTGCCGGCCTGACGAGGCTCGACGTCGTTGCGGAGCCCTCAGTGCGATCAGTAGCTTGCTTTGTTGAGGTGCCAGTCGTCGGAGTATGTCAGATGCCTCCGACGATCAGCTGGCAGTCGGAGGATCGTCAGAGCAGCTCCGGATGAAAGCGAGTGAAATCGAAGGTTTGAACTGCTGTCCCTAACTGAGGGAAACAAACAGGGGGAAAGCTTCCCTCCCCCCAGGGGGAGAGGGTTGTGAGTCTGTCAGCCTAAATAGGCTTCAGACTGGTCTAATTGATCCTTTTTCCTAGAGAATAATCGATTCTGAATCAATAATAAATAACAATTAAAAATAATAATAATAGCCTGAGCTAAGTAATTAAATGGAATTTAACAGTCTTCTGCTCCAGGAGCGAAGACAAAACGCGTCTTAGAGCAAATAGGACTAAGTCTAAAACTGGGGTGCACTTGGCACAGAGGGGGCGTTACCAATTTCAGACTTAGTCCAATTGGAGCAGATAGATTAAGACAACCCATCCATGGGTTCTCCATCCAATCATGCTGGAGAACAATCTCTTTCCACCTGAGCAGAAAGGAAACCGCCCCAATAGCAGAGGAACAAAAGATCAACTCCTAATAGACAAAATGATCTTGGAAAACTGCAAGAGAAGGAAGACCAACCTGAATGTGGCATGGATTGACTACAAAAAGGCATTTGACTCTCTGCCACATGATTGGATAATAAAGTGCCTAGAAATAACAGGAGTCAGTAGAAACATCAGAAAATTTGTGCAAAGATCGATGGCACAATGGAAGACACAGTTGCAGATCAATGGTGAGAGGCTGGGAGAGGTTAATATCAAGAAGGAATATTTCAAGGAGATTCATTATCACCATTACTATTTGTTATTGCACTGTTTCCTCTGTCAACAATACTGAATAACTCAGGACATGGCTATCAAACATCAAAAACATCTGCCAGACTATCCCATCTCCTTTATATGGATGACCTGAAGCTGTATGGAAAAACATCATCTGAGGAGCTTCCGGTACGAGGCGACGGCGATGACGGCTATCTTTTAGCCGTCCAGCTGGGGAAGTGTCAGAGCCGCGGAGCACAGCGCACATCAGCTGGTCCGCGGCTCGGAATTCCCTTCCCGGGCAAAGGGAAGGGACAGAGAACGCAGGAATAGAGGTAGAACCCCTAAACCCCCTCTGGATTTATTTCTAGAGGGGGTGAAAGGAGTGTTCCCTCGGAGCTCCTGCTGATCTCCGCCTCCCAGCTGTTTTTGCTTCCTAGGAAGCAAAAGAAACCGCCGCTTCTATCTCCGTGTTTATAGTATTTTGGTGAGTAATTTTTAAACGGACGGAGCAGTTTAAAGGATTTTTGTTATATACTTTAGGTGTTTATTTTTTTTATTATTTGATTTTTACTATTTTTCCTCCTTTTCTTTGTTATATTAGTGAAAGGATTTAAGATGGCGTTTTGAAAGTGTCGGAGTTTTTTTTTCCTTTCCCTTTTGTTTTACTTTCCCTTTTTAAGGATTGGCTTTTGCTTTTGCTTTTGGCTTAGAATTTTTTCTTTTGAATTGTTTGCTCTTTTATCTTTTATTCTTTGGATTTTCTCTGGATTTTCAAGGACTATAGTTTGTCTCTTTTTAAATTCTTTTTCTTTTTCTTTCCTCCTCCCTTCTTGTGTGGAGGGGAAAGGGAAGTGAGAACTGCGCTTTTTAAAATGGCTTCAAAGAGACAGCAGCCTGCTTCAATACCTAAGGTTGTTTCTTCTCCTATAACTTCCACTGCACAATTACAACAACAATCTAAACATGTACCACCGGCTCAGCCACCACCCTCCCCCCCTCTGCCTGGACTTTCAGCACAAGAGGTCAGAGGCATAATGGGAGAGATTGTAGTTCAAATGAGAGAGGAAATGAAGCAATTTGCCTCACAGATTAAATCAGAAATTAAATCTGATCTTAAAGAAGAGATAACGGGGATAAAGACTAAATTGCAAGAAAATAATAATGATTTACGACAAGATATACTTGCAGCAGTTTCAGGCTTGGCTACTGTGGTGGTTAAGCTCGATGCAAGGCTTGAGGAAGTGGAAAACAAAGTTGATTCCTTTGATGATAAAATTCAAGATGTGGAAAGGAAGGTGGAGTCCTCACAAGAAGATATTTTGATGTTTCAGTACAGACAGATGGAGTATGCCTTGAGGATTAGAGGCCTCAAGGAAGATATGAATCAAGATTTGGTGGAGGTGGTCCTTACTGATCTGGCAGTGGCCTTGGATATGGATAAAGGAGAATTACATAGAGAAGTGGAAAAAATTTATAGACTTAACTCCTGGATTGCTAAGCAGAAGAATTTGCCTAGAGATGTGGTGATTTATTTTACAAAGAAGTCCCTGCGGAATGAGATTATACAAGCCTTTTACAATAAAAGATTTCAGATTGCTGCCCAAGATGTTATCATTCTAAAGGAAATCCCATCCAAAATTTTAAGAAGCAGGAAAGACTTCGCTTTTTTAACCAATGAGCTCAAAGCTAGATTGATGCCATTTAGATGGGAAATTCCGATGGGTATTGTTTTGAGCCATGCGGGGACACGCTATAGATTGAATACAGTTGACAAAGCTAGAGAGTTTTATACTTCGGTCCTGGGTGCAGGCTCAACTCCATCTGGTCAGAAATCTCCGAGTGGCAAGGAAGTCGAGCAGCAATCTGAGGCATTAGGTTTGGTTTCCGCTGGGATGATACAAGCTGAAAGGCAACGCCAGATGGAGGTTAAAGAGCAGAGGATGACTCGTGCAGCTTATAAGCGTAAAGAGAAGGAGCAACGTAAAAAAGAGCCTAAAGAGAATTCTTCTGGAAGTGCATCATCGCCGGTGGGAGGAGCAAGACCCAAGAGTTATGCAACACATGCAGCTCTTTCAGATCTTGATGGTGTCTTCTCCAGGCTGCGTGCCAAGGGAGATGGCAAAGTTTTTGACCTGGAATGTTAATGGATTGAATTCTCCTCAGAAACGGAAAAAAATCTTTTATTATTTGAAGCAACATACCAATGATGTTATTTGCTTACAGGAAACTCATATTTTACTTAAAGATCAGAAATATTTAGTCAATGCTCGTTTGGGATCTCATTTTATATCTTCTGCTCCTGGGAAGAAAGGGGGAGTTGTTATATATGTTAAACAAAACCTACCAGCTTGTCTGGTAGAATCAGATCCCCAGGGGAGATATGTGATGATTGAACTTGGTATATATGGTAAGAAAGTACTTATAGTGGGACTTTATGCTCCAAATCAACAACAGGAACAATTTTATAAGCAGTTACATCAAAAAATAACATTGCTTGACTATAGATCAGTGGTATTAATGGGTGATTGGAATGGTGTCTTAGATATACAAAGGGACAAGAAAGGTTCCTCTCCTTTTCTTAAACAAGCAAGGTTACCTAAAGCTTTTTTTGATATGAAGGAAGACTGGGAATTAAGGGATTATTGGCGGGAATGTAATCAAGAGGAGAGAGATTTCACTTTTTTTTCTGATAGACACCAATCTTTTTCAAGAATTGACTTTTTTTTGATTACTACGGATTTGTATAATAAAGTAAAGAATGTAAAGATTTTTCCTAGATCACTGACGGATCATAGCCCAGTTTGGATGGAGCTGACTCAAGAGAAAGAGGAAAGGAGATCCTGGAGAGTTAATGAAAATTTGTTCAGACAAGAGAAGAATGTTCAAAAGTTAAAGGAGTGTTTAAAGGACTATTTTGCTTTGAACATGTATAAGGGGACTTCAATGTCAATGGTATGGGATGCAGGTAAAGCATTTATGCGTGGTGTTTTGATAAAAATGAATAATTGTCATAAGCGGAAGCAGATGCAGAAACGTAGAGAACTTGAAGATGAAATTAAATCAAAAGAAATGGCCTTGAGTTTAAATCCTTCTGATGAAAGTATTAAAGAATCTGTAAAGTTACTAAGGTCACAATTTAATATGTTGATAGCAGATCAAGCGGCAACCAATTTATTGTTTATGAAACAAAATACATTTTGTAATGCTAATAAGCCTGGGAGATGGTTGGCTTATCAATTAAGAAAGAAACAGAGACAGAGAATAATAGAGAAAATAAATTACAAGGGTAAATTAGTTTCTCAGAAGGAATTGATTAAAAAATCTTTTTTGGATTATTATCAAAAGTTATACAAATCTACTAATGTGCAACTGCTAGATATAAATAAATATCTAGCTGAGGCAAGTTTTCCTAAACTGACTGAGGATCAGAAACATGAAATTAATGGCTTAATTACTAAGGAGGAAATTGCCTCAGCAATTCAACAATTGAAACTAGGGAAAGCACCGGGTACGGATGGGTTAACAGCTGTTTATTATAAAGCTTTAATGGAGGAGATGATCCAACCATTAAATGATCTTTTTAATGGTATCTTACAGGGTTTAGAGATTCCTCCTTCATGGCGTAGTGCTTTTATATCATTGATTCCAAAGGAGGATCAAGATCTTACTTTACCAAAAAATTATAGGCCTATATCTCTTTTAAATGTGGATTATAAGATATTTGTAAAAATTTTGGTAAATAGGCTTATGAGGGTGGTGCATCATCTTGTGCATAAAGATCAATCAGGGTTTATAACAGGAAGGTATATGAAAAATAATGTTAGACAAATTATTAATCTATTAGAATATTTAGACAAGAACAACCAAGTTTCTGCAGGGCTCATATTTTTAGATGCTGAAAAAGCATTTGATCAATTGAATTGGCATTTTATGCTAAGAGTAATGGAAGAAATGAATTTTGGCGAAAAGATATTACAAGCTCTTACGGTAATATATCAAAAACAAATGGCACAACTTATTGTTAATGGAGGTTTGTCGGAGGTTTTTACAATAGAGAAAGGTACTAGACAGGGGTGTCCTTTATCGCCATTGTTGTTTGTTTTAACACTGGAAATATTATTGATCAAAATTCGAGAGTCTCAGGAAATTAAAGGAATAGAAGTTAACAAAAAAGAATATAAGTTGAGAGCTTTTGCGGATGACTTGGTTGTTACTTTGTCGCAACCTGATTATTCTGCAGTAAACTTATTACAGTTGATTCATCATTATGGTTTGGTTTCGGGTTTCAAGATTAATGTAAATAAGACTAAAATCTTACCTAAAAATATGTCTAGTCAGGAGAAGCAGATTTTGGCTAACTTGACGGGTTTTGAGATTGTTAATAAGGTAAAATATTTGGGGGTGATGTTGTCTGTTTCTAATGTAAAATTATTTAAAAATAACTATGAAAGGTTGTGGGTCAGGGTACAGAAGGACTTGAAGAATTGGGAGAAGTTGCAATTATCCCTCATGGGAAGAATTGCAGTGATAAAAATGAATATTCTACCCAAGTTTCTTTTTTTGTTTCAAATGTTACCGATTTTGAAAAATGAGATTAATTTAAGTGAGTGGCAGAAGGGTCTTAATAAATTTATTTGGGCAGGGAAAAAGCCAAGGGTTAAGTTTAAAATTATGCAAGACTTCCGTGAGAGGGGTGGACTTAAGGTACCAAATTTGAAATTATATTACGATGCGGTGGTTTTAACACTAATCAGTGATTGGGTAAATTTGACAAATCCTGAGATACTTCATTTAGAGGGATGGGATTTACTTTATGGGTGGCATGCCTATTTAATATTTAATAAAAAAATGGACTGGGTCTTTAAATCTCATATTTTAAGAATTTCTTTACTTAGGATTTGGAGAAAATATTATAAAAGTGATTTTAAAGTTCCATTATGGGCTATACCTTGGCATGCGATAGAAGGAATAAAAAGAGGAGTAAAAATGGACATGGTGTCTTATAGTCAGTTACTTAGATGGGATGGGCAAAACTGGCAGTTAAGAATACGGGAAGATTTAGCGCAAGAAAATATTATTTATTCCTGGTTTCAATATAGGCAACTAGTAGATAAATGGAAGGTGGATTGTAAATTGGGTTTTCTTAGAGAAGATGGAAATCTTATTAAGCAAGTCAAGGATCAAAGACAAACCCATATCAAGAGAATTTATGGGGTATTAGTTGAAATGGACTCAGAAACGGAATTAATTAAAGATTGTATGATTAGATGGGCGCAGAATTTTGGTGTCCCAGTCTCATTGGACATTTGGGAAACCATTTGGGTGAGAAATGTCAAATTTACACAAGCACAGAACCTTAGGGAGAATTTTTATAAAATGTTTTATAGATGGCACCTTGATCCACAAAAAATGTCTCTTATGTACCCTGACGTGCAACCCAAATGTTGGAGATGTGGTTATAAGGATGCTTCCTATTATCATATTTGGTGGTCATGCAGAGAGATAAAAGCATTTTGGATCAAAATATGGTGGAATATCCAGAGAATTTTTAGAAGGAGGGTAAAATTTACTCCGCAATTATTTTTGTTAGGTATTGTTACAGATTGTGATACAAAGGAGGTTGTATTGATGTTAAATTTGATTACAGCCGCTAGGCTGTTAGTAGGACAATATTGGAAGAAGGAATCTTTGCCTACATTGCAGGAATGGTTTCTTAAAGTAGCTTATCTGGCGGAAATGGCAAAGATTTCGGCTTTCTTAAAGCAACAAACGCAAGAGAAGTTCCTTGCTGTTTGGGACAAATGGATAAAATTTATACAATTTAGATTGGGTATACAAAAATATCACATAGCTTTTTTATAAGTTTTATTTTTATATATATATATAGATATTTTTTTATATATATATATATAAATATAAATTTTTTAATTTAATTTTTTATTTTTATTTCTTAATTTTTAATTAAGCCTATATTCTGCTCTGGGAAGCTCAGGGGGGGGAAGGGAGGGTTTTTGTGAGGGGTGGGGGATGGGGTTTTTTTTTTTTTTATATGTAATGTTTAGTTTCTTTTTTGTATATGTTGTCTTTTGTTTTGTATTGTTTTTGTTTTTTTGTAAAATTTATAAAACTTTCAATAAAAAAAAAAAAGAAAAACATCATCTGAAATAGAATCGCTGCTCAACACTGTCCGTATATATAGCCAAGATATTGTTATGGAGTTTGGTTTGGACAAATGTGCCACACTTACTATCAAACAAGGAAAAGTAGTGAAAACTGAAGGAATCAAGATGCCCCACGAAAATAACATTAAGAGTCTGGATGAAGAAGAGTACTACAAATACTTGGGTATCCTTCAAGCTGACAACATCAAGCACACTGAAGTCAAGAAAAAGATTAGAGGTGCATACATGAAGAGAGTGAAGAAGATCTTAAAATCCAAACTCAATGGAGGAAATACCATAAAGGCAATCAACACCTGGGTAATCCCAGTCATTAGGTACACAGCTGGAATAGTGGACTGGACTCAAGCAGAACTAAAAGCAATGGATAGGCAGACCAGAAAAATAATGACAATGAATCATGCCCTTCATCCACGCAGTGACATTGATAGACTTTATCTACCAAGGCAAATAGGTGGGCGTGGAATGCTACAAGTACATCAGATGGTTGAAGAAGAAAAAATGGCTTTGGAAGAATATCTGGAGAACAATGATGAAGATGCACTGAAATTAGTATATCAGGAAGGCTTACTAACTACTGGAGAGACCAAACTGGCCTACAAGAAAGACCAAATGAAGAACAGAATAGAGGCATGGGAAGACAAAGCACTACATGGCCAATACATGAAAAAAATAGCTGGGAAAGCAGATAATAATAAAATCTGGCAATGGCTAAGAGCAGGAAAATTGAAGAAAGAGACCGAGGGACTAATTCTGGCTGCACAAGACCAAGCCTTAAGGA
Source organism: Crotalus tigris (assembly GCF_016545835.1). NCBI lineage: Eukaryota > Metazoa > Chordata > Lepidosauria > Squamata > Viperidae > Crotalus > Crotalus tigris. Next base: position 567,908 of record NW_024096646.1, on the reverse strand, counting down.
CAAATGCATATAAAGTCAAAATTGAGAAGACAGCAATAGACAGTAAGTGCCGCCTATGCAAAGAAGCTGAAGAAACAGTGGACCACTTGGTAAGCTGTTGCAAGAAGATTGCACAGACTGATTACAAGCAGCGGCATGACAAAGTAGCAACAATGGTGCATTGGAAGATCTGCAAAAAATATCATTTGCCTGTAAGCAAAAACTGGTGGGATCATAAAATAGAGAAAGTCATAGAAAATGATAAAATTAAACTGCTCTGGGACTTCAGAATTCAAACAGACAAGCACCTGCAACATAACACCCCAGACTTAACAATTGTCGATAAGAAAGACAAAAAAGTCTGGATAGTGGACGTGGCAGTGCCTGGAGAAGCAGAATAGACGAGAAAGAACTGGAGAAGATAACAAAATACAAAGACCTACAAATAGAAATAGAAAGACTGTGGCAAAAGCAAGCAAGGGTAGTACCAATAGTCATAGGCTCCTTGGGTGCAATCCCAAAACAACTGGAGCACCACTTGAACACCATTGGCATTGACAAATTCGCTATTAGTCAATTGCAAAAGGCGGCCTTATTAGGAACTGCTTCCATCCTGCGACGATATCTGTAATACCATCAAACATCCACATCTGCCTATCCCAGGTCCTGGGTAAGGACTCGATAGGTAGACAAAATGCCAAATCCAGTCTGAACATCTGGCTGACTGTGCGATGATCGATAATAATAATAATAAAGTTGGAAGGGACCTTGAAGTCATTGAGTCCAACCCCCTGCTCAGGCAGAAACCCTACACCATTTCGGACAAATGGCTGTCTACAGCCAGTATCTTAAACTTTAAAAGAGCTGATTTTAACAAACTCAGAGAAAGCCTAAGAAAAATTCCATGGATGAAAATCTTAAAGGGGAAAACAACTCAAGAAATATGATCATAAAAGCCCAGTCCAGCACAATACCACTGAAAAAGAAAAACAAGAAATCCAAAAAGAAACCAGCATAGTTGCACAAAGATCTCTCTGATAAACTGAAAGGTAAAAAGGGCAATACAAAAAAATGGAAAGAGGGACACATAACTAAGGCTGATTATCAGCAGATAGCCAGAACATGCAAAGACGAAGTCAGGAAACCACAGGCTCACAATGAACAAAGACTTGTAACAAAAATCAAGGATAATTTAAAAAAAAGTTTTTTTCATCATATAAACAACAAGGAAAAAGTGAAGGTAACAGTAGGTCCATTTAAGAGAGAATATGGCAAGGCAATGGAGAGAAAGCAGAGCTGCTTAATTCATTATTTGCATCAGTCTTCACGCAAAAAGAAACTATATCCCAATCTATCAAAAAACTAACTGTAAAAGACAGATTAGAAATACAAATTTAAATAAGCAAGAAAATGATTAGAGAACACCTATCTGATCTAGACAAATATAAATCACTGGGACCTGATAGATTACATTCCAGTGTTCTGAAGGAGCTAGCAGATGTTATCTCAGAACCATTGTATCATATCTTCCAAAAATCCTGGAACTCTGGGGAGTTATGTAAGGATTAGAAAAGAGCTGATGTGGTTCCCATATTCAAAAAAGTAAAAAAAAAAAAAAAAAAAAAAAGACCCAGGAAATTACAGACCAATCAGCCTAACATCAATACCTGGGAAGATACTAGAAAAGATAATAAACAAACAGATCTGTGAATATCTAGAAACAAATAAAGCATGGGTTTATTAAAACAGATCATGTCAAAGAAGACATTATGGTCTCCTTTGTGTGACTCACACCTTGCCCATCACAAGACCCATCACAGACCCTCACTTGACACCTGATGCCCTTATAAACAGAAGAACATTGACACTGACATCCCCTAAACTCTGCTGAAGATGTTACCTAGCCTGGTAAAGAAACATTCAGAACCAACCCACAAGCTTGGAGAACAAACCTTCACCCTCAAACTGTTTTAGGTTATTACTATGGTTTATTTCTCTATTTAAATTTAAATCATTTCACTTAAATACTATATCAGCTTGACTTATTTTCCTTATCATAGAAATCTATACATCAATAATTAACATTTCTTTTAACTATTGGTAGTAACTCATCATCCAAGCTCATTTCTTATACTCTTATATTCTTCAAGTAATTATAAACTTTTGTGCTCAGTTTCTAGTGATATATGTGGTTATTTGGAATTGCTTATTGGTTCTGTAGAATTTCTGTGTTTAATGGCAGAGTCATATATATATATAATATACATACATACATACACACACACACACATATATATATACCTATACATACACCTATATACATGTAATAATAATAATAGTAGTAAAGTTGGAAGGGACCTTGGAGGTCATCTAGTCCAACCCCCTGCTCGGGCAGGAAACCCTACACCATTTCGGACAAATGGTTGTCCAGTCTCTTCTTAAAAACTTCCAGTGTTGGAGCATTTACTGCTTCTGGAGGCAGGCTGTTCCACTGATTAATTGTTCTCACTGTCAGGAAGTTTCTCCTTAGTTCTAGGTTGCTTCTCTCCTTGATTAGTTTCCACCCGTTGCTTCTTGTCCTGCCTTCAGGTGCTTTGGAAAATAGCTTAATTCCCTCTTCTTTATGGCAGCCCCTGAGATATTGGAATACTGCTATCATGTCCCCCCTTGTCCTTCTCTTCGTTAAACTAGACATACCCAATTCTAGCAACCGTTCCTTATATGTTTTAGCCTCCAGTCCCCTAATCATTTTGTTGCTCTTCTCTGTACTCTTTCTAGAGTCTCAACATCTTTTTTACATCGTGGTGACCAAAACTGGATGCAGTATTCCAAGTGTGGCCTTACCAAGGCATTGAAGAGTGGTATTAATACTTCACGTGATCTTGATTCTATCCCTCTGTTAATGCAGCCTAGCACTGTGTTGGCCTTTTTGGCAGCTGCAGCACACTGCTGGCTCATATTTAGGTGATTGTCTACTAGGACTCCGAGGTCCCTCTCACAGTTACTACTATTGAGCATGGTGCCACCTATGCTGTACTTGTGCATTTGGTTTTTCTTGCCTAAATGTAGAACCTTGCTTTTTTCACCATTGAATTTCATTTTGTTAGTTAGTGCCCAGTGTTCAAGTCTGTCCAGATCCTTCTGTATCTTAAGCCTGTCTTCTGGAGTGTTGGCTATTCCTGCCAGCTTGGTGTCGTCTGCAAATTTGATGAGTTCCCCATCTATCCCTTCATCCAAATCGTTGATGAAGATGTTGAAGAGTACTGGGCCCAGAACAGAGCCCTGGGGCACCCCACTACACACTTCCCTCCATATAGATGCAGTTCCATTGAGGACCACTCGCTGAGTACGGCCGGTCAGCCAGCTACGGATCCATCTGGTGGTGGTTCTGTCTACCCCACATTTTTCTATCTTGTCAAGTAGTAGGTTGTGATCTACTTTATCAAATGCCTTACTGAAGTCCAAGTAAATTATGTCCACAGCATTCCTCTGATCCACTAATTTTGTCACTTGGTCAAAGAATGCAATAAGATTTGTCTGGCATGATCTATTTTTGACAAACCCATGTTGGCTTTTAGTAATGACTTTGTTTGCCTCTAGGCGTTCGTTGATTCGTTGTTTGATTATCTTTTCCAGGATCTTCACAGGTATTGAGGTCAGGCTGATAGGTCTGTAATTTCCTGGATCCATTTTTTTTCCTTTTTTGAGGATGGGAACTACATCAGCTCTTTTCCAGTCCTCTGGTAGTTCCCCTGTGTTCCAGGATCTTTGAAAAATATAGTTCAGTGGCTCCGATATCACATCTGCCAGTTCCTTGAGAACTCTGGGATGTAATCCATCTGGTTCTGGCAATTTGAACTCATCTAGGCTGGACAGGTGCTCACTAACCCTTTTCTTGCCTATCTTAACTTATGTTTCTGTTTTGTTTTTTATGGCACTATTTTTGATAGGTTGGTTTGTTTTTTCCCTTTGTGTAAAGACAGATGCAAAAAATGAGTTAAATAGTTCTGCTTTCTCCCTGTTGCTTGTCACCTTCTTGCCACTTCCACCCACTAATGGACCAATCATTTCCTTCACTTTTTTCTTGTTTTTTACATGTTGAAAGAAGCTATTTTTGTTATTTTTGACTTTGGTCGCAAGCCTTAGTTCATTTTGAGCCTTGGCTTTCTTCACTTCATCTTTGCAGGCTCGGGCTATTTGCTGATATTCTGACTTAGTTATGTTCCCCTCTTTCCACTTTCTATACTTGTCCTTTTTATCTTTCAATTTGTCAGAGAGTTCTTTATGCAGCCATGCTGGTTTCTTTTGAGAGCTGTTGTTTTTCCTCTTTGTTGGTATTGTGCTAGACTGTGCTTTTATTATCTCATTTTTCAAAATTTCCCAAGCTTCTTGAGTTGTTTTCCCCTTGAGGATTCTCATCCATGGAATCCTTCCCAAGCCCTCTCTAAGTTTATTGAAATTAGCTCTCTTGAAGTCCAAGACTCTAGTTTGACTGTGTTCTATTGCTTGTGCTTCTATAATGTTGAATTCTAATATTGCATGATCACTTCCTCCCAGGGTTCCTATGGCTTCAACACCATCTATCATTTCATCTCTGTTAGTGAGAATTAGATCCAAAATGGCTAATCCCCTAGTTCCCTTCTCTACTTTTTGGGAGACAAAGTTGTCTGCTAGGTTTGCCAGGAACCTGTTTGATCTTCCACTTGGTGCGGAGTTTGTCTCCCAGTTGATGTCAGGGTAGTTAAAGTCCCCCATTACTATTGTGATGTGCTTCCTACATACCTTAGTTAGCTGACTAGCAAAAAGTTCATCTATTTCCTCTGTTTGGTTGGGTGGTCTGTAGTATACACCTATGGCAATGTCATTTCCCCCCCCCTTTTATATTGACCCAAATGCATTCAAGACAGTTTTTATCATTGTTGTACTCTATTTCTGTGGAGATGTAGTTATTTCTTATATAGAGAGCAACTCCACCTCCTCTTTTATTTGGTCTGTTTCTTTTAAATAATTTAAATCCCTCTAGCTGTGTGTTCCATGTGTGGGTTTCATCCCACCATGTTTCCGTAATGGCAACAATATCGTATCTGCCCTCATTAACCTGAATTTCTAGTTCACCCTGTTTGCTGTTCATACTCTGTGCATTGGTGTATAAACATTTGAGTCCTTTGTGGGTGGCCCTGTGTTTCCTTTCTACATAACCTGTGTGGTGCCTGAGTTCCCCTATTGTCTTACCACCTATTTGGTTAGTGCACTTTATGTGGCACTCGCTATTAGAGGCTTCATTTTGCTTGATAGCAAGGTTGGTATTCTTGTCTATACATATATATGCATACATACTGTGTGTGTATATATATGTGTGTGTGTATATATATATATATATGTGTGTGTGTGTGTGTATGTATGTGTATATATATATATATATATGAATGTATGTATGTACATCTGTGTGTGTGTGTGTGTGTGTGTATGTGTGTATGTGTGTATATACACTTCTCAGTGTGTCTTAACTAGGATTCAGTTAGTCTAGAAAGGAAGGAAGATTGTTTGCGTGCCGTGTGTGATGTTTATTCCTTTGGCCTGAGGTGAAACTGTCTGAATCCATATGAAGTGTACAATGCATTGGGCTGTGCTTCATATTCCAATGACATGGTATGTATACATGTTGTCAAAAATGTTATTGCCTTTAGAGAATGGGAAGAAGTAGGTGAAAATTACAAAAACTACAGTAATGTCTGATGAATGCAAAAACACACATAAACATGCAGGCATTTTCTTTTGTTGTTGTTGTTGACAATACATGGTGTTATGTATTGATGTGAATTACTTGGAAATTGTTGGAAACGGTCAAACGGCTGTGTCTGTTTAAACCCCAGACTGTATGTCTACATACTTGTTAGCTTGTGTTTAAGCAGGAAATACTGCTTTAATTCTATTGGCCGCCACCTAGCAGTGATCTGTATAAATAGAGGTTAAGTGGTGCTTCTGTGTTAACTTAATAAACTGGTTGTTGTTTGTATCAATTGCCTCGTCAATGCCTCACCAATCCCGAAATTTAACAGTGGTGACAAAGGTGGGATGTGCTGCTAAGGGAGAGAGAGCCAGAAGTCACTAGGGGTGAGACCAGGCCTCAGTGCCCTGGTAGGAACCACGTTCCCCTCTCTGCCTGCCAGCAAGCAATGCTGGAGGCCCACATCCTGAGGGACCCATCCCTAGGACCAACACAGAAGCCTTAGCAGTACAAGGCATTGAGAGGTCAGTAACATTCACCATGGCCAAGGTCGGAAAACTGTCGGAGTTCGATGTGTCGTGTCCCGAGAGGTGGAGTTCATACATTTCTTGAGTTGAGAACTATCTGAGAGCTAACCAAGTTAGTGAAGATGGCTTAAAGGCCGCAACGCTGCTGTGCATGTGTGGCCAGGCATCATTCAATATAGCCGAAAACCTAGTCGCTCCAGCTATGCTTGAGTTGGTCGCCTACTACAAGCTCAAAAAAATGTTCAAGGAACAGTTTGAGTCAAAGCTCTCCATGATTGCCTGGAGACACGCATTCGAACAAAGGGAACAACAACCAGGCAAGTCTGCTGCCGAGTTCATAGCCACCTTACGACAGGTATCCTGGCTCTGCAATTTCACAGACCTTGAAGGGAGACCGAGAGACCATTTAGTATGCGGATTGAGGAACAGGGACCTTCAACAGAAGTTGTTTGAGAAGGAGACCTTGATGTTCCAAGATGCCCTGAAGGAAGGTATGGTTGAAGAAGCCACCAGGGGAGTCATCAAAGCCTTACGGCCCTCCAAGAACACTCCCAGCCCAGAAACCATCCACCATGAGGACGTCAAAAGAGTCGAGGACCCCGACATGGACCATGAGATTGATTGGCTGCAGAAGCCACTAGAAAGAGCCCAACGGCCATGTGACAAGGCAGTTCCCTTCACTTGATGTTCGGGCTATGGAGGCCAACATAGACGCACGGAGTGCAGGTTCCGCACAGCAACGTGCCGGGCGTGTGGCAAACAAGGCCACGTTGCCACCATCTGTAGAGGTTGCCAGAGGGAAATTCCACAAGAAGAGTTCCCCAGGAACGATACCAGGGCCCAGGGCAACACAGAGTTGGCTATTGCTCCAGCAGAAGGAGCGTGTTTAGGACAGGTGCCCATTGCCCCCTTAAAAAATCTCTCGGTGGGAGATTATAAGTGCACTATTAATAGAGCGCTGCAACAACATGCATATCCAATGCCTGTAGTCAGCCACATTTTGGAATCACTACAGGGAGGTCGCATATTCGCCAAATTGAATTTGGTTCAAGCCTACCAGCAACTGCCCATGGATGATGCCATAGCGGAGACTCAGACTATACTTACCCACAGGGGAGCTTTCAGGGTAAGGCGCCTACAGTTCGGGGTCAGTGTAGCCCCAGGGCTTTTCCAGAGTGTGATAGAGCGCATGCTCAAAAACATTCCAGGAGTGTGTCCTTATTTCAATGATGTCCTCATAGCTGGGGGTCAGTAGAACTATTGGCAGAATAGCTCAAAGCAGTCCTTCAGCGTTTCGGTGAAGCGGGGCTGAAACTGAAGAGGGAAAAATGCAAAATAGGGGTAGTTTCGACCAAATTCCTTGGTTTCTGCATAGATGCTGCAGGCATTCCCCCCGCTGGATACAAGCTTAAAGCAATTCAGCAGGCTCCCAGTCCAAAGTCAAAGGGGGAGCTTCAGGCATTCTTAGGACTACTCAACTTTTATCATGCCTTTCTTTCACATAAGGCCGCAGTGGCAGAGCCATTACACAGACTCTTGGACAAAAAAAGCACAGTGGCAGTGGACAAGTGACCACGAGAAAAGTTTCTCAGCAGTCAAATCACTGCTGTCTTCAAACTCAGTACTGACGCACTTTAACGAACTGCTGTCTATTAGCATTGTTTGTGATGCATCCCCATACGTGGTAGGGGCTGTGTTGAGCCATTTAACAGCTGACGGGATACAAGCTCCCATAGCTTATTTGTTGGAATATTCATGGGCAGGAAGAGTCATGTGGTAACTCAGTCAATGTGAAAAAATTGCTACTGAGTCTGTGCAAAAGGTATTGAGTTAGAAGCTGAATTTTCAATCTCAGGTTTGTCTCTGCATCTCTCTGTAAGAAGTATTCATTGAGTTATGTTGCTGTAAAGAAGAATGTATGGTATTGTAAATATTTTGATATAAATATAAAGAAGTTATTTTGAATCAGCTAAATGCAGTCAACTGTGAGAGCTTCTGATTTATTTTCACCAACAGAGAAATTAAAATTCTCTAACAGATCTCCTCGCACTTCATCTCAAACTCAGCAGCAAGATCCACCCCGCACTTTGGGACAAATCCAAACAACTCGCCGCCTGGAGATCCAAAACACAGACCACCCTCAAGACAGACACACACAAAAGAGCTGTGGTATATCGTAGAAAATCCACCACAAGTGTTTGCAGCAGTTGATCAGAAAAGTCATGATCAAGCAATGGCTTATCTCATCTTCAATTTAGATGATGAACAATTTCTAAATGTTGCAAATTTAAAGACTGCAAAGGAGATTTGGTTGAAGTTGAGAGCTGTGTACCTGAATGTTTCTGCATGCAATATAGTGCAATTATCAAGAAAACTTTACGGGGCCTGTTTGCAACCAGGCGAATCTGTGGAACAGCATTTAAATAAAATGCAAAGTTTATTTTTGGACTTAGAACAACGTGAGATTAAATTCCCTGAGTCCCAGAAGGTTTTATTGGTGTTGAACAGTTTAGATAAAACCTGGGACACAGTTTCTGCGATATTTGAGTGTAAAGAAGAGCAAGACTTAAATTTTGAGGCTTTAAAGGCATGTTTGCTTAATGAAAAAGAAAAGCAACATTTTAGGAACAGCCATGAGGAGGTGAAATTCCTGAGGAGGGGGTCCAGACTGCAAGTCTCCGGAAAAGAAACAAGGAGCAGATGGGACCAAGTTGCATCAAAAGAGAGATTTTGCAAGCAGGGGGCTCAGCAAGAAAATAATTGCTACATTTGTGGAACAAACACACATCTGAAAAGGAACTGTTTGGAACAATTTACAGCGAAGGACATTTGTGCAAGCAAAAAAGACTGAGTTGTAAAAGGAACATTTTGGTGTTGCAAAAGTTTGCTATAGCAACAACAGAGACAAGTGGCTAATAGATAGTGGGGCAAGTCAAACAATTGTTAATGACTCTGAATTATTTTGCAGGTTTGTTTCAGTAGCACAAGACCCTGTGGCTTTGGCAAATGGCCACAAAGCAAAAGTCATCGGAAGAGGCGATGTAAAAATTCCATATTTGGAATCAACGTTTACCAATGTGCTTTGTGTACCTGAGATGGAACATAATTTGTTAAGTGTGTCTAATTTAGACAAACAAGGTTTTGAGATCATTTTTGTAAATGGGAAGTGTCTCATCAAAAGGAATGGGAATATTTGTGCAGAAGGCATAAAGGAAGATAACCTATATGTATTGCAGGGACAAAAGGTTCAATGTTCCCATATATTTAAGAATGTTGCAGAGCATGATTCATGCATTCCTCTTCTACATAGAAAACTTGGCCATGCAAGCTTTAAGGTTTTGCAGCAAATGCAAGAGTTTGCAGAAGGGCTAAATTTGAAGGGATGCAAAACATATTTGGACTGTGCAGTATGCAAAGCATCGAACGCAAAGGCATTCCCAGTTAGTAAATATAGCAGAAGACAAACAAAAAGAGTTCTAGAGCTCGTCCATGCAGATCTGGTGGGAGCTATGCAAGATCTGGTGGGAGCTATGCAAGCCAGTTTGGGAGGAGCAAAATATGCACTGATTGTTGATGATAATAGCAGGTATTCGTTTTGCTACTAGCTTAGAGGTAAGACAGAGGTGCTACAACAATTCAAACAGTGGGTAGGTTTTGTAGAGAGAAGGTACAGACAACAAGTGCAAACTGACAGAGGTACTGAATTTATGTCAATTAAATTTCAACAATGGTTGGGGCAGTTGGAGATAAGACACAGACATACAAATCCTTACAAAGCAGCAGAGAATGGTGTAGCTGAAAGAAGGAATGGTGTTTTGCAAACAATGAAAGATTCATTATTGGAGGATTCTGGTATGAGCAGGTCATATTGGGGAGAAGCCATATTGACTGCCAATTATATAGTTAACAGGCTGTGGAGTTCCTCCATTAATAATACTCCATATGCCATTCTATATGGGAGAAAGCCATCACTGGCACATTTGAGAATTTTTGGAAGTACTGCATGGGTACATATTCCGAAAGCAATCAGAAGAAAGGGACAGCAAAAGGCAAGAAAGCTCAGGTTTGTGGGCTATGAGCCAAGGCCAAAAGGATATCACTTTAGTAATGAAAGTAAAAGAATTGTAATTTCAAGGTCTGCTAATTTTGCAGAACAAAATTGGGACAGAATTAATGCAAATTCTGGGTATGTCTGTGACGGTGAAGGTGATCTATTTAACGACAATAACTCATCTAATGATAAAAAAATGATTATTGAAGATGTCAATGTTCAGGGAGTAGATGCTGAACAAGACATGAAGCCAGATAGACTTGAGACACAGGAGCAGTTAATACCACGTAGGTCAGAGCGATGTAATAAAGGAATTCCGCCTGACAGATATTCTGCCAGCAAGGTAAAGGTTTGCAATGTGTGGTATGAACCAAGAAGTTATAAAGAGGTGTTGGCATTACCAAAAGCTGAACAAGAAAGATGGAAGGAGGCCATGGATAAAGAGATGAAATCCATGGGAGAACATGAAGTATTTAAATCAGTGACTTTGCCACAGGGAACCAAAGCTGTGGGTTGTAAGTGGGTGTATAAGAAAAAGGTATTGCCAAATACAGTACAGTATAAGGCCAGGTTAGTGGCACAAGGTTTTTCACAGTTAAAGAATGTGCACTACGATGAAGTATTTGCACCAACTGTGAAAAGTGAGAGTATAAGATTAGCACTGGCATTGGCAGTGGCATATAAGCATAAAATCTGGCACTTTGATTTCACAACTGCATTCCTCAATGCTGAGTTAGAGAAAGAAATTCGAATTAAAGAATTTAGGAGAAATAAAAAATTATCTCAGTGTAGAGATACAGAAAAATGAAAAAGGTGGTTATATTTTCAGTCAAAGGAGAAAAATTGAGCAGTTATTGGAGAAATATAATAAGAAAGATTGCAATACTGCTCCCACACCTATGAGTACGGATTTTTATAATAGTTTAAGTGCGGACAAAGGTGAAACCTGTGATCAAGAGATATATCACTCAGCAATAGGGAGTTTGTTATATCTATCACAGTGGTCCAGACCAGATATAGCTTGCGCAGTAAGCATTTTGAGTCATTTTACTGCTGCACCTACAAAGTTACCTTGGATGGGTGTAAAAAGGGTTCTCAGATATTTAAAGGGAACTATAAATTTGGGTCTTCAAATACAGATTACTGAGGAATTAAAATTAAAGTGTTATGTTGATAGTGATTATGCAAATGACATAAACACAAGGAAATGAAATTCTGGGATTATAATATTGTTTGGAGGGATTCTGATTGGATGGAAGTCCAGAAAACAAACAACTGTTGCTATTTCAACAGCAGAAGCAGAGTTTATTGTTTTATCTGAATTGTGTTCTGAAGTAATATGGTATGTACAGTTTTTGCAAGATTTAAATATTAATGTAAAAGAATCTGTAAAGGTATTTGAAGGCAATGCTGCCTGTATAAAAATGGCAACTAGTGACAGGGTGAAGAACAGAAGTAAACATGTAGACATTAAGTATTGTAATGTCAGAGAAGCTGTAAAATGAAAATTGATTAGTTTACATCATTGTTCTTCTGAGGATAATTTGGCAGACATGATGACTAAACCATTGGGTGGTGTTCACTATGAAGAATGTATTAAGTCAATAGGTCTGATGTCTCTTCCTGTCATGAAGGGAGGAGTGTTGGAATATACATGAGTAGGAAGAGTCATGTGGTAACTCAGTCAGCCAATGTGAGAAAAGTGCTACTGAGTCTGTGCAAAAGGTATTGAGTTAGGAGCTGAATTTTCAGTCTCAGGTTTGTCTCTGTATCTCTCTGTAAGAAGTTTTCATTAAGCTATGTTGCTGTAAAGAAGAATGTATGGTATTGTAAATATTTTGATATAAATATAAAGAAGTTATTTTGAATCAGCTAAATGCAGTCAACTGTGAGAGCTTCTGATTTATTTTCACCAACAGAGAAATTAAAATTCTCTAATATTATTATTCAAGGACTCTGTCCTCGGTGGAACGCAACTACGCCCAAGTAGATAAAGAGGCATTGGCTATTGTGGCTGATACCAAAAAATTTCATGACTATTTGTATGGTTGGCCATTCACGGTCTTTACGGACCACAAGCCACTTCTGGGTCTGTTTATGATGGACAAACAAACACCTCAAATCCTCTCCCCACGGATGCTGAGGTGGTCCATCTTTCTTTCAGCTTATAGTTACAGGCTAATTTACAAACCGGGCAGGGAAATGGGCCACACAGATGGCCTTAGTAGGCTGCCCCTGCCGCACTCAGAGCCAGACCCCGCTCCAGCTGCTCGTACCCTGGCTATCCAGGATTTGCCGGACTCTCCCCTTAATATGGAGGACATGGCTGCTAAGACAGCATTGGACAAGACGCTGAGTTGTGTGTTGAACTGGGTGCTCACAGGATGGCCAGACATTAGTCCGGGGCCTAACTTTCAGAGTTTCAGTAGGAGGAAGGAAGAGCTGTCAGCTCTCATTTTGTGGGGGAATTGGGTCATAGTCCCGAACTCCTTGAGGCCCAGAGTGTTAGAGTCTCTGCATGAGGGACATCCGGGAATAGTCCAGAGGAAGGCACTTGCAAGAAGCTACCTGTGGTGGCCAAGGTTAGATAAAGATATTGAGGCCCAAGTACACAGTTGCTACATTTGCCAGCAATCCAGGCCAGAAATGCCTCAAGCCCCAGTCCACCGTTGGGAAACCACACAAGCCCTGTGGTCAAGAATGCACATTGATTTTGCGCGACCCTTTCAGGGACAGCTGTTCCTCATTGTGGTGGACAATTACTCTAAGTGGTTAGAGGTTGCACCTGTCCCAACTATGACTACTGCCAGGACCATCCAGGAACTGCGCAGGAACTTTGCCACGCACGGGTTACCCAACGTGCTAGTTTCAGACAATGGGGCTCAATTTACCGTTGCAGAATTCCAGTCCTTTTTGAGGGCTAACATGATCAGGCATGCTACTTCAGCCCCTTTTCACCTGGCCTCAAACAGCTAAGCAGAAGTCATGGTCCAGATGACCAAAGAATCCTTAAAGAGGATCATAACCAGCAACTGGCAGCATAGGCTTGCAGACTTTTTACTCTGCCAACGCATGACTCCCTGCACTTTTATGGGCAGAAGCCCAGCAGAATTAAGATGGGGCCATCGTTTAATCACTAAGCTGGATCGTCTGCATCCAGACCTAGTTGCCTTGGAATCAGCACAGCCAAAGCCACCGTGGAGCTTGCAAGTTGGCGACCCGGTTTGGGCACGGATCTACAGTCAAGGGGCACTGTGGGTGGTAGCTGTGGGTGGTAAGGTGTCAGGGCCACTTTCTTATGAAGTGGTCCTGGAAGATAGTTGCATGCTACATTGGCACATCAACCAACTGTGCAGGAGGCTAGGGAACCAGCCGTTGGCTCATGACTCTTGTGAAAGTCAAATCCAGGAGCAGCACAACAGCAGCTGTGCATCGGAGTTTTTGAGCATTGGCGAGAATCCTAGAAGAGGGGATGGGGCACTAGCAGAAGGTGAGTCAGCCCCAAATGCAGAGACTGCACCCACTGAGCAAATCCAGCAGATAGCTCCGATTTCCAGCCCGGTGGAAACTGTTCCACCAATGGACACTGGCTCGGGTCTACCCGGACAGGCCAGCCACAGAGACTCAGGTCTACCCATAGCGAACGGGTCCCAAAGTCCCAGTCTACCCAGCCTGGCAGGCAAGTTAGTAGACCAGGGGCCTTCAGCGGTGCTGACATGTTTGGAATGGTAGAAAAGGCCACCAAAGTATTTACAGGACTATGTTCAATACTTGTCATTATGAACTATCTAGGGGGAAGGGGTGTTATGTATTGATGTGAATTATTTGAAAACTGTTGGAAATAGTCAAATGACTGTGTCTGTTTAAACTCCAGACTGTCTGTCTACATACTTGTTAGCTTGTGTTTAAGTGGGAAATACTGCTTTAATTCTATTGGCCGCCATCTAGCAGTGATCTGTATAAATAGAGGTTAAGCAGCAGTTAGTGCTGCTCCTGTGTTAACTTAATAAACGGGTTGTTGTTTGTACCAATTGCCTCATCAATGCCTCACCGATCCCAAAACTTAACACATGGCTTTAAAATATGTTGAAAAATATGTACAATAAGGGCAGTTACCCATAAATCCTTGTAAACAGTGCTATATGTCTTCCTGAATCTCCGATGGAGCAATGCAATCGCCGATATTTCCATGCAAGATAAAAATAAAACATATCTGTGCTTGCTCATGCATGTACACAGTTTGTGACAATAAGATCTGACCCTGCATAAATGGTTGACAACCTGGCTTCCTGTTCCAGATTGTGACGCCTTCAGACCCGCGGAGAGAGCCTTCTCTCTGCCATTCGGTTTCCCTTCATCAGAAGACCCTGGAAGGGGCGACCACTGTTGGGGAGGACCCTAGCTAGATCACCGAAGGCAGGCAGCCCTTCCATTTGATCCGAGGCAGTTCCTCAGGACCGATGAAGAAAAGATCGGCCATTAACATGGCCAATCATCGAGCCAAAAGCCAACATAACAACAAAGCACAATGAAGCACTGTGGAGGATTTGGATGAGACCCTTCTTTACCTTTCTCTTCCCTAATCACCTTCCTGTGAAAGCTCTTTGAAATTTTCTTCCCTGCTCTCAATACAGAAGTGTTTGCATAGTTGGGAACTTAAATCTTGGAAACAAAAGAAAAGAAAAGAACAACTAACCTTAACAACTAAATAACTGGATCTTTGCTTTGCGGATACCTTGGGGTCCTAAAACTTCCTATTATAGCGACTTAACATCTTTCTTAACTATTAACTTTGGAAAATATTTTTTCTAATTTTTTAATTTAATAAACAGCTATTCGGTGTTTGGGAAAAGATTTTGTGGTCAGCTGGGGACATCTTGTGGTGAAACTGAATTTTTTTTAATTGTGACTGTTGACTCCCTTTATTTGCCCTTCATATTATCAAAAAAGATAAGAAGTGGAAACAGCTGGGTGGTGACAATTATTTTTACAAAGTGTGGAGGAGGACAATGGCTGACTCTCACTAAAAATAGCCTCCACTAAAGGACTATCTCTAATTACCATGGAAATGGAGGAACCCTATCCACAACTTGATTATAAACTTATCCTTGAAAAAATCCTTGAAGCTACTGAGCTGATGAACTCAGGAGTGAAAGCCAAGGACATTTTCACAAAACTAAAAATTGAACCCCAGACCCAAACCGATCAACCTACAAGCCAAAAAATAACAGAAGAGGAACAATTTAACATCAAAGAGGATTTTATACAACACGTACAATCTACTGAGAACCCTGATATTCAACCACTGACTTTAATTATAGTACCTGTAACTCCAAAAGCAACAGGAATTGATCAACAAATATACTACATTGAGAACTTAGACAATTTAGACAACCAAACAACAATTACAACACCGGATATGACCTTTTATGTTACTCAGATGGAACTGCAAGAAGAAGAAGAGGACCAGACTGAACTGATGATAAACATTTCAAACCAAACATAGAGATTTGAATTATTGGGGCAACAACCTAATAACTACAAAAGGGCCAGTTCTTTTGAAAGACTGATAACTGGATGTTCTCCCTTGATTCAAATAACAGGTGTGGGAATGATGGGAGACACATCTGAGGTTTTAGAGGCACTGGCATGGAAACCGGCCTGGCACAAAAACAAAGCCAGAGTTAGATTTAAAAATGTGATTTAGAAATCCACCTAATGGGTTAAGCACCTTTTTTAGAGACAATGAGTGCTTTAATATTTAGGATTAAAATTTATAATGGGAATTAAAACTAACTGTTAGATTATAACCTTAATTGTTATATGGAAATAGATTTGTGACAATGAAAGATATTTTGTTATTAAATGAGGAGTTACTAGGATGAGTTATCTGTTATCTGTTAATAAAGTAAGTAGGTATATTTTGGAATAATATGTCTATTTTAGTTACGTTAATTATCTTATAATGAAATGAGGGAAATTAAGGTTATCCGAAACTTAAACATTGGTGATAAAAGGCTAAATTTGAATATGTTAATTGGAATTAAATAAAACCTAAAAACAGGACTTGGATATGTATAACCAAAATGTTATTCACAAATGTATTGATTGATTGAGCTTTAGCTAGAAATCTATAAATATGAATATGATATAATATTTGTGGGAAATAGAGAGAGAACCTTTATTGATGTAACCTGAGATATACATGAATGGTTTTGTTATTGGACTATTGACTACCCTATCACCATGCTGCTTCCTAAGTACTTGGATGTAAACATTTGAAAAATTAATAAAACTTGTATAAAAAAATTGGTTGACAACCTGTTGCTATTTGTGTACAAATACAGGTATGAAAAGGGAACTGATGAGGAATGAAATAGGATGAAAAGAACAGAGGTGCAGAAAGGAAATTTGGTGACAAATGAAAAGAAGAGAGGGAGGAGAGTTGAGGAAAGAGGGATACGTTTAAGGTAATGGGGCATTCACAAAAGAGGGAACGTTATGGAGATAACTTTGCAAATGCTATGGAAATACATATGTTACAAGAATGGAAGAAGGTTGTGTTGGGATAGAAAGAGTAAAAAAAGGATATACATACTCAGTGCTTTTTTTGTAAGAAAAAGGTGTTGGAACTCAGCCAGCCCCCCCCCCCCCAGCAAGGCCATTCCTTGATCAATGACCTTTCATTCCCCTCCCGAGCCAGACTGCCATGCTATGGCGGATGGGATGGGCAGGGTAAGCCCGGTCCCCCTCCCCTGTTTCGGAGCCAGGGGCGAGTGATGGTGAATGACTCCACTGCCACTGTGTGCTGCTGGAGGGCCTTTTTTTAAGCTTCACCCCACAGATCACCTGCCCAGGCACAGCCACCTCCATCTTATCCTCTGCCAACTCTCCCATGGCTTGTGCCATCATCAGATGGCACAAGCCTCTCCTGCCACCTCCCTCCGCCAGCTTTTTGTTGTCTGTCTCACGGAGAACAGAGAACACAGCAGCTCTGTGCTGGGATGCAGAGCAGAGAGCAGCACTTGGTTGCTGCCCTGCATTGCCCCTTCTCCCTTCTGGAAACAGCAGCCCCATTTCCTGCCACTTCTCCTCCTGGCGCAACTCCTCCCTTTTCCCAAAAGCATTTCTTTGCTAACCTGCTTCCCGGCTCTGGCGTGTTTCTCTTCCGCTGCAGGGAAATGGAGTTTGTGGGACTAAAAAAAGTTCAGTCAGACCTTCCAACTCCTTGTGAAATCTTTTTTTTTTCACAAGAAGTTGGAAGGTCTGACTGAACTTTTTTTAATTCCACAAACTCCATTGAAAAAAGGTGCTAGAATGCCGTTCTGTGCCTTCTATGACAAAAAAAGCCCTGTACATACTTAATTGAGTAAACTGGACTGATGGAACAGAGAGAAAGCTTACTAGGGCCTCCGCTTTAGAACCACAGCACGTAAGCCTTCCAGTAACACAGTTTAAAATGAAGTATTTCAGATTCACACGACCCACCCACCCCTTTTTCAGCAAATGGTACAGCCACCTGTTTGGAAGCGCAGTGCAACCAAGATGAGCGCTTTCCACTCTGATAGGCCAAAAAAAAAAAGGTCCAACAGGCCTCCATTGTTTTCTTGCCGAAACAACAGCTCGCAGTGGTATCCAGCGGCACCAGGTCTAGCTCAACTTTACAGACGGGGCAACCCAAAGCAATTTTGCACTAAAATAACTAGAAGGCTGACTTGCCGGCCAGGTGGACGTCGGGTTACAGCATCACTTTCCGCCTTCATTCATGCACCCTTACGGAGAACCCCCGGCCTTCTGCCCACCCCAACTTTGGGCGTGTGGGTGCAGTTGTTGCAGCCCAGCCCTTAGCATCAGCTGCCCTTTGATCAGGAGGGGGAAGCCACAAAGAAGCGCCCTGCTGGGAGCATTAAATCAACCCAGCGTCAGGCAGAGATAGGGCCGTGTGCCTTGCTGCATTGCCTCCCTTTGAACTGCCCACAGAGATCCCGCTTCCCTGGCTCCCCTTCCTGGGTCCTCTCAACCCCAGCAGTTCTACCTCTCCCAGTTTCACTCTCTCCGGCTTCCTTGCTACTCCTTCACCACCAAGCCCGGATCCGCCCAGTTCTTGCAGCTGCTCCCTGACTCCCAGTGCAGAGAGAGAAAGAGAGCGAGAGCACTGGAGCATGTGGAGAGGGGGAGGGAAGCAGCCTGGCCCCATATCCCTCTGAGGTGATGGCGCACTTGCCGCCTGTGGCACGTGTGCCATAGGTTTGCCACCATGGGCCTAGGCAATCACCCAAAGGATATGTTAGGTATGCTCCCAAGTCTCCCTTCCACTCCCAAACACAAGCTATATCTATTTTACAAAAACAACGAAACTCAAATTACAAATAGATAATTGGTTGCAGGGTAGGTGTCAAGTAACGCCCTATACAGAGGCAGATGAAGTCATGATAAGATAAGCATGTGTATTATATTTTAGAAAAATATTCACTGAGCAATTTCTTGTCTCTATTGTGCTGTGTGCCAGGCTGGACTATGCTTTGTGTCCATTATGGCATTTAATTCTAAGCAAA
Source organism: Crotalus tigris (assembly GCF_016545835.1). Lineage (NCBI taxonomy): Eukaryota > Metazoa > Chordata > Lepidosauria > Squamata > Viperidae > Crotalus > Crotalus tigris. Next base: position 549,068 of record NW_024096646.1, on the reverse strand, counting down.
CACCAAATTCTCTATCTTCCTACACCATAAAATCATATTGGATGCCTGCCTTCCTCTGCCTCTTTCTGTGACTCTGCAATATCCACTGCACTAGCCAGCAACTCAAAAGCAATGACTATTGTCTCTGGAGTTTTGTGACTTCTCAAAATTATCTGAGTATCACAGCAGGGGAAACATACATTAAATCTTATATATCAATTTGACTAGGAAGATTTAAATTTTGCTATTGCTTTCTAGTATTTAAGTAGTAGAGGTACTAATTTATGACCATAATGGAGCCAGCCTATTACTGTCATGTGTCATAATATTGTTTTTGCCTTTTTTGCCGTGTTAAGTGAACTCCATATTTGTTAGGCAAACTTGTGGTTCTGTACGGGTGTGGTTTTGTCAAAAACCAGAAGTTAAGTACCAATTGTTGGTGAAACCATTGTAAAACACAGTCACATTACCGTGGGACTCTACAAATGGGTGTAACTGCAGCTGTGTAGCTGGGTGCCCAGAGTTAAGTCACATGACAGAAGAGAGGGCCCAACACTCAGAACTTTGAATCTGGATCATAAGTCCCCTTTTCCGGGATGGTTGGAACTGCAAATGGTCGTTAAGTGTCTGGTCATAAGTTGAAAACTACTTATAATGCAATCAACATCAATTATGTAGTTCTATGTCCACAGCTCATCTAATGCCTTGGTTTTACTACCTGCTGTTGAACAGCTCTAGATAACCCTGTTCCTTCTTTCCCCAACTCTCAGCTGATCAGTCAATAATAATGCAGTCCAGTCTCCAAGTCCATGAGGCATGGAATGGAGGAGCATGTTAGCTCTTCTCTGCAGTAGAAGGGAAAACCACCATGTGAATGTGTGTGTTCATGCTTACATATGCATTGTGGGCAAGTCTAAGCATATATGTGCTACATACATACATACATACATACACACACACACACACACACACACACACACACACACACACATACTTACAAATATGTATAAGTCTCAATTCACCAATGGGCAATACGTGTATAAAAATGACAATAAAGGTTATCTTCTCTTCTTTCTCTTCTCTTCTCTTCTCTTATCTTATCTTATCTTATCTTATCTTATCTTATCTTATCTTATCTTATCTTATCTGACCTTTAAAGCCCAAAAAATCATTTGTTCATCTCCGAGTGGAATATATAACAAGGAGGTGATACCTTTGTTTCACCACCATGGGGCAGAATGTACAAACTGGTGATACTCAAAGTATTAAAAATTGGTCTGCAATATTGCCTACAGAAATTTACCTATAGTGATACATTGCAAATAATTTGATTGCAAAGGAAATCAACAGCCCAACATTTTTGTTTCCTTTTCAAGATGGTGCAATTTGTTTTCTATCCTTCTGTAAATCTCCATAATTTTATTCCTACTTAGGCTACTATTTGCTACCATTCTTTGGAGCTGTTTTTCACTAATCTTCAATCCCACTTCTCTTTTTTCCAGTTTTGCTATATTAATTGAGTTTCAGTGCTATTAGCACATTAAGAATAATAGACTAGGAATTAGGATAGGAGTAAATGCATAATGTGAGTAATATGGAAGCCCCACATTTTCTATTCTATCATATTTACCATTACACAGTCTGCAGCATTGATAAGAGATTGAAGGACAGAAACTAAAAACAATAGGATGCATTTGGGTTTATTTTTTTTAAAATATGTTTTATTTAATTCTTTTACATAATCACCTTAATATTTGGTAACAATCATGTTGTCTGGGTTTATATTTAAAAAACAATAACAATTAGTTTCTATAATTCTATAGTCCACATAATAGTTTTGCTTGATCTTCTCTTCATCCAAAAATGTTCTCTTTTGCCAATCTTAAATTAATACAGTTCTTATTATTTAGTTAAATAAAAATTAAATATAGACTTTTTTCTAATATTTCTGCAAATAATAACCATATTGATATAAAGCTTCTTTTCTAACTGATCATCTTGATTGCCTTATCATAGATCCTGTTTAAAATTCTTATTTAAGTTTGTTTTCCCCACAATATTTGAAACATTCTTACTGGTTAAAATTTTCATTACACTTAAATATTGAAGTCTTTTTCCTCATACAGGCCATTCCAACATTTTTACGTTTCTCATATCTTAAAAAAAGAGAAAAAACAAAAAAAAGAAAAGAAAAAGAAATAAAAAGATAGTATACTACTTAAAATACATATCCCTCTTAGACTAATGTACATTTATATCCAGAATTTTTCTCTTCTTTTTAAGCATATTCAAACATATGTTTAATCTTTAAGTATTCCATTTAATAAATCCAATTATCTAATCTTTTGGATCTAATTAAAACATTTTTATCCTCTCACAGTTTTCTCAAAATCAATTTCACTTAAGTATTTAAAACATTACCTTTATATGAACCATACCAACATTTTTATATTTCTCATGTCAAAAAACAAAACACAAAGGAAAAAAGAAAGAAGAAATATATTACTTGAGGGGCTCATCCCTCTTAAACTAAAATTCATTTATATCCATATTCAAACTGTTGTTTAATTTTCAAATATTCCCTCTGATAGATCCCATCATCTAATTTCTTGATTCTCACTTTAGCCTCTTTGTTTTTGCCAAACATCTTTCCTGATCAATATATATCTCTGAATCTTCCTGTAGTCTTATGGATGTTGTTGTAGGTTCAAAGGGCAAATCAGGTGAGATGTTTTTGTAGGAAGGTTTCACCCCTTCATATTTACTGATTTTTTCCCTTTCTCTCTCTCTTAATTTCTCTTATCATTTTTTGTCTCTTAAGTTCTGTAATCCATTTTGTCAAATCTTTTTTCTTGTCCTGAGACTTATTTTGTTTATAAGTTATCTTTTCCATGTCCATTATTTCCTGTACATTTTTTTCCACCTGGGTTGAGTCATACTTCCTTCTGTTGTTCGGTTCCATCTTTAAATCTCTCTCCTCTGGTTCATCATCTGTTTTATCTGCTCACTCTCTATTATTTTCTGAGAGTTTTTTTGTTGTAAAGTTAAATTGGAGATGTATTCATTTATGTTTTCAAAGTTATTTTTAATTTCCTCATGGTTTGAGATCATTGTTGTTTGAATTAGTTGCAACATAGCATACATCTTTGTTTTTTTCTTGGTATATTCTGTCTGCAGCTCTCTGGTTTTCCATGATAGCCAAAAATCAGGGTTTTCCTTTCTCTGCAGACAGCTTTAAAGTTACAGTTAAATGGGGGCAGAGCCAGCTGTCAGAGCAGCATCACCAAACACTCGTCCTAGATCTGTGGGGCTCATCCGAGCCGAAAGAAGCCTTGTGGGGGCGATGGAAGGTGTGGGCGATCTGCTGCTCTGCTGTCGGTGGCGACTGGCAACAAGAAGTGGGTAAACCTAGAACCGAGCGGATCGGGAAGAAGACAGCCAAAAATGGCCGCTGAAGATGACAGCTGGACGGAGCAAGCGAGGAAATAATGGAACGACGGTAAATCAGATTTGACCAGATTGACTTTTCCCAAAGCTTTGTGAGTGGATTTGGTAGACGCATTAAAAGAGAAAGCAGAAAGGGGAAGCCTGGAAAAAGGGATGCTGAAGGAGGGGAGAGGAGGCAGCGAGTGAAAGTGGCAGGAAGAGTGCCCAGAAAGGGCCTGATGTGAAGGAGCCAGGCTGTACTGATTAAAGACCTAGCATCTTAAAGTCACCTAAAAGGACAGGAATCTACCTTTAATTAAAGCTAAGAACTTTGTTTGAGAGTCTTATGGCTTTTGGTTTTGACTTTGACTGTTGAGTGGATTGGCCGATGGAAAGGTGTTTTTTTTTCTTCTCTCTGGAAAGGGATAGAGATTGAATGACAGGAGAAATTGGAACGATATAGAGACTGACAATTTTGCTGAGGAGATAGCAGGGGTGATTATATGGATGCATAAAATGGAATGGTGTGAGAAGAAAGAAGACAGAAGATAAGAGAAAGGGTACTAAAGAGAGACTGAAGGGTTTATTGGATCATACAAAGAAAAAGGGAAACGCTGGGAAAGTTTAAAGTTAACATCTAAGATTGAGGTATCAGAATTTGTATTTGTATTAGTACTATACTGATAGGTTTACATAGACAGAATATACCAGCGATATTGTTGTTGTTTAAACATTTGAGAGGGGAATAACGTAAAGGGGGGGAAAGTGGAAGGACGGAAAGAGGAAAGTGGAAACTGGATATTTTGGAAGAAGAGTAAGTTGGGGGAAAGTTTATTAAAAATGGCAAGCAATCCAAACCTAGCTAAGATTGGTGGGGGGAAGAAAAATGCAACACAAGGTTCCAGTCCCATGAGCCAAAAATTGTTAGATGACATGCTTCAAAGAGAACATTCTAACTCATTTAAAGAATTGCAGGCAATGATGCATGCAATGCAGGAAGTCATGATGAAGAACCATGAGGAAATTAAAACGGAACTAGAATTGGTTAGGAATGTTACTGGAGAAATGAGAGAGAAGATTCAGGCAATGGACGGAAGATTTGAAGCTTTCCAGCAGCAAATCGCAAAAAATGAGCAGAAGTTGCAGGCAGTAGAGCAAAGATTGGATAATGAAGAAAAGAAGGTGGAAGAAATGGATAAAAATTTAACCGTGGCTAATAAAGAGTTAATGACAGCGGTGACATTACTGGAAGCAGAGAAGGCAACCCAATATCTTAGATTGTAAACTGTTATAGAGGAAAGAAGAGAAGATCTTCCAGACAAAATGGCAGATTTGTTGGCAGGAGCTCTTGAGATAGATAAGGAAGAGATGATTGTTGGGATGGATGAGACATACAGGGTGCAGACAAACTATGGGAGACTATATAACCTTCCTAGAGAGGTCCATGTGAAGTTTATAAAAAAGAAAATAAGAGATGAAATACTATATAGGACACGTGATGAACAGCTGGAATATGGAGGGAAACAAATCACGGTGTTAAAACAAATACCTAAAAGGATGAGAGACCTTCAGAAGAACTACCTCTTTCTGACATCTAGGTTACATCAAAGCAATGTGAATTTTTAGATGGCTAACACAGAGGGGCTCATTGTGACCTGGCAGGAGGTTTAGAATGGATACAGTGGAGAAAGCGGAAGACTTCTATAGACAATACTGTGCCTCAGAGGAAGACTTGAGAGATCTTGGAGAAGAAAGAACTATGGTTAAAAGAAGAAGAGATATTGAATGAATGTTGGATAAAAGAGGGACAGAGCAAAGCATGGAGGAAGTGAGAGGGGGAAGAGGACAAGATAGGTTGGAACAACAGGGAAGAAGTTCAGAAGAGGCGAAAGAAATAAGAATTACTAGAAGCACTGAGACATGAGAAAAACAGGATAATGGGAGAGTATAGGATTTGGTCAACGAATATTAGGGGGTTGAACGCACCAGTAAAGCGTTCATATTTTTAGTAAGCTTATTAAATTAAATGCGGATATTATCGCATTATAGGAGGTTTACATAAAAAATGATCAAGAATATCTATTAGAACAACCTAAATTAGGTAGGCTATATGTTTCACTAGATGAGGAAAAAAAGAGGAATAGCTTTGTATGTTAAGCAGGAGATAGCTTCCAAACAAATTTATAAGGACAAAGAGGTAAGGGTTTTGATAATTGAGGCTAAACTGAATAAAAAAAACATAATAATTGTTATAATCTATGCCCCAAATGGAGCTCAAGTATCATTTTTTAAAAATCTCCATAATAAGCTGAGTGATATAGAGGGAGATGGTTTTTGTATAATTGGGGATTTCAACGCGATCGCAGATAAAACAAAAGATCATAAAAGCACGGAGGCAAGGAAAGGAAATAAAAAAAAAACACTTCCCAAAACCTTTTTTGAGATGTTTGGAGGGAAAGGAATTATGATAAAAGGGAATATACATACTTTTCTAATAGACATAGATCATGGACCAGGATAAACATGCTATGGTTTTCAAAAGAATTAGACTCAGAAATCCAAGAAATTGATATAATACCTAGTCTCTGGGCAGATCATAACCCTATAAGTTTTCACTTGAAAGGACAAAGGAGCAGGCCAAGATGGACTCTCCAAAGAGCGATTCTCAAAGACAAAGAATTTAAGGAAAGCATAGAGAAAGAAATGCACTTTTTCTTTCAAGCGAATGACAATGGGGATATATCCTTGCAGAACATCTGGGATACAGCTAAAGCATACATGAGGGGTGTTGCAATCTCATATATGGCCAAGAGAAATAAAGAGAAAAAACAATACAAGATGAGGCTTGAGGAAAAATATAAACAGGCCGAAATACAATTTCAGAGAGATCCTGAAAATAAAAGATTGAAAAGCAAAATGGATTTAATTAAACATAAAGTTTGTATAGAGGATTCAGAAAAGCTAGCACAAAAGTTACAGGCAGCTAAGCAAAATAACTTTGAACATGCGAACAAACCAGGAAGATGGTTGGCATATAAATTAAGAAGACAGAAAGAGAAGCGACGGATCATTAACTTGGAAGATGAGAAAGGAGAGATTCAGGGGGAGGAGATTATTAAAAGGAGAATTGCTCAAAGATATTATGAAAAATTATACAAGAGGAATGAGGGAAAACAAGCAGAAAGGATAATAGAATACTTAGAGAAGGCAGATATACCGAAGATACCAGAGGAAATAAAATCTATGTTAAATGAGGAAATAAGAATGACTGAAATAACCAGGGCTATAAGCAAACAAAAGAATAATAAGGTGACCGGCCCAGATGGAATACCAGCAGAGCTATATAAAGAGCAACAAAGTGTACTTAATCAATACTTACTAGAAGTTTTTAATGCCATTCTAACTGAAGCTAGAATACCTAAGTCCTGGAAGAGGCAAACATAATACTGATACCAAAAGAAGAAGCAGAAAAAACATGGATACAAAATTATAGACCTATATCATTATTGAATTCTGATTACAAAATTTTTGCCTCAATAATGGCAGAGAGATTTAAAAATTACCTAATTGATTTTATATATTCTGATCAAAATGGATTTCTACCAAACAGGCAGATCATGCCAAATATAAGAACAATTTTAGACATCCTTGAATTGTATGAATAACATAGTGATCGTCAAGTGGCACTTCTGTTCCTTGATGCACAGAAAGCTTTTGACAATGTTAATTGGCTATTCATGATCCAACAATTAAAATCAATGGATGCTGAGGAAAAATTTTTAAACATGATAACTGCAATATATTCTGAACAAAAGGCCCAGATCATAATAAACGGAGAGGCCACTGATAAATTCAACATCCAGAAAGGCACAAGACAAGGATGTCCCCTCTCGCCATTGTTATTCATATACACATTAGAAATCCTAGCCAGAGTAATAAGACAAGAAGAGCAGATTAAAGGATTTAGGATTAAGAAGGAAATATACAAACTTCAAGCTTATGCAGACGATTTAGCATTTATATTAGAAGACCCAGAACAATCAGGGCAGAAGCTATTCAAAATATTGGAAGAGTATGGAGATTTGGCAGATTTGAAAATAAATAGAAATAAAACAAAGATTATTGCAAAAATATGACTAATATACAAAAAAGAAGCCTTGGGGAAAAATTAGGTATACAAATAGTTTCTAAATTAAAATATCTAAGGATAGTTATTTTAGCACGTTGTTCATCAATTAAAGAAGATAACTATGGCAAATTGGTAAAGAATATAAAAGTAGATTTAGACCGCTGGAAAAATTTACATCTCTCATTTCTCGGGAGAATTGCAGTAGTGAAGATGAACATTCTACCTAAAATGATATTCCTGTTTCAGAACATTCCAATTCAATTAGACAAGAAATTCTTCAAGGAGCTGAATAAATTAACCTTAGAATTTGTGTGGCTAGGAAAGAAGGCAAGAATAAAATTAAAGTCATACAGGATGCCAAAGAGAGAGGAGGTTTAGGTTTCCCAGATTGGGAGTTGTATTACCAAGCAGCGGGCCTGACGTGGATTAGAGACTGGATTACTTTAGAAAATAAAAGATATCTACATTTAGAGGGTTACGATCTCCAGCAGGGTTGGCATGCTCATATATGGACAGGGCAAAGTAGAAACCACCAGCATTTTTTGAGACATGAGATTCAGCAAGAACTTATAAAAAGCTGGAATATAGTCAAACGCCAACACTATATAAAGATTCCAGTTTGGCTATCGCCACTAGAGGCAGTCAGATATCCCAATCTGTATAGGAAAGATAAGGCTATTATATATAAAGACATCTTGACAAAAGAAGGTCACTTAAAACAAAAACAAGAGTTAAGACAACAAGGAGTAGCCTTGGAATAGTGGTCCTATCTCCAAATACAAGCAAGATACATGAAGGATAAGCAAGAGTGGGGAATTAACAGACAAGACACGGGGTTAGATAAAATACTGCTAGGCCCGGAGAAAAAAACAAATTAAAAATATTTATAAATACTTGTTGGAATATAAGCTATATGAGGAACAGGTTAAAGAAACAATGGTGACATGGGCAATTGATTTAGGATATAATATAAACATGGATCAATGGCAGCAAGTATGGGAACGAAATAACAAAATTACACTGGCGACATCATATAAAGAAAACCTCTATAACAGTGGTTCTCAACCTTTTTAATGCCGCGACCCCCAACCGGTCGTAAGTCGAGGACTACTCAACTGGTGCAGCACCGTTTGCAGAATGGGACTTTTGGCGGGCTCAGCAGGACAGAGAAAGCCTGGACAATTCCTATTGGCTTTTGAAAGTCAATAGAATTAGACTCTATTCAAGAGAGTCTATTCTATTGGCTTTCAAAAGCCAATAGAATAAAAGGGAGTAGCACTGCTAAGGAAAAGGGGGGAAAAATGGCGGACTGCATTGTATGGCGACCCCCGTGAAATGGTCGTTCGACCCAAAATGGGGTCCCGACCCACAGGTTGAGAACCACTGCTCTATAAGATGGTTTATAGATGGCATTTACCTCTGGCCAGATTAGCCAAAATGTATAATGGATATTCACCTATGTGCTGGAAGTGCAAAAAAGAAAAGGGCACATTTTTTCATGTATGGTGGACATGTAGAGAACCACAGGTGTACTGGCTGATGGTCTGGGAATGGGTAACAGAAATGACTAGGCAAAGCATCCAATATAAACCTGAGACATTATTATTAAGAATATTAGGAAAAAACATAAATAAAGGTGACACATATCTAATCATACACGTGATAATGATGGCAAGGATTCTATTTGCTCAAAAGTGGAAAGCAATGGAAGCACTAATAAAGAAAATTATGTATTGCACAGAACTAGACAAGATAACTAAAAAAATTTAAAAAATCAGGAAGAAACAGAATTTTATTGAATCTGGAATAAATTCTATAAATGGAGGGGAAAAAGAATGGGGTCAACAGAAGAGATATAAGTAGAGGCAGATACTAGGAATGTACAGCTGTATATAGATATATCATATGTATTTAAATGTATAGTATGGACTGACAAGACGGAGATGTATATCAAAGATGATGTACCATGTTCAATGTTTTTAATCTCTTCTTTTTTCTTTTGTATTTAATAAAAATTTATAAAATAAAAAAATAAAGTTACAGTTAAATAAGTATTTATAATCCAGAAAGGTCAAATTTTTTCTTCCACAGTTTATAATTCTTGCTTTGTAGGTAGCCCAAAATGTTTTTCTCTTTTTTTGTCACATCTGTTCTTTGTTTTTAAAATATTGAAGGTTGCCAACAACAAATTATCTTTTCCTGAGCTTTGCCAATTCCTGTATTGAAGCAACTGCAAAATTTTCATCCACCACTAGATGTCAGCACTAGTTTGTTTTTCAGTTTTCAGTTTTCAAAATAAACAGTTCTTTTCTTCTATTTTCATGCTTTAAAAGGGAAATCTTAACACAATCCACCAATTTCAATATAAGATTTAGGTCTTATATTCATTTCATTTCAATGTATTTCTGTCCCCACTTAAATTCACCACTTCCGTCTGTAGGAGAGTGGGGCAAAGATCCCCCTCCTTCTCACTTTTGGTGGCTTTTTGCTTCTTAGGTATTTTTTTTCCAGGAAATCAATTATCAAGTAGAAGAGAGAAAATCACTTTCTTACCCAGTTCCAAGAATGTTGTTTACAATCAGTTTAAAATAGTGCTTTTGGGCTTCGGCTGCTTGTAGCTTGGGATAGACTCTGAAGTTAAGCTAGCCTTTCTTCTGCTGGTTTCTGGAGGGCTTTTCCCAGACCGATCAAATCAACCGCCCTCTCTCTGCACTCAGCGGGACTTCCCTCCTTTTTTATCATCTTTACAAGGTGACTTCAGGCCCATTTAGGGTCCCCTAAGCAGAAATCGGCCATAGGGTGTGGAGCCCTGCAATCCCTCAGCTGCTGAACTACAGCGCAAAACCAGAAGCCTCTGGATCAGTGGTTCTCAACCTTTCTAATGCCGCGACCCCATAATACAGTTCCCCATGTTGTGGTGACCCCGAACCACTTATACATCACTGGGTGCCAAGGGCATGGCCAAAGAAAAGGGAGAAAAAATGGCAGACAGCCTTGTTTGGCGACCCCCATGAAATGGTCGTTCGACCCCAAATGGGGTCCCGACCCACAAGTTGAGAACCACTGCTCTGGATGTATTTGGGTTTAATAGCAAGGAGGATGGTAGGAACCTGTGTTGGCCCTGCAAAATTGGCATCTATACTTAATCGAAGAACCAGTAACACACTCCAGGGACAGTTCTACCCAACCTGCTGAACTATTTAGAATAACCAATTAAAGTCAGATAGCTTATCCAAAAGACTAATCCTGATTGAGTATAAACTGAAAAGCTGCAGAAAACCCATCGATCATGGGGAAGAACTAGGAGAAATAAGACAGATCTTCTGGATAGAAGATAACTGAATTGGATCTCTAAAGATGACTTTCTTCTTAGCATTGTTTCTGGGTGATTTGAGATTCAGATAACTTCCTTCTTATTCCAGTACTTTTCCCCAAGCTCTGCAAACCATAAGGTTAGATTCTGAGTTGACAGCCCAAAGTCCAGTTTGTGGCACTGATATACATCTGTTTTTGTGTTTCATTTATGTCAATCATCCCTTTGGCATTAGCAGCGAAAGAAACTCCTGGGATATTTTATTTACCAAGAGTATAACTTTACTGATAAATCCATATAGGCACAGAAGAAGCAACAACAATTCTAAGGCTTTGACACAAAACACAGTATAGTAAACCCCCCTTTCCTTCCCCAGGCTTCCCATTGTCCCTTGTCCACCAATCCACGTTAAACATTTGCTTTGTGAAAAAGTCTGCACCTTCTGAAAGTCCTCCGTTTATGACCTTGAAGTTTTGAGATTTTCTCAGGCTGCAAACAGCGCACATAAATTCCGTTTCTCCCTCCCAACTCCCCATACATTTCAGTCATACCCTTTCCCCTTCCCTTAGCTTCTTTGTCAAGTGGTGAGCAGAAAGAGGTGCCTTGTGAGTCAACCTTAACAATAACCAAGTGAGCTAACTCTGCCTTATTATAAGTTTACAGTAACAGAATCTTACAAGTCTGAAAGTACAAATCTTCTGCTGTCTCCTTTACAGACTCAGAGACTGGGGGAAGGTCCCTTCTGAAACTCTTTCCCATTAGGCAGCTGAGAGTTATGCCCTCTCTTATTCCTATGCAGTATCTCTTTGCCCTATTTGTCAAAGTCTTTCTCATATACCATTACACTTTTATTGAGTTGTTTTTCAGAAACTGCTTTTTCTGGAACTAATTCATTCTCCAATGAGCAGTCTTTGACTAGATATGAGAATATATTTCAGAATTCACAGAATTTTTTTTTTAGAGAATCACAATTTTGGATGAACACCTTGGAAACAGACATTTCTGAAGTGGTGCACACATGTTGCAAAAACATCTGGTGAAACATAGCTGCCTTTAAAAGCAAAACCAGCTGAACCACCTGCTTCTTCTACTTAGCAGAAGTAGAGCCTTTTCTGCTGCTGCCTGTGCTCTTTGGAACATTCCGCTCCCCCAAAGGCGACTTGGACCTCCACTCTCCTGATCTTTTGAAAATATATAAAGATCTGGCTCTGCCATCTTGCTCACAGAGGAGTATGCAGCCATGGGGCTGATTAGCATCGTGAAAACTTACCCTCCACTTTTTAATTTACTTTTAATGTCAAATGTTAATTATCCGTGCCTCTATTTTAAAATTTTATATTTGTTTTTTTTATGTTTTTAACATTTTATTTGCACACCACCCAGAGTCCTTCTGGGAAGGAGATAGTTGGTTCCCAAATGTGATAGATAAATAAATAAATAAAAATAAAATATATATATATAGTCAATAGAGAAAAAGTGCTTTTGTGATCATATTTCAATTGGGAGAATTTGCTCACAAGAATTGAAATTGTTAATTTTTCCATGCCTAAATTGAATTCTAAAATGGCAACTAAAGAACTTGATGACTCAGCAATCACTAGAGGTTAAGTATTTCAGGTATGACTAGATGAATCCTTGTGGTAACTGGTTAAGTAGATGCTGAGGCCTCCAAATTTAAGGGTTATTTGAACAACCTTTTGCGTTAAAAAATATAGCATTACTTTGGAAATACCCATTCCTCTCCCCATAGCAATTTTTGCTATTACTTTAAAGGAAATATATTTAAAGCTTTATAAATCTCCAAGAACCTCAAGGATTTTGTCACAGTTTTATGTTGTGATACAGTTACCCCATTTTTCCAAGACACAAGATGTTTCAGGGCTGAAGTACCTAGCTTGGTTAGAGTTGAAAGCAAATTAATTTGCATTTTGTAATATGTGTATTCATTCACATGCATACAGGTTCAACATAGCTAGAGGCAGCTAATGTTCACATGTCAAGTTTAGAAAGCTAGCATCACAAAATGTTGTTGCTTTCTAGATGTGTTGGATCACAATTTTCACTCCTGATAAGAAGCATCAGTGGTGTTATTTGGTGTTATTTGGAGACAATCAGGTTGAGTAAGGCTGATTTTCAGGTGAGGATGATAAACAGGAACCATTTGACAGAATCATCCTGGAATATAGATGAGACTAGCTGAAAGTAAAATGCAGTTGAACAAGGAAATGCCTATGTTTCCAGAAGCAGAGAAGAAGGAAAATTTAGACACCATGAAACTGACGTTACCCATTATTGTAAACTGTAATATGGATTGGATTGATTGTGGTTTAGTTTATTGTATGAAGCCAACCATTTGTAGTTTATATATTCTCCTTATGAATGACTTCATTCATTTCATTATTTCATTTATACACCACCATTCTGTAGAACACTTGAAATGTTATGTAATCTTATTCAATTGTAGTTTATTCTCTAGATCATGGCTAAGTAAGCCATGGCTTATAAAATATGTGAACCCAACTCAATAACAGTGAATGTAGCCAACAAATAGAAAAAGGGTAAGCATTAAAGAATGGTGCTTAGGTTTGGTGAGAAGTATTTAAAATATTAATGTTTATCAATTGTGGGAAACCAGATATAAGAAGGTTAAGAAGAAAGCCTGAAAAATCAGAAACATACAGAATATTTTAATCATGCACTGAGGACCTATGGAAGTGTGACAAAGTAATTTAGGAAACCAAAGACAGAGGAATAAAAAGAGACATGTCTGACACCTAACTACTGGCATACCTATGGTGCCAAATGCTTATAAAATAAATTCTTTTTTCTTTCAACTAGGATACCAAATTAGACTTTCTAAAATGGTTCATTCCACATGTTGAATTACAGTTCCCATCATTCCTGGTCATGTTGTGAGTTACAGTCCACAATGTATGGAGGGTGCCAGATCAGAAAAGGCAAAATTAAATGCTAAAAATCCATTATTTAAATATGATCTTATATAAACAGTAAGGGTTTTAGTTCAAGAAATTCCAAGTAAGGACTTTCCTGTCTCACTGTATGCCATTTTGTCTACTTCTATTCTTGCAGAAATAGCAGAATCCAGAAAACTCCAGCCATTGCATGCTGTTCTGATTTTTGCTGCTCAGAAATAGAACCATTGGCAATGCTAATTCAGCTAGGAAATATCACTGCCTGGCTTTATCAAGCATTATTCTGCTCCAGATTATCTAGAGAAAATACATTGAGAATCCTACCCCCATGTGAAGTCCTTGGGGCTGGCACAAGACATCAGCACTTCTCGGTTATAGGCTCCATAATATGAGACAACCTGCCTTTTGAGTTATGTTGGCCCTTACAGTCCTTTCATTTAGAAAGGCCCCAAAGACCATTTTATTACAAAGGTCTTGACCTATATCATGGTTGTTGGATGGCCATTGCTTATTTTATAACTTTTTATCAATTAAGTTGGGGGGGTTTTCCTTTCTGTGTTGTGTCTTGTTGTGCACTTCTTAGAGTGCCAACAGAGCAATATACAAAGCTGTAAATAAAAGGGAATCACCATATATCTATTGCAGTATCTCCAACCTGTCATTAGTCTTGTAGATTTGAGCCTCTTGGTGTGGCTTACCTGGGATTCACCATCATTGAGATTGTTTCATCTCTAGTTATCAATTATAAAAAACCCCATTTCTGCCTTCTATGGATTCTGTCATATGATGAAGGGAAGGGGGTGAACAAAGGGACTTTATGGCCCTCACTTCCTTTGGTACACTGGATGTGTGTATTGCCAAAAGAGCTAACCATAAGAATGGGGCTATTACCTTTCATGTAGTTTTCTTTGAAGTCTCCATCCAGCCGGCAGTAAGGAAAAGGGGGTGGGAGTGTAATGCCTGAGACTGTCGCTGGAAGAGGGGGGTGATTGGGTGGGGCTACTGGGGAACCCCTTAAAACCTTGAATGGGAGAGCTTGGACCCCAAGTCCTGTCTAGAACGCCTGCAACCATTTTCTCTTAATAAAGGATGCCTGTTGGAAGAATTATTCCAAGAGTTCTGTCTTCTTAAGATGCAAAGTGGGGTGGGTCCTTACATTAGACAGGACTTGCAAAATTAATCCACCTGGAAGGGAGACCCTTGCCGGGGGATTTTGCAAAAATTTACCATGTCAGACAATGGAGCAAGAAAGGGGAAAACTCCCTGGAAAGAGAGCCGTTGCCCCAACTGGAACCTTGCCGGATGTTGGGATCCGAGAAGTCAGATTCCTCAGGAGAAGAAGTGGTGGAGACACGGGACCACAAGCCTCACTGGTCAATGGGTGTTGGAAAAAAAGTGAGTGGGGAAAGGAATCAAGAAAGGTGATTCGGGGGGCCAAGCAACCAGAATGGAAGCAGGAGATGGAGAAATCCCTGCACGCAAGTGAAGAGGGAGAAAGCTGGGCACTGTACTCAGACTGGATCCTAGAGAAAGCTATTGACCTGATGAAGAGAACTCTCAGCTCCCTAGGAGAGGAGAATCCTGAGCCCTACGGCCGCCTCAGCTCCTGGAACCACAAAGGGAGAGACACCGAGGGGGAAGTGGAACCTGCAGCCCCGGGGACATCTGCTGATCCAGTAGTCCACACCCCCTACCAAACCACAGATGGCGATCTGGACAAAAGACACTACCACCAACAACGGAGACACCAATCCATTCCAAGACGTCCGCCGTTGGAGGTGAAATTCAAAGGGGAGCCAACACGCTTGGGGTTTTTCCTAACCTAAGTCCTCAGCTACATGGAGGAATATGGGCGGGACATCCCCAGCGACAAAGCCCGCATCCGGATCGTGCAATCTGCCCTGGACGGACAGGCTGCAGACTGGGTGGTGAACTTGCATGACTCCAATGCCCCAGAACTCAGCGACTTCAACCGTTTCATGTCCTCTCTGAGAAGACGATTTGAAGACCCCCTGGCTGATCGTAAAGCCCGTGAAAGGATAAAAAGGATGAGGCAAGGCAAACGCCCAGTGGCTGAATATACACAAGAATTCCGGGCCATTGCCAACAAACTGAACTGGCCAGAAGACATCCTCCTTAGCCATTTCAAAGACGGACTAAATTATGACCTCTATGACGCTTGCCTGCTCCGAGGGGACCCACACCAACTTGAGGAATGGTACATCTTGGCAGAGGAAGCAAAGATCAACATATTGAAGAGACACCGCCGAGGAAAACAATGGAGCCACTCCCCGCCTGAGTTGACACACGAACCAGTGAAACCATCGGCTACAGCCAAGAAGCAAAAGGGGTGTTTCAAGGGCGGAAGAGAAGGGCATCAAGCTGTAGAATGCCGCTCCAAAGCCCCCCAGCACAACCCAGACAGATCCCCAATCAGCAAATCCGGAAAGTCTTCAGCTAAGCCAAAAGAAACTGCCATGAGAATGATGGAAATTGCGGAACCCCCCACTTCTGCTCATCAGGGGGAAAGAACTCTAGCCTACACCGCAGGGCTGGTGGACACCTCAAATGACAGCTCGGAGGGCGAACCCCTGGTAAGTGGACGCATCGCACCCATCCTCAAGACAGTGACTATATTAATTCCCCCCATGCCCGAAGCCGTGAAGGTGAAAGCCTTAATAGACTCTGGCTGCACCCACTGCCTCATTAGCCCGACACTAGTGGGGAATCTGGGCATTCCGTCGAGGAGACTGGAACAACCAATCTCATTTGGCCAATTAGATGGATCCATAGCAGGGGGGGTGCCAGCTACCCTAGCCACTCTACCAATACACCTCTCCCTGGGCAAACATGAGGAGGACATAACGTTTGTGGTGACCCCAGGCATGGAATGCCCAATGATCCTAGGGATGGAATGGTTAAAAAAATGGAACCCCTGGATAAATTGGAGGATGACAGAAATCAAATTCCCGAAGGGGGACCCTATGGACTTAAAACCCCAAGGGGGGCTACCAGAATCAAGAATAGAAAAAGCATCCATGGGAGAGGAAAAGGGACTAACAGAAATACCAGAGGAATACAGAGACCTTGCTGAAGTTTTCAATGAGGAGAGGGCGGATGAGCTCCCCCCACCACCACCGACCCACAGACTGTACCATTGAATTCAAGCCTGGGGCAAAACTCCAGAAGCCCAGATTATACTCCATGAGCCCAAAGGAGAAGGAGGAAATGGAAAGATTCATTAAAAAAAACCTAGAGAGAGGTTTCATTGAGCCAGCCAAGCCTAAAGTGGCTGCCCCAGTCCTTTTTAGAGAGAAGAAGGATGGCTCTTTACGCTTAGGCGTGGATTATAGGGCCCTGAATACAATCAGTGAAAGCAACCTATACCCTCTGCCCCTCATGAAAGACATGCTGTCACACCTCTCAAAAGGGAAATTTTTTCTAAACTAGACCTAAGGGAAGCATACTATCATGTGAGAATTAAAGAAGGGGACGAATGGAAGACCGCATTTAACTGCCCCATGGGGTGCTATCAATTCAAAGTCTTGCCATTTGGATTACAAGGGGTCCCTGCAGTCTTTATGCAAGTAATCAATGATGTTCTAAGGGAGCACCTGTTTAAGGGGGTCCTTGTTTACTTGGACGACATTCTTATCTTCACCGAAACAAAAGAGGAACATGTCAACCTTGTCGGAGCAGTTTTAAAGAAACTGCGAGCCGCCCACCTATATGCCAAACTCTCAAAATGCGAATTCCACCAGGAAAGGATAGACTACCTAGGTTATCGCATATCCCCCCAGGGCATTGAAATGGACCCAGAGAAGGTCAGAGCAGTATTAGATTGGACACCACCCCGCACAAGAAAGCAACTACAAAGTTTCCTGGGCTTTGCAAACTTTTACCGCCAATTCATCCCCTCATTTGCCCAGATAGCTTTGCCCCTCACTAACTTACTAAAAACGAAGGGAGCATCCTCAGTAAAACCTAGCCAGCCACTAACATGGACAATGGAGTGCCAAGCAGCATTTGAGAGACTAAAGAGACTTTTTTTCTGCCAAACCAGTACTAAGGCACCCAGACATGGACAAGCCCTTCGTAATACAGGCAGATGCGAGTGATGTGGCAGTGGGGGCTGTTCTATTACAAGAAAACGATGATGGAGTATTGCAACCCTGTGCGTATTCATCCAAGAAACTAACGGAAACAGAACAGCGCTGGCCCGTATGGGAGAAGGAGGCATACGGGATACGTAATGCATACTGTCGCATTACTCACGTGGCGACAGTTCCTGGAAGGCAACAAAATCCCCTTCCAGGTGTGGACTGATCACAAAAATTTGGAAGCCCTGAAAGCGCCCAGGAAACTCAATCCCAAACAAGCCCGCTGGTCCCAGCATTTTCACCAGTTCCAATTTAAGCTCAAACATTTACCAGGGAGAAAGAACTTCCTGGCAGATGCACTTCAAAGGAACTGGAGCTAACCATAAGAATGGGGCTATTACCTTTCATTTAGTGTTCTTTGAAGTCTCCATCCAGCCAGCAGTAAGGAAAAGGGGGTGGGAGTGTAATGCCTGAGACTGTCGCTGGAAGAGGGGGGTGATTGGGTGGGGCTACTGGGGAACCCCTTAAAACCTTGAATGGGAGAGCTTGGACCCCAAGTCCTGTCTAGAACGCCTGCAACCATTTTCTCTTAATAAAGGATGCCTGTTGGAAAAATTATTCCAAGAGTTCTGTCTTCTTAAGATGCAAAGTGGGGTGGGTCCTTACACTATTTAAGTAATATGAAGTTTGCTTCCAAGGTTATCTGAATTGCCAATCACAGAAGGAAATAAAAGAATGTAAAACTATAGTTATAGAAACAGCTGACAGCCTAATTTCTCCTAAAATTCTTAATGAAAAAAATTAGTCCAACATCAATCCACCATAGCTAAGCTGTACATTTCAACCCAGTACATTTCAGGTGCAAATATTGGAACCGCACATCTAAAACAGGGTCCCCAACCCCTGGACTGTGGCCCACTACCAGGCCTCGAGTCATTTGTAACTGGGCCAAAGAGGTGTCGGGTGAGCATACAGGCACATGCATCCCCACTTGTGCAAGCAATGGGTGGGTATGAACAGCAGACGCACAAGCCTGTTGCTCACACAAATGGAGCGAACCATTCCTTTCCCTCCTCCCCCGCTGGTATGAAAAGCTGGAAAGGTAGGGGAACTCTGATCTAGATCCTATCTAGATATATTTTCCTGTGCTGTCCCGTTCACTCACAAACATAACAGTGGTTTAGTGGGTTTATTAATATTCTCCAGCAATTCCCTTCACCAAAACCTCAGAACTGTCCCAATTAAGTCCAGCCAAAAGAAGGCCAATGCTAGTCCACAGAGCAATGGCCAATGAGTCCATAAGGCATTTGAAAGTTTCCCAAACAAAATAAACCCACCAGGCAAAATTAAATACACAACACAAGAGCGTTCATGAGGCAAGAAAAGTCCAGAGTTTACAAGGCACAATCCAAGTCAAGGCACAGTATCAATCCAAAGCAAGGTAGGGATCACAATGACCAGGAAACATACAGCTAGGAAATGAACATGTTGTTTCTAGCATCATCTCCATCCATCTGCTGCGCTAAATAGCCAGCTTCTGGTACAGCCCATCATGAGGGACGAGGCTGCCTTCCTGCTCCTGCCTTTTCTCTGCCCTATGTGTTCTTGGATCAGGAACAGAAGGCAGTTCCTCTTCCTCATTGCCGATCTGCTGAAGGCATGCTTTCCCTACCTGAAGCCTCATGGCTTTCCTGTTGAATCTGTGCTTCAGCCAGATTGGATCATGCGATGTTACCTATATTAATATCATACTTGTGACTTTTAAATTTTGTTAGATAAACTGAAATTTGCATTACTATGCAGTCTTGTTTACCCAGCCTGGATATACAGTTCAAAATTTATAGTATTATCCCCAAAATATTACTGCACTACTTTGAATTTCAAACATTCATAACACGTAAAAGTCTTAGAACTGATAGATGGGATATACTTAATTTTTTAAATGAAAAATTAAACTATCAGGCTTGTGAGGTTTTATTGAAATAATTAATCATTCTCTATTGCAATTCTGGTCTAGTTTTCATATTAGAATAGACTCAATTAGCATAGATGCTATTTATGCTGGGAAATATATGGCTACTACACATGTGTTCCTATTTATTATACTGGGCTACTCAGGATCTTGCATTTCATAGATTCTGGTATCATTCTTCATTTGTTTAGGATGATGCTTGATGACGTTGTTTTGCAATGATTCTTCTTCCCAAAGTTTTGTTCTAAAAAAATTGTGCCAGATGACTGCTGCTCCATGCCATAAGTTTTATTTAATTGTAACGATAGACACATCTTCTCAAGATAAAAACACAACAAACATTAGTATCAATGAATGACAATGACAAGCACATCACTCAGAATATACTGACTTATTCAGCATTCTAAAATGTGAAACCTGAAGAAAATTAAGAAAAGCATTTTGATTTGGGGGGGGCTTTCCTGAAGGGCTATAGTGAGGTACTTGATGGACTTCTCTGGCAAAATGTTTCATATCAAAAGCATTTGATTCCAGCAGTACATACCAACTTTACCTCACAAAATTGGACAATGGAGAAGGGATTTTAATGTCAGTCATCAAGTGCAGGTAATCTAGTGTGGCTCCCACATTCCTGAAGGATTCATTCTATCTCCCTTATACTGTCTCTCATTTGATGAGATGAAGGCACTGTTGGAACCTGGTTTGAAGAATGGTTCCTGGCCCATGTTCATGCTGTGGCTAGGAGTACATGAAGATGAGGCCAAAACTAGTGTAGGATATTGCAAATAAAGAGTGAATGATTTCATTTATTTACCACTATTCTCATTACATGATCTAAGGCTAGATCCTGAGATCTTGGAACTGAGGTCTCAAAATCTCTAGCAAAAAGTTAGTACTAGTTCTCTAAGATAGGGCTTTTCAACCAGTGGTACGGGTACCACCTGTGGTACATTGTCACCTGGCAGGTGGTACGCGACCATCTTAGAAAAGTGGTAGTGGGGGAGGGGAATGAGCTGAACCGGTGGCAGCACTGCACAAGCCTGAGCGAGAGATGGCTGGAGCTGCAGGGCTGTCAGGGCTCAGCAGAAGCACCAGGATCAATGCCACTTTCTAGCTGATCGGCGCTTCTTCGGGGCTGTCAGGGTTCAGTGGAAGCGCCAGGATCAGCACCAGGCTCCAGCTGGAGCTCAGCGCTGATCCTGGCACTTCTGCTGAGCCCAGAAGAAGCGCTGATCAGCTGGAATGTTGCAGCATCTCCAGGGTCTTGTGATTTACATTCAGATGCTTGGCATCTGATTCATATTTATGATAGTCACAGTGTCCCAGGGTCATGTGAAGTGACCAAAACCTGCTGTAACCACGCAGCAGACGGGGGGAATAAAAACCAAACACCCCCACACACCACGCCCGCTGCCAATCCTCAACAGAAATGCTCACAACAATGAAAACCTCGGACAGGAGGAAGAGCGCCGCAGGCAGGTGTCTTGCTCGGCTGTGCCTTGGGGGGCACTTTTTTCAATGCTATTGTAACTTTGAACAGTCACTAAGCGAACTGTTGTAAGTCGAGGACTATCTGTACTTTATCACTTTTTTCCTTTTTGGGGGGGGGTCATCAAGTTTTTGACACCTTGCTAGGTGACTGGTGGTACTTGGATGTTGCTATACCTTAAAAATGGTACAATGGGTGAAAAGGTTGAAAAGCCCTGCTCTAAGACTTTGCAGAATGGCTTATGCTATAGCAACAGTACCGGAAGCAGCAGCAATAGGACAAGATACAGCACATATCATAACGTCATGGTGTAAATTCTTTGGCTTCAGTGGGCAATGTGGTGTTCATCTGTGACTAATTATAATACCATAAGAAATACATACAGTAAAGCCATAATTTGATTTTTTTTTCCTTTTTCTCTTTTTCTTTTTGGGGCTGGTTTCAGGAAACATTTTCCTTCAAGTTTAACCACTCAGTATGTGGTAGTGCAAATTTATTTATTCATATATTTATTTATTTTATTAACTTTATATGCAGCCCATCTTACCATCAAGTGATTCTGGGCAGTTTACATCATAAAAACAGTAATAGAAAATTTTAAAACATTAAAAATAAGAGCATTAACAAAAACAGCTTTTCAAAACAATATTCTGTAAGCTTGTTCAAAAAATATCCCCTTACAGAATAATGCGTAGCTAAATATGTAACCCCCTTTATGGATTACTGCCTTGTCGTGGCGAAGGGGCTTGCGTAACTCAATGAAGCTATAAGCTATGCCGTGCAGGGCCACCCAAGATGGACAGGTCATAGCAGAGAGTTCTGACAAAATGTGATCCACTGGAGAAGGAAATGGCAAACCACTCCAGTATCTTTGCCATGAAAACCCCATGGACAGTACTAAAAGGCAAAAAGATATGATGCTGGAAGATGAGCCCCTCAGGTCAGAAGGTGTCCAATATGCTACTGGGGAAGAGCAGAGGGCTAGTACTAGTAGCGCTAGTGCTCTGTAGCCAAAGATGGAGAAGCTGTATACAGTCAGTAAAAACAAAACCAGAAGCTGACTGTGGCTCAGATCATGAGCTTCTCGTTGCAAAATTTAGGCTTAAATTGAAAAAAGTAGGGGAAAGCACTAGGCCACTCAGGTATGAACTAAATCATATTCCTGGTGAATATACAGTAGAGGTGACAAATAGATTTAAGGAATTAGATCTGATAGACAGAGTGCCTGAAGAACTATGGATGGAAGTTCGCAACATTGTACAAAAGGTAGCAACTAAAACCATCCCAAAGAAAAAAAAATGCAAGAAAGCAAAATGGCTGTCTGAGGAAGCTTTGCAAATAGCTGAGGAAAGAAGGGAAGCGAAAGGCAAAGGAGAAAGAGAAAGATACACCCAATTGAATGCAGAATTCCAGAGAATAGCTAGAAGAGATAAGAATGCCTTCTTAAATGAACAGTGCAAAGAAATAGAAGAAAACAACAGAACAGGGAGGACCAGAGATCTCTTCAAGAAAATTGGAGATATGAAGGGAACGTTTCATGCAAAGATGGGCATGATAAAGGACCAAAATGGCAGGGACCTAACAGAGGCAGAAGAGATTAAGAAGAGATGGCAAAACTACACAGAAGAACTATACAAGAATGAGCTTAACGTCCCAGATAACCACAATGAGATGGTCACTGACCTCAAACCAGACATCCTAGAATGTGAAGTGAAATGGGCCTTAGAAAATCTGAGCAACAACAAAGCTAGTGGAGGTGACAGTATTCCAGCTGAGCTATTCAAAATCTTAAAAGACGATGCAGTAAAAGTGCTACACTCAATTTGCCAGCAAATTTGGAAAACTCAACAGTGGCCACAGGATTGGAAAAGGTCAGTTTACATTCCAATTCCAAAGAAAGGCAATGCCAAAGAATTTTCAAACTATCGCACCATTGCACTCATTTCACATGCTAGTAAAGTTATGCTTAAAATCCTACAAGCTAGACTCCAGCAGTATGTGGATCGAGAACTACCAGAAGTAAAGGCAGGATTTCGAAGAGGCAGAGGAACTAGAGATCAAATTGCCAACATACCCTGGATCATGGAGAAAGCTAGGGAGTTCTAGAAAAACATCTACTTCTGCTTCATTGACTATGCAAAAGCCTTTGATTGTGTGGATCACAACACATTGTGGCAAGTTCTTAAAGAGATGGGAGTACCAGACCATCTCATTTGTTTCTTGAGAAACCTATATGCGGGTCAAGAAGCAACAGTGAGAACTGGACACGGAACCACTGATTGGTTCAAAATTGGAAAAGGAGTCCGGCAAGGCTGTATACTGTCGCCCTGCCTATTTAACTTATATGCAGAGCACATCATGAGAAAGGCAGGGCTAGATGAATCAAAAGTTGGAATTAAGATTGCCGGGAGAAATATCAACAACCTAAGATATGCAGATGATACCACTCTAATGGCAGAAAGTGAAGAGGAACTAAAGAGCCTCTTGATGCGGGTGAAGAAGAGAGTGCAAAAGTTGGCTTGAAACTCAACATTAAGAAAACCAAAATCATGGCATCGGCCCTCTCAATTCCTGGCAAATAGATGGGGAAGAAATGGAGGTAGTGACAGATTTTATTTTTCTGGGCTCCAAGATCACCTCAGATGGGGACTGCAGCCAAGAAATTAAAAGACACTTGCTCCTGGGAGGAAAGCTATGGCAAATCTAGACAGCATTCTAAAAAGCAGAGACATCACCCTGCCAACAAAAGTACGTAGAGTCCAGGCCATGGTTTTCCCAGTTGCAATGTATGGCTGTGAAAGTTGGACCATAAGAAAGGCTGAGCGCCAAAGAATTGAGGCCTTTGAACTATGGTGCTGGAGAAGACTCCTGCGAGTCCCTTGGACTGCAAGGCGTTCAAACCGGTCAGTCCTAGAAGAGATCAACCCCGACTGCTCTTTAGAAGGCCAGATCCTGAAGTTGAAACTCAAATACTTTGGCCATTTAATGAGAAGGAAGGACTCACTGGAGAAGGGCCTAATGCTGGGAAAGATTGAGGGCAATAGAAGAAGGGGATGACAGAGAATGAGATGACTGGATGGAGTCACTGAAGCAGTAGGTGTTGAGTCCTTGGCAAAAAGCAGACGCGAGAAGCAGTTGTAGTTCTCAGGTTTCCTTTTATTCTGTGTTCAGCTTACAAGAGAAGGCTTCAGCAACGCCCAAAATGTCCTAGCCTCTTATATAGGCAGTTCCCGGGTCAATGTGTTACTGCCTGCAAACGCCCCGAGCCCGTTTGCAAGGCTCGGGACATAACACCCCTTTCCCCCGGGCTAAGACTACTACCAACATACAATCATTTCTTGATGCAGTGTTCTACTCCCCAGTGCTCCTACTGTTTACTGGCTTTTGTTTGGCCAGCAATGTTATGTAATCCTCTAAGTATTTAGGAGATTTCCTTGCTCTCTGTGACCTCCTCAACTCTGGGTTTCTGACAGGTGTTCCCTGACTGAGGGGAGGCGTGAGCCTGTTCTCCTTATCATGCCTTAGTGCCTTCCAAGGACTGTGCCCCGATGCCTGGCCTGCTTGCTCGCCCACCGGGCTCGTCAGGCCAGGACTTCTGTCACTTTGTGACCTGGTTGACCTGCCTAGCTGTAGGCCCTCGGGCCCCTTGAAGTGATAGCCACTGCTGGGCGTCTCTATAGAACCTCCTAGGTCCATCCAAGACCTGTCAGGAGGCTGTCCAATCCCTAAGCCCCATTCTGTGTCCGGGCTCGTGTGGGTCTCTGTACCTTCCCAAAACTCAGTTACTCCCTGATGTGGGCTAGAGGTGTTGCGGTCGGGACTTGGTTCCTCGACCACCTCCCTGTAAGTTTGACCCCCTGTAGGACTTGGGGTAAGGTCAGGCCAACTCTGGGGATTATGTGCCAGCTCTCTTGCGGGGTATGATTTATTGGGATGCTCCCGGGTATCCTCCCTGACTGGAGTACTGTGCTGTGCAGGTGAATAGTGATTGTACCCCCGGGGTGACTCCCTGGCTGGAGTAGGCGTGAATGCCTGGTGGTTGGATAGGCTCTTAGAATTCCTGTTTGGGGCACTTGCGGAATCTTGGAATGGGCCGTTTGTGGCTCCATGATTGGAGGTGGGCAGCAGCTCGTGCCCCTCCCTTTGCTCTAAAGGGTCCCCCTCCCCCCTGGAAAAGACCCAGGAGTCTCATCTGAAAGGTCCCGCCTAGGGCGGAGTTGGTCGATGTGCCGACGCAGGACACGACCGTTGTCCAGGGCTACCTCGTAGGAGAGAGGACCTGTGACCCTGGAAATAGAAGCGGGGACCCATGTATGACCAGGCCCGTAATTGCGAGTCCAAACCGGGGCACCCACAAGTAGTTGTCTAGGTGCCCTAGGATGTGAGGTAGATGAAGGCAGTCTGTCCGGATGCAACCGGTCAAGCTTCGTAGTAAGTTTGCGCCCCCAGCGAAGTTCAGCTGGGCTTCTCCCTGTAGAAGTGGACGGTGTGGTGCGGTAAGAAAGGAGAAAGTCAGCCAACCTGTGATGCCAGTCCCCATAGGTGAGTCTTTTCAAGGCGTCCTTTGTGATGCGGACCATGCGTTCAGCCATACCGTTGGTGGACGGGTGGAAGAGTGCAGACGTGGCATGACGAATCATGTTAGCCTGTAAGAAAGCTTGGAATTCGGAGGAAGTAAATTGAGGGCCGTTGTCAGAGACGATGACATCTGGGAGCCCGTGTGCAGCAAATATCCCCCTCAGTACCTGAATAGTCTTTGCAGTGGTGGTGGATGAGACAGGTACAACCTCAAGCCATTTTGAATGACTGTCAACGAGGACCAAGAAGAACTGGCCCTGAAAGGGCCCAGCGTAGTCAATGTGCACCCTAGACCATGGGGACTGTGTATCCTCCCATCTATGCACAGGAGCTTGGGGCATCTCTGGGCGAGAGCGCTGGCACAGGTGGCATGCATGCACCTTAGCCTCAATGTCCTTATCTAAACCAGGCCACCACAAGTGGCTGCGCGCAAGGGCCTTCATGCGAACAATGCCAGGATGACCCTCGTGGAGGGACTCTAAGATCCTAGTCCTCATTGAGGTGGGAATGACAACTCTGTTTCCCCAAAGCAGACAACCCTGA
The DNA here is from genome assembly GCF_016545835.1 of Crotalus tigris. Taxonomy (NCBI): domain Eukaryota; kingdom Metazoa; phylum Chordata; class Lepidosauria; order Squamata; family Viperidae; genus Crotalus; species Crotalus tigris. The sequence goes on along the minus strand of NW_024096646.1, from coordinate 522,606 downwards.
GAAGTGGACAACTCGTTCCTTTTGGACCAGAAACTCTGAAACTCAGGACTAGGGCAGTGCTCAGGCCATCCAGACAAAACCCAAGAAAGGACACGTGAAAGTGTGTGATCTGTGCCTGTTTCAGCGGCGACATCCCTGGCATTCAGAGGGGACTCGGGCAAGGCTTGGATGGATAGAATGTTGACAGCTGGCGCAGGGTCAGCTTCTACTACTGGCAGGGGCAATCTACTGAGGCCATCAGCATGGCCCATTTCTTTCCCAGGCTTGTGGAGTAAGGAAAAATCATATGCAGACAGAAAAATAGACCACCTAAGCATTCTAGGGGAAATGATTTGGGGAGTTTGTTTACGTGTGGTAAACAGCCCCAGCAGAGGCTTATGTTCAGTGATGACCATGAAATGCCTGCCATACAAGAAATCATGGAATTTTTTAATTCCAGCGACAACAGCCAGAGCCTCCCTGTCTATCTGAGCGTAGTTGCGCTCAGCAGAAGACAGTGTTCTGGAGTAATATGCAACAGGAACCTGAGTTCCATCAGACCTGAGGTGGCTCAGGACGGCTCCTACCCCGTAAGGGGAAGCATCACAAGCGATGCACACAGGAAGGGACTCATTGAAGTGTGCAAGTACACTGTTAGAAGTGAGTAAGGCCTTGACCTCATTGAAACTAGCCTCATGTGTTTGTGACCATTGCCACACTGCTTGTTTGTCTAATAGCCTGTGAAGAGGCTCAGCTACACTAGCTTTATGTGGAAGAAAGGAATTGTAGAAATTCAGGAGGCCCAGAAAGGCCTGAAGTTCGGCCTTAGACTTTGGCCTAGGTGCTTCTAAAATGGCAGTTAGTTTGGATTCAGCAGGGTGAATCCCAGCAGCATCAATTTTGAATCCCAGAAATTCAGTAGAAGGCACCCCAATTTTGCATTTGTCTCTTTTGAGCTTGAGGCCTGTTTTCCTGAATCTTAACAGAACAGCCCTTAGCCTTTCAGCTAGAATGTGTGTGGAGTCTCCTGCAATTAAGACATCATCAAAGTAGGGGCAAACCCCCGGTATGCCCCGTAGTGTGTTTTCCATTACGCTTTGGAAAATCCCAGGAGCGACATTCACTCCAAACTGTAGCCTTTTTACCTTAAAGGCTCCCCTGTGGGTCACAATAGTCTGAGCTATAGCAGCAGCATCATCAACAGGCAGCTGTTGATACGCTTGAGCTAGGTCAAGCTTTGCAAAAACGCGCCCCCCCTTGAGGGAGGCCAGAATATGACTGACCACAGGAACAGGATAGGCATGTTGCTGCAATGCCTTATTAAGAGTGCATTTGTAGTCAGCACAAATGCGAATGTCCCCATTTGCCTTTAGAGGCGTGACAATGGGGGTCTCCCAAGGGCTGGAATCAACAGGTTCTAGGATTCCCTGTTGGATCAGTTTGTCTAACTCAGTGTCAATTTTACTCTTTAAAGCAAAAGGGACCCTTCTTGCTTTAATTCTAATGGGTGTGACAGTGGGGTCTAGTTTTAAGGACACAGGAGGTCCCTTGAATGTGCCCAGCTGGGGCTGAAGACATCTGCAAATTCTTTGCAGACTTCCTGTAGGTCGAGTGTTTGTAAGCTGTTGAGCCCTGTGACGTGTATCCCCAAGGCTTCAAACCAATCGAGTCCTATGAGACTCGTTCGTTCACCCCCTACTACTAATAGGTCTAGTGGACCTTCAAAATTCTTATACTGTACGTTAAGGGTGGCCTCCCCCTTAACACACACTCTCGAATTTTGAAAGTCTGTTAACACAATGTCTGAAGGCCTTAATTTAGCCTGAGTTCCACTGCCGGAACAAATCTTCCTAAATGTATGTAAGGATATGATTGAAAGGGCAGACCCCGTGTCTAGTTCCATAGTTAATGGAACCCCTTGTAGCTTCACCTTGAGTGACAGCTTTTTCTTGATGGGCTTGTGTGTGCCTGTCCTGAAGATGCTTCTTCGCGAAGCGCAAAAACCTACCCTATTCTGGCTGGGGACCCTGGTACCTTTCAGGCGCAGTTCTTCCTGAGGTTGTACCTTTCGTCGGCCCAGACACACAGCTGCAATATGTCCTTGTTTCCCGCACGCCCGGCAGATAGCGGAGCGGAACTTGCAGTCGGTTCTCCTGTGGCGACCTCCACAGCCGATGCACTTGAGGGGAACTGCAGAGCTTCCTTTCTGATTCCCTTCCTTCGTGGGGTGGAGACGGTCGACTTCCTCATCCGGATCCTCCTCGGAGTTCCCTTGGACGTCCTCTTGGTGCACGGATGCAACATCTGGACTGTTCCTGATCGGCCGCATGTTTTTGACGGCGCCGCCTGCTGCTTCTTCTGCGGTGACCTCTCTTAAGGCATCTTGGAAGGACAAGTCTTCTTTGGCGAAAAGCCTCTGTTGTAGATCTCGATGCCTTAAGCTGCACACAAATCGGTCCCTCAGTCGTTCTTCGAGGTCCTTGAACTCGCAGTGCTTGGCGGCCTTCCTCAATGCGGCGATGTATTCTTTGGCCGACTCACCAGATTGTTGATCCCTCTGCTCGAAGGTGTGGCGCCATGCGATGACGGACATCTTGGGCTGGAAGTGCTCCTTCAATAGCTTCCTTAGATCTGCGTAGCTGACAGACTCTAATGGGACAGGTGCTGCAAGGTTCTCTGCGATTTCGAAGGCGTCTTGACCGCAGACACAAAGCAGGGTGGCAGCCTTCAAGCTATCTTCCCTCACTTGGTTCACCTTGAGGTAATTTTCCACCCTGGCTACGTAGGACTCCCACCGCTCTGGATGTGAGACGTCGAACTCCGAAAGCCTTCCACCCTTTGCCATTTCAGGAGACGGGTCTATCAGCCAGCCTACCCCCGAATGCGCACTGGATTTGGCGGGTAGCTGCCGAGTCAACGCCGTTCCGTCGTTCCGCCGCTCAGGACTCACTTGGGTAAGCTTACACCTCTTCCTTTCCAGGCGATGTAAGGCATCCCACCTTCGTCGCCAGTGTTGAGTCCTTGGCGAAACGCAGACGCGAGAAGCAGTTGTAGTTCTCAGGTTTCCTTTTATTCTGTGTTCAGCTTACAAGAGAAGGCTTCAGCAACGCCCAAAAGCTCCTAGCCTCTTATATAGGCAGTTCCCGGGTCAATGTGTTACTTTTCCCGCGCCAGCACCCGCGCATGTGCACAGGCGCTGGCGACAGCCTGTCTGGTCCCGGGACTGCCTGCAAACGCCCCGAGCCCGTTTGCAAGGCTCGGGACATAACAGTAGGTGTGAACTTAAATGGACTCCAGAAGATGGTGGAGGACAGGAAGACCTGGAGGAACGTTGTCCATGGGGTCGCGATGGGTCGGACACGACTTCGCAATTAACAACAACAAAATATGTAACATAGTTTACATTTACTTTGAAATAACTCTTATATCTGAGTCTTTTTTTATAATCAGAAATAGAAATGAAATCCTATTCATCTCACTGACATGCATTAAAACTAGAGCTGGCTTAAATGGCCTTTTGAAATTCTCCACAAAATCTGTGAACACGTAATGGAACGTATATGTTTCCTGATTTCTTTAGGTGAAGAAAACATTCAACAACAATATACCAAGGACATAACTCCCCCATGGGCAGTAACAATAAGCCCATTGTAAAAGCCCCAGGCAAGAAAATTCCATATTAGTTCATCTGAAGCATAAAAAACCAGAGACCAGGGATTCTCAACCTTGATCTCTTCAAGAAGTGTGGAATTCCAACCACCAGTCTGCTGGCTGGGGAATTCTGGAATTCTTGAAGTCCACACATCTTGAAAGTGGCCAAGGCTGAGAAACACTGCTATGGATTACTGAAGAAATGAATGCATAATGAAAGACAGCAGAAATACCCATGGATTTATTCATATATCACTTGGGAAATCTGTAGCTAAATAACTCAAGAACCCCACATATTCCTATGAAATTTTTCCCAAATTCTCTTCTCCTTTGAAATAATTTATTCTTTTCAACTGAATGAAAAGTGGTGCCTAAAAGGAAAGAGAATTTCTTGTCTAACATTAATTAAAATGATAATGAGAAAAAAAAGGTTAACCACTCTGGATCCATGGTTAGAAGGGAAAATCAATTTAAATTTAGTATCCTAAATTTAAGTTTCCTAAGTATCCTGTTATGATTCCTGTATATATATACAGGAATCATAGACAGTTTGTACCTCAGATCTTAGATTCTGTGGGAACCAGCTGGTGTTTTACTGTTTTTTTGTTTGATTCATATAACTGAATACCTAGATAAATTATTTGGTTATCTGGAGAAATGCAGACAGATAATTGTAGACTTTAATCTTGATAACTTAATTTTTCTCCATTTCTATATTAAAATGTATTTTAAGTCTTCCTACTCAATCCACTGAATGGGGCTTAAGACTGCTACCATAAAAATGCACTACTATCAGTCTCTGTTCCAAATGTGCAAAGACTGGATGCATTTCTTTTTCCTGTTTGCGTGCTTTTCTTTGAAATTACACCCACTCAAAAATGTACAGGGAAAAACCTGCCACAGACTTTTTAGCAAGAAAACTGTCAACTTATCATCTAAATGTCTGGCTTGCACAAACATTTATCTGCTTGCACCACTGGCCAAAACAAAAAATGAAAACTCAATTACTCATTCCCACTGTAAGCATTTTCCAATGTTCTAATCTTTTTATCCAACTTCCCCTGTACAACAACCTTTCAGTTATGTCGGATTGACATCTACTATTCCCAGCTTCGTTCCTCAATCTGGCTATTAAGTCAATTTACTGTATATGGTTATTTGGTTTGATTTGGCTTGGCTTGACATGCTGTATGCACCTATCAGAGATTGGTGTTATGTGTGAACTGGGACACAATAGCTGATTCAGCAATCAGTTTGTTTAGTGATCATTCTAAGTTACAACAGCATTGAAAAAAGTGGCTTATGACTATTTTTAACACTTACCACCATTGCAGCATCCCCCTAGTCATGTGATCAAAATTCAGATGCTTGGCAACTGGTTCATAAGTATTGACAGTAGCAGCATCCCAGGGTCATGTGATCACCTTTTGCAACCTTCTGACAAGCAAAGTCAAAGTGAAGCCAGATTCACTTAACAATCGTGTTACTAACTTAACAACTGTGGTGATTCAATTAACGACTGTGGCAAGAAAGGTCATAAAATGGGGCAAAACTCACTTAACAACTATTTTGCTTAGCAACAGAAATTTGGAGCTCAATTGTGCTTGTAAGTTGAGAACTACCTATAGTTTAAAAATGGCTTAATAACATTTGGTTAAGGGAAATGCCAAATCAGAGCTTCATACAGCAGCTGTGTGACTCCCTGAGACAAAGCATGAGCCCTCTAAAAATAACTAAAATAGAATCAGAAGGATCAAAATGTGCAATACTGTGATCTACTGCAACAGTAACTTTTTGAACAAGAAGAAACTGAATCTGAATAATGGTAATTATCAGATGGTTAGAAGTAAAATAGATGTTTTCATTCGGTGTATCTTAAAATTTATTATTTTATTTCTAAATACCATTTTTTCTATAATAGGATAAGTATGAGTCTCATAGTACAGATGGCCAAGTTAGCAAAAATCCCCCCCACACCACTTCAAGTAACCATCTCTTACCTCTTTATCAGAGCCTGGCCTGGAACAATAGACAACTTCTATTTTACTAGGTCTTTTTATTAGATCTCTTTGGACCACATCCACACAAGTTTAGTAAGAATCATAGGGGAATAGTGTTGTGCAGCTTAAGTACAAAAAACATGGATTAAAAAATCCCTTCACTTATTTAGAGTTTTTTAGGCTTCTGGCCATTGAGAAGAGGCAGTTTCCAAGTATGTGTACTTGTGTGGGGGGGGGGGAGGGTACAGATTTTCTTAAATCCAGGATTTTTACTGATTTGCACACTCCTGGAGTTTTTTAACTGTTCTCTCTTCACAGTGTTTTTAGTTTTTCTTTTCTTTTATTTTTTTGAAAAGCTGAAAATAATGTGGGGAAAAACATCTATAAGAAATGGCAGGAAATTTTAAGCCACAATATCCATAGACACCTGCCTTGCTTTATGTGCCTAAAAAGGTCCAGAGAGCTTTGACCTGCACCAAAAAAAATGTTTTCTCTTATTTAAATGTAATGAAAGTGTTTCGCTTTCCTCTTATTTAAATGAAATTAAGTGTTTTTGCTACTTAAATTAGTTTTTGTTAAGTACCCCAAATCACCCAAAATTAGGACAGCATCGTTTAGCTCTCAAATGTTCTAATCACCCAAACTTTAGATAAAATCTCCACTTATAGGTTTGGCTTCATGTCTTGGCCTTTTCGCATATCAGAACTGTGATAATTATAAATATGGAAATTAATGCAGTATATTAATTATATATTACCATTAAGGATAATAATTTGCAGTTTTGTTAGCAAGATTTTTCAGAAGTGGTTTCTTGGGGCTGACAGAAATGTCACCCAGTTGGCATTTTGCCTAAGGGGAGACTAGAACTCATGGACTCCCAGTTGCTAGCCTGATGCCTTAACCATTATGCCAAATTGGCTCTCCCAGAATTGTAATTAAGTATGGTAATTAATTCTAGCATAACTCTTTAATAACAAAAAAGATTAATTAGAAGCTTTCAAGCCTCCGTCCAACTATCTGACTCTATGCAATGCAATTCTATCAGTGTCTACTCATGAATGTCAGTCCACCACTTGTGCCTTTCCCTGAAACACCATGGATCTGGAACAGCTTTTCTCCTCCAAGCATTAGATCAGATCTCAAAGCTGCTAAATTTTCATAAAGCTATAAAGACAGCTTTTCAATATGCCATCAGGATTTAATATATTTATTTATTTATTTATTGTTGCTGGGGGATGTTGAATGGAATTTGATTATTAATCAATGTGCTGAGTTTGTAATAATAAATTGTTATGCATCTGTTTTAGTCCAATTACTCTATTAGGCATACAATAATTCAGAGTTTCTTATGAGTCTATTATATGAGTCTATATATTATATGAGTCTATTCTTGTAAGTCTACTTACAAGCCCAGTAAAATAAATAAGTAAAACTCATCTTCTACTTCTATTCAGCCCTAGATATGAATCCTGTTGGTCCAAAACTGTATGAATTTCCAGCACTGCCAGTTCTCAGTCACTCTTTTCATGTTTTTCCTCTGCTTCAGAGCATGGTATGGAAAATGGTTGTCGAAAAGGTCATCTACAAACTGTGGGCAAATAAATGCATATTATTTGACAGAAGAGATAATTAGCATACTCCATTGTCTGCAAGAGAAAATATTTGTCTATTGTGGTTTACACCTAGATCCGTAAAATATCTTTAAAGGTTAAAGCCTAATAATAACACTGCCATGTAATTTCCTGTAAACATAACACTACAAAATTAGAAGATTGTAGTCAGTGATGGCATTCAAATATGCTCAGTCTCCCAAAGGCTACTCAAAGATCTGTGTCCTTGGAAGGCAAAGCAGAAATGAGGAAACACAGAGAGTTTGCTTGCAGTTCTGGGGAAGACCTTTAGGAGCCTGGGAAAAATCACTTGAGGCAGTGGCTTCCTCGTAGGAGAGGTGTAGAAGACAAGACAAGAATCATTTGCTTCTAAAGAGACCTCCATAGGAACAATTAGAAAATTTAGCCAGGAAATCAGTTTTTCCCTTGAAGATTTATGTGATATGGACAGAAAGAAAATGAAAGAATGTTCATATATCAGAATGTTCATATATCATTCACCAATGCCTGGGAAAGCTGTTTGTTAAATATCTCTTGCCTCCATTTTCCTTAACAGAAGGGTGCCTATCTAGCCATCTTGCTCTACCTGCTCCTGAAGACAAACCAATGGCTGAGGCATTTCAGCTCTTTGGACTGTTTTGGGTTTTATTGTTTTGGTCAAGAGTGTTTGAAATAGTTCATCACTTTGAATGGTTTGGCTATATATAAAAGTAACTGGTGGATCATATTCTTCCCTCTCCACAGAAACATATGCCCATAGATACAAACTGGAGTGACCTTGCTATATTTCCTGCAAAAGGATTGGGGGTTGCGGGTTTTTTAAACTGCTTAATTCGACACTTATTCAGTATTTAGATTAATTCAATTAATTCAGATAGTTATTTTGCCCAAATTGTACAATAAATAGGTTTACACCAGAATTTGCTGGATAAAATGATTTCATATATGCATATATGCATCTGCATGTCTAGGTCCAAATGAATTCAAGGATTTTTATTCCCTATGGGCATAGCATTAAATTTTTAATTATGGTTTGCAGTAGATTTAATTATGTTTTATAATCCACTCAATCATGCCGAAAATGTTAAGACAAAAAAGAAGAAACCAGTCATCAAATGTGGGCAGCATAATCCCAGGTATGTCTTTTTCAAAAGTGAAGCCTATTAAGATCAATGGCTTTTATAAATCTGTGTCTATGAAATTTGGGCACTGGATTTCAGCTCCAGTGCATTTTATTGTGTTGTTACATTGATACCTAAGGAAAGAGGAAAGAACAAAGATTAGGGAAGTGTTGACTTGAAACTTTTAGACCACAGCACATTAGAAGGTATAAATTAAAAATTATTGAATAGAAATGTATTTGTAATCTACTATTTTAAAAATCCTCTTCTCACCCTTATGGGTGGTCTGTATCTTCTTCAATCTTAGTACCTCGAACAGAGGCCTGGGAATTGGAGGGTTTTGCACAGGATCTTAGTTGTTCCTAGCATTGAACTCTTCTGGACAGATGTTTCTGGGAGCCTCTCTTCCAGCTTAAGAGTCACAGCCTGCAGTGCTCCTACCATTACTAGGACCACATTGACATTTACTTTCCACATCCTCTCAAGTTCCCCTTTCAGGGCCTGGTACTTCTCCAGCTTGTCTTTGTCTACTACTACGATATCTGGTTGATTGGCCAGTAGCTGCCTATCTGTCTGGATCTGGAAATCTCACAGAATATTAGCCATCTTATTTTCACAAGCTTCTGTGGGACTCCCATCTAGACCTAGAAGGGTCTAGCCCAAATTCTAGTATGCCAGCTATTTGTTTTGCTGTTCAGTGTATGCTGTTCCTGCCACTCTGTCTCTGAGGTCTCTTTGCATAGTTTGCACCTTGGGTTCTGTCTAGTGTGGTAGACCTCTGTTTCTATAGACCTGGTGCTTAATGCCTGGTCCTATGATGCTATGATCAGTTTATCAGTGCCTCTTTCCAGTCACTGGTAGGATTTCCTAATGTCTGTTACCTTAGCTATTTGTCCATGCAAGCTCTTGGCTTGCAATGGCACTTCCTCTGCTTGAACTTTCTCTCACATCTGCTGCTGCCTCAGGCATTCTCTCAACAGTTCATCTTTGGGTGCCAACTCACTGGTGTACTCTGCATTTCATCCTCAACAGTGGCTTCCTGGACTCCAACTGCCCTATTTCCATCTGGTGTACAGTCTCTGGGTGTGTATATATATATGTGTATGTGTTGGTTATAATACTGATGAGAAGGAAGAGAAAAGTAAAAATATAATAAAAAAAGAGAAAATAAATATATAAAGGTGATTTCCAACCTTCATTACAAGTATAAACAAATTTAATGTCTCTTCATCCCCTCTAGGATTACAAATATTTATCTCTTAATCCCATACCCCATCAGTTATCTATAAATAAATCCACAAAACAGAAAGCCCATAAAGGCTTGCCAGAAGTAACAATATATCTTGTTTTAAATGTAATCTAATATACCAACTTTATATTCTGTCCCTTTACTTCTAACAGTCTTAATTCTAGTTCATTCAAATATTGTTGTAGGATTTGATCTCTCTCTCCCTCTCTCTTTTGCTTTGTCCCATTGCACTAAGTTCTTCAAGGCTTTAACAAATCTCTTTTGTAAATCCAATAAGAAAACATTATGCAGGCCACTCTCATGGTTTGCCATTTGTATTTCTGTTTTAAATTTTGAAACCTTATCCAGTTGTTTTTATTTGTTTGTTTGTTTCTGGCAGATCCATTGAAATGTTCTAAGTCATTCTCTTGGCCTGTTTGTGTCATGGTTCCGACAAAGCAGAACTCCAAGGCTTGCAAATTCCTCAAAGAACATGTTTATTAGTTACAAAGTATTGGCACATCAAAAGTGAAACCAAGTCTGAAGACACACGTAACAATTCCCCAATACAAAGTTAAGAAATCCCACTCCTGTTCCTTTATATTGCATCTTATTTTGTCACAAGCTGAAAGAATGGTTTCATGTATTGATTTCAACATGGAAAGGATTTTTTCCTGATCTTCATTCATATTCTCTTGATAGTATGTTAAGTTGAAGACTTTAGAATCAAACATTAAAATAGTTTTTTGTTTTTTATAGCTAGGTATGGGAAATCTATTTCACGTGTTATAGGTGGTCTTTATAGTAGAAATTGTTTGTCAAGTAAGAGTTTATATTCTAAGGTATTTCATCATCTCATGTGATAACATATGCTTCTTATGTAAAGAAATAGGAAAGCAATTCCCCACGTATAGCTCTGAAAGTCAGTAAATGTTTACATTCATAGTTCCTGCAGGCTAGATATGCCGCCCAAAAGTTCCTTCTTTGCAGCTGAGTTTTTCACAGATGGTAACTGTCAAGGTCAGAGAAGTTTTTTTCTGGAGTCTGGGCTTCAAACCAAGTCTTTTTTAAGCAATAACAAATTATAATGCCATACTTCACCACAAGACGTCACCGATGCCATTTAAAGTTTTTTAAGTCCAAGGTTTTTATGATAGCTTTTCAAGTCTTATTTCTTTTTTTTAGATAAAAACAAACATCTCCAGTAAGAATAGGAACACTTTTAGTCCCCGTGTTTCCAAAGCATATACATCCAATTAGATTAAAATTGTTCTTATAGTTGCTCTGTTTCCTCTGGGTAGTTAGTCGCCGCTGTTCTTGGAGCATGGGGCAGAAATTCCTTTCCCTCTCTCCTCATAGGGAGAATAATACTTTGGGCAGCTTTTACAGGAAAAAATACTTGTCTTAAAGAGAAGATTAGATCTCACCCAGTTTCATCCAAATTGCTCTAAAGGTGCTTGGGGGTGATTTTGACTTCGGCTGTCAGCAGCTTAGTGACGAGCCATATTGCTATGGCCAGTCTTTTCCCCATGAGTTTGGAGGGCTTCCCCAGATCCAATGGAAGGGCTGCCATCCTCCTGCAATCAAGTGGGGGTCCCCTCCTTGCTCATCGCCCCTACAGGGTGACTTTTGACCCTTTTCAGGGTCACCCAGAAGTCAGCTTAAATATACAAACCCGGATCTTGACTACAACCAAAGAACTAACAATGCAGAAAATACAGGAGAAGTGGAACAACTAAATACTAAGACAGAGGACTCAATTGACAAACAGATCCAGCTAGTGGAAAAATCAGAAAAGAGAGTGACAGCATTGAAAATGGAAAAGACTTTTTACAAAAATCAAAGAAATTGAGGAAAAGAAAGAAGAACAGATTGAATGGAAGGTAAACCTATCAGGACAATAGTGGGAAAGTAGAGTAATAGGGAGATGATCTAATGAATACAAAGGGGCTAGTTCTTCCCAAAAAACTGCAACCAACTGGTCTTTCTTATTCCAAATAATATATATAATAATAAAGGGAGAACTATTTGATGTTTCAAAAGTAATGACATGAAAGGTTAGTTGACAAAGAAAGAAAACCAGAGTAAGGCTGAAGAAAATAAGAGTTTTGATTTATTAGAGGGGATTTCATATTACTAACTAGAGGGTTGAATGTGGTGGAAAATAGATAATTTTTAGAAAACAGAATAAGACTATGTTCAAATAGATAAGATGTGTATTTAGAATATTAGATTTTGTTATGAAAAGGGGAAAAGGAAGAAGTTGTGATAAGGGAAACTTTGGTTACTTAAAGCTTGGAAATTAAAAATACCAAATATTAATTTGAATATTGATGGGAAATTAAAGCTTGGGAAGAAAGCAATAACAGGACATTGATTGTACATAAGGATTGAATGCAAACACAATTAAGATATGTATAAGCTAAAAATTATTGATAAATGTAATAAAGATGTTTTTACTTAGTTGATAACAATAAGAACTGTATTAGCCTAATATGCGATAGTAGATATTAAGGGAAATAGAGAGGAAATATCTGATGTTGTAACTTGAGATTTATACTAAAGATTTATGCATGTTATTGAACTATTGATTAACTCAGTCACCACATTGTTTTTTAAATACTTAATTGTAAAATTAGAAAACTAATAAAATATTATAAAATAAAAAAGAAATCCCACCCCTAAAGCTATGCAAGCAACTGCATTCCCCAATACATCTTTTTGGAGGGCTTTTCACAAAACACGCAGCCTGCAGTCTCGTGTGCAGCCAATGACCTTGGTTTCCATGGGATAAAAGTTTATTTAGACTAGCGAAGCACCTGGCAAACCCCCTCCCTCCATTCTATGTGTCAACCAAAAATGAGTAGGAAAAATGGCTGCAGCCATACTCATTTTTAGAGTTGACAGTCTGTTGTAAATCAACTTTTGATACCATTTCTATCTTGTCATAAAATTTGTCCTGCATCTGTCCTTTCTATTATAATATATTTTAGACATATCCATACAAATATACATCATTACTCTGCATCAAGTGGAAGATCAAACAGATTCCTGACAAACCTAGCAGACAACATTGTCTCCCAAAAAGTAGAGAAGGGAACTAGGGGATTAGCCATATTGGATCTAATTCTCACTATCAGAGATGAAATGATAGAAGGTGTTGAAGCCACAGGAACCATGGGAGGAAGTGATCATGCAAAATTGGAATTCAACATTATGGAAGCACAAGCAATAAAAAAAACAGTCAAACTAGAGTCTTGGATGTTAAGAGAGCTAATTTCAATAAACTTAGAGAGGGCATGGGAAGGATTCCATGGATGAGAATCGTCCAGGAGAAAACAACTCAAGAAGCTTGGGAAATTTTGAAAAGTGAGGTGATAAAAGCCCAGTCTAGCACAATACCAACAAAGAAGAAAAATAACAGGTCTCAAAAGAAACCAGCATGGCTGCATAAAGAACTCTCTGATAAATTGAAAGATAAAAAGGACAAGTATAAAAAGTAGAAAGAGGGGAACATAACTAAGGCAGAATATCAGCAAATAGCCCGAACCTGCAAAGATGAAGTGAGGAAAGCTAAGGCTCAAAATGAACTAAGGCTTGCGACCAAAGTAAAAAATAACCAAAAAAAGCTTCTTTCAACATGTAAAAAACAAGAAAAAAGTGAAGGAAATTATTGGTCCATTAGTGGGGGAAAATGGCAAGAAGGTGAAGAGCTACAGGGAGAGAGCAGAACTATTTAACTCATTTTTTGCATCTGTGTTTACACAAAGGGAAAAAACAGACCAATCTATCAAAAATAGTGCCATAAAAAAACAGAACAGAAACACAAGTTAAGATAGGCAAGAAAATGGTAAGTGAGCACCTGTCCACCCTAGATGAGTTCAAATCACCAGGACCAGATGGATGTTCTCAAGGAACTGACAGATGTGATCTCAGAACCACTGACAAGATCCTGGAGCATTGGGGAACTACCAGAGGACTGGAAAAGAGCTGATGTAGTTCCCATCTTCAAAAAAGGAAAAAAATGAATCCAGGAAATTACAGACCTATTAGCCTGACTTCAATACGTGGGAAGATTCTGGAAAAGATAATCAAACAACGAATCAGTGAACACCTAGAGGCAAAGTCATTACTAAAAACCAACACGGGTTTGTCAAAAACAGATCATGCCAGACAAATCTTATTGCATTCTTTGTCCAAGTGACAAAATTAGTGGATCAGAGGAATGCTGTGGATATAATTTACTTGGACTTCAGTAAGACATTTGATAAAGTAGATCACTACTTGATAAGATATAAAAATGTGGGTTAGATTGCATCACCACCAGATGGATTCGTAGCTGGCTGACTGGCCATATTCAGCATGTGGTCCTCAATGGAACTTCATCTACATGAAGGGAAGTGTGTAGTGGGGTGCCCCAGTGCTCTGTTCTGGGCCCAGTGCTCTTCAACATCATCATCAATGATTTGGACGAGGGGATAGATGGGGAACTCATCAAATTTGCAGACAATACAAAGCTGCCAGGAATAGCCAACACTCCAGAAGACAGGCTTAAGATACAGGAGGATCTGGACAGACTTGAACACTGGGCGCTATCTAACAAAATGAAATTCAATGGTGAAAAAAGTAAGGTTCTACATTTAGGCAAGAAAAACCAAATGTACAGATATAGTATAGGGGTTACCTTGCTCGATAGTAGTAACTGTAAGAAGGATCTCGGAATCCTAGTGGACAGTCACTTAAATATGAGCCAGCAGTGTGCTGCAGCTGCCAAAAAAGCCAACACAGTGCTAGGCTGCATTAACAGAGGGATAGAATCAAGATCACGTGAAGTATTAATACCACTTTATAATGCTTTGGTAAGGCCACACTTGGAATACTGCATCCAGTTTTGGTCACCACAATGTAAAAAAGATGTTGAGACTCTAGAAAGAGTACAGAGAAGAGCAACAAAGATGATTAGGGGACTGGAGGCTAAAACATATAAGAAACGGTTGCTGGAATTGCATATGTCTAGTTTAATGAAGAGAAGGACAAGGGGGGATATAATAGCAGTGTTCCAATATCTCAGGGGCTGCCACAAAGAAGAGGGAGTCAAGCCATTCTTCAAAGCGCCTGAAGGCAAGACAAGAAGCAATGGATGGAAATTAATCAAGGAGAGAAGCAACCTAGAACTAAGGAGAAATTTCCTGACAGTTAGAACCAGTGGAACAACCAGCCTGCAGAAGCTGTGAATGCTCCAACACTGGAAGTTTTTAAGAAGAGACTGGACAGCCATTTGTCTGAAATGACATAGGGTTTCCTGCCTAAGCAGGGCGTTGGACTAGATGACCTCCAAGGTCCCTTCCAACTTTATTATTATTATGGATCATCGCACAGTCGGCCAGATGTTCAGACTGGATTTGGCATTTTGTCTACCATCGAGTCCTTACCCAGGACCTGGGATAGGCAGATGTGGATGTTTGATGGTATACAGATATCGTCGCAGGATGGAAGCAGTTCCTAGTAAGGCCGCCTTTTGCAATTGACTAATAGCGAATTTGTCAATGCCAATTGTGTTCAAGTGGTGCTCCAGTTGTTTTGGGATTGCACCCAAGGAGCCTATACTATTGGTACTACCCTTGC
This sequence comes from Crotalus tigris, assembly GCF_016545835.1. Lineage (NCBI taxonomy): Eukaryota > Metazoa > Chordata > Lepidosauria > Squamata > Viperidae > Crotalus > Crotalus tigris. Next base: position 507,392 of record NW_024096646.1, on the reverse strand, counting down.
TTGCTTTTGCCACAGTCTTTCTATTTCTATTTGTAGGTCTTTGTATTTTGTTATCTTCTCCAGTTCTTTCTCTTCTATTCTGCTATCTCCAGGCACTGCCACGTCCACTATCCAGACTTTTTTGTCTTTCTTATCGACAATTGTTAAGTCTGGGGTGTTATGTTGCAGGTGCTTGTCTGTTTGAATTCTGAAGTCCCAGAGCAGTTTAATTTTGTCATTTTCTATGACTTTCTCTATTTTATGATCCCACCAGTTTTTGCTTACAGGCAAATGATATTTTTTGCAGATCTTCCAATGCACCATTGTTGCTACTTTGTCATGCCGCTGCTTGTAGTCAGTCTGTGCAATCTTCTTGCAACAGCTTACCAGGTGGTCCACTGTTTCTTCAGCTTCTTTGCATAGGCGGCACTTACTGTCTGTTGCTGTCTTCTCAATTTTGACTTTATATGCATTTGTCCTTAAGGCTTGGTCTTGTGCAGCCAGAATTAGTCCCTCGGTCTCTTTCTTCAATTTTCCTGCTCTTAGCCATTGCCAGGTTTGTTATTATCTGCTTTCCCAGCTATTTTTTTAATGTATTGGCCATGTAGTGCTTTGTCTTCCCATGCCTCTATTCTGTTCTTCATTTGATCTTTCTTGTAGGCCAGTTTGGTCTCTCCAGTAGTTAGTAAACCTTCCTGATATACTAATTTCAGTGCATCTTCATCATTGTTCTTCAGATATTCTTCCAAAGCCATTTTTTCTTCTTCAACCATCTGATGTACTTGTAGCATTCCACGCCCACCTATTTGCCTTGGTAGATAAAGTCTGTCAATGTCACTGCGTGGATGAAGGGCATGATTCATTGTCATTATTTTTCTGGTCTTCCTATCCATTGCTTTTAGTTCTGCTTGAGTCCAGTCCACTATTCTAGCTGTGTACCTAATGACTGGAATTGCCCAGGTGTTGATTGCCTTTATGGTATTTCCTCCATTGAGTTTGGACTTTAAGATCTTCTTCACTCTCTTGATGTATTCACCTCTAATCTTTTTCTTGACTTCAGCGTGCTTGATGTTGTCAGTTTGAAGGATACCCAAGTATTTGTAATAATCTTCCTCATCCAAACTCTTAATGTTATTTTCATGGGGCATCTTGATTCCTTCAGTTTTCACTACTTTTCCTTGTTTGATAGTAAGTGTGGCACATTTGTCCAAGCCAAACTCCATAACAATATCTTGGCTATATATACGGACAGTGTTGAGCAGCGATTCTATTTCAGATGATGTTTTTCCATACAGCTTCAGATCATCCATGTAAAGGAGATGGGATAGTCTGGTAGATGTTTTTGATGTTTGATAGCCATGTCCTGAGTTATTCAGTATTGTTGACAGAGGAAACAGTGCAATAACAAATAGTAATGGTGACAATGAATCTCCTTGAAATATTCCTCTCTTGATATTAACCTCTCCCAGTCTCTCACCATTGATCTGCAACTGTGTCTTCCATTGTGCCATCGATCTTTGCACAAATTTTCTGATGTTTCTACTGACTCCTGTTATTTCTAGGCACTTGATTATCCAGTCATGTGGCAGAGAGTCAAATGCCTTTTTGTAGTCAATCCATGCCACATTCAGGTTGGTCTTTCTTTTCTTGCAGTTTTCCAAGATCATTTTGTCTATTAGGAGTTGATCTTTTGTTCCTCTGCTATTGGGGCGGTTTCCTTTCTGCTCAGGTGGAAAGAGATTGTTTTCAACTAGATGCTGTTGTACTGCATCAGCTTATTATCATTATTATTATTATTATTATTATTATTATTATTATTATTATCATGTTTTTGCTATTATTGATATTTGTACTATTTGCTAATGTGATTACTATTTTCTGTTCTATTCTTCAAAAGTCTTCAGTTTAGTATTGTCATAACATTTTGAATCATTTTATAGGCTATTAAATCTTTCATCTGCATGAAATCTTTCATCTGCTATAGTGCTCAACATTTGAAATATTAAAGTTGCTTATTGGTGTTGTCTTGCAAAAACCAAAAAGATTTATTTCCTCCAATAAATTTCTTGTTCTTTATAATTAATTCTAAAATCTTGTAAAAGTTTCAATATTCCAATTTTACTTGACCCTTAATCCATTTATAACTTTTTGTGATCAAATTTTATTTAGCTTTTTATTGTATTTCATATTCTTTACATTCTGAACCTTATGATTAACATTTTCTTTCATTCAGGATTGAAGGCAGACTCACCCAGCATTTTCAAACTTCTTCTTCCAAAGTTCTCTAATAGCTTAGAGGTAGTTAATGAGTGATTTTTGAAAACGATTAAAAAGTGAGATTAGCAAATTTAGTGTCCTTTAAAAATCTCTACCACAATTGCAAGAAAGTTTGCTAATCTCATTGTCTTCTGGAGCTCAAACCCATGTAAAATTGCTCTTCTGTGATCTCCTAACAAGAAGCCACTGTCCGGAATACATTTGAGCAATCTCCTGTCCTCTTATCTGGAAAAATTTCAAAGAACTGTCTATTCACCGGTTCCTGTTCTTTGCCATGGTCAGTGATGGCGAACCTTTTAGAGTCCGAGTGCCCAAACTGCAACCCAAAACCCACTTATGCATCATCTGGTGCCAGGTGGGTGTGGCCCACTGGCTGGGTGTGGCTTATTGGGTGGATGTGGCTGCGGTGGTGATGGCAGACTGGGTGGGGCTAAAAAGTTCAATCAATCAATTCCAACTTTGCAAGATCTTTTTTTCCGCGAGAAATTGAAATTGACTGATTGAATCTTTTTTTTTTTTTTTGTACACAGTGGTGGAGGCCTAAAGCGAAAAGGTTTTATAAAACCCAGCTGAAGGCCTAGGACTGGGGAGATGGCGCGTATGCCCACAGAGAGGGCTCTGAGTGCCACCTCTGGCACCCGTGCCATAGGTTCGCCGCCACTGGCCATGGTCATTGGATATGCTTTCATAGAGTTGTTTTTGGTTCACTTTGCCTGCCCCAGAAGTCTGGGTAATCTACTATAAATTGAGATGTAAAAGTATATCAGAAAGTGTAACAAACTAAATGTTTCCACTCATTTCCTGTGAGGTTCAGCAAGAACGAATATGGAGACAAGCATTCTCTAATGTGTGTGATGGAACATAGGGGGAGGATTCTGCCAACTCAGAACTTCCCCAGAGGGACCCAGATCAAGAAACTGCAAGTCCCAAGCTGGAGGGTAGAAGGGCAAAAAGGTTCTGGATAGCTACATCTCTCAGGATATATCCAGTTACTTAGGAAGTTTTAATTTTAGTTTCACACAATTCTATTAGGTGTAAGTAAATAAAAGATTGGAGTCACTTGGATTTCACTGTCTTATCTCTGGGCTTGAGCTTGATACTGTGAAATAACTTAGATCCTAAAATAAGAGCTGTCCTCTAACTTGATAACCAGAAAAGTAGTCAGATCCAGCTTTTCTGGAGATCATTGGGAGACTAAGGAGTTGAAACAGCTAATGTACTTAGCATGAGGGACTGGTGCTGGTAACAGATAGTTGGCTTATTTTATATTATGGTTCTCTCTCTCCCCCTCCCTCCCTCTCTCTCTCTCTCTCTCTCTCTCTGTGTGTGTGTGTGTGTGTGTGTGTGTGTGTGTGTGTATGTGTTCATTTTTTCCCTAATAAGTATCTCTATTAGTCTTTGTTTCAATGATGTTGCTATAATTATATTATGTTTCTGACTGACGTAGTATAATAGCAATGGAAATAAATAATATACACACACCAGTGGTTAAAAAGACCTAAATTTAAATTATGTTTGATTTCCAGACCAATAATTAAGAGGCTGCCAAAAAGAAGAGGGGATCAACCTATTTTCCGAAGCACCTGAAGGCAGGACAAGAAGCAATGGATAGAAACTAATCAAAGGGAGAACCAACCTAGAACTAAGAAAAAATTTCCCGACAGTTAGAACAATTAATCAGAAGTTGCCTGCAGAAGTTGTGGGTACTCCTACATACCAACATAACCCTAACCATTATACCTGGTGTTGTGTCCTGAGCCTGCAAAGGCAGGCTCGGGATGTTGCAACGGTCCCAGGCAGTGCAAGCTGCCCGGGACCAGACTGGCTGGCGCCGGCGCTCATGCGCATGCGCGAGGCGCGCAGCGCGCCTAAATGTTGCCTTTTGGCCCGGGGATTGTCTTTAAGAGTGACTGAGAGGTTTGTGTGCCTCGGAGTTGTAACGGGGCTACAGAACAACAATAAAGAGGCTCCTGAAACTATGAGATGCTTCGTGAGTTATTGCCATTAGCTGAGGACCTAACACTGGCGACGAAGGTAGGATGCCTTACAATTAATTGAAGAAATTGTAAGCTTACCCTGGAGTCCTGAAGCAGCAAGGAAACGGCGTTAAACTCAGCAACTGCCTGCCAATACAGTGTCATTGGAGGTAAGCTGGCTGATAGACCTTTCCTGTACTACTGAAAAATGGCAAAGATAGGAAGACTTTCTGAGTTTGATGTTACGCATCCAGAAAGATGGGAGTCTTATGTGGCCAGAGTAGAAAATTATTTCAGAGTAAATCAAGTGAGAGAAGATGGCTTAAAGGCCCCCACCCTGCTGTGTGTTTGTGGTCAAGATGCATTTGAAATTGCTGAAAATTTAGCAGCCCCTGCACCTCTTGAATCTGTTACCTACACAGATTTAAAGAAATTACTAAAAGAACATTTTCAGCCCAAGTTGTCTGTTATTGCATGGAGACATACTTTTGAACAGAGGGATCAACGGGCTGGTGAATCAGCTAAAGAGTACATTGCTGCATTGAGAAGAGCAGCTAAGCCTTGTGAGTTTAAAGACTTAGAAGAAAGGCTGAGAGACAGATTTGTATGTGGGCTGAGAAACAGAGACTTGCAGCAGAGACTTTTTGCTAAAAAAGACTTATCGTTCCAAGATGCCTTGAGAGAGGTTACTGCAGAAGAGGCAGCAGGTGGGGCAATCAAGAATATGAGACCTATCAGAAGTACTCCAGAAGCTGTTTCCGTGCACCATGAGGGAATCCAAGGGAGCTCGGAAGAGGACCCTGATGAAGAAGTAGATCATATCTACCCAACCAAAGAAGGGAAGCAGAAGGAAGTCAAAGAAAAGTCTTCAGCTGTTCCCAAGTGCTTTGGATGTGGAGGTCGCCACAAGAGGACCGACTGCAGGTTTTGTTCTGCAATCTGTAGAGCATGTGGAAAGCAAGGCCCACATTGCAGCTGTGTGTCTGGGCCGTCAGAAGGTACAACCCCGAGAAGAATTGCGCCTGAAAGGTACCAGGGTCCCCAGCCAAAACAGGGTGGGTTTCTGTGCTTCACGAAGAAGCATTTATAGGACAGGCATACACAAGCCATTCAAGAAGAAACTGTCACTTAAAGTGAAGTTGCAAGGAGTTCCATTGGTCATGGAACTAGACACTGGGTCTGCACTTTCAATCATTTCTATTCACACATTCAGAAAGATTTGTTCTGGTAGTGGGTTCCAGGCCAAGCTTAGGCCTTCTAATAAACTCCAAAGTGTGTGTTAAGGGGGAGGCCACCCTTAACGTACAGTATAAGGATTTTGAAGGTCCATTAGATGTATTGATAGTGGGGGGTGAGCGCATGAGTCTCATAGGACTCGATTGGTTTGAGGCCTTGGGAATATAAGTTACAGGGCTCAATAGTTTGCAAACAGTAGGTCTACAAGAAGTCTGCAAAGAATTTGCAGATGTCTTCAGCCCACAGCTGGGTACATACAAAGGGCCCCCAGTTTCCTTAAAATTGGACCCCACTGTCACTCCTATCAGAGTAAAAGCAAGGAGAGTACCTTTTGCTTTAAAAGGGAAAATTGATGCTGAATTGGACAAATTGATTCAGCAAGGAGTCTTAGAACCTGTTGACTCAAGTCCTTGGGAAACTCCCATAGTCACGCCTCTTAAGGCTAATGGGAACATTCGCATCTGTGCAGATTACAAATGAACTCTAAATAAGGCATTGCAACAACATGCCTATCCTGTACCTGTGGTCAGCCATATTCTCGCTTCCCTCAAGGGGGGGGATGTTTTTGCAAAGCTTGACTTAGCACAGGCTTATCAACAGTTGCCTGTTGATGAAGCTGCTGCTATAGCACAAACCATTGGAACACACAGGGGGGCATTCAAAGTCAAAAGGCTACAGTTTGGAGTAAATGTGGCTCCTGGAATTTTCCAAAGCGTAATGGAAAATACCTTGAGGGGTATACCAGGGGTTTGCCACTATTTTGATGATGTCTTAATTGCTGGAGATTCCACTCAAAATTTAGCTGAGAGATTGAGGGCTGTCCTGCTGCGGTTCCAGAAAACGGGCCTCAAACTCAAAAAGGACAAATGTAAAATTGGGGTGCCTTCTACAGATTTTCTGGGTTTCAAAATTGATGCCAATGGGATTCATCCTGCTGAGTCCAAGTTAAAAGCTATCATGCAAGCTCCTAGGCCTAAGTCCAAAGCTGAACTACAAGCTTTCCTAGGCCTCTTGAATTTCTATAATTCATTCATTCCTAACGAGGCTAACGTAGCTGAACCACTTCATAGGCTTCTGAACAAACAGGCAGTGTGGCAGTGGTCACAAGCACATGAAGCAAGCTTCAATGAGGTTAAGGCCTTACTCACACCCAACAATGTGCTTGCACATTTTAATGAAACTCTCCCTGTGTGCATCGCTTGTGATGCTTCTCCTTATGGGGTGGGAGCAGTACTCAGCCACCTTAGACCGGATGGAACTCAGGTTCCTGTTGCATATTACTCCAGAACCTTGTCTTCTGCTGAACGAAACTACGCCCAGATAGACAGGGAGGCCTTAGCTGTTGTTGCTGGAATTAAAAAATTCCATGATTTTTTATATGGCAGACATTTCACGGTCTACACTGACCATAAGCCTTTGTTGGGGTTGTTTACCACAAACAAACAAACTCCCCATATCATCTCCCCCAGGATGCTGAGATGGTCAATCTTTCTATCAGCCTATGATTTTTCTTTAATTCACAAACCTGGCAAAGAAATGGGCCATGCTGATGGCCTCAGTAGATTACCCTGCAAGTAGTAGAGGCTGATCCTGCCCCTGCCATCAACATCCTTTCCATTCAGGTGCTGCCTGAATCACCTTTAAATGCCAGGGATGTGGCTGCTGAATCAGCCACAGATCTCACACTCTCTCGTGTCTTATCCTGGGTTTTGTCTGGATAGCCAGAGAGTTGTCCAGGCACTGAGTTTCAGAGTTTCTGGCTTAAGAGGAATGAGTTATCCACTTTTCAGGATTGTCTGCTGTGGGGCAGCAGAGTTGTCATTCCTATCTCAATGAGGTCTAGGGTCTTAGGTTCCCTTCACGAGGGTCATCCTGGCATTGTACGAATGAAGGCGCTTGCGCGCAGCCATTTGTGGTGGCCTGAGTTAGACAAGGAAATTGAGGCTAATGCCCAGAAATGCCACAGGCTCCTGTACATAGATGGGAGGAAACACAGCCACCATGGTCTAGAGTGCACATCGATTACGCTGGGCCCTTTCAGGATCAATTCTTCTTGGTCCTGGTTGATAGCTATTCAAAATGGTTTGAGGTTGTACCTGTCTCTTCCACCACCACTGCAAAGACCATTCAAGTACTGAGGGTTTTTTTTGCTGCACATGGGCTTCCAGATGTTTTGGTGTCTGACAGTTAATAGGCTTGAATAGTGGAATATTTTGTGGAAATATGGAGTTGAAATCTGCTGAATGTGTAAAATAATCAACCCTTGTATAATAAACTTTCTCACATTTACAAATTTCTTAATGACTTCCTGAAGAACAAACCTTGGCTCTTCACATCTTCCTCCTGATGTGAAGCCAAAATGCTCGTTGTTACCATTGTACCATTTCCATCAGTGTTCTTTTCTGGCATAGTTTATAAATTATCCACATGGAATTTTTACATTTTCTTTTCCTATCTTATTTTCTATATGGGGAATGCTAACCCTATCATTCCTAGGTAGCATTAACAGAGGGATAGAATCAAAATCACATGAAGTGTTAATACCACTTTACAATGCCTTAGTAAGGCCACACTTGGAATACTGCATCTAGTTTTGGTCGCCATGATGTAAAAAAGATATTGAGACTCAAGAAAGAGTGCAGAGAAGAGCAACAAAGATGATTAGAGGACTGGAGGCTAAAACATATAAAGAACGGTTACTGGAATTCGGCATGTCTAGTTTAATGAAAAGAAGGACTAGGGGTGACATGATAGTAGTGTTCCAATATCTAAAAGGCTGCCACAAAAAAAGGGGGTCAACATATACTCCAAAGCACCTGAAGCAGTGGATGGAAATTAATCAAGGAGAGAAGCAGCCTAGAACTAAGGAGAAATTTCCTGACAGTTAGAGCAATTAGTCAGTGGAACAACCTGCCTTCAGAAGTTGGGGGTGCTCCAACACTGGAAATTTTTAAGACGAAATTGGACAACTACTTGTCTGAAATGGTATAAGGTTTCCTGCTTAAGCAGAGGGTTGGACTAGAAGACCTCCAAGGTCCCTTCCAACTCTGTTAGTCTATTTTAAGTACAACTGAAGCAATTAAATGTCTCTCTTACTGTTGTGATAGGAGAGCTGTTGCATTATGGAGATACAATGTAACTATGTTCTGTACTGGTCTTTGGGATCACTCTGACAAGAAAGTACCAATCAGAGTTCAATATATTATTCAATATATTAATTAGAAAGCAAAGGGCAACTGTTTCTTGGTTAGGGAATCAAAATATTTTTGTTTTCCTTTTGTGGCTTTAGAGGGTATAACAGTTGCACAATGAGGTCACAGAAAGGAACAGATAGAGTTGGGAGGGAAACATAAGGAAAAATAACCTTATTTTGTATTAAATAAAATACTAAAGCTTCTAAGGTTTAACACAGGGGTTCCCAACTGGGGTTCGAGACGATATTTCAGGGGGTATGAAAACTTGGGTTTTCAAAATTAGAGTGTATATGCATAATTCATTGCTGTTATTTTGAACTTTTGTAAAGGGTGCAAAACTATATCAGAAGCGTTCTAGGGGTATAGAAAAGTTTGGGAGCCTCTGGTTTAACATATCAATGTGATTTTCTTTTTGGAAAAAAAACAACAAATTGACCTACCAAAAATATCTTGGGTTTTGCCATTATATTTCAGTGCTGTAGCCTTGATTGGATATGGGGGCTACAGAATAGGTTTGAGTTATACAACCATTAGTTGTCCCTTATTAGCATCTTTGTATTTAAGCTACAGGTATTTGTGCAGAATCCTCCTCTCTCCCCCCTTTTCTAGCACTTCAACAATATACAGTATGTAGAAAAAATACTGTAAAAAAGAAAAGGGGTAAAGCAGATGTTATTAGATGATTGTTTGAAGAACAGGCAAGATTGCAAGATTGCTAGAATTGGGTATGTCTAGTTTAACGAAGAGAAGGACAAGGGGGGACATGATAGCAGTATTCCAATATCTCAGGGGCTGCCATAAAGAAGAGGGAATTAAGCTATTTTCCAAAGCACCTGAAGGCAGGACAAGAAGCAACGGGTGGAAACTAATCAAGGAGAGAAGCAACCTAGAACTAAGGAGAAACTTCCTGACAGTTAGAACAATTAATCAGTGTAACAGCTTGCCTCCAGAAGCAGTAAATGCTCCAACACTGGAAGTTTTTAAGAAGAGACTGGACAGCCATTTGTCCGAAATGGTGTAGGGTTTCCTGCCTGAGCAGGGGGTTGGACTAGATGACCTCCAAGGTCCCTTCCAACTTTATTATTATTATTATTATGGATCATCGCACAGTCAGCCGGATGTTCAGACTGGATTTGGCATTTTGTCTACCTATCGAGTCCTTACCCAGGACCTGGGATAGGCAGATGTGGATGTTTGATGGTATTACAGATATCGTCGCAGGATGGAAGCAGTTCCTAATAAGGCTGCCTTTTGCAATTGACTTATTATTATTATTATTATTATTATTATTATTATTATTATTATTATTATTATTATTATAAATTATGGTATCTCCTCTGGACAGTGAATACCCTCACATTTCAGTCATTTATAAATGTTTTAAGCATATGTGGAACAAATTTCTTGGGTTGATATGTACCAACTTTAGCCTGGGAACTTGACAAGAAAGACTTTCACTTCTCTAGGAGTCCAGGATTTGTAAATAACAAACTCAGTAATTGAAATTGAAAGCTGCAGTTATCATCCTCAGGTGTCCAAGTTTGATTTCACTTAATACTGCAAGATACGGGACCTTCACAGGAAATTCCATTCATGTCATAAAATTACCATATCATCACAATGTGCCCCAGACCACAATCTTAAAAACTGAAATGTATACTAATAGGCAAAAAGTGATGGGGGCAAAGATTCTTTTTTGTGACATAAAGCCATTATGTGATAACTCATCTTCCTAATGTTAAAAAGGCAATTGCTCATTCTTGTAAGCAACACACAGTACAATCCTATATAGGTCCACCTGAGATCAAACCCTGTTGAATGCATTAAGGCTGGTTACATGGCAGCCTCTATTAAAATAGCAGCTGGAGAGGAGCATTATCATTTCATATTCTGCATCCTTATTTGATTTGCAACTTGATATACTATGACACAGTAGAAGTATAATTAAATAGTTTAATAAACCTTTCTCTGTGTGTCTATAAGGGTGTGTTTTTTATATGCATTTTCTTGGGATTTTCATATTTCAAAGCACTTAGAACTGATTTTTCAGTCCCTCTTTGTTGACTAAGGACTTCAGTTTTAGTACTGATGGATGTGGTTACATTTCTTTTCAAAGGCAAAGCTTTCTATGCCACATGTATCTTGTTTCCTGTAGAGGTTTTTTTTTTTACCCTGTGAGAAACACTCTTTAAAATCCCATCCTTTCTTGTGGCTACAAAAAGTGTCATAGAACACTAAAGTATTTCATTGAAAACCATCTTGCTGTCACATCATATGGAAATTACAAATTGCTCACAAGTTGCCAGAGTGATTCTTACAATGAGCTTCAAGAACATCCCATTGAAAGTTCAGCATAAACCACAAATATTCCATCCCAACTGTTTGGGCTGTTTTCCACAGTATAAATGGAACTTCATATTAACAAGGTTTGCTCCAAATTCAACCTACAGTTCATGTTCAGCCTTTGAAAAGAAAGGGGAAACCATATTTTCTGTAGGCAAGGTTGTGCCAAAAACTTTGTAGGGTAATATAGATACTGCATTATAATTAAAAGAACACATTTCCTTATAAATTGAACCATTTGTATTGTTGTGGCAAAAATAAAATGATAATTTACTTCTCAGATATTTTCCTTTGACCCTTCAAACCTGACAAGGACCAGGCCCAGTTCCCACTTAATAGAATAAGGGTACTGATGATATCGAACCCCAAACTGATGGAGGATTCACTCAACGGTTTCAGTAGAAGTTAAACAGAATTGGGGAGAGGACTGAGTTCTGGGGACACCACACAATGAGTTCCCATTGGTACAATCTATCCACTCCCACAGGAACAATCCCTGAGGAATGAGGCAAGCTAATGCAGCCCAGTGCTTTCCACTTCCAATCCCCATAGCCAGTTAGAAAGAATGTCATGGTCAACAGTATTGCTGTAAGATCAAGGAGCACAAGGATGAAAAGATCACTCCCATGCCAGTTTTCAACCAAGTACATTGTGAAGCACAATCAGTGCTGTCTCCATAGTATACCCTTATCTGAAACTGAGCTGAAACAGATACAGATAATCCCTTTCCTCCAAGATCCTTCAGAACCTCTTGCCAACCACCTTCTCCATAACCTTCACCACAATAATTGGAAACTGGACAATATTTGTCCAGAATGGTGGGATTCAGCGCAGATCTAATGAAAAGGAAATGCCTCCTTCAATAATAGGGAATATGAGGGAGGAGGGATTAAGAGTCATTAGCAACTGCCTCTTCAATATGAATGTATTGGAGAACTGGGCGGGGGAGGGATCTCTGCAGCTCCCAGCAGGATCTATGCCATTGTTGAATTTTCTCTTTCTTGCTCTTCTTTTTTAAACAGTTTCTCCTCCCTCACCAAATTTGTTTTATTTCTGTACAGGTTTCAAAGATTTTGGGAGACTAAAACTGGCTTCATTTATTTTCAGAACGATTAATGGTCACATTTAACATAACATGTGAACATAACTTTCTGGTTTCATCAAGAGCACGAAGTAAAAAGTTGCCTTTAGTTTGATTAGTATTATTATAGCTGGTTATACATTCAGCCAGATGTTTAGAGTAGATTTTGCACTTTGTGCACCTATGAAGTCCTTCTCATGGACCCGGGATAGCTGTTGTTGTTTAATATTAAAGGTATCATCTCAGGATATAAGTTGTTCCAAGAAAACCTGCCTTTTGCAATTGATGGAAGGCAATTTTATCAATGCCAATGGTATTCAAGTCATACTCCAAATGTTTTGGGATTGCATCCAAGGCACCTATTACTACTGATGCTATTTTTGTTTTCTTTTGGCATAGTCATTCTTCTTATTTTTGTTATTATCCAACAGAGAGACGCAGAAAGAGAGAGGGAGAACTAGACCTCATGGTATCCTAGTTTCTAGGCCAACACCTTAACTACTACACCAAAGTGGCTTAATCAGTACACCATAGATGGAGAGAGCTAGTACAGTAACTGAGAAGAAGCCACCACCATCTCTCCATTCCAAACCCATGTTTTTTTAGTCTGTTTTTATAATAGTAATGTGTTTTTATATTTATAAATGTTTTTATATTTGTATGCTTTATTTCATTGTAAGCTGCTCAGAGTCTCATTGAACCATAAGATGGGCAGCATATAAATTTAAAAAATAATAAATAAAATAATACTGTAATAATAATCTTTATTATTATCAATAAAAACATTAATTAATTATTAATGTTAATTATTTACTAAATAAATGTATATGGCTGCCCAACCTAATTCTGGTGACTCTGGGTGGCTTGCAACATTAAATATCCACAACATAAAACCACCCTATAGCAACAACAGATACAACCATATTAGCCACTTGAATGTCTCTGTATCAGCCTGGAGTCTCTTGTGCATGCGCACAAGGTGGGAGACAGCCTGTCTAGTCCCAGGCATTCACGTGGTCTGACCAGGCCTCTCTGCAGCCTCCTGCACCTGCTGAATGGCTCAGCAGGCCCAGGATATAACATCCCTCCCCTCTTGGATCAAAACATAGTACTTAATATTTTACAATACTACAAATTTAATATCTTGTCACTCCCTTATTCATAACACAGTGATACTTACTATTTTGCATTACTATAAATTACTATAAGACAGGAGTCTTACATACTCCTGTAAGTGCTTGGGTGGACTTCTGGCTCACTCTGACCTTCTGGAGCGGTTGTGATTGCCTGGCCTGAAAACTCGCTTGCCAGGCTCGTCAGGCCAGGACTTTGATGCCCCCTAGACTCAGGTGATCTTCCATGCTGCTGACTGGCTGGATCCTCTAAACCCAGACCAGAGTTCCTTGGTGGTGTGGAATTTCTTAAGTCCACTGGTGGGGTGGAATTCCCCAAGTCCACAATGGACCCCTCTTGGGAGCACTGTCCTGTGAGCCTAAGACCAGCAGATGGATTGGCCTGAAAAGCCGGTTGCGGACAGTGTCCCATTGACCCGGTGCCAGTGCCAGGGTCAGGAGTGCCAGACTCAGGAGCCGCCTCCATGGCAAGACCCCCTATTGGCGCCTGGGAAGTTCCACTTTCGCAGAGAGACTGTGGGCCACAATCGTAATTGTGGTCCTCCTCCCCCCCCCCCGAGAGCAGAGCCAGGAGCGGAAGTATGGCTGGGAAGCCTCCAGCGTAGTTGATCGATGGGTCGCCGGATCACCCGACCATCATCCAAGGCCACTTCGTATGAGAGCGGCCCAGAGACCTTGCATACCACTGCTGTCATCCAGAGATATCCAGATCCATAGATCCTTGCCCAGACCAGATCGCCCACCTGTAGTCTCCTAGGTGCCCGCGGCTGTGACACCTGTGATGCCACCCGGTCTGGGTGCAACCTGTCCAGTTTAGTAATGAGCCTGCGACCCCAGCGGAATTCAGCTGGGCTCTTCCCAGTGGCTGTGCAAGGTGTGGTGTGGTGGGAGAGGAGAAAGTCAGCCAACCTATGATGCCAGCTTCCATAAGTGATTCTCTTTAAAGCATCTTTGGTTGTGCACACCATCTGCTCAGCCTGGCCATTGGAAGCTGGATGAAATGGGGCAGACATGGCATGATGGATCATGTTGGCCTGTAGAAAAGTCTGAAACTCAAAAGAAGTGAATTGGGGTCCGTTGTCAGAGATAAGGACATCTGGAAGTCCATGAGAGGCAAAGATCCCTCTCAACACCTGGATGGTCCTAGCAGTAGTAGTGGAGGAGACTGGAATGACCTCTAGCCACTTGGAATGGCTGTCCACGAGGAGAAGGAAAAATTACCCCTGAAAGGGCGCAGCGTAGTCGATATGAACCCTCTACCAAGGGCCATGTGTCTCCTCCCACCTATGTACAGGGGCCTGAGGCATTTCAGGCCCGGACTGTTGGCAAACAGTGCACCCATGGACTTGGGCCTCAATCTCTTTATTGAGCCCAGGCCACCAAAGATGGCTGCGCACAAGCACCTTCATCCAGACTATTCCCAGATGTCCCTCATGCAGAGAGAGCAAGACTCTAGTCCTCAATGAGGCCGGGATAACTACCCTGCTACCCCATAGGATACACCCCTTGAAGGTGGATAGCTTGGACTTCTTCTTCCAGAAACTCTGGAACTCTGTGCCATGACACATGTCAGGCCATCCTGACAGCACCCATGTCAGCACGCATGTAAGCGTGTGATCAGTGGCTGTTTCAGCAGCCACGTCCCTAGCATTGAGGGGAGAATCAGGTAATTCCTGAATGGAAAGTATGTGGTGAGCTGGAGCAGGATCTGACTCTACTAGCTGTAGAGGTAATCTGCTGAGGCCATCTGCATGGCCCATTTCTTTGCCCAGTTTGTGAACCAGTGTATAGTCACATGCAGACAGGAAAATTGACCATCTCAGCATCCTATGAGAGATGATGTGTGGGGTTTGCTTGTTGGTTGTAAACAACCCCAGCAGTGGCTTATGGTCTGTAAAGATCATGAAATGGCGGCCATATAAAAAGTCATGGAATTTTTTTATGCCAGCTACTATGACCAAGGCTTCCCTATCTATCTATGCGTAATTAGAGTACGTTCAGCAGATGATAGGGTCCTAGAATAGTAGGCTACAGGGACTTGTGTCCCATTAGCCTTCAAGTGACTCAACACAGCCCCAATCCCATAAGAGGATGCATCACAGGCTATGCATACAGGCAAATGCTCGTTGAAATGTGCTAGAACCGCATTTGAGGATAGCAAGGCCTTGACCTCTGCAAAACTCCTTTCGTGGACTTTTGTCCACAGCCATGGAGCCTGTTTATCCAAGAGCCAGTGTAACGGCTCAGCCACTGCAGCCTTCTGAGGGAGGAATGAATGGTAAAAGTTTAACAGTCCCAGAAAAGCCTGAAGTTCGCTTTTGGACTTGGGACTTGGGGCCTGCTGAATTGCTTTAAGCTTAGATTCAGCAGGATGGATGCCTTCAGCATCAATACGGAACCCCAGAAACTCTGTGGAAGTGACTCCAATTTTACATTTGTCTTGCTTTAGCTTCAGCCCCGCTTGGCGGAAACGCAGCAAGACAGCTCTAAGCCTTTCAGCCAGATTTTCAGATGATTCCCCAGCGATGAGGACATCATCAAAGTATGGGCAAATGCCTGGAATATTGTGGAGCATTCGCTCCATCACACTCTGGAAGATGCCAGGGGCTACATTAATCCCAAACTGCAGCCTTTTAACTTTAAATGCTCCCCGATGCATTACAATTGTTTGGGCCTCTGCCATTACCTCATCAACTGGTAATTGTTGATAGGCCTGAGCCATGTCAAGTTTGACAAAAATGCAGCCCCCTTTGAGGGAGGCCAGAATGTGGCTCACCACTGGCACCGGGTACGAGTGCTGCTGCAATGCTTTGTTAAGTGTACACTTATAGTCTGCACATATTTGGACTTCTCCATTGGCCTTCAGAGGCATGAGTATGGGGGTTTTCCCATGGACTGCAGTCCACAGGCTCTAAAATGACCTACTGGAGCAGCTTGTCCAGCTCTACATTAATCTTATTCTTCAATGCGAAGGGCACCCATCTGGGCTTAATCCTAATGGGTGTGACGGCTGGGTCTAAATGTAAAGCAATGGGAGGCCCCCTTGTACAAGCCAAGCTCTGAACTGAACACATCAGCAAACTCCTTGCAAACTTCTGCAAGGCCTGTCATTTGCAAACTGTGAAATCCAGTCACTTGGATTCCAAGGCTTTCGAACCAATCGAGTCCAATAAGACTCGTGCGATCACCCCCAACTACCACCACATCTAGCAACCCTTCAAACTTCCTATGCTGCACCTTGAGCGTGCCTTCCCCCTTCACGCTGACTCTGGAATTCTGGAAGTCAGTAAGAATTAAATTCAAAGGCCTGAGTTTAACTCGGAGGCCACTTCTACAACAAACGTTGTTGAAAGTGTCTTGGGAAATGATCAATAAAGTGGACCCTGTGTCCAACTCCATCGATAAGGAGCGTCAATGTGAAGCTTCTTCCTGAGTGGCCTATGGGCCCTGGTTTTAAAAATGCTTCTACGGGACGCACAAAAACCCACCCTGTTCTGGCTGGGGACCCTGGTACCTTTCTGAAGCAATTCTTCCGAAGACCGGTCCTTCTGGCGATCCAAACAAACGGAGGCAATGTGGCCTTGCCTACCACATGGCAGAGCGGAACCGGCAATCAGAGCACTTGTGGCGTCCTCCACATCTGAAACACCGAGGGAATGAAGTTGCCTTGTGTCTGTGCTCTTGAAGCCTTCTCTCTGCTGGCTGTTGTAGTTGGTCCACCTCCATCTCTGGATCCTGTTCGGATTCTTCTTGAGCAACCTCTTGATGGACGGAAATCGAAGTTGGAGGGTTCTTGGCGAGCCGCAAGGCCTTCACAGCTCTACCCACTGCTTCTTCGGCTGAAATTTCTCTCAATGCGTCTCGGAACGAGACATCTTCCTTTGCGAAGATCTTCTGTTGCAACTCACGACTTCTCAGTCCATAAACTAAACAATCCCGAAGTCTCTCTTCCAGGTCCTTGAATTCGCATGGCCTAGCTGCTTGTCGTAACGCAGCAATAAAATCCGCAGCAGACTCACCAGACCTTTGGTTCCTCTGCTCGAATGCGTGTCGCCATGCAATCACCAAAAGCTTCAGTTCAAAATGTTCTCTAAGCATTCTTTTCAGCTCAGCATAAGCAATTGATTCAAGCGGTGCTGGGGTGACCAGATTCTCTGCGATATCGAAAGTCTCTTGCCCACAGACACACAGTAGTGTAGCAGCTTTAAGACCATCTTCTCGGATTTGGTTTACCCGAAAGTAGTTCTCTACCCAAGCCACGTAAGAACTCCAGCGTTCCAGATGAGCTTTGTCAAATTCAGAGAGACAGCCTAGTTTGGACATCGTTGCTGCCCGGTAGCCTTGTCAACGCCTCATGCTGCAAGATTGAGAAAGGGTCCCTTTTGCAGAGCTGTCCTCCAGCATTCTCGTACTGGCAGGCAGAGTCGCACTCTCCAGATGCCGAACCTCCCAACGCTTCAGGCTTCTCTTGGTGAGTCAGCCTATCTTCTTTCATTGTTTCCCTTGCAGCAAATCCCACCTTCATCGCCAATGTTCTGTTTCCAAGTAAAAGGCATTGAGACGAGCAGAAGTAACAAACAGTCTTATCTTTATTCCATTCACAACAGAACCAAAAACAAAATGGCGCAGATTGGTGTTATACCCCTTTGCAGGGACAGTATCAGCCAATCAATGCAAGGCATTTCTCCTGCCTTGCACATGTGCACAGGGCAGGAGACAGTCTGTCTGGTCCCGGGCATTCACGTGGTCTGCCCGGGCCTCTCTGCAGCCTTCTGCACCTGCTGAATGACTCAGCAGGCCCAGAACATAACAGGGCTCATTTAGGGTTTCTGCTTTAACACAATATGGAGTAGTGGAGCCAGAAAGCCAGGTCTTTCCTATTACTGCCTGCTTTCTATAAACATCGTTCCCCCAGATTTAGGGCAGCATAAAGATTAAGATCTGGCTTTTCCAGGAAATATTTGGGCTACTCCTCCTACTCCATTAAATACTGATTAGTTATTTCAGATAATTTTCTTCAATATGATATGGTTGTTACTTATTACATTATGTTTTATTACATTTTAAGTTGCAGTTGGTGCAAATGGGTTGAAGACTACTTACAGATAAGTGAGTGAGTGAGTGAGTGAGTGACCTCATTAGTCATTTGCATATTTGGTTTAATCATTACTTCTTTATGTTCTCATGAATAGATTAATATCATTATAACTCAAGCCTTCTCTTTGTGAATGTTGCACAAATGCATTCTCTTTTGTATTTGTTTTGCTCACCCTCTTGTTTCTTACATGAATAAAATAAATACTTTTTATCCTGATTATATATATATGGTTTTTATTATTATGTTTTACTTGCTCTAATTTAGGTTACTTAATTGATTATGAATAATATATACATTTATAACCACACTATTTTCTTTCAGAATAAGTAAAAAACTAGATTACATTAACCTAGTCATGGTACTTCTCCATGCCTTTCTGTGCATACTAAATTAGCATCCAACATATCCACGTATTACTTTATTTAGATCAGGGGTGTCAAATTGCCGGCCCGCGGGCCGGTTTCATCATACCAGAGCCATGTCCACCCATTGCCGGCAATGGCAAAATAGTCCTGATATGTCTCATGAAGTATCGGAGCTTTTTCGCCATTGCCGACAATGGAATGAGTGCAGCTCCAATATGATGAAACCGGCCCACGGGCCACAGTTTGACACCCCTGTGTTATACTATCTACAATACCAACATAGCCTAACTATTATACCTGTGATGTCACCACAAGTGCACCATTCCTTGTGCACTTTTTAAATAAATACAATAAACAAAGAAAGGAACATCCCATATCCTTGCTTTTTTGATACCCAGTCTGATGTAGAACATATTGGACTAGGCTCTTATCCACTGTTAACCGTGGTAGCTCATTGGGTCATCATCGGCCAGTCTTTCTTAGACAAGTCTACCCTACAGAGTTGTTGCATTGAAAAAGCAAGTCCTGTTCTGAACCTGCAGCTAAGTGCATAACAAATCAATCTATTACTGCTACTTATTGTTCAATGCTGAACCACTAAGCATTTTATTTATTCTCACAAATGCTTTTCTTCATCATATACTATACACATTCAGCAGGTTTCAACTCCATATTTCCACAAAATATTCCAGGAATATTCCAGGAATAACCAATACTCCAGAAGATAGGCTTAAGGTACAGAAAGATCTTGACAGACTTGAACATTGAGCACTATCTAACAAAATGAAATTCAATGGTGAAAAAAGTAAGGTTCAACATTTAGGCAAGAAAAACCAAATGCACAGGTATGGTATAGGTAGTACTTGGCTCAATAGTAGTAATTGTGAGAGGGAACTTGGAGTCCTAGTGGGCAATCACTTAAATATGAGCCAGCAGTGTGCTGCAGCTGCCAAAAAAGCTAACATCTAGGTTGCATTAACAGAGGAATAGAATCAAGATTACATGAAGTGTTAATATGACTACAATGCCTTGGTAAGCCTACACTTGGAATATTGCATCTAGTTTTGGTCGCCATGATGTAAAAAAGACGTTGAGACTCTAGTACAGGGGTGTCAAACTGCCAGCCTGCAGGCTGGACAGGTCACAACGAAACCGTGCCCACCCAATTGCCGGCAATGGGGAAAAAGTTCTGATACATCGCACGACATCACGAGTTTGACATGTCTGGTCTAGAAAGAGTGCAGAAAAGAGCAACAAAGATGATTAGAGAACTGGAGGTTAAAACATATAAAGAACGGTTGGTGAGATTGGGAATGTCTAGTTTAATGAAAAGAGGACTAGGGGTGACATGATAGCAGTGTTCCAATATCTAAGAGACTGCCACAAAAAAGAGGGGGTCAACATATTCTCCAAAGCACCTGAGGGCAGGACAAGAAGCAATGGATGGAAACTAATCAAGGAGAGAAGCAGCCTAAAACTAAGGAGAAATTTCCTGACAGTTAGAGCAATTAGTCAGTGGAACAACCTGACCAGAAGTGCTCCAACACTGGAAATTTTTAAGAAGAAATTGGACAGCCATTTGTCTGAAATGGTACAGGGTTTCCTGACTGAGAAGAGGGTTGGACTAGAAGATCTCCAAAGTCCCTTCCAGTTCTGTTATTCTGCTATATATTATTCTTATATTATTATCAAATATATAATTTGATCCTTTCATTCAAGGTATGCTCCACACTGTGCAATTTCAGCAAATTTTGCCCTGCATGTTACAAGCAAAACTAAATGACCCTCATGCATCCATGCAATTTGAGATCTCTAATCAAGAGATTACATCATACGGCAATAGACCCCACAACCAGGACACATACATAGTATATGGACATAAGGGTATTCAATAAATAAATAAATATATTCCAGCTGTATATTAAGAGCAAACCACCTCATAACCAATAAATGCAATAAATAAATCAATGGGAAATTGTAGATTGTAGTATTTTGAGTTTAATAATTAAATATACATGCATTCCATAAAAAACCACCAGATTTAATTTAAAAACAATTAAAAGATAAATATGGTTTTAATAAAATTAATCTTAGATAACACTATAAATTTTAAATAATTTAACATTTTAAACTGATAAATACCAATAAATAAATGTTATATATTAAAAGGATGTCTTAAAATAAGATAGACTGTTATCCTCGGAAATTTGGTATATGTCTCTTCTGCTTTCTTGGACTTTGTCCTCTACTTCTCCTTTGTCTTTTATTTTCTTCAGTGTTCACTTCAAACAAAACACGAAACATTTCAGCTACTGCCTTGCGTTGGATTTTCACATCATTCATCTATTTCAAATTAAAAATAGTAATACATTAAAAATAGTTGAAGATTATGAGAATAAAGCAATGTATTGTATATGCTATGTACAGTATATTTATTAAATAAAAATTGAGGTAGGTAGTAATAGTGTGTGTGCTAGAAAAAGTAAAAGGAATAAACGTTTTTCAAACTCCAATGCTCTAATCCAATAATGTAGAATTGGAAATTTCCAATGTCAGGTTCTATAATTCTTGAAGATTCCTCTTCAGCCTGTTGTGAATGTGATCACTGAAAATTAATAGCATGATTTTCTGCCGTTTTCAGGTCACTAACATATTAAAACTATGATATATAACTTTTACACACTTCAAAAGCAACAACATATTCCCAAATGCCTCCTTAAAATCAGGAAAACTGGAAAAAACAGGCCTTGTTCACATGAATGATGTTTTCCATATACCATAGATAATGCACTTGATTCCTAAGCCCCTCAAAATAACCCCAGAATTCTGGTTTTCTGTAAGGAACTACTACATTATTTTTATTCCTTCCCACTATAATAGGAGTGGGGAATGCATTGTTTAGATCAGTATTTCTCAACTGTGGCCTTGCTGGCTAGAGAATTCTGGAAGTTGAAGTCTACACATCTGAAAGCTGCCAAAGTTGGGAGTCTAACATAGATACTGCTGAACTGCAATCCACAATAATTTCATCCTGTATGACCTATGATGTATAAAGTTGGAGAACTCCTATTCTATCTCTGTAAAGGAATACAGAGATAACGTTGAAGAAGAATTGCAAGTGAGATTATGTTTGTCAGCCCTAAAAAGAGAAGTGGTGGTGAAATAGAGACTCCAAATAACCTTGTCTGGGTACTGTCTGGGGGCAGGGAGAAACTTTGACAGGTTTTCAAGATTTTGTTATTATACCTTGCTATATTAAAGTAGTTCCAGGAGCCTTGTGGTATCTGCTTCCTGTCCTGACCTATCTTGAAGGGTTGCCATTAATTTTGAAGGCTTGACTGGGTTTTCTCTGCCCCTTTTACACCAAAGAGAATCCGAGCAGGATAATTCTTATAATGCAGAATCTTGCAAAGGTTCTGTGCTTTCCTTTCCATCTCTATTCCTTCTGTTTTATACTTCAGCAAATCATAAGGGAGCCAGTCTGAGTCAGTCTAATTTTCATATACTTTTCCCCCACGTACTTAACATATGCTTTTTCTGCATTGGCTGTCTTTCTAAAGGCCTCTGGCTGCTTTCTCCATTGCCTTTTATGGAGAAATGGTGAACCAGATTAAGAAATCAACATTATGTAGACCAATACTACTTCTGTTGTAAAGTTATAATATTAGAATCCTGCCAGTCTGAAATATGCCTTCCCCCCCCCCTCCTTCTTTTGTATGAACTAGGAGGCGTATCTGAGACATTTACTCACATTGGGCTCCTAATCTGGAGTCAGGTTTCTTTCATCAGACCATTGCTTGGCAGAGGGTCTTCCTCCTGTTCCTCAAGGACAGTCCCTATTCTCTCTGCACCCTAAAGCAAAGGCCCCCAACCTTCTGGGCACCAGGGACTGGTTCCTTGGAGAAAGGTTTTTCCACGGACCAGAGAGTATGTGGTTTTGTGTGCTGCCTGCATCCCACAGACGGGGCTTGTTTGTGCGAACCAGTTGCTGGCATGCCACAGCCCGGTACGATCCTCAGACTGGGAGATGGGGATCCCTGCCCTAAAGTCTCTTTCTCATCCCCTCCTCTTTCTCAGGACTGAGCTGGTGCTTGTGCAATTGCTCTCACATTTCTTCTTCAAGATTATGCCAGTACTTCTCTACAGTATCAGTATTTTCTAATAAGAATTGGCCTAGATTCATTTGTCTTGCCTCCCATCACCCTAACTAGCATTGCCTGTGTGTAGGTAATGGATGTACAAGAGGAAATCTTGTTTTTCACAGTTACTGCACTGAGGCCTGAAGGTCTCTTTGCTATTTTATAATTGTTTGTCAGATAAACCCCTTAGTTCATACAATGGAGGGACGGGGGAAGCACATTTCAGACTTGCAGGATTCTAATATTATAATTTTACAATAGAAGTAGAGATGTTCTACATAATGATTGGTTTCTTAATTTTCTTTTAATTTTATCCTGTATTATAAAGCAAAGGAAATTGTTGATACTTACCGGAAGGTTTGCCACTTCAATAATATCATTTGCTTTCTTCAAACTTTCACTGAATTGTGTTTTATATTGTTCAAAGGCTTCTATTATCTCTCTGAGGTGCTCTGGAGTTTGATTTTTGGTTTTATTTTTCAACATGTTGCTGTACATGGAAATCATCTGTGCAAGTAAGATCTTTTTTTCATTGGCCTGCCAGAAAATCAGCAAAAAAGAAATATTTTGGTGACATTTCTCCAGTAACAGAAATTTGAACAATTCAAATAAAAGTTGTCCAGTTTTGGTTTTTGTTTTTTTTTTTTTTTTTTAATTTTACCGGAAGTATCCACACTCTGTCACTGATACCTTTGGCAAAACTCAATGTCAAAACAATTGCCAGCTGTTTATGAAATCAAAGTAACTTCTTAGAGTTTCTTCTGATGCATCTCCAAAATCATGTCAGTATGGTTGATAAAATTCCATCCTTCACATATAAGTTTTATATAAAAAATGTGAGCATTGTATAATTTAACAAAGCTGGCAATATATTCCATGTTCTTGTGTGTAGGGAAAAATATCTTCTATTGTCAAGTGTTTTGGAGTAATTGATATTTCAATTCAGGATTAGAGATAAAATATGTGTCCCTCTCCATCGAACAAATGGAAGAAATTACCTCTGTCCATAGTCCATTTTTAAATCTGTGTGTGAAAATAGATCCATTATCAGCGATGTCAGACTGACTGGTGTTCTGAAATACAAGATACAAATGGCTCAATCCACAATATAACATAATTCTTTAAAGTGAAAACTGTGGTTCAAATCCAAACTATGTATAGGACATTCTTAAAAGCTACAGTAGTACTTGGTCTCTGATTCCTCTATTCTACTTCTGCTCATAAATTCAGCTTAGAAAATGAAATAAATGTTTTAGAACTAAGCACATATTTGCCAACTTTATTGCCTTCCTTTTAAATTAGAGGTAGGAAGAACTCAAGGAATGATTTTTACTTCCCAAGAGCAGCGTATCAGGATAAGCAAAATAATGTATCATACCATTTGCAGCTGTTGTTAGTTTGTATTCTATAAGCATTACTAATGCTAAATTACTGTATTGTTATTATTTAAAAAATAGCACAATGTAGTAAATATAAACATTAGATTCAGCAATTACATTCTATTGGTTCTGGGTGCCAACAAAAACCTATTTTCCAAGAATCAAACAAGAAAATGCAGTACTAATTTACTAATTAATTCAACATAATTAAACAATGTTTACAACTATAGCTACTTTGACAATGAAAAAAAGCAGAATGCCTTAAAATACTAGTGCTACTATAACATTAATTGTTAAAGGAAAATGAAGAATAGAGCTCAACAACTTCTTCTGCATTGAAATATGGTATTATTTCTAACATTAAAAATTAAGATAAGTAGGCTGCATTTTCATCTGTGGAGTCAGTAAGTACTTTCATGAAAATATCCCTTGAGAAGTACAGTAGTACTAGTGTGTATTTACTGTGTGTAATTCAGTGTGTAGTGAATTATCAAATAGCCAAATTTTATTAACACCAAAACCTGCTTCAGGTAAAGATATCAATCATTGAGAATGACATTAATGAACTGTCAAGTTCAACACTTAAACTATATTTATTTTCAACAACCTTCTATAATTATAAATTACAAAATAAGAAAATTGTTTGACACTTCTTTGAATGAAAGCTTTGGAAAAATACATTTACATGAGGATGTTTAATTTGTCATATAACTATGAGAAGGCATTAGCCAAGTAATATATTCTAGTGTTAGTCAGTGAAAAAGTAGTAGAGGTTGCTCATTCAGAATGAAATACCTCAGATTATGTATTTGAACAAGTAGGCAACTCTGCCCATTTTTCTTAACTAGTCAATAAATTCTAATTCTAGAAAAAATATCATATACCAGTTTTATAACGTTATCATTTGTATTAAAATAAACAGTGATGTGTACGTGAACTAGTAGTTATAATTGCAAAACTTTTGGTCAACAGAATCTATGGTAAAAGCAAGTTCTAAATAATTTACCCCAAAGAACTAAAATGCAAATTATTAGAAGTCTATATCAAGCCACACTACATCAAACTGGGTAGCTGCTCCAAATTATAGCTGTAATTATGCTAGTTTTCAACCAAAAGGAGAAAAGAAACATTTAAAGGAAAGTTTGAAGGCATACTTACAAAATCATTCTCTAGCTTCAGTATAGAATCTTTTATATGTTCAAAAATTGAATCAGTAACGACATTAGAACAAGTACTCATTAGAATGAAAAAGAGACAAATCTTCCAAGCCATTATATCTAACCTAAGTAGAAAAACTATTTGCTACAGATCTGGAAACTAGAATCAGAGTAGTGTAACTTAACTGTCTACTTGCAAGTCTGATCTTCACCTCTCTGGATGCTGATATATATATATACTCAATCACTGAAATTTTTCAACCAAGCAGAATTACGTGTTTTAACACAATTCAGGAAATGATATTAGAGAAGAGGTGTTTTGGTTTTTATTAATAGTTCTGGTGTGGGATTTCACCATTTAGAGTTTCCTTTAAATGACAAGGCTCTTCATGTGTTGAATGTTACTTATCCAGGAATCAGCTCTATAAGGATCCTTCGAAAGCATGACCACATCAGCAAAAGGCAGAAGAAAATTTCCCTGTCAAGCCCCATGCTCACCTTTTGAAAGAAAACCCCTTAGACCAGGGGTAGGCAACCCAAAACACTCAAAGAGCCACTTGGACCCATTTCCCACCAAAAATAAAACACCGGGAGCCGCAAAACCCTTTTGATATCTAAAATAAAGATAACACTCCATATATCCTTTTTTACCTTTATTATAGGTGTGTGTGTTTGTGTGTGTGTATGTTTGTGTGTGTGTGTGTGTGTGTATGTGTGTGTGTGTATGTATGTCACCTGCCGGCATCATCAGAGCTTAAAATGCTAGGAAGTGAGGAAGTCCCTTATAAGCAAGCCAGACTTTGGCTTGGTTATAAGGGACTTCCTCACTTCCTAGTGTTTTAAGCCCTGATGATGCTGACAGGTGACGGCGAAAGCTTGGCGTTTTTTAATTAAACTTTTTATAGTTTTAACTACCCTGGTGCTCATTTTATATATATATATATATATATATATATATATATATATATATATATATACACATATATATGTTTTCTGAGGTTTTCGCGGGTATTTGTATGTAGGTCTTTGGTTGTTCGGGTTTTCTCCCACGTAAAATTGGAAGTGTCTTGGCGACGTTTCGACGAAGTCCCATTCGTCATCTTCAGGCTGGTGTTTTCAGCTTCGTGCTTTGCTGCTCAAGCACGAAGCTGAAAACACCAGCCTGAAGATGACGAATGGACTTCGTCGAAACGTCGCCAAGACACTTCCAATTTTACGCGGGAGAAAACCCGAACAACCAAAGACCTATACTATATATATATATATATATATATATATATATATATATATATATATATATATAATAAAATGAGCACCATACATACATACATACATACATACACACACACACACAAACGTAAAAAAGGATATATGCAGTGTTATCTTCATTTTAGATGTCAAATGGTCTCTCTCTGTGTCCCTCTCTCTCCCTCCCTCTCTCTCTATCTGTCCTTGGTCTGCCAGTCCTCTTCCCCACTCTCTTTCTTTTTCTCTCTCTCTCTCTTTCCTCTCTCTCTCTCCCTCCCTTTCTCTCTCTTTCTCTCCCCCTCTCTCCCTCTCTCCTATCTGCTGCTCACCTGGCAACCTGGCTTCAAGCTGTTCTCCAACAAACTCAGGGGTAGGCAACCTGGGCTCTTTTATGACTCATGGACTCCAACTCCCAGAATTCCTGAGCCAGCATGGCTGGGCTAGCTAGCTCTCTCCTGCTCTTCCTGCTTCCTGCAGAGACGCAGCAAAGGGAGGAGCTCCGCCCAATAAGCTTTTCATCTCCTTGGAGAACACTGTGAGTGCATTCTCTTTGAGAGGGGGGGGCAGGGAAGCACAATTGCCTCTCTTTGTCTCTGTCTCTCTCTGCAAATGGCAAAGGAGGCTGGGAGCCACAGGGGAAGGCTCAAAGAGCTGCATGCGGCTCTGGAGCCGCAGGTTGCCGACCTGTGCCTTAGACTGTACCCAAATTTAGTATCTTTGTGGGTAAAGGTGCGTGACAGGAAATTAGGATATGAGGAATAATGCTCAAAGAATGCATTTTAACCACTCAGATATATAAAGAAATCCACTTCATGTCATTAATGGGTCAGTTTGATACATGTACAGCATATGTTTGAGTAAATAACATAAAGTAAATATAAACCTTCATCTTCCTTATCTTTAAAACAAAAATACCAGAAAGGTAAAGCATACTTTCCATAAATAAGGTAATAACTATAGATATAGATGTGTTCATATCATATTTACATTTTTTTTTATTAAATCAAGAAATAAGGACATGGTTGATATTCTGTACTCTGTTAAGTCCTATAAAAACCCACCTGGAAAATGACCCAATGTAATCCCATAGCAGATTTATTGAATATATTGATTTTCAGTTATGGTAAGAGAAATGAGGTGCCATAGTGCATTACAAATAACAAGGTCACAGTAGAGGAATTCTCACCAAAATTGACAGTATGTTATATCTTATATCTCAGGAAAAGACTGTGTCAAATTTTACCCACAGAAAATATGAGTGAAATATGGAAATACAACTATATCCCTGCATACCTCCAGAAGGCAAATCTTTAGTCTTCTTAACCAGAATAACAGAATAACAGAATTGGAAGGGACCTTGGAGGTCTTCTAGACCAGTGGTTCTCAACCTTTTTAATGCCGCGACCCCCAACCGGTCGTAAGTCGAGGACTACTCAACTGGTGCAGCACCATTTGCAGAATGGGACTTTTGGCGGGCTCAGCAGGGCAGAGACAGCCTGGACAATTCCTATTGCCTTTTGAAAGCCAATAGAATGAGACTCTATTCAAGAGAGTCTATTCTATTGGCTTTCAAAAGCCAATAGAATAAAAGGGAGTAGCACAGCTAAGGAAAAGGGGAAAAAATGGCAGACTGCGTTGTTTGGCAACCCCCGTGAAATGGTCGTTCGACCCCCAAATGGGGTCCCGACCCACAGGTTGAGAACCACTGTTCTAGACCAACCTTCTGCTCAAGCAGGAAACCCTATACCATTTCAGACAAATGGTTGTCCAATCTCTTCTTTAAAACTTCCTGTGTTGGAGCACCCACAACTTTTGGAGGCAGGTTGTTCCACTGACTAATTGTTCTAACTGTCATGAAAATTCTCTTTAGTTCTAGGCTGCTTCTCTCCTTGATTAGTTTCCATCCACTGCTTCTTATCCTGCCTTCACATGCTTTAGATTATATATTGACCCCCTCTTTTTTGTGGCAGCTTCTTAGATATCGGAACACTGCTATCATATCACCCCTAGTCCTTCTTTTCATTAAACTACACATACTGAATTCCAGCAACCGTTCTTTATATGTTTTAGCCTCCAGTTCCCTAATCATCTTTGTTGCTCTTCTCTACACTCTTTCTAGAGCAGGGGTGTCAAACTGCCAGTCCGCAGGCCGGGCACATCACGCAGAAGTTGCACCCACCCCATTGTCGGCAATGGCAAAACAGTCCCAATACGTCGCGCAACATCACATGACGTCGTGAGTTTGTCATGTCTGTTCTAGAATCTCAATGTCTTTTTTACATCATTGCAACCAAACCTTGATGCAGTATTCCAAGTGTGGACTTACCAAGGCGTTATAAAGTGATATGAGCACTTCACATGATCTTGATTCTATCCCTCTGTTATTGCAGCCTAGGACTATGTTGTTGCTTTTTTGGCAGCTGCAGCACACTGCTGGCTCATATTTAAGTGATTATCCACTAGGACTCCAAGATCCCTCTCACAATTACTACTATTGAGCCAGATACTACCTATACCATACCTGTGCAATTGGTTTTTCTTCCCTAAAAGTAGAATCTTACTTTTTTCACCATTGAATTCCATTTTGTTAGATAGGGCCCAATGTTCAAGTCTGTCAAAATCCTTCTGTACCTTAAGCCTATCTTCTATTCCTGCCAGCTTGGTGTCTGCAAATTTGATGAGTTCCCATCTATCCCCTCATCTAAATCATTGATGAAGATATAGTATTGAAGAGTACTGGGCTTAAGACAGAGCCTTGGGCTATCCCACTGCATATTTCCCTCTATGTATTTACAATTCCATTAAGAACTACACATTGAGTGTGGTTGGTCAACCAGTTACAATACCATCTGGTGGTGATGTTAGCTAATCCACATTTATCAAGTAATAGGTTGGAGTCTTTAGTGCTGTGACTGCCTTAATGCCATGACCTCTGTACTCTACTTCCATTGAAAAAGACTAATTTAAAAATAGTTTCAACTGTAAATTTATTAGCTATTTTGGTATTGTTACATGTGATATTTCTCAAATTATTAAATTTAATATGAATAAGGTACATAGAGAAAATATTTGGATACTGATAGATTAGAGCTTTTAAATCTTACTCTTTGGAACAGGACAAAAACTGTCAAAATAAATATCCTAAAATGTTTTATGTCTCTCATGGAATTCCCAAAGACGTGTCTGGAAAATATTTTAAGATATACATTCTATATATTTTAATAGGAACTCCTTACTTCTGAACCCACGGTTTTTTTAAAAAATGTAGTTTTCAATTAAAAATGGTAGCTTTGGTTTTTCAAATCTTGAATTTAACATTATGCATATATTTTTTTACTGGTACTAATGTAAACATAGCTTTACTTAGGCCATATTTGCACATATAGTTAAGCTATTCCTCATGCCAGCTTTATTCTAAATCAATTTAAGAAAATCCAGATTAGATTAGATTAGATATTAGATTAAATTAAAGAGAGAAACTACAGAGAGAGAAACTACAGAATCACTACATCTACTGGTTTTCACATATACATAATGTGCATATACATACAGAATTAATTGATTGTGTGTGGGGGGGTATTCAAAATTAAAGTATCAAAATGCATATACACATAGAGATAATAAGCAACTTTCTTTAAAAAAAGAAAAACTTTCAAACTGCTCCGTTTCTATTATATTTGAGAACCAATACTACTATGGTTATTATAATACCACAATAGCCACCATATTTGTCTTATAAATGGAAAATTGCCAGTTCAAAACCCATAGAAACTTTTTAATCACTATTTTTTATTTACCTTAACTTATTTTCTGCATACTTTTTAATTAAAAATTACAATGGTGAACCATTTTAGCATTCTTTCAATCAACTGAGGTAGAAGGGTTTCACCCCCAGAAACCAAAAAGCCCATAGATAATATCTGAAACTTGCTATATTCTGGGGAAAAGTCATTTCTGGACATCCATATTCTTTTGAATCCCATGTATATTAATTGAAAATTTGAGAGGTGGGCAACAGAAATTGATTCTCCATGTTGTTCTTATTGCTAAGAGATGCTGGAAAAACACAGATGTGGCCCCAATTAGTGAGTGGCTTGAAGGTGCATGACTATCTGTGACACAAACAAGTGGCTGACAGATGTAAAATATGATCAACCTCTAAAATACAATCTGTGCAGCATTTCTCGCTATATTTAAGATTTCACCTAGTAGTCCATGTGATATGTTGGATTCTCTTTTCTGAGATCCACACTAGAATTTCTTGGATAACATTACATTTACTATGTTCAAAGTTGCCTTTGTAAATAAAGATTTTCAGTAGAAAAATGGTTATATTTTGCAGAAAATATATATACCAGTATTTTACATGTTAGGACTTCTACAGTTCTATTGACCAAAAAAGGTAGATAGGCAGCTATTCCACCCATTCTCTGATATTCTAGTGTGAGAACTAAATATTGTGTGATTGCAAATGAATCCTTTGTGTTAATTTTTCAATTTAGGTTAACTCAATTAGCGATGCTAAAATGTTAAACAGTATGAAATCCTATGACTTTTTTTATAAAAGGTAGAGAAGCATGTTTAAAGAATCAGATACAGTACAAAACATATAAGGAAATATGTTGTATCCAAATAAGCTTATGATATGAAATTACAAAATTATGGAACCAGTAGAAGCAACTGCATTGCAAATTCAGAGAGAAGGTGCATATAACTGAAATATAACATAACAACAAAAAGCTGCATTTTGGCCCAAAGATGGTGAAAATAGCAAAACTTAGGTATGATATTGAGAGAGTATTAACTTGTCTGAATGTCTGGGTTTTTATTTATTGTTTTAAATAAAATATTTCTAAACTTATAGCTGGAAAATTAAGGAAAGCCAGCTAATAAGTTTTCCAAAAAGAACAAGAATCTAAGCCAGATAAAATGCTCAATCTAAGAAGCTCTAAATTCTCAACTTTAAAAGAGGAATTCTTTCTTCTCTCTGCAGCCTTTGGATGGTGTAGTACCATTCTCTTCCATACTGTTCATTATCTATATGAAGCCTTGGGAGAGAATATTAGGGGATGTGAGTTAGTATCATCTTTATGCAATAGTTCACGGATCGATGTTGGTTTCCACTGTAGCAGCTGTAGCAGCGCTGTAGGAGGACTAGAGCCTGGATGAAATTTAACAAACTAAAGCTGAATCCTGACAAATGTGGGGAACTTTAGTTTGTGATATTTGTATTGAATTTTGCTTGAACGGTGTATGATCATACTTCCATTGCGTGACTGCACCCAGGATTGTAACCTGGGATGCTTCTCAATCCTGCATTTTTCCTGAATGCTGATGTGTATCAAGAAGTGCCTTCTATCAATTGTATTTAATTTACCAAGGTTGTCCCTTCCTGATAGATCAGATACGGCTTCTGATTTATGATCTGTTTTTCTCCCCAATATTGTTATGCATTCTATAGGTACAGTTTATGCCTTTGAAGGGAATTGAGAAGATGCAGCTAGTCCAAAATGCAGCAACCAGATGTCCATCACGTGTCTCATCAAGAATATGTGACATCAAGTCCTGACTTAGCCACATGGCTCTCTATTGTTTTGCAAATCTTTTTTTTTTAAACTCTACTACTTGTGACCTGCCGCCCAAGGGATCAGCTCTCCCAATATTTCATTAACTGAAAGCTCCATTCCTTGATTAGAGATCTGCTTGGCTGCCATTAGAAAAAAAGCTTGACTAGAAATAACTAAAGTTAGGGTCTTCTAAGTAGCAGCACCAATTGTCTTCCAGCTGATGTGCAATTTTTTTTCCAGCTGATGTGCTTTTAGAGAGGATTGGAAAAAATGAAAACCTATATATCTAATGCTATTGGCTTTATGTCATGTTTTATCAGTTGTTTATGGCATATTGTTTATGGCATATTTAAATCACCAGATAGCACTTACCAGAAGTAATATGATACAAATATGTCAGTGAGGGATCTTTGGTGCTCTCTGAGCTTGGTTGTTTTCTTGCAGATATTTCATTACCCAAACTAGGTAACATCATCAGTGCTAGAATCTAGGACTAGCACTGATAATGTTACCTAGTTTAGATAATGAAATGTCTGCAAGAAAACAAACAAGCTCAGAGAGTACAAGAACTCCTCATTTCAACCTTGGGCTACAAATATTTTCCTTTTTTGCTTTAGAGGACGGGTGTCAAACTCACAATATCACGTGATGTGTTGCAATGTATCACAACTTTTTTCCCATTGCTGGCAATGGGGTGGGTGCGGTTTTGGTGTGATGCATCCGGCCCGCAGGCCGGCACTTTGAGACCCCTGCTTTAGAGCCATGGTGGTGCCGTGGTTAAAATGCAATATTGCAGGCTAACTCTGCTGACTGCCAGCAGTTTGATCCTGACCAGCTCAAGGTTGACTCAGCTTCCATCCTTCTGAGGTTGATAAAATGAGGATCCAGACTGTTGGAGGCAATATACTGACTCTGTAAACTGCTTAGAGAGGCTGTAAAGCACTATGAAGCAGTATATAGGTCTAAGGGCTATTGCTATTGTTTGTAGTCAATGTTGATTACTGGCGACTGCCTGGACAAGTCCCTGCAGTTTTCTTGGCAAATTTTGGGAGTGATTTGCCATTGCCTGCTTCTAGGACTCAGAGAGAGGGACTGGCCTAAGGTCACCCAGCTGGCTTTGAGCATAAGGCAAGACTAGAATTCATGATCTTCTAGTTTCTAGCCTGGGGCCTTAACCACTATACCAAACTGGCTCTCTATGATAGAAAATATATTTTTAAAAATCAGTTCTACACCATATAAAAATGAAGGAATAAAGTGATTACCAAGAATAACTGAACTTTCTGTTGTGCCTTCATGCACTTGTAGCTTCTGATATTCCAGACTTTCACTAGAAGGAGTTTCGTAACGTGCTACATTTTAGTAATAGTACCAATATTTGCTATGCTGCAAGTGAATGAATATTATCAATAGGCAAAATTACTTCATTTTTTTCCTAACTTATCAATGGAACTAAAAAAAACTACCTAAAAAAGAATGAAAGCACATTTCAGACTGTCCCCATTTTGAAATGGGGATACACAGTTCCAGGTATGTCTGTGCAGGAAAGCTCTTCTTTTTACTTTCCATCATACAAAATTGCCATTCCTAGTTATAATGACTAAGCAAGGCAGTGTTTTTAAAGAAACAAAAGCCAGCATACAAAGTAAGGTTTACCACTTATGACTAGGTGAGAAACTCCGTCATTATTCAGTCCAACTACTGGTGGCAGTTTAGGTGAAACCAAGCCAGCTAATGAAAAATTTGTTATGAAGAATTTCCAGCCCACCTTAAGTGCATATATGAGGCAATCTGCAACTCCTCTGAGGTTTCAAGATGCATTAATCTATACAGATCCTGCAAAATTCTGCATTCTAACAACATGTCAAAATCCATTTAAGTCCTGGGCAGGAGATGCCTTTCACATCATTGGTTCAGCCTCACTTCAAGCAGTTGCGTGGAAAATATTGAGAAGTAGATGCATTGTGAACAAATGAAAATCCATACTGTGTCTTGTTGCCACTAGATACAGGTAGTCCTCGACATATAACAGTTCATTTAGTGACCATTCAAAGTTACGGCACTGAAAAATGTGACTTATGACTGTTTTTCACACCTATGACCATTGCAGCATCCCCAAGATCATGTGATCAAAATTCAGATGCTTGGCAACTGGTTCGTATTTATGATGGTTGCAGAATCCCAAGGTCATTTGATCATCTTTTGTGAGCTTCTGACAAGCAAAGTTAATGGGGAAGCCGGAGTCACTTAACAACTGGGTTACTAACTTACCAATTGCAGTGATTCACTTAACAACTATGGCAAGAGAAGTCTTAAAACGGGGCAAAACTCACTTAACAAATGTCTCGCTTAACAACAGAAAATTTTGGGCTCAAATGTGATCATAAGTCAAGGACTACCTATATTGCAGGGTACACCTTCTATCTTTAGGGGCCAGAAGTCCTTTACCCCACATTCAATAGCTACAAACATGCCTTAGATCAGCTTTGCCAATGTTATACTTCATATGTGATTTTTTTTTAAAGATACAGCAATGTCATTTTCTTGCAGCAACAACTACCAAAACTCATGTGGTGTTCAGAAACAGGAAGAAAGCCCTATTGTTATTTGTACACATGGTGCCCATTCCAGTCATTGTGTATTACTTTCAAGGTCAATTAGATGAGCTGACACATGGAAAATAGGTTACTCTTGACATGGCCTCTTCTGCTTTTAATCCATGGTGCTGTCTCATGATGCTCAATGATAAGACTCTGAAAAATATGGGATTTGCTGGCAAAAATTAGCTTTGTTAGGCCCACTTTACTTAAGCAATTTTTAATACAGATGTTCCTCATTTCTTACCATTTTTCAGGGTGGTAATCTTTAGAGAATGCTTAAAATTCACAGTGTGGTTTATTTATGTATATGAAGCTCTTTACTCAGGCTTCCTGTAACTCAGAGTGGGCAACTTTGTGGCCTGTGAGCACTGCAGGGCATACATTTTATACATTGACATCATAATAGAAATAAGGTTGAAATTTGGAGTGGGGAGAATAACAGGATTTACTCAATGTAGAAATGTTTAGCTTATTAAGGTGATACAAATAGCTATTTTATTTGGTTGGAACCTAGGGACTGGGAGGATCTAAGAACTGTAAAAATAGAGCTCTCTTGCAGTTGGCCCATCATCACTATAGTCACTCTAAAGCTCAGAAATTTATTTTAAAAGCTTCTCTGTGGGCTTCTCTTGGGCTTCCAGTTCCATAGTTGAGGTTACCGCCAGATTACTCTTTCTCTCACTTTGATTTCTGCAACTAAATTTATCCACTGGAAAGTAAATTTTCTTCTTAAGCAGAATTACTTTTTTTTCCACTGATGTCCCATGCTTAGAATTTTCCTTGTTAACAGGGAATGTTACGAATGACAAAACAGCAGCAATTTTCCAGTTTGCGGGTCATTATGACAATCCTTCATACCAATTTGGAAAAGATTTCAACTCACTCTGTAGAATGTTGAGCAGAAAAAAAAACGATGCTTCATGACTGATTTTGGTATTTCAAGCAATAACGATTTGGTTCTTGCAGTTAGGGATGAAGAGCTATTATACATAGAACTCTTTCTTTTTTCTTTTTTTCTTTTTTTCTTTCTTTTTTCTTTCTTTCAGAACTCAAGTAGGAAATAATTCAAAGCGCTGTGTTTTTTTCTCTAAGATGTCACCCTCAGCTTTGAAACTCCAGCCTTTTCAAAACTGAAAGGCATAAAGAGAGGAAGCTTTGAGTATTCACCCATCTTTTCTTCCATACACAGCAGTGGAAACACTGTGTGTTCACTTCTTCTCCGGCATGTTCTCGGTTAACTCAACCAGACAGAACTAATCAGTGAGAAGTGATCTTGGCTTCGTGTCTGGCTGAGAATATTTCCTGTTCTCTTACGAGTTGTCACCCATCTTATCACCTAAGATTAGCATTATTGAAAAACAAGAGAGGCATCATTCCATCAATGGATTATCTAACAACTCCTAATATTTTCAAAACCAAACAAAATAATTAAGAAATTATTCTAAATGAATAATATCAGCATACACACAAAAAGTTTATTATCTTGCAGTATGGTTTATTTTTTAAATTAAAGCAAGCCCTACTGCAAGATAAGTTTTGTTGTGTGTATGTTGACATTATTCATTTAGGTATCTATGCCTTCCTTCTCATAACTATTTTTCTAATAGCTCTGTAATTATTTTTCCATTTTTGCTCGGCACATTTTTCACTGTGGCCATACAGAGAAGATCGTTGTGCATGCTTATTGCTCTGTTTGCCCTATTTCTGTATACACCGTAGTGCATTAAGAATTTAATTAACTTCTTACTATTACTATTCAAACTACCATTTTTAGTGGATTTATTTCTGAGGAGATACAGGGGAGTCAGCAGAAACCAATAATAATTTCCAGATCCCTGCCAAGGACAAAAACCTACTCTAGGAAGCAACAGGGTTGGAAAAACTGGCAGGCCCTGGTAGATGCTACAAATTCCCCTGATCTTCTGACCAGGGGAGCCAGAATCACAGCATGCCCAGTTAGAATCCAAGAACCAAGCTGCAGTGCCTTTCTAGTAGGACATCACTCTCGGAGCTCCACTGGTACCCAACAATAGCTGGTACCCAACTAATGGCCAAGAAGAGATTGGTCAGCAATGCTCACATGAAGCCCAGACAAGGCTGAAATAATACCTAGTACTCCTCCTCCCTTGATGGACAGGTCCCTAGCACTCATGGATACTGTATTCTGATTTTTGGCAATTCCTTGTATTACAGGAATTGATCCACAGATTGAGATAGCAAAAGTAGGATTTACAGAGAAATGTTTGTGGGACACAAAAAGAAGTGGGCTATGTTTGTTTGGCTTGGAAAGGCAGGATACACTTAGGTGGCAAGGGACAGAAGCAATTATTTATGGAGATCATTTTACTTCTCTGTTGCCTTTTTTCTGCCCTCTGGAATATCATCCCCCTGGTGTTTCATCCAGCTCCAATCATGTCATTAACTCCAAAAATCTAATTTTGTAAACAGACCAGAAGTCAAGGCTATTTGTGATTCTGGCTGATAGATAAAGGGTGTGTGCATGAATTTGAGGGGGGTTCCCTCCCCCCAATATATTGCATCTATTTGTTTGATATTGCATGTTTGTGGGGTTTTTAAATTTATTTAGATTTAATTTTATGTGCCACCTTGAGTGCCACTCACAGTCTGGCATTTTAGCTACTATTGATTCCTTTTTACAGGACTTTATGAGCATAATTTTAGTTTTAAAAATGCATAAAAAATATTTATATATACACATCCCTACTTAGTTCCATAGGATATTGGACACAAAGTTGTATTATAGCAACTCATTCTAAGCAAGCATGTAACTAGTTAGTTTAGATTGCAAGTGATGCCTGCAAACCAGCAAAGTCTTTAAAATTTAGTAAGTAAGTTTCATATTCTATAATTGGCAGGTAGAGTTAGACAAAGGAAACATTCTCTAGACTCTTACACTTTCACTATATATAGTTAAGAGGCATATCAAGCTAGTTATCTGTGTGTCTTAAGTTCTCAGTGTAATACAACCAGGACTGATTTTTCTAACCTTTAAATGCCTTCTGGTTCAAAGAGAAATTTTCATATGGAAGAAATGTTGCCAATTTTAAATTCCAGAATCACTGTCTGTCTCAAGGATGCCACAGAACTGGAGAATGGCGAGGCTAGAAGAAACGTCTAGTCCACTGTTGCCTAGTGCAGGAATCCACTAATTTAAATTAAATAGTATAATTAAACTGATTCCTGGATTTGTGATGTCAAAGTGCTAAAAAAGGAGCAATCCTATTTTAAATTTTAATAACTCCCGGCACTAGACAGTTTGATAACCATTGTATTATTGATGTAGCAACTTGTTATATTTTTTATCTTTGTTAAAATAATACTGCTTTCTATAGATGTGTGGATATATCCTAATCATTAACTACTTTGACATTTCTTGTTTTGAACGATAAATTATTGTTGGAACTGGTTGTACCTAATCTAGATAGTACTTCTAGGAACAAAACTGGCTGACTAGCTGTACTTAGTGTGTGGTCCTCAATGGAACTGCATCTACATGGTGGGAAGTGTGTAGTGGGGTGCCCCAGGGCTCTGTTCTGGGTCCAGTGCTCTTCAACATCTTCATCAATGATTTAGATGAGGGGATGGATGGATGGGGAACTCATCAAATTTGCAGATGACACCAAGCTGGGAGAATAGCCAACACTCCAGAAGATAGGCTTAAGATACAGAAGAATATTGACAGCTCTAATAAAATGAAATTCAATGGTGAAAAAAGTAAGGGTCTACATTTAGGCAAGAAAAACCAAATGCACAGGTATAGTAGCAATTGTGAGAGGGATCTCGGAGTCCTAGTGGACAATCACTTAAATATCAGCCAGCAGTGTGCTGCAGCTGCCAAAAAAGCCAACACAGTGCTAGGCTGCATTAACAGAGAAATAAAATCAAGATCAGTGTTAATATCACTTTACAGTGCCTTGGTAAGGCAACACTTGGAATACTGCATCCAGTTTTGGTCACCACAATGTAAAAAAGATGTTGAGACTCTAGAAAGAATACAGAGAACAGCAACAAAGATGATCAGGGGACTGAAGGCTAAAACATATAAGGAACAGTTGCTGGAATTGGGTATGTCTAGTCCACAGGTCGGCAACCTGTGGCTCCAGAGCCGCATGCGGCTCTTTGAGCCTTCCCCTGTGGCTCCCAGCCTCCTTTGCCATTTGCAGAGAGAGACAGAGACAAAGAGAGGCAATTGTGCTTCCCTGCCCCCCCCCTCAAAGAGAATGCACTCACAGTGTTCTCCAAGGAGATGAAAAGCTTATTGGGCGGAGCTCCTCCCTTTGCTGCATCTCTGCAGGAAGCAGGAAGGGCAGGAGAGAGCTAGCTAGCCCAGCCATGCTGGCTCAGGAATTCTGGGAGTTGGAGTCCATGAGTCATAAAAGGCCCAGGTTGCCTACCCCTGAGCTTGTTGGAGAACAGCTTGAAGCCAGCTTGCCAGGTGAGCAGCAGATAGGAGAGAGGGAGAGAGGGAGAGAGAAAGAGAGAGAGAGGGAGGGAGAGAGAGAGAGGAAAGAGAGAGAGAGAGAGAAAGAAAGAGAGTGGGGAAGAGGACTGGCAGACCAAGGACAGATAGAGAGAGAGGGAGGGAGAGAGAGTGACAGAGAGAGAGAC
The DNA here is from genome assembly GCF_016545835.1 of Crotalus tigris. Lineage (NCBI taxonomy): Eukaryota > Metazoa > Chordata > Lepidosauria > Squamata > Viperidae > Crotalus > Crotalus tigris. Next base: position 467,991 of record NW_024096646.1, on the reverse strand, counting down.
CATTTGACATCTAAAATGAAGATAACACTGCATATATCCTTTTTTACGTGTGTGTGTGTGTGTGTGTGTGTGTGTATGTGTGTATGTATGTATGTATGTATGTATGTATGGTGCTCATTTTATATATATATATATATATATATATATATATATATATATATATATATATATATGTAGGTCTTTGGTTGTTCGGGTTTTCTCCCACGTAAAATTGGAAGTGTCTTGGCGACGTTTCGACGAAGTCCCATTCGTCATCTTCAGGCTGGTGCTTTCAGCTTCGTGCCTCGAGCAGCAGTGTGTGGTCTTGGCTGTTTCTTCCTTTTAACTGCCAGTGGAGGTATGAACTGATTGGGTGGGAGCTTGGCTGTGTTCTGATTGGGTGGAGGTGTGTTTTGATTGGTTAGGGGCTTGGCTGTGCTCTGATTGGCTGGGGGGTTGGCTGTGCTCTGATTGGCTGTGCTCTGATTGGCTGGGGGAGTGTTCTGTTTGGTTGTGCTCAGGTTAGTCTGAGTTGCAGAGGGATTCAAGATTTTGGGCTGCCCTGCCATTCCTTGGCTTCGTGTTCGTGGTCGTGCTTCCTCTTCATGGAGGGTGTCAGTTTGCTTCATGTATGGATTGGGGGGGTTTAAAGTGGCTAATGATGCAGCTGTGGTCTGGCTTCTGGTTTGTGGTCGTGCCTCATAGTCAGTGTGGCTTTGGGTTTGTTTTTTGCGTGGATGTTTGGTGGTGACATCCTGTGTGGTTTTTGTGAGTGTGGGTCTGGTATCATTTTTTGTGTTAGGGAGTCGTTTGTCAATGAGGGCGGGTTTCCAAATGGCTGGTAGGCGGGAGGTATCATCTCGCTTGTTCATGCTGTGTGGGCGTTTTTCTATCTCGATGGCTTCTCTGATTATTCTGTTATTAAAATGTTCACTTTTGGCAATGGTTCTGGTATTTTTAAAGTCAATTTCATGTCCTGTAGCTTTAAGGTGTTGGACCAGGGAAGATGTTGGTTCCTCTTTTTTGACTGAGTTCTTATGTTCTTCAATGCGTGCACTTATTCTTCTGTTGGTTTGTCCGATGTATGTGGTGGGACAAGTGGTGCATGGGATTTCGTATACTCCTTGATTTTCTAATTCAATTTTATCTTTGGGGTTTCTAAGGATGGTGGATATTTTTCTGTTTGTGCAGAATGCTGTTTTGATGTTGTGTTTATGGAGGATCTTACTGATTCTGTCTGTGGTGCCTTTTATGTATGGGAGGAGGGCTTTGCCGTTTTCTTGTTCTTTGTCTTGGATTTTAGTGGGGGTTTCTTTTTGGATTAGGTTTGTAATCTTATTTCTATGGAATCCATTGGATGTTAGTACATTGGTGAGAGTGTGTAGTTCGGGTTTTAGGTGTTGTTCGTCAGCTAAGCGTTTTGTTCTGGAGATGAGTGTCTTGGCTACAGAGTTGATCTGTGCTGGGTGGTGGTGTGAGAGAGCGTGCAGATAGCGGTTTGTGTGTGTTTTCTTCTGGTAGATGGTGTGTCCTAGGGAGCCATTGGATTTCTTGTAGACTAAGACATCCAGGAAGGGAAGTTGGTTGTTAGCTTCTGTTTCCATGGTGAACTGTATTTTGGGGTGTAGGCTGTTGAGGTGTGTGAGGAAGTTGTCCAGTTTTTCTTTCCCATGTGGCCAGATTATGAAGGTGTCGTCTACGTATCTGAGCCAGAGTTTGGGTTTGTGATCCGATTTTTCTAGAGCTTGGGTTTCAAAGTGTTCCATGTAGAGGTTGGCAATGACAGGTGAGAGGGGTGATCCCATGGGTGCTCCTTCTGTTTGTTTGTATTTTTGTCCATTATAGATGAAGTATGTGTTGGATAGGCAGTGGTTGGTCAGATCTAAGATGTGTTTGGGGGGGTTATATTTGTTTTGAATAGCTGTCAAGGCTTCTTTGATAGGCACTTGGGTGAAGAGGGATATGACATCGAAGCTCACTAGTAGGTCGCTGGGCTGTAAGTTTTGTTTCTTTATGATCTCTATAAACTGGAATGAGTTTTTTACGTGTGAGGTGATGGATTCTGCATAGGGCTGTAGTTGTTTGGCGAGAAATTTGGCTAGGTTTTGTAGAGGTGAGCCTATGGAGCTGACTATAGGTCTGAGTGGGGTTCCTTCCTTATGTATCTTGGGGAGACCATAGAGTTTGGGGCATCTGGATGATTTCTCTCTGGGAATGATTCTTTGCTGGATCTCTTCGCTAATGGGGGAGGCTTTTATTTTGGATCTGGTGGTTTTTTCCAGGTAGGTGGTGGGATCTGTATTTAGGGGTTTGTATGTGGAGTCTTGGAGTAGGTTGGTTAATTTGGTTTGGTAGTCAGATGTGTTCATAACCACCGTGGCATTGCCAAACCAAATTAACCAACCTACTCCAAGACTCCACATACAAACCCCTAAATATAGATCCCACCACCTACCTGGAAAAAACCACCAGATCCAAAATAAAAGCCTCCCCCATTAGCGAAGAGATCCAGCAAAGAATCATTCCCAGAGAGAAATCATCCAGATGCCCCAAACTCTATGGTCTCCCCAAGATACACAAGGAAGGAACCCCACTCAGACCTATAGTCAGCTCCATAGGCTCACCTCTACAAAACCTAGCCAAATTTCTCGCCAAACAACTACAGCCCTATGCAGAATCCATCACCTCACACGTAAAAAACTCATTCCAGTTTATAGAGATCATAAAGAAACAAAACTTACAGCCCAGCGACCTACTAGTGAGCTTCGATGTCATATCCCTCTTCACCCAAGTGCCTATCAAAGAAGCCTTGACAGCTATCCAAAACAAATATAACCCCCCCAAACACATCTTAGATCTGACCAACCACTGCCTATCCAACACATACTTCATCTATAATGGACAAAAATACAAACAAACAGAAGGAGCACCCATGGGATCACCCCTCTCACCTGTCATTGCCAACCTCTACATGGAACACTTTGAAACCCAAGCTCTAGAAAAATCGGATCACAAACCCAAACTCTGGCTCAGATACGTAGACGACACCTTCATAATCTGGCCACATGGGAAAGAAAAACTGGACAACTTCCTCACACACCTCAACAGCCTACACCCCAAAATACAGTTCACCATGGAAACAGAAGCTAACAACCAACTTCCCTTCCTGGATGTCTTAGTCTACAAGAAATCCAATGGCTCCCTAGGACACACCATCTACCAGAAGAAAACACACACAAACCGCTATCTGCACGCTCTCTCACACCACCACCCAGCACAGATCAACTCTGTAGCCAAGACACTCATCTCCAGAACAAAACGCTTAGCTGACGAACAACACCTAAAACCCGAACTACACACTCTCACCAATGTACTAACATCCAATGGATTCCATAGAAATAAGATTACAAACCTAATCCAAAAAGAAACCCCCACTAAAATCCAAGACAAAGAACAAGAAAACGGCAAAGCCATCCTCCCATACATAAAAGGCATCACAGACAGAATCAGTAAGATCCTCCATAAACACAACATCAAAACAGCATTCTGCACAAACAGAAAAATATCCACCATCCTTAGAAACCCCAAAGATAAAATTGAATTAGAAAATCAAGGAGTATACGAAATCCCATGCACCACTTGTCCCACCACATACATCGGACAAACCAACAGAAGAATAAGTGCACGCATTGAAGAACATAAGAACTCAGTCAAAAAAGAGGAACCAACATCTTCCCTGGTCCAACACCTTAAAGCTACAGGACATGAAATTGACTTTAAAAATACCAGAACCATTGCCAAAAGTGAACATTTTAATAACAGAATAATCAGAGAAGCCATCGAGATAGAAAAACGCCCACACAGCATGAACAAGCGAGATGATACCTCCCGCCTACCAGCCATTTGGAAACCCGCCCTTATTGACAAACGACTCCCTAACACAAAAAATGATACCAGACCCACACTCACAAAAACCACACAGGATGTCACCACCACACATCCACGCAAAAAACAAACCCAAAGCCACACTGACTATGAGGCACGACCACAAACCAGAAGCCAGACCACAGCTGCATCATTAGCCACTTTAAACCCCCCCAATCCATACATGAAGCAAACTGACACCGAACACGAAGCCAAGGAATGGCAGGGCAGCCCAAAATCTTGAATCCCTCTGCAACTCAGACTAACCTGAGCACAACCAAACAGAACACTCCCCCAGCCAATCAGAGCACAGCCAATCAGAGCACAGCCAACCCCCCAGCCAATCAGAGCACAGCCAAGCCCCTAACCAATCAGAACACACCTCCACCCAATCAGAACACAGCCAAGCTCCCACCCAATCAGTTCATACCTCCACTGGCAGTTAAAAGGAAGAAACAGCCAAGACCACACACTGCAGCTCGAGGCACGAAGCTGAAAGCACCAGCCTGAAGATGACGAATGGGACTTCGTCGAAACGTCGCCAAGACACTTCCAATTTTACGTGGGAGAAAACCCGAACAACCAAAGACCTACATAGATATATATATATATATATATATATATATATATATATATACCCATAGGTCTTTGGTTGTTCGGGTTTTCTCCCACGTAAAATTGGAAGTGTCTTGGCGACGTTTCGACGAAGTCCCATTCGTCATCTTCAGGCTGGTGTTTTCAGCTTCGTGCTGCTCAAAGCACAAAGCTGAAAACACCAGCCTGAAGATGACGAATGGGACTTCGTCGAAACGTTGCCAAGACACTTCCAATTTTACGCGGGAGAAAACCCGAACAACCAAAGACCTACATAAAAAGTTTAATTAAAAAACGCCAAGCTTTCGCCGTCACCTGCCGGCATCATCAGGGCTTAAAACACTAGGAAGTGAGGAAGTCCCTTATAACCAAGCCAAGGTCTGGCTTGCTTATAAGGGACTTCCTCACTTCCTAGCATTTTAAGCTCTGATGATGCCGGCAGGTGACGGCGAAAGCTTGGCGTTTTTTAATTAAACTGATGCCAGCAGGTGACATACATACACACACACACATACACACACACACACACAAACACAGACACACACAAACACACACACCTATAATAAAGGTAAAAAAGGATATATGCAGTGTTATCTTTATTTTAGATATCAAAAGGGTTTTGCGGCTCCCGGTGTTTTATTTTTGGTGGGAAATGGGTCCAAGTGGCTCTTTGAGTGTTTTGGGTTGCCTACCCCTGGTCTAGTCTAATGAAGAGAAGGACAAAGGATGACATGATAGCAGTGTTCCAATATCTCAGGGGCTGCCACAAAGAAGAGGGAGTCAAGCTATTCTCCAAAGCACCTGAAGGCAGGACAGGAAGCAATGGATGGAAACTAACCAAAGAGAGAAGCAACCTAGAACTAAAGAGAAATTTTCTGATAGTTAGAACAATTAATCAGTGGAACAACCTGCCTCCAGAAGCTGTGAATGCTCCAACACTGGAAGTTTTTAAGAAGAAACTGGACAGTCATTTGTCTGAAATGGTATAGGGTTTCCTGCCTGAGCAGGGGGTTGGACTAGATGACCTCCAAGGTCCTTTCCAACATCATCATCATCATCATCATCATTATTATTATTATTATTATTATTATTATTATTATTAAGGAATGTGCATAAACTAACAATAGGCAGCACAATTTGGGGCTGCTTTCATTAAACTCCTTGAGAAAAAAAGGAATTCTCCAGGAAATCTTTGATAGTAGTGTTTACTGTTAGTAATTTCAGAACAAAGACAATAGCCCAGATTCTTTCATTTACCTCCCCTTCCCAACTCTAGACCACAGACACATACCAGTAGGCAAGGTTTATTATAATTGACAGAGGGATTCTGCAAAGTGGCTTTCATATTCTAGCAGTGAATAAAAGAACATCTACACCTTTTCTCAGGGGAAAACAGAAAAGAAACCCCAATTCAGTGTGAGTTTTCCCAAGTTGCTTTGCTGTATTAGTTCAAATTTTTCCTTTGCTATATTTACAAGGTAAGTGCAACAGCTTATTTCTTGTGCATTCTGGACTTCTATATATATTTCTTTCCCTGTCAACTTCCAAGTTGAGCTATTACTGGAATACAAATTACTGTTCTGCAATTAGGAGCATTTACCTAACTTTGAGAAAAAGTGTTGGAACTAGATAATGATTCAGGCACCTATGCAATTCTGGATCTACTTGTGACTGATAATTTAATATGGTAGGTACAAATGGCTGTGATTATTTTGAATCAACAGCAGCAAAAATTGCAAGTGCACTCTGCTGACTGTAGTGACAAAACTAGCAAACAGAAGCTAAACACTAGTTAATCTGCTAAAACAAACATTAGCCCAGATTACTTAATACATACCCAAACTAATTCTAATCTTATATGCAGCGGAGTTTGAAGAATTTATGGTCCATTTTTTAGCATTTCTGCTACCAAAGCAGTTTCCGCTCCAGGAAGCACCATTAGCTGCAATATTAATCAAAACAAGACTAGATGGTGTGTTGTGTAGAAACAGCTCAGGGCTGATTGCAGAGCTAAGAGCAAGGAGCTCATACCAACTGCAAAGCACCCATGCAGTTTTAGCAAAGAACCCCCTTTTGGAAGTTATTTGCGTCATTGAGATTATGCAGTAATAACTAAGCTTGTAGCATTTGTTTGCAAAACACACACACAATCCATTAATCCAACACTACACGCAGACAGTTAGGTGTAGTGGTTAAGGCATCAGGCTACAAATCAGGAAAGCATGAGTTCTGAGCCCACCTTTGGCATGAAGCCAGATGGGTGACCCTGGACCCTGGACCTCAGCCCTAAGAAGGAGACAATGGCAAACCACTTCCAAAATCTTGCCAAGAAAACTATAGTCACCAGCAGTCAACACAGATTCAAAGGCAAAAAAAAGTCCAAGAAAACTAGTAGCCCCTCATCATTGCTTTGAAATTGGAAAATATAGGCAAATATATATCATGAAGATCCTAAATAAGAATCTCCAGGTTAAATTTGACTTGAAGGTGCAGGGACATTAAACTTGGAGAGAAAAAAGGGAGAGAAAATAGCAATATACAAGGTTGCCATCTAGTGTGGAGTGGGAAAAATGTCCATGTTCAGTTTTGTAGATTGCATTGCTATCTATACTATCAGAGAAATATGCTCCATTTCTAAATTTGCTAAACTGTCAATAATAGCACACTATCAGAATACTCATGAGGTTAAGCCAAGAATTCCATGCAGTCCTAAGATTGTCCATCCTGCTTTAGAAGTTAATAGGAGAAAAATAAACAGAATGAAGCATTTTTAAAAAATAAGATATAAATTTCACCCTCTTTTTTAAACTACTATTTTGTATGCTGATGCATATTAAAAAGGGGAAGGCATTAATCATATTGCCATGGCTGCCATATTTTACCATACACAGACACCCTGCTGATGCCACTGGCTATATATCCACATCTCAAATCTCCAGCACTTAGAGAAAATGTTGTAATACTTCCAATAAAGAACACAAGGGTTACAGTAGGTATTGTCAAATAAGGTTCAATTCTAATTATATTGGAAAAATCCAGACAAAGACTGAACATGGGGGCTGCCTCAACAGATCCTCCATCAGATTTACATTATGAAGCATGCAGGGCTTGCAATGGTTTTAAGAATGAACTCCAATTAGGAAAAATCAGCTGGCATCCTAGAATGAGAATGAAAAACTAAGTGCTGACACAAGTATACAAGCATTCAAAAAAAAAAAAAAACCCCACCTCAGTGTTAATAGAATTACAATGTGATAGTCATAATTAAAAAGTTACTACTTATTTATGAAATCTTTACAACATATACAATAAAAGGCAATCCATCAAACATCCACATCTGCCTATCCTTAGGTCAATAGATGGATAAAAATGCCAAATCCAGCTGGAATATCAGGCTGACTATGCAACAAAATATACAGTGTAACAAACCATAATAATATGAAGGAGCTAAAGTGCCCTGGGACTGAATTCTACCAACAGATAAACAACTGCCATATTACACCCCAGACTTAAATATTGTTGACAAGAAAGACAAAAATGTCTAGATAATGAACAATGCACATCTGGAGACTTTGGAATACAGGTAGTCCTTGACTAAGGTAATGGTCATTTGTTTAGTCCATGGCAACTTTTATCAGCTATTTAGATATCCTCTTAGATATATATGTCTAGTTGTTAATTGCGAAGTCGTGTCCGACCCATCGCGACCCCATGGACAACGTTCCTCCAGGTCTTCCTGTCCTCTACCATCTTCTGGAGTCCATTTAAATTCACACCTACTGCTTCAGTGACTCCATCCAGCCATCTCATTCTCTGTCGTCCCCTTCTTCTATTGCCCTCAATCTTTCCCAGCATTAGGTTCTTCTCCAGTGAATCCTTCCTTCTCATTAGGTGGCCAAAGTACTTGAGTTTCAACTTCAGGATCTGGCCTTCTAAAGAGCAGTCGGGGTTGATCTCTTCTAGGACTGACCGGTTTGAACGCCTTGCAGTCCAAGGGACTCGCAGGAGTCTTCTCCAGCACCATAGTTCAAAGGCCTCAATTCTTTTGCGCTCAGCCTTTCTTATGGTCCAACTTTCACAGCCATACATTGCAACTGGGAAAACCATGGCCTGGACTATATGCACTTTTGTTGGCAGGGTGATGTCTCTGCTTTTTAGAATGCTGCCTAGATTTGCCATAGCTTTCCTCCCCAGGAGCACGCGTCTTTTAATTTCTTGGCTGCAGTCCCCATCTGAAGTGATCTTGGAGCCCAGAAAAATAAAATCTGTCACTACCTCCATTTCTTCCCCATCTATTTGCCAGGAATTGAGAGGGCCGGATGCCATGATTTTGGTTTTTTTAATGTTGAGTTTCAAGCCAACTTTTGCACTCTCCTTCTTCACCCGCATCAAGAGGCTCTTTAGTTCCTCTTCACTTTCTGCCATTAGAATATATGTCTAAGAGCTCTAAAAATTGTGACCCGCACTTTGAAATGCTGCTCCTACAGCACTGGCATAATATATCAGGGTCAAGGGTCAAGGCTAACCAGCAGATATATAAATTCTACATTTTGAACCAAGTAAAACCTCTAGGTGGTCTTCAAAGGCAACTCTTACAGTCATCTAAATAATGTAACTGTCTTCAGTGTGTCCTGTGTCAAGTAAGGTCACAAATAATCTATCAGCCAAAGCTGAACAAAGACTCTACATTCCTCTAGCAGGAACCTTGGCTTACACAACCTATGAGAGGTTGGTTTCTTCTTTGCAGCAGATTATTTTTTAGGAGATGATAAAGAACAGATTTTTCTCCAGCATGTAGAGGAATGTAGACTCCATGAATGGGTTGATTTAGTCTTCTAGCCCAATCAGACCAAACAATCAAGGTTGCCACGCCTCTGCAGGGTCTGACCATGCCCCAGTTTCATTTGGTCTCAGCCCTGAAGACAGGTGAGAATTTGGCTCCAATTTAGATTCAGAAAGGTAGTTATTGCCATTCGTGGATTCTCTATCCTTTTTTTCCTTCTTTGGGGGGGGGATTGGTTCAGCTCTGAGCTCAGTGCTGCACCATTTCTTCTCTCTTAATCAATTCCCTTCTCTGTGAGTTTTTCAGAGGCAGACAGCTGATCATAGATTGCTGCCTCATTACAATCCCCCTTCCCCACCCCCTCCCAGGATCTTTGCTGTGAATGCGAAGCTTTAAACTACTAATTTTTGGCTGAAAACTGAAATCACCCTGGGTTCATTACCAATTCAAACAACCTGCGGGCACCATTTTGAGCCTCTAGAAGGCTCGATCCTCACACTACTCAAGTACTTCCTTGTTACTGTTGATTGTCAACTGTAAATTACCCAAAAAAACAGCAGGTGAACTGTTTGACTAAAAGAGCTTATTACCAGATTACTTGCAGGAGAGGATCTTTTCTCTCAGCTTGTTTCATCTCTCATTAGATTGTCCCGGCCACCATTTTGGGCTCCGCCCGATCACACACATTAAATTGACTGCTTTGTCCTAATTACAGCCTTTTCAGTAATGAAGTAATTTACTTATTTGGTGATTCTCCCTAAGTTGGGGGGGGAATAGGAGTTCTAATTACATTCCTTTAGATCTTCATTACCTCGTGCTTCAGCTGCTTAATAGGCACCATCTCAGGTTACCTAGTGGACATAGGGAAAATACCTTGAGTCTCTCACTCCATTTTATCTGGAAATATTCCAGACTGTGTGACTTACCAGTACCTTTTAAATATCCAGTGCCAACAGATTGGATGGCTGCTTGCCTTGCCTATTTTCCGCTGTCTGCATAGTGGTCGGCACTTACTGTCCTAGCCATCACTAAGTGAGACACGAGGGTCAAAAAAAAAGATAAAAAATAAATAAATAATCAATTAAAATAAAACAGAATTAAATTAAACAAGATATATATCTATATTCATATAAGACTTATCTTTAATTGATACTTTTTCGGCCAAATTGTCTCTATTACAGTTGGCCTGAAAAATTGAACAGGGAGGACAGCCCCTGAACGTAGCGCGGCTTATATCGCGTAGTGACTCCGTGCTTAACGGCAGGCCGGACCTCACAGACCCTCGTGCAGGCCTGTACCACTCAGGTGGGCCGTGGCCTTCCTTTCTCCTGCAGACCAAGGGCCGATCCAGGGATCTCCTGGTGAAAACCTGCCCTTTCTTCTCCTGCAGAACAGGACTGATCCAGGGATCTCCTGGTGAAAACCTGTCTTTTCTTCTACTGCAGTACAGGCCAGATCCAGGGATCTCCTGGTGAACACCTGTTGTTTATATCCTATTGCTTATTTCAATATGGCGGATAACATCATTTCACAGGCTTACACTTCTAGTGGAAATATAAAACGCAAGCCATCCAGTCTGGATACACTTGCAAAAGCCAAAGCCAAGGTCAAACGGACCTCTAAGGCCGATGACAAGCAAGCAGATAGCAGACATAGGGTGCTGGAGCGACAATTCTCCAAAGCCCAGCGGCAGACAGGAGAGACGCAGCTTATCCCCTCACCTCCTCTTGCATCCACATCAGGGGAGCATCGACCTTCCCTTTTTACACGGACTTGGTCTCCCGAGCAGGCCCATATCTTTGCTGGGATATGAATGGGACCATCTGTCCCTCTTTGACCAAGAATTGAGATTACAGGTCCAAGATTCAATTCCAGCTGCTGAGCCAGGACCTTCCTCAGTGTCTTGTGGGTCTCAGGGGGAGGTTACTACAGTTGTCCCTCCCCCAATCCCGTCAGCATCTTTCATGCCGATGGCGGCAGGTCTTCGGGGCCCTGAACATCCTTCATTTACTGTCCAGCTCCAAGCCATGATCTCACAGGCGGTGGCTCAGGCAATGGCGGCTTCAGGGAGGGCCATTCTGGTCCAAGGACCGTCAAACCCTCCTACGTCCACGGAAACTATGCATCCCAGGGAGTATGTGATCTCAGATCACGGTTCTCCACCTCAATCTGAAGGGAGCGAGATATTGGATTTTTCCGCTCAGATTCTGGAAGAAGGCATGTGGTCAGATGGGGAAGACATTCAGGCAGAGGCCACTCCTATGATAGGGGTGTTTAATCCAAATTCCTTCTATTCTCTTTTACAAAAGGCCTATGTCACCGGAAAAATTGAACCTGTGAAACCACAGATGACCGATCAGGACTCTAGACAGAGTTCTGACCCACTGTTTCTGGAACCAGTCAAGAAGAACCTACCGATACCTTGCTCCCCCCCCCATGTTTCTCAAATCCATTCAGGATCAGTGGGGATCTCCTGGAAGTTTCTCTGCTCTTGGGGGATTAGATCGTAAGTTCTTAGATACGGTCCCTTCCCTCAATGATGTCCTTGAAGTTCCGAGTGTAGACGAGGCTCTCGCCCCCATACTGTCAGACACCAAAATCCCAGGAGATATGTCCTAGGCCCTTAAGGCTGAGGACAAGAAGTCTGAGATTTCCCTCAAAAGGACCCATCAGGCATCGGCTTGGGCTATAAGAGCCTCAACATCTAACTCCTTTTTCGCCAGAATTGCATTAATCTGGCTCAGGGAATTACAGGCCAGATTATCCCCAGACGAAGTAAGGGTTCACCAGGATGTCACTAAACTAAGGGCGGCACTGGAATACATGGCGGATGTGTCTCTGCCGTCGGCCAAATATTCAGCTCGGGCCATAGCTTCCAACGTGGCCGCACGCCGGTTGTTCTGGCTAAAAAATTGGAAGGCCAATACCAGGCACAAATGGAGAATAGCTGCGGCACCATATCAAAAGGGTTGCCTTTTTGGAGAGGTTCTCACTCCTTACCTGACTGAAAACAAAGAAAAGTTGAAAGTACTAGCTCATGTTGTCAAAAAAAATGGGCAGACATTTTTCTCCATACAACCGGCGTCCGTCGTTCAAGTCTGGCTCAGACCAAACTACATGGAGCGGGTATCGGCCCTTTCAAGCAGGGCCAGACCACTCATCGGACCGGTCCAGCTACAGAGACAAGCCAAAGCCACAATTCCAGGCTAAGCGGCCCTTTCGCGGCAGAGGAGCTCGTCCTTTCCAAAAGTCAAAGTGACTTGAGGCGGATTCCTCCCATTGGCGGATGACTGACACTATATTTCCACAAATGGGAAAGTACCACCACGGACAATTGGGTTCTAACCACTATCAGAGACGGACTGTCTCTGGAGTTCCTCACACTCCCCCCTCGGTGCTTCATCTCCTGCCCCCTATCCAGAAATCCCGTGAAACAAGGTCTCATGGAGGAGGTCATTTGTCATCTGTTAAACATAGAGGCAATAGAGCGGGTACCCCCAGATCAATGGGGACTGGGTTTCTACTCCATCCTATTCGTGGTACCAAAACCCTCAGGAGGATGGAGGGCGATCCTAGACCTCAAGGCTCTAAATCGGTACCTAATTTACCAAAAATTCAAGATGCAATCTCTTCATTCTATTCTGGGCAGTATTCGGCCAGGGGATTTTCTTACATCCATAGATCTGACAGAAGCTTACCTGCACATTCCCATACATCCAAATCACAGGCGTTTCCTCAGATTCAGGTATTCCAACCATCACTATCAGTACAGGGCCCTGCCATTCAGCCTATCATCAGCTCCAAGGGTTTTCACCAAAATCCTGGCGGTTCTCGCCGCACAGCTCAGGTTGGTACCAGTCCGCATTCAGTGCTACTTGGACGATATCCTAATCCAGTCGTCCTCGGCACTGAACGCCCATTCAGACATGGCACTGACGATCAAGATACTCCAGGATCATGGATTTATGATCAACTTCCCAAAGAGCCATCTGATCCCAACAAACCGTTGCTCCACCTAGGTGCAATAATAGACACCAGCCAGTGCCGAGTTTTCCTGTCTCAGGAGCGTCAGCTCAGCTTATGTACGATGGTTACCAGGGTGCGCAAGGAGAAACGTGTAACCCTGCTCCTACTGTCACAGCTGTTAGGGAAACTGATCTCATGTATTGCATAGTGCCTTGGGCCAGGCTTCATACGAGATAACTACAGTGGTTTCTACTCCCTTACCAGAAACGGGGTGTAGCATGTTTTCCACAGAGGGTGCGAGTCCCACCACAGACACTCACATCCCTCATCTGGTGGTTGTCCCCAGCACTGTCCAAAGGATCCCTGCTCAGAGAACCGACTTGGGTAACCTTGACCACAGACACCAGTCTGTTTGGATGGGGGGCACATCTGCAATCCCAATTCACCCAGGGACGGTGGTCTCAACGGGAACTCAAGAAAAATATCAATTGGTTAGAGCTCAGAGCCATACACCTAGCACTTCGCCATTTCCACAAGAAGTTGGCGGGCCGTCATGTGCTGGTTCTGACAGACAACGTGGCGGCAAAGGCCCATGTCAACAGGCAGGGCGGCACTCGATCGCAGATTCTAATGTCCGAGGCCCAGTGTCTGGGGTCATGGGCGGAACAGAATCTGTTGTCCCTAAAGGCGGAACACATTTCAGGGGTGGAAAACGACCAGGCAGATTTTCTGAGTCGATCTACGATAGATCATTCAGAGTGGTGTCTACATCCCCGTCTCTTTTGGGAGATAACTCACCATTTCGGTCGGCCCAAAGTCAACCTGTTTGCATCCCTGAAGAACACCCAGCTTCCCCAGTTTCTATCTCGGTACCCATCCCAGGGTTCGGAAGGAGCAGACGCCCTCCGCAGCCCTTGGCCGGTGGGCCTTCTATATGCATTTCCACCCCTTCCCTTGATCCCGGCTGTCATCAGGAAGCTGTTACAGGAACGAGCGGAGCTAATCCTTGTGGTCCCGTATTGGCCGAGGTGTCCAAGGTTCGCGGATCTCGTGAACCTCGCCGTAGCCCCTCCTTGGCAAATCCCTCCAGAGAAGATAATTCTAACGCAAGGAGCCATATGCCATCCGGACCCACAGTGGCTACAACTAGCCGTCTGGCATCTGAGCGCCAGTTCCTGATGTGCGGATCTTACTCTTCAAGGGTGATAGCTATGATCCAAGCTTCCAGAGGGCCGGCGAAGAACCGAATCTATGATGTCACTTGGAAGAACTTCTGTGACTGGTGTACCTGTAAGGGTTTGTCTATCTCTTCTGTCACTATTCCAGTGATTCTTGAATACCTCATGGATGGAGTGGATAAGGGCTTAGCGCCCAACACCTTGCATAGACAGGTGGCCGCTCTTTCCACGGTGTTCACCTGTCCAACGCCACTCCATTGTCCCATCATCCCAGGGTCCAATCCTTTATGAAAGGAGTCTCCAACACCAGACCTCCGGTAGTACACAGTATCCATCTTGGGAACTACCTCGTGTTCTGCAGGCACTAACTAGGTCTCCCTTTGAACCTATAAGGTCTTGTCCTCTTCACATTTTGTCCCACAAGGTGGCTTTCCTAGTAGCCATCACGTCCGCAAGACGCGTGTCAGAGCTGGCTGCTCTTTCAGTTAGGGAAGACCTGTGTACCTTCTATCAGGACAGAGTGGTGCTGAGGTTAGATCCCTCATTCATTCCCAAGGTGAATACACTATTTCACCGGGCTCAGGACATTGTACTACCAAACTTTTGTCCCAATCCTTCTCACACACTAGCAAAGCAGTGGCATTACCTAGATGTACGTAGGGCATTACGTCATTACATTAAGAGGACAGCTTCCTTTCGCAAATCGGAGGCATTGTTTGTCTCTTTCCACTCAACTTCCAAGGGACGGAAGGTTTCCTCCTCTACTATAGCCAGGTGGATCAAGGCCTGTATCGCTCAATCTTACCAGGCTTCCTCTTTACCTGTCCCAAGCTGCCTGACAGCGCACTCTACTCGTAGCGCTTCCACATCGGCGGCGTGGCAGACTCAGGCGTCCATAGAGGACATCTGTAAGGCGGCTACGTGGTCGTCCCCTTCACCATTCATTCACCACTACAAACTCGACAAGTTTGCTTCCGCGGAGGCCGCTTTTGGCCATCGGGTTTTACAACAAGTGGTCCATTTCAGCACCGACACTTAACCAACCTGCTTCCCACCCGTGGGATCATAGGGGCTTTGGTATGTCCCATTCATGGAGTCTACATTCCTCTACATGCTGGAGAAGGGGCGTTGTCTTACCTGAATTTTCTCAGCATGAGGAATGTAGACTCCACCCCCTCCCTGATCATTACTAGCAGTTAGGTTAGTGTCAGCAGTTCAGAGCCATCACGTCACACAATCATTCGCTTCGCCCTTTCGAAACTGGGGCATGGTCAGACCCTGCAGAGGCGTGGCAACCTTGATTGTTTGGTCTGATTGGGCTAGAAGACTAAATCAACCCATTCATGGAATCTACATTCCTCATGCTGAGAAAAGGCGTTCAGGTAAGACAACGCCCCTTCTGAGCTGTAGGAACATGTGAAGAGCATCTGTCTGCTCGGCATTTGTGAGTGTTCTCTCCAACAGGCATCTTCTAGAACTAAACAAAAACTGTTCCATAAGTTATATGAAAAACTGCAAATGACTTTCACACATTCTGCTTTTATTACTTACTTGTTTATAGTATCTATATTTTCCTGTTGTACTCTATATGTGGACATGAAAATATAATTCCCCTGAGCAACCAGTTCTCTGAAACTTTTTATATGATTTATTTTTTAATCACTTTTTAATCTTACATTATAGTTACTAGTTATTAACTATGATTGACCAATAGTATCATAATATGTAAAATTATGTCAAGCTCTGATAGTTTTAGATCAGAAGTCTTATAATTTTGAATTATTAAGTGGATATGATGAAATTTGGTTAAAATGATATGCCCAAAATACAAACATTTTTTTAAAAAAATGAAATAGCCCAGAAACTTTTGTTTTTACCTACCAGTATGTGCCATAGTGCAGTTACTTTAATATAGAACATTTTAGTGTAAATTAAAATACCTGCTGTCAAAATACCAAAGAAACAGAAAACAAAGAACTATATATGGTATTGTGAACGGCACATAAAGCCAATAACTCATTGAAAAACAATTAAATATAAAGCAGATATAAATTAGAGTAGTGCAATATAAAGTATCTTAAAAAAATACAAAATGTAATGTGTCTCCACAGAAACATAGAACATTATAGAAATATATTCTGAGATGAAAGGACAAATCAATTCTATTGTAACTGTGATCTGATTATGTTCACTGTAGATGAATGTCTGATGTATAACATATTCATGAGTGGTAGGAGTCATTTCCACCTGTTGCCTCCTAAGAAAATAATAAAATAAATTAACAGAAAACTAAAACAACAACAAAATATATCTATTATTTATTCAAACTGACATTTTATCTGTGGAAAATGGTCTACTCTTCCTTTTTGTTTTTAAACATGAATGGAGAAAAGACAGGAAGGGGGCCATTGATTGGATGACCACATAATACTGATGATTTATAAAAAGAGAATAAGGCCAGGCTATTGGCAGACAAAAGATTAAGATTTAAAGTTCCTCTGATTGCTATAAACAGACTTCATAAATACTCTGGCAAAATTGGCCCAAAGAATTTAGCTGCTGAATTTAAGCTATTGGTTGAATCCTCCTCCCAAGTCAAGACACAGTCCTTCTCATTTCTGGCAAGAAATGCAGTAACAATGAATTATATACATTTTGTTGTAGCTTTCATAGGTCAAAAGTCTTCCTTTTTGCCTAATGAAAGGGCCAAACCCCAAACCCCAGATTTCTCTCTGCCTGCCTACTTGGACAGCCAATGTGTAAAGGTATCTCCCCCTTGTGGCTGCTCTTTAAAAAGGTGTAAGTCACATTTTTGCTCTCCGAGGAGCATTTTTAGAAAAACTAATATCACACATATACTTTAAATTTGGGGTTTCATGGATACCATGACCACTGCAGTGAAGCATTGATCCTCCAGGAGGATTCATAATGATGTTCTTTTTTACTGCAGCATGAAGAAACTTCAATAGGTATTTTAAGGGCTATTTCTTAATGATGTCATTTTCATCCTCTGTGGAATCAGTTTGAAATCATTTATAATTATTCTGGTATAAAAATGGTGTTCTTCTCACACAAAGCCTGCTGAAGAGACAGTCTAAAGAACCACAGTGATAATTATGGGGATGGTACAGACTGGGGACAGTGATCTGCCCAGGTTTATTGGCTATCTCAGTCACTGGGAACTAAGATTGGCATTTTGAATAATTACTAGAATAGAATAGAATAGAATAGAATAGAATAGAATAGAATAGAATAGAATAGAATAGAATAGAATAGAATGCAAACCTGGCTTGCACTACCTTTATAACGAGAATATCACAGCAGTGATTAAGGTATCCATTAAATCCATAGTTAACAATTCCTTCCTTCCTTCCTTCCTTCCTTCCTTCCTTCCTTCCTTCCTTCCTTCCTTCCTTCCTTCCTTCCTTCCTTCCTTCCATTTTGCCAGTTCTAATTGAGCCCATAGTACATTATTATCTCTCAAACTTAAATCAACTTCTATTTCTTGCTTCTACTATTTTGTTGCAAATCCAGAGTTTTTTGGGGGAAAGCTTTTGAGATCAGAATTTCTTTTGAGTGTCAAAACCGAAGTCAGTCTGCAACTCTACAAGTTTCCAACAGCCTGTTTGGAGTGAGGAAAAGAGACATTTTCATCATTGCTGGAGCTGAAGAAATGGTAACTAGGAAGCCTCATTGTCCACTGCAGTACAAGGAAAGCACAGGAGTGGAGAGAGAAAGGGAACTTGTGAAGGAGTTGAAGTCTCCATTGTTCTGTGCCAAAAACTATCCTGCCCTTTAAAGGAGATGGACAGTGCTATCCAAATGGGGAAAAACAAAAGACAGTGAACCAACAAATTAAGTGATCAGAGAATTTGCTTTAGTTATGAGAATTTTCTGATTAAATAAGGAAAAGGAGAATCAGGTGGGAAATCAGACACAGATAAAAATCCAGCCAACGAATAAATGCATAAATAATATATTTTCAAAACTAAACTAGAAGATCATTTTCAGTGGCAAAGCAGCTCACCACAGAATATAACATCATAGATAAACCTGGACAAATGTGATTTAGGTGTGACTAAAATTTGATAGCATTCCTGTTATTATTATTATTATTTAAAAATTGACATTCTGCTTAGATCAATATATAGAAGAATACCAAATGATAAATGTGTCTGTTCTTTTTTCTGTGACCCTGTACCAAATATTTGTGTTTCAAGCTGATGTCTTTGTTTCAGTCACTGATATACACACATGTGTATTACAGTGAGTTGGGTTGTTATTACTGTTAGAGTTAGTCAGTGAAAGCTGTTTTCTGTCCTGTCAAAACATTCTGTTCAATCAGTGTCATTTTTTCAAGAACAGCAATCTTTGTAATTATAGAGTTTAACTTCCTCTTCTCTGAGTAAGGTAAAACCTCTGTTAATTTTATATATGTGCACAACACAGAGCTAACAGGCTAATGCTGTGACAGTCTGTCATTTATGCTGGATGGCTTATTATTTTAACTCCGCATTCTTATGCTCATATGAATTACTAGATCACGTATAAATATTATTCAAAATAAAAACCCATGCATTGAAAATAATGTACTGAGATGAATATATTCAAGTCACTTTCTTGAACATTTCTAATAGCAGACAAGGAGAATAGCAAGAAATTGTATTGTCTGAAAAAAATCTAGCTTCCTATTTTGATAAGATCTTAATCCTTTATAATTCTAACTGTACTTGGGTTTTTAATACAGCCAGATTAAATTCTTCTTCAATAATTTTCACTATTGATCTATAGAATCAGTAGAGTGCTTACTCCCAGCCTGGCCTCCAAAATCTTCAAAATGTACAAAATAATAAATGAAGAGATTGTGTTATGGTAACATTGAAATATGCCTTTGCAAACATTCCAGAAGAGCCATATTAGTCTACAGCTGACAAAAATCAAGAAGAGACTGATAGCACTTTTTCAGACTAGCAAATTTTATTAAAAGGCATATGCTTTTGTGAATTAACAGCTCACTTGATCAGATGCAGTAAATGTCTAAACTGATGTAGCTTTACACTGAGAAAAAGTACTATCTGATTCCTTCTAAAGCATCCATTGTTCTTCCTTATTCTCAATGTGCTCTTGCACATTGAAAGCACTTGCTTTCAAATTATTTTTCCACATTTTTGAATTTACCTGCTTGGAAGGTGCTACTACTGGTTCTATTGCTGCACATTCATCAACATAAAGCTTTTGAAAGGCAGCCAATCTGAAAGAATCCAATGGAAGGAGCTCTACCTTATTGTTTTCCCTTGGGATTTAATTGAAACATGGAAATCCAGGGAAACTACACTGGAGGGACGATAATGCAATAACAAGCAAGATATTTAAGCAAACTAACTAGCTACTTTGTCAGCAAGCCACACCCCATTAGTAAGAATTTGGAGACAAATTTCCAAAGTTGATGGTAAAAAAACAGAGTGTCAGTTATGGATCAATTTTTTGGGGAGACAAAGGCTCACAGAGAGATCTTCACTCTAAAAGCAGAATAGTCAAAAAAGTGGGCAGTGACTACCTTGAATAGTAGAGAAAATAATGAGATGTCTTGGTATGAGAGATTTGAAAATGGGTACTAGGGAGAAGGGTTGAGTGGGAGGGAGTATATTCCCAGATATATCTCCTACTATAGGTTGTTTGAGGGCAACATGTGGCATTTGAGACTGAAAAGTTTTCCCATCCAGGCTTTATATTAGAATCTGGATTTGGTGTCCAGTTCTTTGCCAGTAAGTTATAATCATCTTATAATTAATTTTTCTAAGCTAACTTGACCAAAAAAAATGGCTCAGAAGCACAGCTGATCAACTTAATTTTTTATCACACTTTATTAAACTGAAAAAACTAGTTTAAGAACTAACATTAGCTTTCTAACACTGAGACAACTGAAAATAATATTAGAGACTGCAGTGCTGCAGGATTATTAAAATTATTAAGGAAGAATAATAATAATACAGTGTAATACAGAGAACTGAGGTTGAAAAAATACTATGAAGTTCTCAAAAAAAAAAACCACAGAGAGAGAAAATCCAGTTTCCACTTCTTTTTCCTCAAGGAATGTTGCTAATAAAACTTTGCAAAGAAATGTTGCTATAATATTTAAACAAAAATCAACTATAGTTATCTCAAGTCACTAATGTGAATGGAACTATGGGAGAAACAGAATAAATCCTATGGCAACCATTGTGCTAAACATGAGTCTGATGAAACAAGGACAGAGCCTGCTAATTCAGGCAGCCTCCCATTTCATTGGGTTGGATCCTCAGAGCCACCTAGCCCAGGAAATACTCCAGGAACTACTGTAAATGACTGGAGACTGGAGAGAGAAAAAGTGTCCAGCTAATGTCAGTGAGAAGTTTCTTTTCTTATCTACATAGCCACATGGGAGGAAAAGATTGCAAATGGAAGAATAATAGAATCAGGGCTGTAAGGACCTTAAAGATTTTCTATTCCAACCACTTGCCCAAACAGGAGACCTTATTGCAACTGGACAAATGGCTGTCCAAATTTTTCTTGAAGATCCCCAGCGATAGAGTACCCACAACTCCAGAAAGCAAGCTGTTCCATTGATTAATCGTTTTTATTGTGTCAAGAAATTTCTCCTTAGTTCCAGACTGGATCTCTCTTTAACAAGCTTCCGCCCATTGCATCTTGTCCTGCCCTCAGGTGCTTTGTGACAGCTCCTCAAGTACCAGAAGGTAGCTAGCTTGTAACCCCTATCAGTCTCTTCATTATATTAATTATCTTCCCAATTGTTGGCAATTCCCCCACCCCAGTCTTGTGTCTGATGAATCTGATAAATCAGTAAATCTGATTAATTCCCCTTCTATCCATTCATCTAGGTCAGTTATGAAGATGTTGAAGAGCACTGGGCTCAATGCTGACGTTTATCAGGCAACTGCAAATCCATCTGGTGGTAGTACTGTCTACCCCACATTATTCTATCTTACTAAGAAGTAGGCTATGGTCTATTTTGTCAAATGCCTTATTGACGTCCAAATAAACTATGTCCACAGCATTTCCCCGATTCTCTAGTCACTTTATCAAAGATAGCATAAGTGAACATAAGATAGCAGAATAACAGAGTTAGAAGGAACCTTGTAGGTCATCTAGTCCAACCGCCCCCCCCCCACTGAAGCAGGAGTCCTTACACCATTTCTGACAGATGGCAGTCCAGTCTTTTCTTGAAAGCCTCCAGTGATGAAGCTCCCACAACTTCTGAAGACAACTTCTGTTCCACTGGTTAATTGTTCTCACTCTCAGAAAATGTCTCCTTAGTTGTAGGTTGAATCTCTCCTTGATCAGTGTCCATCTGGAGCCATGCACATGTATAACCCGAACTAAACTGTTGTTTCTCTATGTCATATAATATATGTGGGTGTGTGCATAATTCTGTATTTATTTATTTACTTACTTATTTACTTACTTACTAATTTATTTTTGTCATATTTATGTAGTGTATATCAGAGGTGGGGACCCTTTGACAGCTGAATGCAATGAAATTTCATTTTAATGTATGCCAATTAGTGTACATTTAAAGTGACAATAAAGTTATTCTACTCTACTCTATTCTACTCTATTCTATTCTATTCTATTCTATTCTATTCTAATAAGGTAATAAGATTTGACAGCATGATCTGTTTTTAACAAATCCATGCTGGCTTCTAGTGATTGCTTTCTTCATTTCTTTTCTTTTTATAAATGTTTTATTAATTTTCTATTTTTACAATCAAGTGCCTAATAGATAACATGATGACTGAGTCCATTAGTGATTCCATGGTACATGTAGGCTTCTTCAAACTAAATCCAATATTACACCTCCAGTATATCCTCTCTTCTTCTGGTAATAGACATTTTTCCACACTAAGCAAATACAATTCTTATTGTTGTTAGTAAAAATACAATTGCCTATCAATATTTGTTATATTTTTCTAATAGTGTCAATAATATCAGTTTAGAATATCTTTTCTAACCAAAGCATATCTTAATTGCATTTGCACTCGTTATCCATTGATTCAGTCCATATCCTATTTTTGCTTTTTTCAATTTTAATTTCCCATCCATGTTCAAAATATCCCAATCATTTATCATTCAGAACAAATTATATTTGGGTAACCAAAAGCTTCCCTTATTCAGAGTTCTTAGCATATTCTTATTTCCCTTTTCATACCAAGTTATGCTATTCTGATTACAAATCCTATCTATCTAAATATAAAATACTTCTATTTCTATCAATCTATTCTTAACCATATTCAAACATCTAATTGGTAATATAACATCCCCTCTAATAGGTCAAAGCTTCTGTTTCCTTCAGTCTTACTCTAGCTTTTTTCCTTTGCCAACTAACTTTCCAAGTCAGTACATTTGGATCATCAAATAATTCTTCCTCTATTTTTATGTATATTATTTGAAATAAGAGACAAAATTTAGTTAAAGTATTTTTGGAAGAACTAGCCCGTTAATATTCATTAAACAGCCTTCCTCCTTCTCCAGTTCCCCACAGTTCTATTAATAGCTTTATCTTCCATCAGCTCTCCTTCCTTATCCTCCAGTATGTTCTTTGTAAAATGTCTTTTCCATTTCCAATATTATCATTGTGTCTTCTAAGTCTTCATTTATTATGTGTTCATTTATTTGTGTTCATAATTCTGGTTATTAGTTTATTCCTTTAGATCCTCAATGTTTGTGTCAGCATTCTCTAGTTTTCCTTCTATTTTCTGAGTTGCTGGTTCCTTCTCTGTAGTTATTTTCTGAGTTTGTAGACTTAAATTAGAAAATTGTTCTTTTATCTCCTTTGTGTTATTTTTATTCTCATCACAAGCAATTGTTTCTTATATTAATTTTACCATGGAGAGAAATTCTTTCTGTGGTTCATCAGTATTTTCTTGGTGATATGGCAAACTGAGGCTTCTGGAGACAGATGTTAAAGATGATTTTTTACTATTTAGAGCTAAGTATGAAACATCCATTTTATTTTTTGTAAGTAGACTTTATAAATTTATCCAACCAACTAGCCATTCTTAAACCTCCCCTAAGTAGATATAAGTAAAATTCAAATTTTCCTGTTCAATGAGAAATATATCCTTTCTGTCCAGGAAGAAAAAAGAACCATTAAAGGTTGTTTAATAATCAAGGTTTATAATCCAAAGTGTTCCATCATATGTATGTTTCTTCTACAGGAAATAGTTCCACGATACAGTTCGGAAAGTCAGGATTTGTGTTCATAATTCAGACAGGCCAATTTTAGAGTAATATTATTGTGTCTGCCACACAGATAAGCCACCCCCAAGACTGTTCCTTTTTCTCAGCTACAATTCTCAAAAGTAAAAGCTTCCAAGGCCAGCCAAAGTCTTATCTAACTCTGGGCTTCAAGCCAAGTTTCTTTTAGGCGTAAATAAGTTGTAGTGCCATAATTCACCACTAGATGTCATCGACACCATTTTTCAATTTTTAAATCCAAAACTTATATTGTAAACTTTTCAAGTCTTTCTTTTTTTTAAAAAAAAAAAAAAGGTCTTAAAAACACTTTTAGTCTCCATATTCCCAAGTAATTAATTTGCCACTTTCCTGAGGGAATGGGGTGGAAATTCCCTTTCCCTCCTCCTCAGGGGAAGTGCTTTGGACAGATTTTCAGGAAGAGGTCTTAAAGTCATAAAGAGAGGCTTAGGTCTCATCCAGTTTCATCCACGTTGCTGTAAGATTGCTTGATAGTGCTTGTTGTCTTCTGATGACAGCAGCTTCTGACTGGCTACGTGAATGTAGCCGATCTTTCCCCTGCCAGTTTGGAGGGCTTCCTCAGATCAAACGGGAGGGCTGCCACCCCCTGTGATCAACAAGGGTCCCCTCCTTGCTTGCCACCTCTACTGGACAACTTTTGACTCTTTCCAGGATCCCCCAGTGGGACAAAATCAAATGCGAAAGATGGAGCCCCATCTTCCTGCATCTGCTTCACCGCGATGTCAAAACAGGAAGCCTGCTTTCTTCATTTCTTTTTTTTTAATTGAAAAGTTTTATACAAGTTTTTAACAATATCCGCCCCTAAAATAACCCCCTCCCTCCCCCCTCACTTCCCAGAGCTGGTTACAGAGTTACAAATAAACAAACAAATTCTAAATAAACTTATCCAACTATACAAATAACAAAATCAATAATGTAATTTAACTCGAATACAAAACAAATTTAAGCAAATAATATATATATATATATATATATATATATATATATATATATATATATATATAAGAAAATAACAAAAATAACAATATAAACTATTCCAAATTAAAAAACTAAAAATTATTCATAATCTAAATAATAATTTTTAATCCCATATCAACTCTATTTACTCTACATGTAATTTATCCATCTTCTCCACGCTGAGGTGTATATTTCTTTTAAACAACCATTCATCCATAATAAACACAAAATTTTCCTTCCAATATAACCCAACCAACAAACTTACATTCGATAAACTTGGCTATTTGCTTTTTTTCCCACCCCTAAGTAAATCTATTAATACCCTCCTGCTTAAGAAGTTTCAACAATCCATTCATCTTAATCACTAAAATTCTCACCAACAGAGATCATTAGAATTTCTTTTACACATTTATCCATAATATCTCATAATTATTTTTATACACTTTAAATTAAAAATTTTATAATATATATACTCCCACATATTTAAACATTTCCACTAAATCGTCACCTTCTATTATTCTTTTTCTTTACATCTACATACTACACAAATCATTCACTATTCCTTTAAAACATACTATTTATTGTTCTTTTTCTTTACTTCTACATATTACACAAATCATTCAGTATTCCTTTAAAACATCTTCTATCTCAAAAAAACTACAAAAGTTCATCGTTTCCTTTTCTTTATTCCAACATCTGCCTTCTGCTGTTCTTTTACTTTACGTCTATATGCTGCACGAGTCATTCTTGGTTTCTTTAAAAAATCTTCTGTCACAAGAGACTGCTGCAGAGGTTCAGCCTATATGTCTCCTACATCCAATAACATAGCACCTTCAACCAGCTGCCCTTCCGACTTTTCTTCTGTAATCTCAGGTCGCAAAGATGATGGAGAGCCTGCCTTCAAAACAGAAGTGTAAAAATCTTTCGCCTTTGAAATTGTGTTAAGTCTATGATATATCCCCGCATAATTCACCGCTATTCCAGCCGGTATGTCCCATCTAAACTGGACCTGTCGTTTTTTGAGCTCATCAGCCAAAAAAGCAAAATCCTTTCTTTTTCTAAGAATTTTTGAAGGTATTTCTTTTAAAATTATAACATCTTGAGTTGCAATTTGAAATCTCTGCTTATAAAAAGCCTTTAAAATTTCATTACGAAGTGATCTTCTAGAAAAATAAATAACCACGTCTCGTGGCAAATTCCTCTGCCTCGCAACCCTTGAATTAACCCTAAAAACTTTTTCCATCTCTCTCAGTATTTCTTCAGGCTCAGCCCCCAAAATGAAAGCTATATCTTTTACCACCACTTGTCTCAAATCCTCTTGCGTGTTTCCTTCATTCCCCTTATTCTTAAAGCAAATTCCATGTCTCTATATTGTAACATTGTAATTTCATCCAGTATTATTTCCGCCTTATTTTCTACTTTATCAATTCGATCTTCCAGTTTTTCAAAATTTTCCACAACGTCATCAATACGATCATCCAGTCGATCTATACGACCAACAAACTTTTGAAACGCAGACGCAATATCCTCTCTCAGTTCCCTAATTTTATTTTCAAGAAATTCCTCCATCTCTTCTTTAATCTGTCTTGCCTTATTTCCCAAGGCCTCCTGTAAATCTTTAATATAGATGCTGGTAACGATGGAGAAGGTGGTGGTAACTTAAACTTAGCTTCCTGAGCTGTCTGCATTACCGGGAAGATCGAGGCTTTAGAAACAATAGAAGCTCTGATACACTTTGAAGCCATTTTATTTTTAAGACCACTTGTTAAAAAGTCTGCTAAAATCTTATAAAATCAACAAATACCAAAAAGGGGGGAGGAAAAAAGACAAAAGCCCCCTTAAAAGAAAAAAAAAGATTCTTGCATTTTATATAAATACAAAATCTGTTACATTGTTTCAAATAGAAGTTCTGGTCCTTTCACTCAAAGAATCAACATCTCAGCGCCATTTTTCACCACTCTTAATTAAAAAAAAAGGAAGAGATAAATTCTTTTCCAGAGTTAAAGTCAGAAAATAATCACCATTTTAATCTCTTCTGGTCAGCTCTGTCTGCTTTAAATTTTACTCATAAATTCATTTTAAGCGCAGATGTGGAAGCAGCATCTAGCTTTGCCCTGGATAAAAATCAGGGCAAAGGCATCCTGGAATGTAGAGGACACCTCAGACTCCATGGAAGTTCTCACCCTCCGACCACCAAAAAGAAAGCTTTGGGGTCTCTGGGAGCTCTATCACTATCTGAGGAAAGCTCACCTCCTCCCCTTCACCCGGGGAGAGTGGTTCCAAGCCGCGAGACAGCTGTTGCTCGCTGTCTCAGCTGGCTTTGACACATCCCAGGGCAGACGGCTGAAAAAAGCCACCATCGGCGAGGCCGTTGCTCACAATCTCCTGTTTGATTATCTTTTCTAGAATTTTCTCAGATATTGAAGACTGGAATGACATCAGCTCTTTCCAATTCTATGGCCATTCCATGCACCAGAAGCTCTGAAAAGTTTTGTTCAGTGGTTCCAAGATCATATCTGCCAACTCTTTCAGTATCCTAAGATTTAAACTATCTGGTCCTGCCAATTTCAACTCATCTAAAATGGATAGATGGGTTTTAACTAATCTCTTACCCTTTTGATCTATGTTCCTGTTATGTGCTGCTTTTGATTGGTTGGGCTATTTTTCCTTTTGCTCAAAGACAGATGCAAAGAAGAAATTAAGTAGCTCTGCTTTCTCTCTGCTGCCTGTCACTTTCTTGCCATCGTCCCCCATAAGTGGATTGATTGTTCCCTTGACTACTGAAAGAAAGGGGGAAGGTATTATTTTGGGCATTTGTTGCAAGTTTTAATTCACTCTTAGCCTTATTCGCCATCCCTGCAGATTTGGGCTATTTGCTGATATTTTAGTTACATGTTCCTGTTCCATTTTTTACACTTGTCCTTCTTGTCTCTCAGTTTGTCAGAGAGATCTTTGTACAATCATGCTGATCTTGTCTGGTGTCTTTTATTTTTCTTCCTATATGGTATTGTTTTTATTTGGACCCTTGGTATTTTATTTTTCAGAGTTACCCATGCATTCTGAACTGTTTTTCCTTTTAGGATTTCCATCCATGGAATCCTTCCTAAACTTTATTTTAGTTCATTGAAGTCAGCTCTCTCAAAGTTTAAAACACTGTTCTGACTTTGTTCAATTATCTGTTCCTGCATTATAGCAAATTCTAATATGACATGGTCATTCTTCCCCAAAGTTCTTACAGCACTCTATTAATCCAAGTCTATTAGTTAGGATTAAATCCAGTATAGCTGACCCTTTAATACCCACCTCCATCTCTCAAGTGACAAAGTTGTCAGCTAGGCATGTCAGAAACTTGTTCAATATCCCATTTGCTACAGAGTTTGTTTCCCAGTTGAGGTCAGGGTAGTTAGTCCCCTTTTACTACAGGGCTGTGTTTCCTGCATACCTTGATAACTGATTAGCAAAGAGTTCTATTTCCTCCACTTGTTTAGGTGACCTTTAGTGCACACTTATGGCAATGTCATTTATTTTTCCTTTGATATTCATCCAAATATTTTCATCTCTAGTATGATGTATTTCTGTTGAGTAGTAATTCTTTACATACAATGCAATTCCTCCCCCTCCCCTTTGAATTGATTCTGTTTCTTTTGAACAATATATATTGTTCTAGCAGTATATCCAGGTCATGGTTTCATTCCACAAATTTCAGTAATAGCAACAATATCTTTATATTTATTACCCATATAAACCTTGAACAATCAACTGAACTCAACTCAGAAAAACAATCCCATGATAATCATAGTTGTCTCTATTCTTCTCCTGGAGAGGCATAAAGACAATAAGAAAATGTTACCTTTACATTACATGTTTCATTGCAGCCAGTCATATGCAAATATCCATGGCAGGTTCCCAGCAGGTGAGAAGACGGAAGGAACTTTATAAATTCTCTTCTTGTCATAAGAAACCAGTATAACCTTTATATGGTGTTGGAGAACTTTGCTGGGGGAAAATTTGTTTGTTTGTTTCATATGTGAAAGAGCATACCAAAAATGCAATTATACCACATCTAAAAGTTGCATTCTGAATTGGCATAGTACATAAATTGCTCTCTCTAATAAAGGAACTCAGCTATTCTGAAATTGCCTAATGGTTGAATCAGGATCTAGGTTACTTGATAATTTCACAAATGTCATATTAAAAAAACTCCTATTTCCACCTAGTCTAAAAAATATAGACTGCCACCTACTCAGCAGGATGTGGGATTTCTTCTGTGCAAAGGTCTCTATTGCCTGTTCAACATGAGGTTCAGTCACATTGGTCCTCCACTGTTTAAAAAATCATATGGCTTTTATTTATTTATTTTGCCAGCAGCAAGAAGCAAAACATTTTGCAGTGAGGATATCTAGGGCCTCAAAGGCAAGATTTTTTTTTTTAATACAAGCCATGTTCTATGAATATCCTATCAGATTTCCAAAGATACAACTCCAGAGACTTTTTTGAAGATCAAATCATTTCTACAATATACTCACATGAAGAATGTATGTATGAAAATAACCATATTAAGTAGGGAAATATGCAAATATACCCAAGCCCAATAATCCTGTAAAATTTCATTTTTCTGTACTGTAAAATAAATTTTGGTGAGTTTTCTTGTACAGTGCATGAGACAGGATTCAATGATTACAAGCAGTTGTTGACTTTTTCACTTTAGACTATTAATGATTATATCAGAAGGGAAGAATTTGCCCTACAACTGACTATAATACTCTAAACCTATCCATACAATCATCAGTTCCCATGACATATATCAGACACACATCTAGTTTTTCTAATAAGTGGGGCTACCATATCTGCAAAACTCCAGATACACTAAATGTTAATAGAATTACAGAAAGCTCCTTCTCTTGGTACTCTCTTTGTAATCTAGATGTAATTATCTTATGAAGCCAGCTTTGGATATCCCTCTTTTCCCTCCATCTGAAGAAAGCTGGAGTTTAACAAAATTTGTGGACAGTTTGTATTTCCACTGACAATAAATGGTATTTCAACCTGCACCCAGGCAGAAGAGATTTTAAATTATTTTCTTCCTTCTTCTTACAAAGTATGAGTACCCTGTCTGCCACTCTAGCCACTTACAACATTCAGAAGTACTGAAGGAATCCCATAGTTGCAAAACTGCTGATACTGCTTTCTTACATTCCCAAGGCTTATCAATAGAACAAAGTCAGATTTCCGGTTTTGACGTCGCACTGATGCAGGCGCAGGAAGACGGGGCTCCGTTTTTCGCATCTGGTTTTGCCCTGCTGGGGGACCCTGGAAAGTTGCCCCGTAGATGCAGCAAGCAAGGAGGGGACTCTCGTTGATCATGGGGGGAAAGCCCTCCTGTTTGATCCAAGGAAGCCCTCCAAACTGGCGGGGAAAAGACTGGCTGCATTCATGAAGCCAGTCCAAAGCTGCTGACAACAGAAGTCAACAGGCACTACCAAGCAACTTTACAGCAACTGGGTGAGACCTGATCCTTTCTTTATGATTTTAAGAACTCTTCTAGAAAATCTGCCCAAAGCATTCCTCCCGATGAAAGAGGGAAAGGGAATTTCTGCCCCATTCCCTCAGGAAAAAAAAGCGGCGAATTAATTACTTGGGGAAAATGGTGAAACCCATAAGAATAAATGGGTTAAATGGAATAAATATATACATACAGCTTGAAAATTTGGGGACTAAAAAGTGGCATTAATGACATCTAGTGGTGAACTATGGTACTACAGCTTATTTATGCCTAAAAGAAACCTGGCTTGAAGCCCAGAATTAGATAAGACTTTGGCTGGCCTTGGAAGGTTTTACTGCTAAGAATTTCAGCTGAGAAAAAAGGAACAGGCTTGGGGGCTGCTTATCTGTGTGGCAGAGATGATAAATATTCTAAGTTTGGCCTGTCTGAATTTTGAACATAAATACTGACTTTTAGAACTATATTGTGGGATTATTTTCTTGTAGAAGAAACATATGGAACACTTTGGATTATAAATCTTGATTGTTGAACAACCTTCAATGGTTCTTTTTTCTCCCTGGACAGAAAGGATATATTTCTTACTGGACAGAAAAATTTGAATTTTACCTATATCTGTTTAGGGTAGACTCAGGAACAGACAGTTGGTTGGATAAATCTATAAAGACTACTTACAAAAAAAATAAAAAAATAAAATGGATGTTCCGTATTCAGCGTTAAATAGCAAAACATCATCTTTAACATCTGTTCCCAGTAACCTTAACTTGCCATATCACCAAGAAAATACTGATGAAACACAGAAAGAAATTCTCTTCCTGATGAAGTTAATACAAAAAACAATTACTTTAGCTTGTGAGCAGGTTAAAAATAACACAAAGGAGATAAAAGAACAATTTTCTAACCTAAATCTACAAACTCAGAAAACAACTACAA
Organism: Crotalus tigris; assembly: GCF_016545835.1. Taxonomy (NCBI): domain Eukaryota; kingdom Metazoa; phylum Chordata; class Lepidosauria; order Squamata; family Viperidae; genus Crotalus; species Crotalus tigris. The sequence continues at coordinate 436,904 of NW_024096646.1, read as the reverse complement.
AGAAGGAACCAGCAACCCAGAAAATAGAAGGAAAACTAGAGAATGCTGACACAAACATTGAGGATCTAAAGGAAAAAACTAATGACCAAAATCAGATAAATGAAAACTCAGAAGACACAACAATAATACTGGAAACTGAAAAGACATTTTATAAACAAAGGTTTCAGAACATACTGGATTACAAGGAAGGAGAGCTGATGGAATGGAAGATGAAGTCGTTAACAGAGCTGTGGGGAACTGGAGAAGGAGGGAAGTGGTTTAATGAATATCAGTGGGCTAGCTCTTCCAAAAACACTTCAACCAAATTGTTTCTCTTGTTCCAAATAAAAATAGAGGAAAAATTATTTGATAATCCAAATGCACTGAATTGGAAAGTTAGTTGGCAAAGAAAGAAAGCTAGAGTAAGATTGAAGGAAACAGAAGTGTTGACCTATTAGAGGGGATGCCATATTATTAATTAGAGGTTTGAATATAGTTAAGAATAGATTGTTAGAAATAGAAGTATTATTATAAGTAGATAGTTAGGATTTATAATCAGAATATTATATCTTGGTATGAAAAGAGAAATAAAAATATGTTAAGAATTTTGAATAAGGGATGCTTTTGGCTGCCCAAATACAACTTGTTTCAAAATGATAAATGATTGGAATACTTTGAACATGATGGGAAATTAAAATTGAAAAAAGTGGAAACAGGATATGAATTTTTTTTATTAAAAGTTTTATAAATTTATTACAATATAACCCCCCCTTCCCCCCTCCCCCCACTTCCCAGAGCTGATTACAAGGTGAAACAAAAGAATAAACAAATATAATCCAACTAACATAAACCAACTATACTATCAATCAAAACCATAAGACACTTTAACTCCTTATCAATACAAATATTAACAAATTAAGTCAAAAATAATAATATAATTAAAGCTATTAATAATTATCTAAAATCTACTCAAAAGCAAGATAATACTTTTCAATTTCATATTTCTTCTGAATATAATCAATCCATCTTCTCCAAACCATAATATATCTTTCTTGTGAATAATCCTTCAAATAGGTGGAGATCTTTGCCATATCTGCTAAATTAGACACTTTAAGTATCCATTCTTCCAAAGCAGGCAACAAATTTTTCTTCCAATATTGCTCCACCAATAATCTTGCAGCTGTTATAAGGTTCAACATCAAATTAGTTTCTTTAACATCAAAATCTACAATAATACCCAACAAAAATAAATGCGGAGTAAACTTAATCTTTTTCTTAAAAATCTTTTGAATATTCCACCAAATCTTGATCCAAAAAGCTTTAATATCTCTACAAGTCCACCAAATGTGGAAATAGGTTGCATCTAAATTTCCATATCTCCAACATTTAGGCTGTAAATTTGGATACATGCGGGACAACTTTTGGGGATCCAAATGCCATCTATAAAACTCAGCCTTCCATCCTTCCGAGGTAGGTAAAATGAGGATCCAGATTGTTGGGGGCAGTGTAAATATATATATATACATTGCTTACTGGTGTACACCGCTTAGAGAGTGCTTGCACTTAAAGCGGTATATAAGTCTCATAAATAAATAAATAAATTTTATAAAAATTTTCTCTCAAATGTTGCACTTGAGTAAATTTTACATTTCTAACCCAAACTGTCTCCCATGTATCCAATAAAATCGGCTCTTGAATATTTTGCGCCCATTTGATCATACAATCTTTAACCAACTCTGTTTCAGAATCCAATTCTATTAAAACATTATAAATTCTTTTTATATGAGCTCGACTTTGATCTTTAATCTGTTTTACCAAATTCACATCCTCTAAAATAATTCCAACCTTTTGATCTATACTCCACCTCAATAACAATTTATTTATTTATTTATGAGACTTATATACCGCTTTAAGTGCAAGCACTCTCTAAGCAGTGTATACCAGAAAGCAATGTATATATATACATTGTTGTTGCCCCCATGAGACTTATATACCGCTTTAAGTGCAAGCACTCTCTAAGCTGCGTACACCAGTAAGCAATGTATATATATACATTGTTGTTGCCCCCAACAATCTGGGTCCTCATTTTACCTACCTCGGAAGGATGGAAGGCTGAGTCAACCTTGAGCCAGTGAGATTTGAACCGCTGACCTGCTGAACACAGTCAGCTAAAGTGGCCTGCAGTACTGCAAATAAATAAATAATAAATAAATAAGTGGAAATTGAGTGCAAATGCAATTAATATGCTTTGGTTAAATATGCATGCCATCCATATAATAAATCCCATCCCTCAAGAAGAATTATATTTTTATTAGTCAAGTTAAGCCAATCACTAATCGATGTTAAAGCCACCGCATCATAATACAATTTTAAATTAGGCACCTTAAGTCCTCCTCTTTCCCGTGCATCTTGTATAATCTTAAACTTAACTCTTGGTTTTTTCCCTGCCCAAATAAACTTATTAATCCCCTTCTGCCATTCCTCCAAGTTAGCATCTTTTTTCAAAATAGGTATCATTTGAAACAAAAAAAGAAACTTTGGAAGAATATTCATTTTAATTGCTGAGATTCTCCCAGCAAAGATAACTGTATTTTTTTCCAATCATTTAAATCCTTTTGCACTTTCACCCATAATGTCTCATAATTATTTTTGTACAATTTAACATTAGAGGCTGTAATATATACTCCCAAATATTTAACCTTTCTCACTATTTCAAAACTTGTTAATTCAACTAACATATCCTTCAAATTAATTCAACTAACATATCCCTTACTGAATCTGTCGGTTGAGATAATGTCACAACCAGATCATCAACAAAAGCTCTCAACCTATAATCATTCTTATTTATTTTTATTCCCTTTATTAAAAAATTCACGAATTTTAATAAGTAAAATCTCCATTTTTAAAACAAATAACAATGGGGATAATGGACATCCCTGTCTTGTACCCTTTTCAATTTTAAATACTTCTGTTAACCCCCCATTAATTATAATTTGTGCCAATTATTGTTGATAAATAGCCTTAAGAGCATACAAAAATCTATCCCCAAAATTCATTTTCTCTACAACTCTCAATAAAAATTGCCAATCTAGTTGATCAAAAGCTTTTTCAGCATCCAAAAATATCAAAGCCGCAGGGATTTGATTATTCTTACCAAATACTCAATTAGATTGACAATTTGTCTTACATTATTTTTCATATCTTCCAGTTATAAATCCAGATTGATCACTATAGATCAATTGCTTCAAAACTTGCATTAATCTATTTGCCAATATTTTTGAGAAAATCTTGTAATCTGTATTCAAAAGAGATATAGGTCTATAATAAAGTAGATCAGGTTTTTAAATCTCATATATTAAGAAATGCTTTACTATGTGTCTGGAAGAAGTATTATTATAGGTTAAATTATAAAATTCCAATTTGGGGAATTCCTGGACACGCGGTAGAGAGGGTATCTAGGGGAGTGAATCTGGATAGGCTTTCTTATAAGGAATTATATGGCTTGGTAGGGCAGGATTGGCAGTTAAAATCTTTAGTTGAGTTGAAGCAAGAAAATATTGTACACACTTGGTTTCAGTATAATCAATTGTTAGTTAGATGGAATATAGATCAAAAGGTTGGTATTACTGTAGAGGATGCGAATTTGGTTAAACAGATTAAAGATCAAACTCGAGCCCATATAAAGAGAATTTATAATGTTTTAATAGAATTGGATTCTGAAATGGAGTTAGTTAAAGATTGTAAGGTAAAATGGGCTCAAAATATTCATGAGCCGATCTTATTGGACACATGGGAGATAATTTGGGTTAGAAATGTAAAATTTACTCAAGCTCAAAATTTAAGAGAAAATTTTTACAAAATGTTCTGTAGGTGGCATTTGGATCCTCAAAAGCTGTCTTGTATGTATCCTAATTTACAGCCTAAATGTTGGAGATGTGGAAGCTTAGATGCAACCTATTTTCATATTTGGTGGACCTGTAGAGATATAAAAGCTTTTTGGATTAAGATTTGGTGGAATATTCAAAAGATTTTTAAGAGAAAGATAAAGTTTACGCCGCAATTATTTTTGTTAGGTATTATTGTAGATTTTGATGTTAAAGAAATTAATTTGATGTTGAATCTTATAACAGCTGCAAGATTATTGGTGGGGCAATATTGGAAGAAAAATTCTTTGCCTACTATCGAAGAATGGATACTTAAGGTGTCTAATTTAACAGAAATGGCAAAAATCTCTGCTTATTTGAAGGACTATTCACAAGAAAAATATATTTCGGTTTGGAGAAGATGGATTGATTATATCCAGAATAAATATGAGACTGAAAAGTATTATTTAGCTTATGAGTAGAGTTTAGATTACTATTAATAGTTTAATAATTGTATTATTATTTTTGTTTTTAATTTGTTAATATTTATTTTGAAAAGGAGTTAAAGTATCTTATGGATTTGATTGTTAATATAGTTGGGTAATGTTCGTTAGATTATGATTGTTTATTTTTAACCCTGTAAATCAGCTTTGAGAAGTAGGGGGGGGGAGAGATTTGGGGTATATAATGTGTAAAATCTTTAAAACTTTTAATAAGATATGCTTTGGTTAGAAAATATATTTTAAACTGATATTATTGTAAAAATGTAATAAATATTGATATGCAATTGTATGTTTCCTAACAATAATAAGAATTGTATTTGCTTGATACGGAAAAATGGTTATTGCCAGAAAAAGAGAGGATGTACTGGTGAGTGTAATAGTGTAATATAAAGAAGCTTATACGTACCACAGAATTACTAATGAACTCAGTCATCATGTTGTCTATTGAGCACTTGTATGTGAAAATAGAAAATTAATAAAACATTTATAAAAAAAATAGAACAAAGTCAACAAATTAAGCTTTTGGAATATTTTTTTCTTTTTCAATACTCTTCACAGCAACAGTTGTGGAGAGCTAACATTTTTTTTAGAAAGAAAATCTTTTGATTGATAAGTGGAAGGAGATTAAATATTACTACATGAACTCATGTGTTTAAGATTAGCACTCCCATAAATGAGATTTACATTGCTATCATTTAATTGATTACATAAATAGTAAAAAATTCTGACTCTCATGATGATCATGGAAACATATATGGGACACATTTCATGACACAAGACTACATGTCAGGCAAGGAATGTTTAGCTGTGCAGAAGTATTTGCCAGGTTATTTGTTTTATTTGTTTGTTTCAATTATTTGTTTCAATCCAGCTGAAGAGCTGAAAATCTGCATCTACTGCTGAGAGCCATTTCTAATCCATATTCTTTAGACTGAATTATTTGGAGGAAAAAGCAGCAAAATAACTTCAGAATTACTGGAAAACTACACGACTAACTATCACAAGCTGTGTCCTTCAGATTACATTAAGCTATTTAGAATTGCTTAGATTGTTAGAATATGCAAAATGTCTCTCCCACCCACCCTCAATAGTCATCAACTTATGACCAGAATTTCCATCGCTAAGCAAGGTGGTTTTTAAGTGAGTCGTGCCCAATTTTACGACTTTTTTGCTGCATGTGAAGAATGAAAAGACTGGAACAAAGAAAACAAAGTGGTCTAGACAGTGCTCTTAGTTTATCCCCCCTGTTTCAATAGCTGCCCCAAAGTAGAATTCTTTGGTCAAAGAAGATTAGAGAAGACTACTGTTATGTCTCAGGGGCTGCCACAGAGAAGAGGGAGTCAAGCTATTTTCCAAAGCGCCTGAAGGCAGGACAAGAAGCAATGGATGGAAACTAACCAAAGAGAGAAGCAACCTAGAACTAAGGAGAAACTTCCTGACAGAACAATTAATCAGTGGAACAACCTGCCTCCAGAAGCGGTGAATGCTCCAACACTGGAAGATTTTAAGAAGAAACTGGACAGCCATTTGTCCAAAATGGTATAGGATTACCTCCCTGAGCAGGGGGTTGGACTTGATGACCTCCAAGGTCCGTTCCAACTTTATTATTATTATTAACAATAGAGCTGGCTATTAGTTAATAACACAATTCCTATTCAATGAAAGCAAAAAGCTATTTGGCATTTCCTTCCCATCCCCACAGTCATTAGTCAATCAGGTACAATCAGTTTTTAAAAGCATGTCATCTCAGTAATAACCTCCCCCATGGTTTACTGCCAGCACCAAATGAGACTTGGAATGAAGGGTTGCAACGTGGAGTGATCCCAAGAGAGGGACTGGACAAAATAATGAAATGACTATTACAAGAAATTCTTTCTTCTCCTTTATCCCTGCCACCCACTGATAATATTCCAAAACCTAACGTCATATAGAACTCATAAAATGTAGTCAGTCGGGATATATTATACTGTTGACTTTTTATTGATAATTTTCAAATATTAAACAAATCTAATATTCATGTATTAAAAATATGTACATATGTGAACATATAGTTTCAAATGATACTTATTTTAATAACATAAATAAATCATATCAAAATGCATCATTACTATAAGAAAACAGTCACTAAACTTACACAATTACATCATATTATATTGCTTAAAATATAATACTTAAAAGTTACAAACTATATCCTAGAATATTCCTATAAATACATTATAAATTATATCAAAATATATCAAATATATCAAAATATAACAATAAATTATTAGCTATATGCAGTAGTAATACTCATTAAAATGCTATGGCAAATATATAGTGATTCTTTGAAGATAAGTACTGTTAGTAGATAAAATATTCTAAAAAAATTATTCAGATACTTAAATAAATAAAATTGTATGACTTATCAGGATGCTATCCAAAATTCCACTTTTATAATTTGGCAAATTGATACTTATTCAATTATAACTCCAAGGGAGCCATTAGTTGCATTGGACCTATCAGAAATCTCAGAAACTGCAGCATCCAAACATATTTATAATTTTTTTGTATCAGATGATCAAAGATTTCTGGAACTTGACCTTAACATTGACCTATAATATGTATTGCTTTTTCTCCAGTATATGAAAAACATATCATAATTTTGATGGTCCACTCAGTTCTTGTTGCCCTGGTGCCCGCTGCTTGCTTTCTTTGAAGTGCATGCATTCTCCAGATAGTCAAACAGCAAATCAAGTTCACCAACTACTTTGTTCATTCCATTCTCTCCCAACTGAAAAATCAAAGCAAAAGTATGGTCTTCAGCAGATCCAAGTATATATTGCTTTGCCTAGAATTTATTTGGTGATTGGAATTATTTTTATAAAAGGCTCTATCTAATCTAGTATGGCAAAATATTATTTGTTTGTTTTGATGTATAGAAGGTAGGGTTTTTTGTTTTGTTAGGTCTTTTGTTCTATAGGATCAGTAGTGTGATCCTATATGATGGAAGACATAAGAGATACGGTCAATTATCAAGCCTGTTCAGGGTAACCCTGGCCTTGCAGAATCTGTGACCACCTTTGTGAACTTCAGTGGTAAAGTTAAAATAATTCTGCTATCTCATATACATGACATCAAATAAAATGTAATTAAAATTATAAAAAGATTTGCAATTTTAAGATATCCTATGGTCAGACTAAGAAAGCATATGCTATATTAAATATATTTGGACTTCAAACTGTCATAATGCAATCCCATAGCTACTATAGATTTTGACCAGACTTAATAGATGTGAAAACATGAAAGATTCTTTAATCCATAAATTGGAGAGTTAATTCTCTGTTGAAAGAAGATCATAGCTCCTCCGACTGTTACCTGTAGTGCATGTTTACCTGCATCATGTAAAAAGAAAAACCTTCCCAATATATTGCAAAGAGAGAACTTGCACTGCCATCACCAAGATTATTGCTTTTTTGCTCTGATACTATTTGCCATCATAATGAAAATATGCAAAAGCAAATATGCAACAATTCAAAGTTTGGCAAAATAACATACTCAAATGAAAACTGAAAATCAGAATAGGAGATGTTGAAAACAACTGAAGAAATGGAGGATGAAGGAAGAAATACAAATAATGTGGATGCAACTATAAGATGCTACATGTCAACTTTACCCAATTTCAGTCTTGCACTGTCTTGATTTAACATGGTCTACCTTTTCTCCAATAATATATCCACATCCCCTGAAAGCTGGTCAGAACTATTCTAGACATTTAATTCAACCTTTCATAGTGACAAAAATAGGCAGCATACCTCCATTGCTCTCATCAATCTATTCTTAAATTAATGTACCTCTTCTAATTTGTCTTTCATTCTTTTCAAATGTCCTTCAATGTATGTTTTATCTTCCAGTGGTTTCTGAAAAGGAAAGAAAAAGATATAACAATGTGGTTTGTGTTGAACTTCAGAAATCTTGGATGTTTTGATTTGATGTTTCCTCTGTTAGTGCTGTCAGCACCAGAGCTATGGTATTAGATGTAGTTGAGATGTAGATGTAGATGTACTGTAGATAAACAGAGGCCAACTCTATTTGCAGTTTGAAACCATCCAAGAAAGAAAATTAGATATGAAGTGGAAGATATGAAGAAATTTGAGAAGAAGGGATAGAGAACAAATAAAAACCATTTGAAGTTTTTTCAAGACTGGTATTTTCTTTACATATGCTGAAATAGTCCTCCCACCATCATCTGAAATGAAATGGTCTGGATTCTGACAGGAGAGAGTATCTGCCCAATACACAATTCTTATGATGCTTACACAGTCACGCAGTTCCGCATTCAAATACACCAAAAAATATATTACTTCTTGGAGACTGGGATATTGGTTCTTCAGGTTATAGAGGACATGTGTGAGCACAGTATCTGTTACTCTTTTCATTAAGTAGCAACGTTCATTCCTCTGCAAAATAAACAGTCAAAAAATAGAGATTGGACTATGCAGGTATAAGCACCTATATACTGTACATAGAATGTGTTATGCTTATCCTGAGCAAAAACCACAAGGTACATACTAGCATCCAGTGGTCAGGATGTAAGTATGTAATTATTGGAATCATGTCACTATGTCTGTCTTAGCATTTTGACAGTTTGCTGCCATCTGCAGGAGTGGGTCACTGAAACCAAGATAGCTTTGATTCTGCGCCTGAAGACCCTTCCCTTTTTAAGTAGAGTTGCACATGTGATGCATATAAAAAAGGACTTTGATCTCATAGTTACAGCTTCTATCTCACTTTTGATAGATTTTGCTGCAGAAGCCTTAAGTTTATATCAATAAAATTTAAATTAATTAATGCATGTTTAAAATAGAGTCTCACCGTGATGTTGGTATATAGATGCTGTCCCACAAATCTGTTATCTGTGTCCTTATCATAAAGCCTTGCCTGATAAAAGAAACAGGAAAACTGTAGCACAGAAAATGAGCCTTTAACTTTGTGAAAGTCCTGTTTTCTAGCTACCAATTTACTGGAACTGCAATAGCTTTCTAATTTCACCAGGGAATTGTAGAAACCAAGAAAAAGGTAGAAATAAAAAAACACATTTTTATTTGAGCTAGCCATAGATTCTTACACTGCATTTTGAATTTTTTAAAAAATATATACAGCTGATTTCTGCATAACTTGGTAAGCAATATGCCATTACTGACAAACCATGGCAGAATCACAAATTGTGCTAAGCCAAAATCATACAAACCAATATGAAAACCTGTCAAAAAGAGTAAAACCCACCAAAATAGGAAATCTGAGGAATTTGCTGGTGAATTCTGACATGGAACTCACAATATATTGTAAATATTTAACAAATCTGAAATTTGCAAGGTTTATAGACAGAACATAACAGGAAATAAAATTATATGGCTGACAATATACAGAAAGCCAATAAGGAAATAGACATGTACCAAGCTGCTACCAGATTGCCCAGCAGAGATTTCTGGATATGTTCTACTGAGTTATGGCTTTTCCAAATTATACATACTATAAATGCAATTTGGAAAACCCTAACTCACCAGGACATATCCAGCTATCACAAAATAGTCTCTTTTCAGAAAGAAAAAAATGGCAGAAAAAATGGATGCAAACTAGAAAATACACAATAGAAAAGTCCAACAGCCAATACTCTGGCACTGAGCAAAGCCCTCTGGTTTTACCTGTTTGGCCACGCTATAGGTTAGGTTCTTGATGGTGATTCTCTGGAAGTGGTGTTGGCTGAGGCTGCAGGAGTTATTATTTAGAGTGCCTGTTTGCTTCAAGGGCAAAGGACTTGAAACAGTGAGGAGGAGGAAGTAATAACAGCAGAATACCCACAGAAGAGTGTATCTTATCCAATTCTTCCATGGATCCATAGTTCCAAAAGAATGGCAATCAGCCCTGGAAAGTGTCAGCTACAGCCTTGGACTTTTTAATAGACACAGAAAATTAGGATTATCCCAAAAAGATACATAAAATGAACAGTACTAGTCTAGTCATATCTATAAAACATGTAAGGCGTATACATTGGTACTTACTTGAACTTTTGGGATGTAATTTAAAACAGATGAAGGTACTCTTATATATATGTTTGTGTGCATATCCATTACTACTGTGCTCAGACAGTAGAGATGAGTTAAAATGACATCATCAGGTCTTGCACTTTCCACTTCCTGACAATTTATTAACCACAACATTAAAAAAAGCCACAAATACAGTAAATTACTTATGAAGTGTCCCAATTGATGATGCCGGGGGCAAAAAGGGGTTTTGTTACCTTGATATGTGCAAGTTAAGGTCAACCTAAATGTGATATCACAGTTTAAAAATGCAAATTACAGGCGGGAAAGACATTATATCTGGGTCAGGCCCACAGCAAAGGGTTAAAACCTCTCTTGTTTTTTTTCCCATCAAGATCATAGCCACAGGTCTGCTATTAGACCTTTTGAAAAGATAACTGACAAACTGTTGGAAATTCCAAATATCAGTGATTCAGTTCTGGTGGTTGCTAGAATTGCAGACAATATATCCTATAATATGGAAGAATCTCTCTCTAGAAATGAGACCGGCCTACATTTTGTTAGCTTTCTAAGAGGTACTAAAACCAGAATGACATCAATGGTGTTTGGACTGCTGCTGTTGTTGTGAGATATTGTGGAATATAGGTAGTCCTTGAATTAGGGCCACAATTGAGCCAAAAGTTTCCATTGCTAAGCAAGACAGTTGTTAAGTGAGTTGTGCCCCATTTTATAACCTTTTTGCCACATATATTAAATGAATCACAGAAGTTGTTAAGTGAATCATGCAGTCATTAAGCAAATCTGGCTTTCCCCATTGACTGTTTGTCGGAAGCCAACTAGGAAGATTACAGATGGTAATGACATGTCCCCAGGATAATACATGCCAGCTGCCAAGTGCCCAAATTTTGATCACATAATCATGGAGTTATTGCAAGGTCATAAGTATGAAAACTGGTCACTAGTCACTTTTTTCAGTGCCATTGTAATATTGAATGGTCATTAAATGAAAGGTTGTGAGTCAAGGACTACTTGTACATTCAGTTTCTTTAATGATTACTAGTACAGTGTTGTCTACAAACCAGAAAGTGAAACAGACCTTTATGGAAATATTAGCCTTGTGCCTATAGTTGTATGGGCTTTTTGTATCATTTTTTTTGGAAGCCTTCTTTAAAAAAAGTGGAATTGTCTCCCCATTCCTTATGCTACATATACTATGCAACAAAGTTAGTAACCAAGAGTAATTGGTCAAATATCTTGCTAATCTTTTCAGACCAAAGGAGAACGTTATAAAAAAAGAAAAGAAAACAGAGGGTGAAAACCAACTGTCTGAGGTATGAACACTGAAAGAACAGGTTATACATTTTTACATATACATATTCAATAGCTTCTATTTTTTTCAAAATGGACCATCATTTGTTAAATCATTTGCAGCAACTATCATTTTATATTTAAAGGTACTGAGAGTCTAGAATGATAGGATTTAGCATAGATTGAAATCTATGTGACAAATTGCAGTTTCAGTACTACTGAAAATATTTTTAAAATGTTTATACTATTTACAACATATTTCTATGTTCTATACTAAAAATTACAAACACACTTCATACATCTTCTTTAAAGGAGGAACTATGAAAGGTACTGAAACCCTGCTGGACAAAGCCAAAATAGGTACTCAAGATATGTCCAGTAGTGTTTAGTAATTTAAGAGCCAAAATGGACTATACAGGAGAATATTCTTCCCAAAAGTGCAAGATTGCAGCTGCTTTAAATCAATCATAAATTATTCGGAATGACTAATATGAGATAAATAATTGTTTGCTTATTATCACTTCTCTCTACTTAATTTGAATTACATTTTCTAACATATATCATCAGAAGAGCAGGGAGTCTAAAGCTTATATTGCTTCAATATTGTTTTTTTTCTGATAAGCAGTAGTTTCTACATTTTTTAAAAAAAGTAATGCTTTAAGTCAGTAATCCTCAACCTTTTCTTCACCATCGACTCCCTTTAAATACCTTTTGTGATCATGGAACAGGGTCATGGACCCTCAAGACTCAATTCAAGATTTAAATCATAACATTTCTTTAAGCTTTCCCGGACCCCCTGTGATGACATTGCAGCCCTCCCAGTGGTCCACAAACCACAAGTTGAGAATCACTGCTTTAAGCCATGTTATATGAGATCCCATCTAGAACATCATTAAATTGATTGAAAATTGCTCTCCTTGATTCTGTTATGCCTATACAACTCTACTGCACTTTCTATAGTATCTTGAACATCAAAATGATGTGGTCAGTTTATCCTGCCACTTTCACTTGTTCAATCTGCCCTTCCCTGTTGGTTGGATCGAATCTAGAAGGACTATTTTCTTTGTCTCTTCTTCAACTTCCTGAAAAATGAAAATGTCAGTGAGACCACTGCAGAATTTTGGGAATCTTGCAATCTTAACTAAGTTGCTTTTGTAATAGAGTTCCTACTATTTCTTCCTGGAGTTCTCAGTTAGCATAAAAGCCCAGTCTAGCACAATAACAGAAAAATAACAGCTGCATAGCTGCATAAAGGATTCTTTTTTGAAATTGAAAGACAAAAAGGACAAGTATAAAAAGTGGAAAGAGAGGAACATAACTAAGGCAGAATATCAGCAAATAGCCCAAATCTGCAAAGATGAAATGAGGAAAGCTAAGGCTCAAAGTGAACTAAGGCTTGCGAAAGAAGTAAAAAATAACAAAAAAAGCTTCTTTCAACATATAAAAAACAAGAAAAAACTCAAGGAAACGATTGATTCATTAGTAGGAGAAAGTGGCAAGAAGGTGACAGGCAACAGGGAGAAAGCAGAACTACTTAACTCATTTTTTGCCTCCGTCTTTACACAAAGGAAAAAAACAGTGCAACCTATCAAAAACAGTACCATACAAAACAGATCAGAAACACAAGTTAAAATAGGCAAGAAAATGGTAAGTAAGCACCTGTCCACCCTAGACGAGTTCAAATCACCAGGACCAGATGGATTACACCCCAAGGTTCTGAAAGAACTGGCAGACGTGATCTCAGAACCACTGAACTATATCTTTCAAAGATCCTGGAGCACCGGGGAACTACCAGAGGACTGGAAAAGGGTTGATGTAGTTCCCATCTTCAAAAAAGGAAAAAAAAGGAGATCCAGGAAACTACAGACCTATCAACCTGGCCTCAATACCTGGGAAGATTCTGGAAAAGATAATCAAGCAATGAATCAGCAAACACCTAGAGGCAAACAAAGTCATAACTAAAAGCCAACATAGGTTTGTCAAAACAAATCATGCTAGACAAATCTTATCGCATTCTTTGACAAGGTGACAAAATTAGTGGACCAGAGGAACACTGTGGATATCATTTACTTGGACTTCGGTAAGGCATTTGATAAAGTAGACCAAAACCTACTACTAGATAAGATAGAAAAATGTGGGTTAGACAGCATCACCACCAGATGGATTCGTAATTGGCTGACCAATTGCACTCAATGTGTAGTCCTCAATGGAACTGCATCTACTTGGAGGGAAGTATGCAATGGGGTACTCCAAGGCTCTGTTTTAGGCCCAGTACTCTTCAACATCTTCATCAATGATTTGGAAGAGGGGATAGATGGGAAACTCATCAAATTTGCAGATGACACCAAGCTGGGAAAATAGCCAACACTCCAGAATATAGGCTTAAGATACAGGAGAATCTTGACACACTTGAACATTAGGCACTATCTAACAAAATGATGAAAAAAGTGATGAAAAAAGTAAGGTTTTACATTTAGGCAAGAAAACCCAAATGCACAGGTACAGGCATGTCAAACTCATGATGTCACGTGACGTCGCGCAACACGTCAGGCCGGTTTTGCCATTGCTGGCAATGAGGTGGGCGTGGCTTCCATGTGACATGTCCTGCCCACGGGCCGGCAGTTTGACACCCCTGATATAGGTGGTATCTCATTCAATAGTAGTAACTGTGGGAGGGATCTCGGAGTCCAAGTGGACAATTACTTAAATATGAGCCAGCAGTGTGCTGCAGCTGCCAAAAAAGCCAACACAGTTCTAGGCTCCATTAACAGAGGGATAGAATCAAGATCATGTGAAGTGTTAATACCACTTGATAATGCCTTGGTAAGGCTATACTTGGAATACTGTATCGAGTTTTAGTCATCATGATGTAAAAAAGATGTTGAGGCTCTAGAAAGAGTTCAGAGAAGAGCAACAAAAATGATCAGGGGACTGGAGGTTAAAACATATAAAGAATGGTTGCTGGAATTGAGTATGTCTAGTTTAATGAAAAGAAGGATAAGGAGTGACCTTATAGCAGTGTTCCAATATCTCAGGGGCTGCCACAAAGAAGAGGGAATCAAGCTATTCTCCAAAACACCTGAAGGCAGGACAACAAACAATGGATGGAAAGTAATCAAGGAGAAAAGCAACATAGAACTAAAAAGAAATTTCCTGACAGTTAGAACAATTAATCAATTGCCTTCAGAAGTTGTGAATGCTCCAACCCTGGAAGTTTTTAAGAAGAGATTGGACAACCATTTGTCTGAAATGGTTCTATTCTATTCTATTCTATTCTATTCTATTCTATTCTAGCATTACAAAATTGTGCATATTGGCCTCCCAAGTCCAACTGAGTTTTGAGCTATGTTGTTGATGCTGCTATTGTTGTTGTTTTAATGAGAGCTTTGGCAGTACTGGTATGATCTGCCAGTATATATATTGCGATTCCTAAACATTTTAACCTTTTCTTTGTCTAATGTGGATAGACTAATGTATTACCCCACAATTTTTGCTCAGTCTAAATAACATTAATATAATGTAGCATTTATTGCTGAAGAATTATAACAGACATTCCCAGTTGCTTCATGACATTCTTTGCTTTTTATAAACATTATGTAATAATGAAAGACATGATATAGTAAATCCTACTTAGAATTTTTTTTCTTTCCAGTAACATTTTGGAAATATATATTTTCCCATTTATAAACTAAAGAGGGGTTCCAAGTCACATGTACATATTGAGATTCCCAGTTTGGTAATAAGTCAGAGTGACTGTTACTTTCAAAAGTTAACCCATATTAAAAGCAAGGAAACAGTAGTTGCATCAAAAGCCACAATCATTTCCTCCTTAATTTTAGCTTTCAGTCATCTAGATCAGGGGTGTCAAACTCAATTTCATTGAGGGCCGCATCAGCATTCCGGTTGCCCTCAGGGGGCCGGATGGGTGTGGCCAGGGTGGGTGTGGCCTACTGGGTGGGCATGATAGAGTGGGTGTGGCCTACTGGGTGGGCGTGGCCAGCTCTACATCGTTCGTGTCAAGGGTGCCTATGGGGGCCTGGGCAGGAGTGGGACAGATCTGAGGGTCTCTGGCAGAAGGGGATGGGACCAGGGCAAGTGCCAAGGCATGATCCACTCGTTTCTCTCAGGCCATGCATGGGGGCTGGATGGTGGTGTGGGCTGCCCGGAGCCTGGGCAGCAGAGGTCAAATGCCCAACCTGGCCCTTGAGCACCCGCAGCACCAAGCCCAGCCCCACTTCCTCAAGGCTGCTGATCAACGTTCTCCTGGTTCCTCGCTGTTTCCAGACAACCTTGTGGAACTAAGACTGAATGCGTTTCAACATAGATGGCCACCACAAAATTGTACATTGGCTCCCGGCTGGCCTGGCCAGGGCCAAGGCAGAGGGGGCCGTTCCCTCACTGTTTCCAGGATAGCTTCGCGGGCCACATGAAACCACTTCATGGGCCACATCTGGCCCCTGGGCCTTGTGTTTGACATGTCTGATCTAGATGATCTCTATCTTTTATCTTAGAACTTGTACAGATTTGTTTTGCACATATATGTTGATTCATACCCTGTAAATGTTTGAAATAATGATTTGGAAATTTGAAAGAAAATTTGAAAGATTTCAAATTTTTAAATCATTATTTCAAACATTTAAAGATGAATTTTAAATTTATAGTTAAATTTGAAAGATTTCAAATTTTGGATGAGATTCTGAAGGGCTAATATATCAAAGCATCATGGAGGTGGATTTTTTTTTCATGACACTATTGATCATATACATGTTCAGGGTTCTGCATTTGGTATATTCTTTCTCAAACATACTAGTACCAAGTATGACTGTAACAGGCGTATCATATCCAGGCTACAAAATTGAGTTAGAAGGTAGCATCTCTTTTTTTTTTTAATATATTTTATTGGTTTTATAGTTTTAAGAAAAAGTATTTAAGACACACCGTGATGTTTGGGTAAACAAAGATTCCAACATAAAATCACACAAAAACAGCTCAATTTAATACATTCGCTATCATCTCTCTATTTCCCTCAAATAACATAATAAATTTAATATATTTCATTTCTATCATAAATTTCTATTACTATTAAACCTGTTTTTAAAACTTTATCAATTTCAGTTAGCATAATCAGATAATGTTTTACATCAACATATTATCACTTCAAATATCTCTTCCAAATATATTCAAGCTCTTAATCTCTCTCATCTCTTTTTATCACCAATCTTATTTATTTCTTCATCCAATAATAACTAGCTTAGTTAACAAAAAGACAATATTAAACCTTGCTTCATTTCAATTCATTATACCTTCAAATTCCATTCAATTAATTATCATATCTTATCAAATCATATTATTATACACAAAAATCTCTTAATTAATTAAACATTACACATGTATATAGTTATAGTTTTCTTACTTATAAGTCTAAATCATTATCCTTAACCTTTCCGCCTGTAAATCTATTTTTGTTGCTTGTAATAATCTTTAACTTAATTCATTTCCAATGATTAAACAAACCAAATTCCATCCAATTAATTATCATACCATATAAAAACATATTATTATACACAAAAATCTCCTAATTAATTAAACATTTCAAAATTCCAGCCTAAGAAACTCAACATTTTTTCATTTTCAGTACATAATTTCCCTCTAAATCAATCTATTATTCCAAGGAGTGCATTCTTAGTCTCTATAAAGCCAAGTTTCTTTTTTCACTCCACATTTAATTTTCATATTTCCACACCAAACAAATTTCCATAAAACAAAAAAAATCATCAAACTAAATTGTAAATTCTTACTTCTAAGTCTAAATCATTATCCTTAAAACATTCCATAGAACCAACATTGCCTTTTAATCCATTAAACAATTTTAAATTTCTTTTTCAATCTAATTCTAGGTTTTCTTCTATGCCACACAGGCTTCCATAGCAAAGCTTCCCTTTCAACCAGTGAATACATTTTTGTTGCTTGTAGAATTCTTTGAGAAAGTAAAAATCCTTTCCTCTGCAATAAACATCTTTTCCTTTTCTCCTTGCCACATCGTTGCTTTATAGTTTGAAGTCTTAGTCTTTGCTTCTTCTGATTCTCTAAGTTGCAGAAGAAGGGGTTGTCAAGTAAAATAAGTTCCTCTACTGTCTAGAGATTCCTCTTCTGGTATATTTTGATTTATACCATAATCAGATGTAACCTGGAGATCACTTTGAATAGATGTAGTAGATTCTCTAGATCTTGGTTCTAAAGTACAGTTTTTAATTGTAGCACGTATTTCAGCAGAGGCCTCATAGATCTTTTCCAATATAAGTGCATAGTTCAATTGTAGCTGAGTCTCCGTTTTAGATACTAATGCTTAAAAGAAGATCTCATTTTCTTTTTGTGGAGGCTATATTTCATACAAACAACATCCACCTCCACAGCTTCCACAGCTGCACATCTTATCTTTCCCTCCAAAGTGTTTTGAAAATCTTTAATAGAATAGCCAAACTTGTAGTGTCAAACTTTCGCCAGTAGATGTCCTCAATGAATTAGATAAGATCTTTTCCAACAATCCATTCCTTTTTTCTGTCTTTTAAAGTATAATAATATACAAGAAGAAGAAAAAATAATAATAATACAGTTCATACAAAGAGGGAAGAAAGAAGATCTTTTCCGTCTTTTTTTTTTTTTGTATCCAAAGGGAAAAAATATATATAAAAGTAAAATATAGTCTATTTCTATGTTTACAAAACGCCTTTCTTCCCAAAAAATGCAGAAGCCACCTTTCCAAGCCAGGGAAATAATTTCAAAAGCTCTTACAGGTCTCAGAAAAAAAAGAAAAATAGAAAAGAGAGAGTTGAAAATAAAGTTCTCACCTGGGCTCACCACGGGGGCATTCACAGCTTAGATGTTCTCTGACTTACGGTCTGAAGCGGCAGGGCGATCGGCCATTTTACTGGCCCATCTTCTTCTCCGTCTGCCCTCGGAGATTCATCCAGACAGCTGGACGAGCCGTCACTCCTCTGCAGCTGGACAGCAGAATCCTCGATGGAAAGTCACACCCTCCAGGGTGACTTTGGACCTGTATAAGGGTCCACCAATGGAAGGAAAACTAACCGGCGAGAAGTCTCCCAGCACGACTAGCGACGCCGCGAACCAGAACCGGAAGTCTAGGAAGCCAGGGCCAAGGCAGAGAGGGCCGTTGCCTCACTGTTTCCAGGATGGCTTCGCGGGCCACATGAAACCACTTCACGG
This sequence comes from Crotalus tigris, assembly GCF_016545835.1. Classification (NCBI taxonomy): domain Eukaryota; kingdom Metazoa; phylum Chordata; class Lepidosauria; order Squamata; family Viperidae; genus Crotalus; species Crotalus tigris. The sequence goes on along the minus strand of NW_024096646.1, from coordinate 418,004 downwards.
GCCGCATCTGGCCCCCGGGCCTTGTGTTTGACATGTCTGATCTAGATGATCTCTATTTTTTATCTTAGAACTTGTACAGATTTGTTTTGCACATATATGTTGATTCATACACTGTAAATGTTTGAAATAATGATTTGGAAATTTGAAAGAAAATTTGAAAGATTTCAAATTTTTAAATCATTATTTCAAACATTTAAAGTTGAAAGAAAGCAATCAAGTTCTGAGATTTTGTCCCAACTTCATACTAACTGGTTTTATACTGGATTCAAGATAAAACACGACTGTTTTAAGCTGTGCTGTTTGATTGTATCAATGCCATGATCATTTTATTTTCAATCATGATTCTTAATGGTAAAGAGCTATATATTTTACTATCTTTTATGCTTTCATGGCCTTCATTGAAATTATTCCATTCAGTGTTACTTTTGGCTTGGATTTTGCTGGTATTTGTGTGGCAAGCTGCAAAGTTCAGAAAGGTTTACAGTGGTGGGTGCTTTTCCAAGTCAAGCAAGCAACAGTCTCAATGTTACAAGTTTTATTCTTTTAGAAACAGCCAGTTCGTAACATTCCAGTGGAACGTAAAAATGGGCCATAAAACAACCCCCTTTTTCCATTCTATGTATTGTTAAAACCACATTTAAAACAATAAAAACAGTTATATACAAAAATTAAAACAACTTAGCTTTCGCTGGTCCTCTGCCAGCGTCCTCAGAGTGGGGCTTAGGGGGTGGGAAGTTCTTTTTATCCCCTTGCTGATCCAATTGCCTACTCATTGCCCTCGTGATAGGGCCACTCTTCCTGATTGCCTGTGACAGCCTTGCCTGATCCGCCCTCTCTTTTTTGCACTCTAACATTGTATTTTCCTGCTTTGTCATCCTTATGCTGTCTCCCCCTCCCTGTGCTATTATCAGTAGCACGCTCCTGGGCTGCTGATCTGCCTGCCGTTTTTGCATACCATTGCCAGTTCTTATTACAACTCCCTCCTCCAACCCCCCTCCTCTCCCAGCCTGCCGATTCATACACCCTTTGTTGTCCATTCCTGTCATCCTTCCCCCTCCTTCCTTCAACCCTCCCACCTGTTGATTAACCTGTTGCTCCTGCCTTTCACCAACCATTCTTATTGATGTTCTCTTCCTCAATATCTTTTCCTTCCTGATCCGCTGCTCTACCTGCTGTTCCTGTTTACCCTCCTCCCCCACTGTCCATCTTCCCCTCTCCAATGTCCTCCCCATCATCTGCTGACTTGCCTGTGGTTCATCCATTTCTGTACATTCTCTCTTTTCTAGTATTCCTCCTCCTCTGACCTGCCATCTTACATGCTGTTCCCACATGCCAACATCCATTCCTGTTAAACCCTCCTTCTTAAGCTTTCCTCCCCCCCAATCTGCCATCCTGCCTTCTATTCTTATCTGCCCTTCTACTTTCCTGTCAGTCCCCCCCTCTCCTGTTTCCCCCCCCCTCCAATCCACTGCTCTGTTTGCTGTTTCTTCCAGCATTCTTCCCTCCCTTGCCTGCTGTCCTACGTACTGTTCCCATCTACCGACCTGCGTTCCTATTGGACTCTCCTTCCCAAACTTCCCCCCCAAACTGCTTTCCTACCTATTATTCCTGCCTGCCCTTTTCCATACCTATCAACTCCACTCTCTCCCGTTTCCTCCCCCCCTCTAATCTGCAGCTCTACCTGCTGTTCCTGACTATTCTCCATTCTTACTCCCTTCTCAAATATCCCCTCTCCACCCATGAATATGCTCCCAATCGTACGTGCCTCATCTTTTGTTCTTTTCTCTCTCCCCCTCTCTTTTGATCAGTCCCCTGGGGTCGGGCATACCCCTCCCCCGTATTCCCCACTCTGAGGATGCTGGCAGAGGACCAGGTAACAAAGATGTTCCAGGAAATTAGAGTTAAATGCCTCAATCAGAAGGCACATTTTGACTAAATATTAGAAAAAGAATCCTAAGAAAAAAACAAGTTTAACACTGGAATCAATTTCTCAACAAAAGTGAGTCGTAATCTTTATTGAATTAGTTCAAGGCAAGACTGGAAAGAAAGATAATAAGGATTCTGTACCAAGAAGCTTTGAGCTCAATGCCCTAAATAACTATTTCCAACTGTAGATGTTCCCTTTATGCTTATTTACAACCAATTTTATATATCCATTAGTCATCAGTTTATTCATGATATTCAAGATTTCTATATACTTGCATTCTGCATATCGTAGCCAACCACTCCAGAAAACAGATTTCTTATCTCTTTAAGCACAGAAACAGGAAACACAGTAGAATTTTGCTGAGATTAGACATTAAAAAAAAACTTTGAAGTATTTAATCATACAAACCTGGGATTTTAGACTAACTTCTTACATTTATACCAAATTTCTTAAATATTGTGGTCCAAGTTGGATCCTATTCTGAAAATTGTCTCAGTCATGTAAAAACTGACATTTGATAGAAATCTCTAACAGATGCTCATCCTGAGTGAGCAGTATGGTATACACCACATTCCTATAAAACTATTCTGACTGTGAGAAGCACCAGTAGACAGTCTGATGTATGTTATGTTGGCTTTGTAGGAGAAGGCACTGGAAATATACTGTATACAATCTTTATATTTTATACAGTATATATATGTAACATGTAAGCAGCCCAGGTTCGAATCTCAGAAGGGTATGTTTGGCTCAAGAGAGCTAAGAAGCTTGAAATAGCTATTCCATCCTCCCTTATTCTTTGTTAGCAATCCAAAAAAATGTATATATACAAAAGAGATCGCAGTTGGCGACTGCTGCCTGTGGATGGCTCTAGATTGAGCTGATACAGGCAAAAGAAAAAGAAAGATTTCTTTCTCCCATATTTGGGCCGACAGGGTGCATCAAAAAACACTCAAGCTAAATCTCCTCCCCTTGTCTCTTCCCTCCCTGATACAGCTGACAAAGTGAGAAAGAGCCTGTGGTCTAGAGGTTAACACAGCTGCCTAACATGTAAGCAGCCCAGGTTCGAATCTCAGAAGGGTATGTTTGGCTGAAGAGAGCTAAGAAGCTCAAAATGTGTGTGTGTGTGTGTGTGTGTGTGTGTGTATGTGTGTATATATATGTGTGTGTGTGTGTGTGTGTGTGTGTGTGTGTGTGTGTGTGTATGTGTATATAGTCAAAATAATGATCACCAAGAGTATATCTATCCAAAAATAGAATTTAATCCACCAAGCTTTCATCAAATACATTTGACATCATCAGGGTTAAAAGGCAAACACCGGGGGAAGTCTTATATACAGTTGTTTAATGCCTGTTTCCGGCTCCTGGAGCGTGTCATCGGCCCCAGCTGATCGAATTGATTATTTGGGTTTTCTCTCGCGTAAAATTAGTGTCTTGGCACAGGGTGGTGTTTTCAGCTTTGTGCTTCGAGGAGCAATTGCTCCTCGAAGCACGAAGCTGAAAACACCAGCCTGAAGATGACGAATGGGACTTTGTCGAAACGTCGCCAAGACACTTCCAATTTTACGTGGGAGAAAACCCAAATAACCAAAGACCTACATACAAACACCCGCGAAAACCTCAGAAAACATATATATGTGGGTGTGTGTGTGTGTGTGTGCATATATAAATATACATATACATATATACATATATACATGCATATACATATACATATACATACATACATACATACATATATATATATCAAATAACAAACTTTGTTTTATACTTGAGCTACTAGGACATAAATGTGTTCGATAGTTCAGGAACAGCCAGTCTTGATTCCATGGGTATAGAAATCGTAATATTTGAGTGAACTGCTAATAGTAAGCAATTCACTCAAATATTACGATTTCTATACCCATTGAACCAAGACTGGCTGTTCCCAAACTATCAAACACATTTATGGTTAATGACCTAGCTAGTGGAAATTACTCTTCTGATATCTACAAGTGATTCTTATAGGGGAGTCTTATTGACTTATGAATGGGAAAAACGGTTCTGCTTGCAATTACCATTTCTTTGTCTGTAATGTTGATTGATATAATAATAAAAGTTACACAGTAGAGCAACTAATTTTGAGGACTGGTAGAAGAGTCTGCAATTTTCAGAGCTTGTTCTGGCACAAAGGTGGGAGGAGAGGGAGGAGGGGAGGAATGAAATGGCTAGAAGGGCACTTGAAGCGAAATTAAAAGACAAAATGGTATCCTACCACCCTAGCATTCATTTGCAGGTTTGGGGGGAATGGCTACAGCTTCCAGTCGTGTTTATTTTCTAAGCCTATATGCAAAACCAAGATATGGCCCAGATACATTTTATAAATAAATATGTTTGAAGTTAATGGGCTGCTTTATAGCAGCACACCAGTTTCTCCATTATTTATTTAGTTTCAATTTTAAAAGCTTGGTGGATATCAAGGGGATTACTTTGCCTTCTGCTCTGGATCCATTTCAAATTCTGAGAGATTCTGCACCCACAAATCATTCTGACCTTCACATCTACTGATTTCTGTTTATTTTTTTGCATTACATATTTATTATTTTATTATTATTATTTTTATCAGTGTTTATATGCCGCCCAATCCCAAAGGACTCAGGGCGGTGTACAAAGTTAAAACAATGATAAAACAATAAAATAAAACAGTCATACCGCGAGTCCGATCATATCCCGGCCCCCCAGGGACATCAGCCCCAGGCCTGCCGGAACAGGAGGGTTTTAACGGCCTTCTTAAAGGCCGGCAGGGTGGGAGTAGTTCGAACCTCAGGGGGAAGTTGATTCCACCAGGTCGGAGCCACCACAGAAAAGGCCCTTCCCTGAGGGCCCACCAGCCGACATTGTCTGGCCGACGGGACCTGAAGGAGACCCAATCTATGGGACCTCACCGGTCTCTGGGAGCTGTGCGGCAGAATGCGGTCCTGTAAGTAACCTGGCCCTATGCCATGAAGGGCTTTAAAGGTGATAACCAACACCTTGAATTGCATCCGGAGACCCACAGGAAGCCAGTGCAGCTCGCGGAGGATAGGTGACACGTGGGCGTACCTTGGCGCGCCCACAATCACTCTCTCGGCTGCGTTCTGAACCAACTGCAGCCTCCGAACGCTCTTCAAGGGTAGCCCCATGTAGAGCGCATTACAGTAATCCAGTCTTGAGGTGACAAGGGCATGAGTGACTGTGAGTAAAGCCTCCCGGTCCAAATAAGGCCGCAACTGGTGCACTAGGCGAACCTGTGCAAAGGTCCCCCTGGCCACAGCCGATAGATGTTGTTCCAGATTTAGCTGTGAGTCCAGGAGGACACCCAAGTTGCGTGCCTGCACTGAGGGAGGTAAATTTGCCCCCCCCAGGACTAAAGATGGACCATCCAGTTGGCCTTTGGGAGGCAAGACCCAGAGCCACTCGGTCTTGTCAGGGTTGAGTCTAAGCCTGTTCACCCCCATCCAGACCCTCACATCTTCCAGGCACCGGCACATCACGTCGACTGCTTCACTGAAAGGACACGGGGTGGAGATGTATAATTGGGTATCATCCGCGTACTGATAATACCTCACTCCGTGTCGCCGAATGATCTCACCCAGCGGTTTCATGTAGATGTTAAAAAGGAGGGGGGACAGGACTGAGCCCTGAGGCACCCCATGATCGAGGCGCCTAGGGGTCGATCTCTGTCTGCCCGCCAACACCGACTGCGACCTGTCAGAGAGGTAGGAGGAGAACCACCGCAATACGGTGCCGCCCAGCCCCACCTCTCCGAGACGACGCAGAAGGATACCATGGTCGATGGTATCGAAAGCTGCTGAGAGGTCAAGAAGCACCAGGATAGAGGAATGACCCCTATCCTGGGCTCGCCAGAGGTCATCGGTCAGTGCGACCAAAGCAGTCTCAGTGCTGTAGCCGGGCCTGAAACCAGATTGAAAAGGGTCCAGATAATTGGTTTCATCCAAGGATCGCAAGAGTTGAGATGCCACCACCTTCTCTACAACCTTCCCCACAAAGGAGAGGTTGGAGACGGGACGAAAGTTCTTCAAAACAGCTGGGTCCAGGGAAGGCTTCTTGAGGAGGGGCCTCACCACCGCTTCCTTTAAAGGTTGCGGGAAAGACCCCTCCATCAAGGAGGCATTGATTATCGCCTGGAGCCAGCCTCGTGTCACCTCCCTACTGGCAGAAACCAGCCAGGAGGGGCACGGGTCCAATAAACAGGTGGCGGCATTCATTGCCCTCACGGCCTTGTCCACTTCATCAGGGGTCACAGGTTCAAACTCGCTCCAGATAATATGACTAAGACCAGCCCCTGGCAACTCGGCTGGCACTGCCCAGTCAGAGTCCAGGTCCCTCTGAATCTGAGCGATTTTGTCCGAAAGAAACTGAACAAACTCCTCAGCTCTCTCCTACAAGGGTTCCTCCGCCTCCTCCACTTTAAGAAGGGAGCGGGTCACCCTAAACAAGGCGGCCAGGCGAGATTCTGCGGATGCAATAAGTGCGGAAAAGTGAACACACTTTGCCGCTCTTATCGCCACTAAATAAGTCCTAAGATAGGCTCTTAATAGTGATCGGTCAGGTTCAGAGTTACTGGCCCTCCAACGTCGCTCTAGACGTCTCTTGTGGCGCTTCATCTCCCGGAGCTCCTCAGTAAACCAAGGCGCCCTCCGGGGACCACCACCACAGAGAGGTCGCAAAGGTGCAATTCGATCCAGGGCCCCGGACGCCGCCTCATTCCAGGCCGCAACCAGGGACCCGGACGAGTTGTGGACAAGGGAGTCAGGTATTTCCCCAAGCTCCTCCTGGAACCGATCTGGGTCCATTAGGCGCCTGGGGCGGAATCACCTAGTCGGTTCCCTCTCCCTGCGATGGGGGAGTAATGCTCTGAAGTCCAGCCTCAATAGGAAATGATCTGTCCATGACAAGGGCGAGATCTCTATTCCCCTTAATTCCAGATCATGTCTCCATTGCCCCGAGAGAAACACAAGGTCGAGTGTGTGACCATCCCTATGGGTCGGATCCTGAATTACCTGGGTCAGGTCCATGGTTGCCATGGAAGCCATGAACTCCTGTGCCGCCTCTGAGCGATCGCCAAGTGATGATAGGTTAAAGTCCCCCAGTACTATAAGTCTGGGGAACTCCACCGCCAACCCGGCTACTGACTCCAGCAACGCAGGCAGGGCTGTTGCAATGCAGCTGGGAGGTAGGTACATCAGCAGCAAGCCCAACTGAACCCGTGAACCCAACTTCAATGAATGAAATGATCAGGAATGGTAGCTGAATGCTGCACAATGATTGGAGGGGATATAAACTTGCTGTAAGGACCCACCTCACTTTACATCTTAAGAAGACATAACTCTTGGAATATCTCTTCCAACAGGAATCTTTATTAAGAGAAAATGATTGCAGGCGTTCTAGACAGGATCGGAGGGATCAACCCCTACCATTCAATGTTTTAAGTATTCCCAAGCAGTCCCCACCCCACAGTCCTTCCGGGCGACGATCACTCATCCTCTCTTTTTCCAGATTCCAGGCGTTACATTGTTCCACCCCTTTTCCCTCACTGCCGGCAAAAGGGAGACTTCAGAGAGAGAGAGTAGATGAAAGGCAATGGCCATATTGTTATGGTCAGTCCTCTTGATGAGAATCAATATCCAGTCCTTTGTAGTTTAAATGAAGGAAGTGAGAGTCATAAAACCCCCTTGCTTCCTCCTCCCCTTTTGTAGTATGACAGAATCCAGAGAGTAAGAAATGGGGGTTTTTTTCAGAGTAAGTAGCTAGAAATGAAATATAATTAGATTCTGACATCTGCAGTAAATAGGGCAATGATGCAAAACAGATGAGGTGCTTTGAGTTTTCTTCCCATATGTTCCCCTACATTTTTGGAGAATATTTTTTATTTCTCAACGCAAAGTGGTGAGGATCCCTGCTATAACTGCAGTGACCTAGGTATAAACAATTCATTTCAGGTTTTTACCATCAAAGAAAGTTATGACAATATTCCATTGATGACTTACTTAGGTGAATGAATGTTTCTTTATTATCAGTTTTAAAGTGGTGTCTATTAAGCAGTGATTTATTAAAAGGTTTAAAACTGCATCCTAAAATCATTTAGGGAAAATTGCATGGACATTTTGGTCTAGTGGGTACATTTCAGTAGAACATTCACATACATACTGTTTATTGATTAGTTATGATGTCTTGATGCATATGGTAATTTACAAGACACCCATATACCAGAAGACAAAATTCATAAGGGTGTTCCTACTAGTACCCAGACATGATACTTCTATCAAAACAGTTTGCCTTTTCTAGAATGTATTTCCAACCAAAGCACTAGAGAGGAAAGAACTTGGCAGGTACCAAGAAAAGCATTCTAGATATAGGGCTGTCTAAAAACTGATAGAAGTGAATACATTTCTTCACTCTTTGGTTTAGTAGAAATATCAAATGTGGTTCAAAACTTTTGAGCTATAATCTTTTGATTAAAATATTGATCAAAGTACCAGATACTAGCTATCTCACAACTTTAATTATTCTATTCAGGTAACTCTAGCCATGTACGCTTTACACCAGGGGTCCCCAACCCCCGGTCCGTGGAGCAATACCGGTCCGTGGCATGCCAGAAACCAGTCTGCACAAACAAGGAAAGCCCTATACGCAGGATGCAGCCAGCACACAAAACCATACCCCTTCTGGTCTGTGGATAAACCTCTCTCCACATAACCGGTCCCTGGTGTCCAAAAGGTTGGGGACCTCTGCTTTACACAGTTATTAATGTGAGACAGACTGTTGCCTATCTTATTTCTTTATAAATCTAAAATATCTTCAGTTATGCTTCTAATCTTTCCAGAAGATGGAGAGATTATGAATGCTACAATGCAGAAACTGTATCATAACCGTATTTCTGGATTGTAATATATACATTCAAATTAGAGAGGTTAACTACAAGCAGGAGTGCCAGAAATCTGAATATACAAATATTTCCAGGAACAACTTGCTAAGAAAATGGTGTACTCATTCTGCTTGGCAGACAGAATTAAATAATCAAAACCCTCATCTATTGTATTCAAAGTAATTGCTTTGTTTCGGTCCCAAAGTGAAAGACAAAAATTTGCAAAGATAATCAATTTGTTACATTAATGAATCAGTTGGGATCATTTTCAGGTAAATCAGACCGAATGGTTCAGCAGTAATTTTTCAATCATTATTTCATTTTGTTAAATTAATGTTCATATATTTAATGTTTCTTTCTCAACTAAAACTATCTCATAAAATCGATTTTTGTAGAGTTGAAAATGAAATGATCTGATCTATACTTAATTTCTGGATAGATATACAAATGAAGACACCAAGATTTTCTGTTTCTCCAAATGTTTCAATACATTTCCTGACAATTTAAATGTATTAGTACAATATGAATACATATTTTAAAATAAAGCAAAATTTTGAATTAACTGAAATTTATGTTGAAACAATACTGCAAGTGAAACATGAAAATATGGCATAGATATGAACATTTATAATTAAGAATTTGTTGTATTCAAAATATTACTCAATTTTTAAAGCATGTACAACTTGATTTCCCAATATACAAATCTAACCAACTTTAAAATATTACAGAAAAGTCAAGGTTTTTTGCACAAATCTTATCTTTTTAATGTTTAAACGCAATAATAGTAATATATGAAAAGAACTAATTATATCCTGCATATTTACTATAAATTTTATTCTAATTTAAAACTATGTTTTACAATAATGCAATAATCACATTTCTGAATTACTAAAGTATACTTTAGGGACCAACAATATATTGCTTCTAGATCTTGCTGGACTAGATTCAAATTTCTCTTACCACTAGTAATGTTGATTATAAATTATGAAACTTGGTGTCCAATAGCTAGGGAACCACATCCCTAATTCAGCTTTTTCAAATTACCATGGAGTTTGGGGAAGAATTAGTAGTTCCTAAACATAATATTTAAAAAAAAAATTGCTCTTAGTTTGGCTAAGGATTCTCATGTACAAAACCTAAGGCTATATTATGATTTAAACACAACAAAGAGGATTGCCAAGAACACATTTGCTCTGAAATGTTGAACTATCACACAAGAGTAATACATGCTTGTGTGCTTTATTATACCAGTCATGTTAATATTACAATCTGAAATGCAATAGACTTTAGTTTTAAGCTGGCCATCATGATATAAATATTGAGGTAAAGGAAAAAGGTGGGCAATACTGAAATGCCAAAGTAATTATTTGAAAATTGATTATGACAGTAATATTTGTGACTATATTATTCATGATAATTTCATAATAAAAACTGCTTTAAAAAAATTCCCCAACTTGGTTTCTTCCAAAATTTTTTGAACTATAATTCCCAGAATTCCCAGCAACATGGCTATTGGTCCTAATGGCTGGGAAGTATAGGAATACTAATTCTGAAAGATCATCCAATTGGGGAAAGTTAGTTTAGTTTTGTAGAATAATAAAACTGTATTTGATCTATCAAAAACAAAAGCCAGTAAAGTGATTGTCCATGCTGGAACACAGGGATTAATAATAAAGAATCCAACTAAAACTTGTATATAAATGTACTGAATGATGGTTTATAAAAAAAAATCTTTAGAATAACACAAAATCTTTAGAATAACACAAATAATCCTTAGCTGCTATGTAAGCCATAAAGGTAGCAGATAGTTTATTCTTATTCCATTTTTTTTTTTACTTCCACTTAACTTTTTCATTGGCTATTTTTAAGGTTGCATTTCTGTTACAATATCAAGGACTTCTTGAACCTTATAATATGGCACCATTTCATTGCTTTTTAAAGATGATAAGGAGTCCTTTGGAATTCATCAAATAAAAATAGCTTATGATATAGTCTATTTGTAATGTTTTTTTTAGAGTGAGGTAGAATACAGATTTTGGATAAGTTAATATTTCAAATCAAGTACTTGAGTATTAAGCCAAATCAAAAGGAGTATTTGAATATCCAGCATTTTTACATCAGATCCTTTCCCCTTATTGATTAAAAAAAACATTATTTAACTATTTTTTTCTCGCAAAAGTTAAAATACCCTACTATAAAACAAATTATAAGCATAGCAAAATTCAATCACATCTTGCCCCAGAAATTTTCTTTTCTTCTTTGAGCTCGTTCTAGAACCTGAGATGCAAGAGAACCAGAAGCAGCAGATCGAGCAGACAACTGGGACAGTCGGTCAACATCATCTGTAAGTACAAAGAAAAAGAATATGAAAATTGCTGTTAGTACGAAATATACCCAAAACATAAGAGAAAAACATGAGTGAAATAAATATTATCTAAAATAAGAAAGAGATCTCCATCTAGCATACACTACACTGCATGGTTTATCATGGGAGGACAAAATGGCCCATTTAATAACACTTCAATGTTTTGTTTTGGAGAATATTTGAGAAGTAAAAATAACAGATGGAAATAATTTAAATAAAACAGTATTGAAGAACAATCAGAAATACTTTACTAATGATTTGACATAGTCAAAACAAAATAAAAGGGTTTGTGAAAACTGCATCTAGCTGCAAGTATACATAAGGGACTCCTGGTGAACAATCTCATACATTCTAGGAGTTCTGAACACAGATCTACACTGACATAGAATCAATTTAGGTGAATTACAATGGTCAAATGAAGACAGATCGTATATGGCATATACAGTAAAACTTAGTAATCACCATAGGCAAACATATATTATAAGCAAAGATTCCCCATGAGGACTATGCAAAATAAATGTGTGTATTTAACAGAACCTGATTTCTATGATATTCAATTTTTGAAACTCCTACTGCTAAGGATTCTTGATTATTTCGTTATCTTTGCTTTTCTGTTTAGCAAAGTTATACCAGTAGTCCCTACTTACTGACCATTCATTCAGTGACCATTCTAAGTTGCAACAGCACTGAATGAGTGGTACTTGGAAGTTCTAGATGCTCTACCACTTCTGCAGTCACATGGTCACAATTCAGGCATTTGGTAACTGACCACACTTAAGATATTTATTGTGCCCCATGATCATCACAATGGGAAGCTGGCAGGGAAGATGGCAAGTCACACCAGTCAGTCTCCCTTGGCCTCCCTGTGCTCATGCAGCACTACCGCCTCCTTCACCTGGCTTCCTTATACTTCCATTGACCTGCGCTCACGGCCTGCATCTGGCCTCCCTTAGCACTGCCTCCCTGTGGCACTTTTCACACTCCTTGCCTGAGACTCCTGCAGCCTCCTGTTTAATGACCGACACATTTTGGGCATATGAGAGCAACTAAAACTGCCAGGAGTTTTATTGCTAAATAATGTAGTCATCTGATGGTGTCATACTTTATGACAACATTGCTTAGCAATAGCAATCCCAGTCCCAATTGCCATTTTCACCCAAGTACTATCTGTAATGGTTGAACAAATATCATCGCACAAAAATTAGGAAAATGGCAAGGCATAGGTAAAGATCTGATAATTTTGAAATGTTTAAATATTTTCAGTAGCTTTGCTAAGCAATTTGAACAAGCCCCATGCTTTCTAGTCTCAGTTGTTAGGAAGTATGAAGTTGCAGAAGATCTGTCTCTTTTTCTATTTCTTTTTTCAACATAGAAATTTTGTGTATGCAGATGCATGGATCAGATCCAGGCAAAGTATTGTCAAATTTTCCCTTTTCTCATTTAGAGTATTGCATAACAATTTGCCCTCTGAGGTAAAGTAATGTTTTGCAGTGCAAAAAACAGCAAATATTGATTTTATTTTTCTGCAAGTTATGACTGTGCATAAAAATGTCAAGTTACAAAGAAAATTACATTTCAAATACTGTATTTCCTCTTTAGTGGTTAACATGACACAATTTTCTAGCCCTCCAATAGTTCCAGGTACAAAAATTGTGCCAAATCTGTATAAACTAATTTTATCATCTCATGAATATTTTTAAACTCACTACCACCCACTTTTATTGCTCTATTTCCAAAAAAGGCTAATCTTGCCAATGAGGCATGTCAGCAATCTTACCCATCGAAAAGAGCATATGGTAAAAAGGTACTTTTAAAATAGTTTTTGAAGGCTTTTAACTGCAGCAGGATAGTTTCTGCACCAACATTATATGTTCTTTGTTGCACAGTTTGGAAGTTATCAGTGTGCTATCATTTTCTCATTGATGCCATCTTTATCTTTAAAAAGATCCAATAGGACCTTGGCTGATTTGCATTCTACTATTTTTATTTTTTCTTATTTCAGTCTTTGTATGGTCATTAGCATAATCACTTAAGTCACTACAGTGCTAGAATCAGTTTAGAAGGCCTTGCGCTCACTTGCTCCATAATTGCTGATGCAAGGACAAGTCAAGCCTATTAAACTAGCCATAATAGTTTGCAGGCTGTCAGTTAAAATTAATGCCAAGCTCCTGGCAGCTGGTCTGTAACTGAAATCCTGTATGTGCTGTTTGGGAGTGCCAGTGTGCCAATAGACATTTATTATTATCAAGTACCATATTCTACCTTTTCATATTTATTAAAATTATTTCATGTTAAAGAAAACTGGAAGTTGGAATGCTATAAAATAAAGTATCATCAGCTAGCATGTTTTTTTTATTTTAAAGAATACATTTTGATTCCAAATGTGCTCCATAAGCTTTGTTAGAAGATAAACCGGACAGGCAACTACATCCATGTTTTTTATCACAGCATTAAAATATCTATGAAAGTTAATAATCCTCACAAATTTGAATAAGCTTTCAAATGAAAACTTTCCATTTTAAGTTATATCCAAAAGACATAAACCTTGCTATATAAAAAATTTCTATTAACATTAGTAACGAAGCAGTACTTATTTAGGTGTGTAATTTTTACTATATGTTTATTACTATATGTTTATTACTATATGTTTTATTACTATATGTTATTATTATTTATATAATTATTACTATGTTTTATTTGCTATATAACGATAGCTAAAATATATTAACCAACCTTCATCATGATAGTTTCTTTCCTGAAGGGGTAATTGTAACCAGCTCCTTTTGGGGCTTGCAATGTTTCCTATTAGGAAAAGTATACATTTACTGCATTTTATCAATTCAGAAATACTTTATTTTGTAAAAGAAAATTAAATTAGAATGTTATCTAAAGAAAAATGAGAATGTGCTTTTGTATAGCTAATTTTGATCCCACGTTTTATATATATATATATATATATATATATATATATATATATATATATATATATATATATATATAGGTCTTTGGTTGTTCGGGTTTTCTCCCGCGTAAAATTGGAAGTGTTTTGGCGACGTTTCGACAAAGTCCCATTTGTCATCTTCAGGCTGGTGCTTTCAGCTTCGTGCTTCGAGGAGCAATGTGTGGTCTTAGCTGTTTCTTCCTTTTAACTGCCAGTAGGGTATGAACTGATTGGGTGGGAGCTTGGCTGTGTTCTGATTCGGTGGAGGTGTGTTCTTATTGGTTAGGGGCGTGGCTGTGCTCTGATTGGCTAGGGGGTTGGCTGTGCTCTGATTGGCTGGGGGGGTTGGCTGTGCTCTGATTGGCTGGAGGAGGGTTCTGTTTGGTTGTGCTCAGGTTAGTCTGAGTTGCAGGGGGGTTTAAGATTTTGGGCTGCCTTGCTATTTTTTGGCTTCGCGTTCGTGGTCGTGCCTCATCTTCATGGAGGGTGTCAGTTTGCTTCATGTATGGATTGGAGGGGTTTAAAGTGGCTAATGATGCAGCTGTGGTCTGGCTTCTGGTTTGTGGTCGTGCCTCATCATCGGTGTGGCTTTGGGTTTGTTTTTTGCGTGGATGTGTGGTGGTGACATCCTGTGTGGTTTTTGTGAGTGTGGGTCTGGTATCATTTTTTGTGTTAGGGAGTCGTTTGTCAATAAAGGCGGGTTTCCAAATGGCTGGTAGGCGGGAGGTATCATCTCGCTTGTTCATGCTGTGTGGGCGTTTTTCTATCTCGATGGCTTCTCTGATTATTCTGTTATTAAAATGTTCACTTTTGGCAATGGTTCTGGTATTTTTAAAGTCAATTTCATGTCCTGTGGCTTTGAGGTGTTGGACCAGGGAAGATGTTGGTTCCTCTTTTTTGACTGAGTTCTTATGTTCTTCAATGCGTGCACTTATTCTTCTGTTGGTTGGTCCGATGTATGTGTTGGGACAAGCAGTGCGTGGGATTTCATATACTCCTTAATTTTCTAAGTCAATTTTATCTTTGGGGTTTCTAAGGATGGTGGATATTTTTCTGTTTGTGCAGAATGCTGTTTTGATGTTGTGTTTATGGAGGATCTTACTGATTCTGTCTGTGGTGCCTTTTATGTATGGGAGGAGGGCTTTGCCGTTTTCTTGTTCTTTGTCTTGGATTTTAGTGGGGGTTTCTTTTTGGATTAGGTTTGTAATCTTATTTCTTTGGAATCCATTGGATGTTAGTACATTGGTGAGAGTGTGTAGTTCGGTTTTTAGGTGTTGTTCGTCAGCTAAGCGTTTTGTTCTGGAGATGAGTGTCTTGGCTACAGAGTTGATCTGTGCTGGGTGGTGGTGTGAGAGAGCGTGCAGATAGCGGTTTGTGTGTGTTTTCTTCTGGTAGATGGTGTGTCCTAGGGAGCCATTGGATTTCTTGTAGACTAAGACATCCAGGAAGGGAAGTTGGTTGTTAGCTTCTGTTTCCATGGTGAACTGTATTTTGGGGTGTAGGCTGTTGAGGTGTGTGAGGAAGTTGTCCAGTTTTTCTTTCCCATGTGGCCAGATTATGAAGGTGTCGTCTACGTATCTGAGCCAGAGTTTGGGTTTGTGATCCGATTTTTCTAGAGCTTGGGTTTCAAAGTGTTCCATGTAGAGGTTGTTTGCAATGACAGGTGAGAGGGGTGATCCCATGGGTGCTCCTTCTGTTTGTTTGTATTTTTGTCCATTATAGATGAAGTATGTGTTGGATAGGCAGTGGTTGGTCAGATCTAAGATGTGTTTGGGGGGGGTTATATTTGTTTTTGGCGTTTTTCTATCTCGATGGCTTCTCTGATTATTCTGTTATTAAAAAATTGAATTAGAAAATCAAGGAGTATACGAAATCCCATGCACCACTTGTCTCACCACATACATCGGACAAACCAACAGAAGAATAAGTGCACGCATTGAAGAACATAAGAACTCAGTCAAAAAAGAGGAACCAACATCTTCCCTGGTCCAACACCTAAAAATCACAGGACATGAAATTGACTTTAAAAAGACCAGAACTATCGCCCAAACTGAACATTTTAATAACAGAATAATAAGAGAAGCCATCGAGATAGAAAAACGCCCACACAGCATGAACAAACGAGATGATACCTCCCGCCTACCAACCATTTGGAAACCCGCCCTGATTGACAAACGACTCCCTAACACAAAAAATGATACCAGACCCACACTCACAAAAACCACACAGGATGTCACCACCACACATCCACGCAAAAAGCAAACCCAAAGCCACACCGATGATGAGGCACGACCACAAACCAGAAGCCAGACCACAGCTGCATCATTAGCCACTTTAAACCCCTACAATCCATACATGAAGCAAACTGACACCCACCATGAAGATGAGGCACGACCACGAACCCAAAAATTAGCAATGCAGCTCACAATTTTAAACCCCCCGGCAATTCAGACTAACCTGAGCACAACAAAGCCCCCACCCAAACAGAACACTCCCCCAGCCAATCAGAGCACAGCCAACCCCCCAGCCAATCAGAGCACAGCCAACCCCCCAGCCAATCAGAGCACAGCCAAACTCCTAACCAATCAGAACACACCTCCATCCAATCAGAACACAGCCAAGCTCTCATCCAATCAGTTCATACCCACACTGGCAGTTAAAAGGAGGAAACAGCTACAACCACACATTGCTCCTAGAAGCACGAAGCCGAAAGCACCAGCCTGAAGATGACGAATGAGACTTCGTTGAAACGTCGCCAAGACACTTCCAATTTTACATGGGAGAAAACCCGAATAACCAAAGATCTACATACATATATATATATATATACACACACATACATACATACATACATATATACATACATATATATACATACATACATACATACATACATACATACATAGATACATATATATATATAAAATAGCATGTAAGAGCCATGGTGGTGCAGTGGTAAGAATGCAGTACTGCAGGCTGCCTCTGCTGACTGCCAGCTGCCAGCAGTTTGGCAGTTCAAGTCTCACTGCCTCAAGGTTGACTCAGCCTTCCATCCTTCCAAGGTCGGTAAAAATGAGGACCCAGATTGTTGGGGGCAATATGCTGACTCTGTGAACTGCTTAGAGAGGGCTGTAAAGCACTGTGAAGCGGTATATAAGTCTAAGTGCTATCGCTATATAGGGAGGTGAGAATAATGTACAGTATATTTTCAGAATAGGTTGTTTAAAGGAAACATTGCCAGCTGCTCAGTAGAGGACAGTTATGAAATTACTTCAAAACAGTTTGGATCACACCCTGATATGCCACATATTTCTTAAACCTGACTGTAACAAGTTGCTCTAAAGTTTATGAAAGTTCAGCACAACTGGAAGACACTGGACTGAAGAAATAGCTGAAAGTAGCGTTTATCTCAATATAAAACCAACAGTAACTTTCTGTCTAAGTAAGTTATATTCTTCTTCTGATCGTTATTCTTCAAAGGATAATCACACTATCAAGTCCTGTTGGATACTAACCTATATTTCAATGTATTGCAATCTGAGTATTTGTTATTGTTGTTGTTGTTGTTAATTGCGAAGTCGTGTCCGACCCGTCGCGACCCCATGGACAATGTTCCTCCAGGTCTTCCTGTCCTCTACCATCTTCTGGAGTCCATTTAAATTCACACCTACTGCTTCAGTGACTCCATCCAGCCATCTCATTCTCTGTCGTCCCCTTCTTCTATTGCCCTCAATCTTTCCCAGCATTAGGCTCTTCTCCAGTGATCCTTCCTTCTCATTAGGTGGCCAAAGTACTTGAGTTTCAACTTCAGGATCTGGCCTTCTAAAGAGCAGTCGGGGTTGATCTCTTCTAGGACTGACCGGTTTGAACGCCTTGCAGTCCAAGGGACTCGCAGGAGTCTTCTCCAGCACCATAGTTCAAAGGCCTCAATTCTTTTGCGCTCAGCCTTTCTTATGGTCCAACTTTCACAGCCATACATTGCAACTGGGAAAACCATGGCCTGGACTATACGCATTTTTGTTGGCAGGGTGATGTCTCTGCTTTTTAGAATGCTGTCTAGATTTGCCATAGCTTTCCTCCCCAGGAGCAAGCGTCTTTTAATTTCTTGGCTGCAGTCCCCATCTGAGGTGATCTTGGAGCCCAGAAAAATAAAATCTGTCACTACCTCCATTTCTTCCCCATCTATTTGCCAGGAATTGAGAGGGCCGGATGCCATGATTTTGGTTTTCTTAATGTTGAGTTTCAAGCCAACTTTTGCACTCTCCTTCTTCACCCGCATCAAGAGGCTCTTTAGTTCCTCTTCACTTTCTGCCATTAGAGTGGTATCATCTGCATATCTTAGGTTGTTGATATTTCTCCCGGCAATCTTAATTCCAACTTTTGATTCATCTAGCCCTGCCTTTCTCATGATGTGCTCTGCATATAAGTTAAATAGGCAGGGCGACAGTATACAGCCTTGCCGGACTCCTTTTCCAATTTTGAACCAATCAGTGGTTCCGTGTTCGGTTCTCACTGTTGCTTCTTGACCCGCATATAGGTTTCTCAGGAGACAAATGAGATGGTCTGGTACTCCCATCTCTTTAAGAACTTGCCACAATTTGTTGTGATCCACACAATCAAAGGCTTTTGCATAGTCAATGAAGCAGAAGTAGATGTTTTTCTGGAACTCCCTAGCTTTCTCCATGATCCAGCGTATGTTGGCAATTTGATCTCTAGTTCCTCTGCCTCTTCGAAATCCTGCCTGTACTTCTGGTAGTTCTCGATCCACATACTGCTGGAGTCTAGCTTGTAGGATTTTAAGCATAACTTTACTAGCATGTGAAATGAGTGCAATGGTGCGATAGTTTGAACATTCTTTGGCATTGCCTTTCTTTGGAATTGGAATGTAAACTGACCTTTTCCAATCCTGTGGCCACTGTTGAGTTTTCCAAATTTGCTGGCAAATTGAGTGTAGCACTTTTACTGCATCGTCTTTTAAGATTTTGAATAGCTCAGCTGGAATACTGTCACCTCCACTAGCTTTGTTGTTGCTCAGATTTTCTAAGGCCCATTTCACTTCACATTCTAGGATGTCTGGTTCGAGGTCAGTGACCATCTCATTGTGGTTATCTGGGATGTTAAGCTCATTCTTGTATAGTTCTTCTGTGTAGTTTTGCCATCTCTTCTTAATCTCTTCTGCCTCTGTTAGGTCTCTGCCATTTTGGTCCTTTATCATGCCCATCTTTGCATGAAACGTTCCCTTCATATCTCCAATTTTCTTGAAGAGATCTCTGGTCCTCCCTATTCTGTTGTTTTCTTCTATTTCTTTGCACTGTTCATTTAAGAAGGTATTCTTATCTCTTCTAGCTATTCTCTGGAATTCTGTATTCAATTGGGTGTATCTTTCTCTTTCTCCTTTGCCTTTCGCTTCCCTTCTTTCCTCAGCTATTTGCAAAGCTTCCTCAGACAGCCATTTTGCTTTCTTGCATTTCTTTTTCTTTGGGATGGTTTTAGTTGCTACCTCTTATACAATGTTGCGAACTTCCATCCATAGTTCTTCAGGCACTCTGTCTATCAGATCCAGTTCCTTAAATCTATTTGTCACCTCTACTGTATATTCATCAGGAATATGATTTAGTTCATACCTGAGTGGCCTAGTGCTTTTCCCTACTTTTTTCAATTTAAGCCTAAATTTTGCAACGAGAAGCTCATGATCTGAGCCACAGTCAGCTCCTGGTCTTGTTTTTACTGACTGTATAGAGCTTCTCCATCTTTGGCTGCAGAGCACATAGTCAATCTGATTTCTATGTTGACCGTCTGGTGATGTCCATGTGTAGAGCCGTCTCTTGGGTTGTTGGAAAAGAGTGTTTGTTATGACCATCGTATTCTCTTGACAAAATTCTATTAGCCTGTGCCCTGCTTCATTTTGTACTCCAAGGCCAAACTTGCCTGTTATTCCGGTTATCTTTTGGCTTCCTACCTTAGCATTCCAATCCCCCATGATGATAAGGACATCATTTTTTGGTGTTAATTCTATAAGGTGCTGTAGGGCTTCATAGAACCGGTCAATTTCATCCTCTTCAGCACCAGTGGTTGGGGCATAGATTTGGACTATTGTGATATTGAATGGTTTGCCTTGGATTCGAATTGAGATCATTCTGTCATTTTGGGGATTGTATCCCAGTATTGCTTTTCCTATTCTTTTATTGACTATGAAGGCTACTCCATTTCTTCTGAGGGATTCTTGCCCACAGTAGTATACCTGATGGTCATCTGAGTTAAATTCACCCATTCCTGTCCATTTTAGTTCGCTGATTCCTAAGATGTCGATGTTCAGTCTTGTCATCTCTTTTTTGACTACGTCTAGCTTGCCTTGATTCATGGATCTTACATTCCAGGTTCCTATGGAGAAAAAATCTTTACAGCATTGGACTTTCCTTTCACCACCAGATATATCCACAGCTGAGCGTCCTTTCGGCTTTGGCCCAGTCGCTTCATTCTTTCTGGCGCTACTAGTACTAGCCCTCTGCTCTTCCCCAGTAGCATATTGGACACCTTCCGACCTGAGGGGCTCATCTTCCAGCGTCATATCTTTTTTCCTTTTAGTACTGTCCATGGGGTTTTCATGGCAAAGATACTGGAGTGGTTTGCCATTTCCTTCTCCAGTGGATCACATTTTGTCAGAACTCTCTGCTATAACCTGTCCGTCTTGGGTGGCCCTGCACGGCATAGCTTATAGCTTCATTGAGTTACGCAAGCCCCTTCGCCACGACAAGGCAATAATCCATAAAGGGGATTTGTTATTGTTATTGCAACAAAATACTAAAGTTATTTCAAATAGATGTGTCAATCTAAACAAAGATAAAGATTTATGATGCAAACCAACCATTATGCTGAAACTCTGGATCCCGGAGACTTCCTTGAATGCGGCACAACCGTCTCCAATAGGGTACATCAGAACCCTTAACCAGCTTTGTTTCAAAAACTGTAGGCATCTGCTCTGAGTGCATTAATGTTGCACAGTTTCTTGTACCAGAAATATCTTGATTGGAACACTGATCTGTTCGTAGAGGCAAAGGGTCCAAAGTTTTCAGCCCTGCAGCTGGGGAATTAGTCACAGTTTTTTCTTCACCCTAAAATGTCAAAACAAATATTCCCATTATAAATAATTCTGCTATTTGCTAAGATTCCTAATGTTGTTAACAAAAAAACCCCAAAGGCCATAGTAATAATTGGTATTTTAAAATGTGAAAATAGTTTAAAGTCATTAAATGAAAGCAATCAGCCATGCTTCTGTTTTGTATGTCTTACATTAACTCAAAGAGATGTGCAAAACATTTTGAATTCTAAGTGTTTCAAACTTGAAATACCCCATCCCAAATGTGAAATGTCTGAAGCTAAAATACTCCATTTCAAATTCAAAATGATCTGTTTTGAATTTGAAATATCTATCCCAACTTTAGCAAAAGGTTTTTAAGCTTTGAGACAACATTTTGTGCTCAATATTTTGAGTTTGAAACCTTAAATCATAAAAACAGCATTAGAACACTTCTGGTAAGGTTGAAATAAATTACTTCCAAATTTGAAATAAAGACATTGTGAATCTGGAAAATTGTTAATAACCTTTGTTATTTATTTACTATAAAGTGCCTCACAGCAACTGCTTTCTTATGTAGAGATTTCAAAAATCCTGCAAGTAGTTGTGTGCTATAATTTATATAGTAAATAAATATATATATATTATGAATATGTAGTTATTAGCCCCATGATAGTTTTCTATAGAGATGATGCCATATTGTTAATTGAAAACCTAAATAATTTATACAGTATGTTGCACTGTACAAGTAAGCTTACATTTGAAAAGTAATGTATCAAGATAATTAATTCAGAAAATGGAGTGCAAGATATACCTAAATGATAAAACCATAGCAGTAGATCAGTTTATGCAAGTTGGAAAAATATTTACCAAATTAAAAGAATGGGAAAAGTGATAAATGGAAAGATTTGGAAACATAGTTAAAAAGTGTGTCTATTGCAAAGAATAAATATAACAAGAAACAAAATCATCTGTGCTTTTTATGGTGCTGCCCATTTTGTTATACTGAAGTAACAGTTGGATATGTCTATTGATAGTATTGTTATATATTCCTGTATCAGAGGTACAAAATGTTTGTTTAGGCAGTTTGGTCATAAAGAGAAAGTAAATATCTATCAAACTACACAACCAATATGTGGAAGAAGAATAGATTAACAGACAGGATAAGATTTAGAAGGTCACAGTAGCACAGACTCAGTGACATTGTTAAAATGAAAGGTGAGATATTGAAGAACAAAGGTCAAAATATAAATTAATACAAAAGTCTGAGGGAAGCAAGAATGATCTGCCAAGATTAAAAAAAAATGAGACTTATGATAAAGGGTGTTAGAGTAAATATACACATTATTTCCTAACATTCTCCTGCAAACCACAAATTCTAATCAATTAAGTCAAATTTAAAACAGGAAATAAACTGTTACAGATTTCATTATAGCCATATGTAATTTCTCCAGTGCTACACATAATCCTCGACTTACAACTGGTCATTTAATAATAGTTTGGAGTTATGATGGCCTTGGAAAGAGTGCTGTACAGTCCATAAAGCACTTCCGGCTATTGAAAAATGTTGCACTATTCCTACAGCAGTCACAACTGCACTTTAGGCACTTGGCAACCAGTTCACATTTATGACTGGTTGCAACATCCCAGTCACAAAACTGCAATTTGCTATGTTTTTTGCCAGTTTCAGTGAAAAAAACCTGCCCACTTATGACTGAGTGATTCACTTAATGACTGCCATAAAAACTGTGGTAAAATCAGGTTCAGTCACATGGGTGCTTCAACTTAACAGTCATAAAGACTTACAACCAATTGTGGTCATAAGTTAAAGTCAAAAGCTACCTGTACTAATTTACAGTTTCTTATTTGACAAAATTATAATTTTCTTTGTAATTATATATTTTATAGGAAGCAGAAATGGACATTACAAATATTTCTTACACCAATGTTACCTTACCCTGTTAGTTTTTCCTTTTACTTGTTCTCTTGAAACTTGACTATTTGCCAAAGACTGCTTTTCTGAAGATTCCTTTTCTATTTGCAGTGAGGATGAATGCTTTCCTTTCTGAGGAGATATTAAAACAGCACCGCCTAAAATAAAAATGAACAACTTCTCCTTAATGCTAAATGTATCACAGGATATGGTTACTAATTGTGGCTATATTGTATATTATCTCCAATATCTAAGAGACTATACCACCTGCATATATTGTAGATGTATAGAAATACAAAGGGGAAGCTACTAAATTCATATTATGTTTGTAGACTTCCCAAGGGCAGCTAGGTAGTCACTGCTGAGAATAAGGAAGATGGCCTTGATGATCAACTTCCTTATTTTCTACATTCACATTGGAACAGACTACTGAGCTAGATTGGCTTTAATCAATTCATCGACACAATTATTAAAATTAACATAAAATGAATTCTTAGGATGCATGTTAAATCATATTTTAGGAAGTTAAATGAAAACTATCAGGCTTTTACCTGTAACTGGGGTTTTCAAATCATGATGTGTTCTTTGGATTCCACCAAGTGCTCTAAGTTGTGGAGTTGGAAGCCTACCACATGCTCTTAAAGATTCTGAAGAATCTCCCCTGTCTTCTGAAGAACTTATATTTTCCATGGCAAAATAAGTAAGAAATGTGACAAAATATGATTATCCAATGAACAATTATTTAAAGTCCTAGTCTGCATTAGGGGTTCTAAGTTATGAATTATTTGAGTCACAAACAAGGTATCACAAAAGAGCTTCCAAGTTATTATCTCCAGTCTCTGGGTTCTGTTTCTTTTTTTGAAATTATAATTGTTTTTGAAGATTATTTGGGATTTTGTTATAAAATCTTGAGTAAATTTTTGTAATTTAATCAAAATAATTACAGATCAATTTTCAATCATTGGTCTTATCATTTTCTAAATTGCACTTTCTCCTTTGTTACATTTGAAGAATACAAATTCAATCATTTTACAGTTACTTTACTGTCCCAGAAATGCTTATTAAATATCATTCCAGACATAATTTCAAATAAAAACCTCTCAATAAATATCTATGAAATGATTATGCAGTTTTTCTTCATATGTTTATACAAATGTTATTTTAAAAAAACATTGGATTAAATCACTGAATATCTTTAATTTTGGTAAGTAATTATTTATAGCCTTATTCAAGCCAGAAAACTATGCTTTACCAAGCCTTGCAAAGAATTAGAACTGACATGAGTATGCTGTTTGAATATTTGCTTAAGGTATATTACCTATTAGAATTTGTATACCCAAATTCTAGCTCAAATTATTTGGCATAAAAATCTAATCTTATTTACGTCAATGCATCAGAGCTCCCCATTAATGGTGAAATTAACATTGCCTTAGCTAACAGGGCATAGAAGTAAATACCCCATAACTCCAAACAGGAAAAATAATCTTTCAAATATTTACTTTTGCTGATTGTTTATACTGGCATCCTTGTCATTTTTTTTCACTTTTTTAACTTCATCAATTTCTTGCTTATTTTCTTCTTCTTTGCATTCCCCTAATGTAGGTGACAGAGTTTCCTGTTGCTCATCATCATGCAATTCATCCCAAACTAGACGTCGCTTGACAGGAATAGTAGAAGCATCTGATGCACCTAAATTCTCAATGTTACTTTGCTGCAACGGTGCAGGTTGTACCAATATGTTAGGACCTGAAGAGAGTTTGTTTTCAGGAACCCTAAATAAAGAATAACAATTTATTAAATGTAAGATTTATTTATTTATTTATTTTAAAAATTTATAAGCCGCCCCACTCCCGGAGGACTCTGGGCGGCTAACAATAAAAACACATAAAACATAACAAAACAAACAGTCATCCAGGGGTCAGATTTTATAAACCCCAGGCCTGCCGGAAAAGCCAGGTCTTAAACAGCTTACGGAAAACCAACAGGGTGGGAGCAGTCCTAATCTCCGGGGGGAGCTGGTTCCAAGAGGTGGGCGCCATCACAGAGAAAGCCCTCCTCCGCGGCCCTGCCAAATGGCACTGCTTGGCCAACGGGACCTGAAGGAGGCCCAGCCTGTGGGATCTAACCGGATGAAGGGAACTATGAGGTAGTAGGCGGTCTCGCAAATAGCCTGGCCCTGAGCCATATAGGGCTTTAAAGGTAATAACCAACACCTTGAATTGGACCCGGAGACCAATAGGCAACCAGTGCAGCTCACGGAGGATAGGTGTAATGTGGGTGTATCGAGGAGCACCCACTATCACTCGCGCGGCTGCATTCTGGACCAACTGTAGTCTCCGAATACTTTTCAAGGGTAGCCCCATGTAGAGTGCGTTGCAGTAGTCCAGACGTGAGGTGACAAGGGCATGAGTGACTGTAAGGAGAGCCTCCCGGTCCAGGTAGGGTCGCAACTGGTGCAACAGACGAACTTGTGCAAAGGTCCTCCCAGCCACAGCCGTCAAATGATGTTCCAAATTCAGCTGTGGATCAAGGAGGACACCCAAGTTGCGAACCCGCTCCGAAGGGGGTATATTTTCCCCCGCAAGAGTCAATACTGGACAGTCGACAAGGTCCTTGGGAGGCAACATCCAAAGCCACTCGGTCTTGTCAGGATTGAGCCTGAGTCTGTTAACCCCCATCCAGACCCTCACGGCTTCAAGGCAACGGCCCATCACATCGGCCGCTTCACTGAGAGAGCTCAGGGAGGAGATATATAATTGGGTATCATCAGCATACTGATGAAACCTCACCCCGTGCTGTCTGATGATCTCATCCAGCGGCTTCATATAAATGTTAAATAGGAGGGGGGAGAGGACTGACCCCTGCGGCACACCGCATTCAAGGGGCCTCGGGGTTGACCTCTGCCCTCCCACCAATACCGATTGCGACCGGCCAGAGAGGTAGGAGAACCACCGTAAAACGGTGCCTCCCACTCCCACCCCTTCAAGCCGTCGCAAAAGGATACCATGATCGATGGTATCAAAAGCCGCTGAGAGGTCACATAGCACCAAGACAGAGGAATAACCCCTGTCTCGGGCCCGCCAGAGATCATCCATCAGCGCGACCAAAGCAGTTTCTGTGCTGAAGCCGGGCCTGAAGCCAGACTCAAAAGGATCTAGGTAATTGGCTTCATCCAGAGACCATCAGAGCTGGAGCGCTACCACTCTCTCTACAACCTTCCCCAAAAAGGGGAGATTGGAGACTGGGCGGAAGTTATTTAAATCAGCCGGGTCCAGGGTAGGCTTCTTGAGAAGGGGCCTCACAACCGCTTCCTTCAAGGGTTGCGGGAAAGACCCCTCCCTCAACGAAGCATTGATCAACACCTGGAGCCAGCCTCATGTCACCTCCTTGGCGGCCGAGACCAACCAGGAAGGACACGGGTCCAATAAACAAGTGGAGGCGCTCATCGCTCCCACCGCTCTGTCAACATCCTCGGTGGTCACAGACTCAAATTCACCCCATAAAACTGGGCTAAGACCTGCCCCGGTCATCTCAGAAGGCCCTGCCCAATCGGAGTCTAGGTCTGTCTGAATCCGAGCGATTTTGTCTGATAGGAATTGCACAAATTCCTCCGCTCTACCCTGTAAGGGCTCCCCGGCTTCCTGAACGTTAAGTAGGGAACAGGTCACCCTAAACAGGGCGGCGGGGCGAGATTCTGCAGACGCAATAAGTGCGGAAAAATGAGAACATTTTGCCGCTCGTATCGCCACTAAATAAGTCCTAATATAGGCTCTTAGAAGTGTCCGGTTGGATTCGGAGTTACTAGCCCTCCAGCGTCGCTCTAGACATCTCTTCTGACGCTTCATCTCCCGTAGCTCCTCGGTAAACCAAGGTGCCCTCCGGGATCCACAATCACGGAGAGGTCGCAAAGGCGCGATCCGGTCTAACGCCCCTGATGCCGCCTTATTCCAAGCAGCGACCAAGGACTCAGCCGGTTCGTGGAGGAGGGAATCAGGAAAACCCCCAAGCGCTATTTGGAACCCCTCCGGGTCCATTAAACGCCTTGGACGGAACCACCTAATCGGTTCTGCCTCCCTGCAGTGGTGGAGTAGGACCGAGAAAACTAACCTCAATAGGAAGTGATCCGACCATGACAAGGGAGAAGTAACTATACCCCTTAAATCGAAATCACGTCTCCACTGCCCCAAGAGGAATACCAAGTCAAGCGTGTGTCCTCCCCTATGGGTCGGACCCTGAATTATCTGGGTCAGGTCCATGGTTGTCATGGAAGCCATGAACTCCTGAGCCACACCAGAGGATTCGCCGAGTGACGGCAGATTGAAATCCCCCAGCACCATAAGCCTGGGGAATTCCACCACCAACCCAGCTACCCCCTCCAGCAGCTCAGGCAGGGCTGTTGTCACATAGCTGGGAGGCAGGTATGTCAACAACAAGCCCGACTGAACCCTTGAATCCAACCTCAAGAGAAGGGACTCACACCCAACAACCTCTGGGGCTGGGATCCTGCGAGGTCTCAAGGATTCTCGGATAAGAATCGCCACTCCCCCACCCCTTCCCTGGAGTCGCGGTTGGTGCATTATCTGAAACCCGTCTGGGCACATCTCTGAGAGAGGAACACCTCCCTCTTGGCCCAGCCAGGTCTCAGTAATACATGCCAGGTCGGCTTCCTCATCTAGTATCAAGTCCCGGATGAGGGGGGCTTTATTAATAACCGACCTGGCATTAAGAAGCAGCAACCTGAGGCCAGGGTCCTGAACACCCCCCTCTCCAGGTATTGGAGAAGAGTCCAAGGGGTCGGAACAGGTAATCGCTTTAATGCAGCGAGTCCTTGTTCCCCGAAGATGGCCCACCCCTTGGCTCCCGCCATATCTACCTCTCCCTACGATAACCGGGATGTTCCGGCCCACTTCCACCCCAAAAACTCCCCACCCAGCCCGCAGGTCTCCCTCCCACCATCCCTCCCTCCTAGCAGGCCACATCTCACATTCAAATCGAGCCGGGAAGTACATCCGGCCCCCCCTCCACTTCTATTTACACACTCAGCAGAGGGGGCACCAGTTCTCGTTCCCAGCTCCATCACTCACACCCATACACACCCTAATACAATAAAACGAAGAGAAAATTAAAAAACAATCATATAGTCAACATACACTGGCTAAGAGATTCTGGGAATCGAAGATTTAATAATCATTTATGTATTTTAAGAAATATTTAGGATCTTCCTCAAAGATATGACTAGTGGCAGTTATATCAACTTAAATACATTTATGTTTCAAGTATACTCATCTGCAAATTTAATAATAAAGTAATCCAGGAGGGCCTATGAACTATACAATTAGCTCTCTATGACAGTAGGGGCTTGAGTTGAAAATAAAAAATAGTCTCCATGTCACATGGAACCCAGATTTTCAAAGTAAGTTTGCAATATATGCTAGCAATCTGCTAAATAAAGGAAAAGGAAGAACAATCTGCTTGACAATCTTTATGCGTATCTAAAATCTCTCTGTACACATAGTATACACATAAATGCACACATAAATACAGTGCTTAAGGACCGTCCCTATTTTACAAATTCTTAATCAAATACTTGTGGAAAAATCTGCAAAAGTCAAGATAATATTTAATAACATGTTCATATTGTGGATAAAATGTTTTTGGATGTAGCCTGAATGGATATATTCATGTAGTAAATGATTGATATACCATCACTTTCTTTCAAACTACTTTTTTTTTTTAATTTTCCAGGCTAGCCTGCAGCAAAGGGATTGTCTGAAGGTTTTCTAACTAAATATTAACCAGGCCCAGTTCTGTTTAATTTTTTAGCCCAAAATACCATATTTTTAAAACACGATCTTCTTCTATGTCTAATTTCTTACCCTGCTAAATCAAGCGCTCTGATATTGTTGCTCATGGTTTCTTCCACACTGGATTCAGAGGACAAATCCCAGAGTCTATTGTTATCTGATAGGATTTGATTTAAATGATCTCTGGAAAAGTGGGTTCCTTGTGTCCTCTGCTTATAAGCTTCTGCTTTCTCTCGAAGTTCTTTCACCTGGATATGAAGATTTCACACTTATTGATGTGTTTTCTTTTTTTAACTTGTACTATTTTTGTCAACTTTGATGGCTAATTAACAGCCACCAATAGCACAGAACAGCATGTCACAGACAATGCATAAACATTGCAGCGCAAATATCAAAGGAAAAGATACAGATACATTTTCAATGAATGCTCCTTTTAAGCAAAGCCAAAGATCACTAGTCAGTCAATTACTAGCAAGCATCAAACAATGCACATGCTTAATATAACAATACTTTTTTTATGATTCATAAATTTTATAATTGCTCCAAACATGAAAAACTTAGACATGACCAACCTCCATATACCACATGGTATTTAGAGTGTTTTGAGAACCCTGAGGAATACAAAAATAAACAATATTTACTAATTTTATATTAATATTACAAATTTACTTCAAAAACTAAAATGATTTCTTCCATTCTGCTATAACTATGTTATTATACTGCCTCCTAGAGTTCACACTACAGAAGGGTAATTTAACTTCCTTAAAAATATGACATATTTAATGAACAGATTGAATAAATATTTGACAACTGTAAAATGATACATAGTACATTTTCTGAACTGATAGAATGGCAACAACTGATCTCTATTTTTTACATGTGTATTGTTATTTTTATAGCATCAGTCTTCACCAAATTAAATAAACAGTTACTCCTTTGTTACTGTTCCATAAATCTCATTTTTACTACTGCTTTCCTGGGGAATACTGACTTCAGCCAAGGTAGGAGAAACTGAAGTGTTTGGGGTTTTATTCTGCAGTTCTTTGTGATTTGTGAGGGAATTTGAATTAACTTCAGTGGTGGTTGTTTCACAACAGACCACACCTTTTTATTATTTTATAACCTAACATAACTATTTCATCAAATCATATTCTTTTTCACAATACACAGGAGTACAAATAAAGCACTTCCTTTTTAATGATTAAATAAGCCCCATCCTTTGCAAGATTCAGACAGCTGTTTCAGAAGCTGCTGATGGTGGTTCCCTTTACTCCTCAAAATGTGATGACATTTCTCATTTTTAAAAAAATTCCAAAGAGTACAGTACTGTAACAGAAACAGAAACCAACAGATATCCCAAGAGCATCAAAAACAGGATAGCAGCAGTGTTAAGATTAGTTGTATAGCATTAAAGTATTTAATTTCCAATATAGGAAATATCAATTTCCTGTATGATTTTATGGCTTTTACATTAAATGTCATTATATTATTAATTAAATAAGATTAATTATTATTTATGTTGGGAGAGGGAATTATCTTTCATTTATTGAAAAGGTTAGAAAGTCTTGAATACTGGGAATGAGCAAAAATGCACATTGCTATAGAACCTGCTAGAAAGCTTGAATTCTGATTCTGCCCTTTTTGGAGTATAGCTTTTACATGCGATCTTTAGAAATGGTTCATCTGAAATTATTAACTCTAGGATGACAGGTTAGAAAAGATCAGCATTACATAAGATCTTTCTCTATGTTTAAATATTTATTATCTTGTCTTCTTTTTAGATGGATGATCCTAAACTCAGAATCATCATCTTTTCAGTAAATACAAACCCCAGCAACACCAGTTGATGAGAAAAAATTCAGAGAACTTGCAAAAAACAGTAGTTTTGTTCAGTTTGTTCTAAAAGCTAATTATTTTCTCTATCCAATAACAAAAGCAGAATGCCAAAGTTTGGGCACATAAATAAAGATCAAAGAGATGTAACACATGAAACTAATCTCTATTTTAGTCTTCTTGATTACAGAAATTC
The DNA here is from genome assembly GCF_016545835.1 of Crotalus tigris. Classification (NCBI taxonomy): domain Eukaryota; kingdom Metazoa; phylum Chordata; class Lepidosauria; order Squamata; family Viperidae; genus Crotalus; species Crotalus tigris. The sequence continues at coordinate 387,026 of NW_024096646.1, read as the reverse complement.
AGTTCCAACTAATTCAGGAAACCCTCTGTAACTTTTAATGGAGAAATATTTGAAAACAAAACTGCCTATTCAGTCACTGAGTCCAATCTTGTTCTCTATGCAGATATATAAAAAGTAAAATAAAGCCAACAAAATGACAAAAGCACATTTACCAATCAAAATTGAGTGAAAAGAGCTGCCTTGCAATATTAGACCTCAAATCAAATCAAATCAAATGTTTATTATTACAGCCATGAGCCAATACAAAATTAAACGTTCAAATAAAACAAAACTAAACGGAACAGAACACATAAGGCATAGCAATATATTACAATTAATAATGTAATCAATGGGTGACCAAAGTCTGTCTAATTTTACTGACAGTATAATAAAACCTAGCTACCTCCAGAGAAACTGAATCATACTGACCAGACAATAAAAATACATTGAGTATGGTCTAATGATGAATAAAAACATGTAATAAAATTAATTATAAAAGATTATTAAAAAATCTAAAAGTATTTATGTTTCTGGCAAATCTCCAATGCTGCTGCGCAGAATCTAGCTACCTGCGCCATGATCACTGCCTGCTCATCCTTAAGCAGCCACTGGAGATAAATACTTTCCGAACAACCAGGATACCTATCAATTATGAGGAGGATATGGGTTTTTTTTAATAGCTCTATAGAAGGAACATCGAAGGAGTATGTGTCCAATGGTCTCCATCTCTCCTGAGCCACAGGAGCAGAGTCGTTCAGTCAGTAGTGTTTTTTTATACTTGCCATACAAGATAGCCAATGGAAATGCATGGCACTGTGCGAGCGAAAATGCTTTCCGGTGGTTTACTAAGTCCAACTGGCTAAGATAACTGGCAGGTATAACAACGTATCTAATGGAGTCTGGAGCCAGAAACAGCGGGGCCATACCTAAGTCCACTTGCCTCTCGATGTCCTCTATCCTTTGTCACAAGGTTTGTTTTGCTTGATCATAGTCCAATTTGAGTATTGAGGCTGAAGAGAAGCCTAGTTTGGCAAGGTTGGACTCAACTGCCTTGATCCACGAAGAGAAGAATTTGTCTTGAAGGATTAACCCTAACCCTAACCCTCAAATGAGGGAGATGTAATTATTTGAAAAAGTGGGTGCATAGAGAAAGCCATTTCTGAGAAACAAGAGCAGAGATCCAAAACAGCTGCTGGTTAAATGTTGTATTTAAGTTCTATCATGTTCAGTAAAAATGTTCTATTTTTCATTTTTCTGCTGTACAATACTATTTATAAAATATACAATAGCATATATTAAAAGGACAACTTTCAAAAGATAAAGCAATATCAAAACTTTCAAATGAATTTCTTGGAAATAAATCATATACTCACTTGATATGGTATATTTTTTCTGACATGGATCCAGGCTCCTTGTTTATAGATGTATTGACTAGGAGACAAGAATTTCGATCTATATTCTGTGTTCATTTTCCTAGAAAAACACAGTTCCAAGTAAGAAGGTGTAAATATTATTTTGTAATTGTGTAGGAAAATAAGAATGCTAAATAGCAAAGTAATACATAGAATAAAATAGAAATTCAGACAAACAACATTTGTGTAGGAAGAGTGTGTCTTTGACAGAAATTAATTTTTCAAGACAGATACAATATACAGATCTTAAGAATATCAGGTTTTTAGGCCAGCACCAAAACCACTACATCAACAGAGTTTCTATTTTAGAAATCAATGAACAGAATAAACTTTGCTAAGAGAGATAAACTAAGAGATGAATCAGGAAATCTCCAAATCCTCTGTGAGTTCATATGGGGACAGTAAGCAATCCCTATTTCTTAAACACAAGGAAGGAGGGAAGCATTTCAACTGACCGAATAATCAGGAGATACAAAACACTTTCTCTACTCATTTTCAAAGTTGACTCTATTTAAACAAATATAGATATAATGGAGGAATTTATATACTGTTGTTCAAATCTGGTCTAATATGTTATATGTGTAGTGAAAAGAGAATTCAAGGCATTTAATATTCTGATATACTTTATACTTACTTAAAACATCTGTGTGAACACAGCGACTTCTGTTTTTGCTTTTTTTCTTTCTGCTTTATTTCTAATTCATTCTGATTTGATGAATTTTCTGTTGTCTTTGTAGTGTTTTTATTTTTTTCGTTCTAACAAAAAATAACAAAAATACTTTGTCGATCATATAAATTATAATTTATTAAAATATATAACTATATTTTATTAAAAATTTAACTTTTAAGTGTAATGATTAATCTTAATGTTATGTGATATAAATATTATTGTAGAATGTTTCCAACAGAACACTTATTGATTACAGTTCTTGGTATGATATTCGTGAACTTCAAAAACTCAATAATTGTCAGAAATAATTTGAATATACTATGTTGCTGGGAAAAATATGTATTTGCATTTGACTGAAATATGATCAGAAAATAAGAGTAGAAACAAAGAGAGCTAAATACAAATTATTAAATATATAATGTTTTTCATATTACAGGTAGTTCTCAACTTACAAGATTTGTTTAGTGACCGTTCAAGGTTACAATGGCACTAAAAAAAGCTACTGCTTTTCACACGACCATTGCAGCATCCCATGGTCACATGGTCAAAATTCAGGTGCTTGGCAATTGACTTATATTTATGACTGCAGTGTCCTATAGTCATGTGATTACCTTTTGAAACCTTCTGACAAGCAAAGTCAGTGGGGAAGCCAGATTCACTTAACAACCAAGTTACTAACTTACAATTGCAGTGATTCACTTAACAACAACAAGAAAAGTTCATAAAATCAGGCAAAACTCACTTAATGAGTTGTGAATCTGTGATATTTTAAAAAATATTTTAAAAACATTTAATGTTTTTATGTATTAAAATATTTTAAAAACATTTAAGTCTTTATGTATCGCAACCATCAGGATGGGAACATGAAATCGATCAGCCAAATTAGAAATTCTAAGTATAGAAATTGCTAAACTGAAAAGGGACATAATGCTTTAAAATGTAATAAATGAAGTACAATACCTTTTCTCCACAGGAGACTTCTATTGATTCAGATCTAGGACATTCACTCTCTTCCAGAAAACATTGCTTTAGTTGTTTTATAGGGTGTGAAGGTTTGAAATTCCTTTCATATTCAGTTTCAGGGATAATAACAGGAGACTTAAATGGAGGAATGGATTGATTTGATCTGTGAATAAACTTTGGATTATAAAATACATTAATTTACTTTTTCAATAAAGCTAAGTAACTTTGCCATTGAAATTACAGAGACTTAGTGATGTTTTATCTCTGCTATATTATTGCACAGCAGAAAAGTCTTAATCAGTTGATACAGAATGATCCAGCCATTTAGCAAATACCAATTATACAGTATTTGGAACAAAATAGAGTATTTAGCATACAATGTAATACATCAAAAAATGCAATACAACAAATAATAACTGGGAAAAACCCCAATGAAGACATTGTCCTGCATACTAAATCTGCAATGAATAAGTATCACAACATTTTATTAAGACTTTAGTCTACATACAAAGGAATTCTGGGAAAAGCCTCACTGAGCAAAATTGAGCTTATTTTTAAATTAAAAAATATAAAGTTGTGCAATACCTTTCAAAAATGGAAACACTTCTTAAAATACTTAAAGTTACCTGATCTGCTGCAAGGACTGGAGAAAGCTTCTGTGGGGTTTTCCAAACAAACTCTCTTTGATACTCAGAACTTCTAGGGAAGCTTCTTGACTGTGAAATATTTATGCCTGCTCTCCTCTGTAGAACTCTGTTCAGCTGACAGTTGATATTAATAATAAATTCAGAACATCATTTCTTTTTGTGGTCAAATATCAGAAGTTATTATTATCAAAACTAAGATGGACACTGCTGATAAAAGCAAAGTATAACATTCTGTACATAAACATGGAAAATACTTTTTAAATCTAAACCTGTTACCATCAGTGCTTAAAACTGCCATTTATTTAACATGGCAGCAGCACTGGAAATATTTAGGCTGTCATATAAAGTCAGTGGCAATTTATTTAATTGAATAATGAAACAATATGCCTGTAAATTTTAAACCAATGTGTCAACATTAGCTTTCTTTTCTATTATTTTTTTTCCTTTTGGCTAATTTATATTGCTTATATGAGAGTTTGGGGAAAATCTATTAAATTTATGTGATTAAATTCTTAATGAACAGTTGTAGGAAAATTTTCTTCTTTGAATCTTGTGTTATTTAATCTTGTGGGGTTTTTTTTATAATCACCTGATATTTTAGCCCTCTTTCTGTAAAAGTCATTCCTTTCTTTTTCAAAGCCCTCAGGGATTGCTTGCTTTATCCTTTGTTAGAATCCAAAGATTCTTGCACCTCTCCTAGTGTAATGATTACATTTCCTAAACTAGGCATCTTCCAGATGTGTAGACTCTGATTTCCAAAACTTTTAGCAATTGCCATTCTGGCTCTCTGGAAAATTCTGCAAATTAAAGTTCATGAATCTGGAATATACCCAGGCAGGGAAAGTTGTTTTGTCCATATTAATAGTTACAATGAATTATTTCTGAGCTTTAACTTGCAACATCAAATCAAACTTTTTTTTTTTTGTACTTCCTACCCCATGATCTGTTTTTCCTAATTCTTTTTTGGTAGATGCTAATACTTTATTTTCATGCACTGGAGTTTGGGGCACTGACTTCTTGCTTCTTCCAAGTGCTTCAGTTGATTCAGATCTAGATCCTGCAGAGCTGAGATGCAGTTTTTCAGGAAGCCTGGGTGCATCAGATGTCTCAATTAGGTCCTTATTCAGTTCAACATCCTTGCTGTCAGTTTTGTGCAATTCAACTGGCTCACTGACTTCGAATTCTGATAACGCAGCTTTCTCCAAGCCATTATCTCCATTCCATTGAAAAGATTTTGAAATTTGTGTGTCATAATAAGGCACTCTTCTCTTAGAAATAAAATTTGGTTCTCTTGTGATCCCTGTAATACATGCAATATCAAATATTCTGAAAATTCTGAAAAATTTGAGCACCAATCTATTTCTTTTGCATGCATGCAGAAGAAGAGAAAGATTTTAACACAAATAAACATTTCATCAAAGAAATGCTTCTTTTAGTTTGGATAACACCTATTAATATATTAACCCTCTGTCTTACTATTTTCTATTACCAAATACACATCAAACAATGAAGAATGTTTAATTTTTCAGACCAAATATCTAAGTATATTCTCTTTTCGTCTTAACAGGAAGCAAGTTAATTTAATATCTAATATTGTTGTGTTTTAATGGTATCTAATGCTGTATTATGAACATAAACACAAACATGAAACTGTGTTTACCCCCTACTGCATATAAAATTTATTTAATGAAATCTGGATAATTAGCATGTGGAAACAGTAACTATTGCAAGTATTTCTTACACAAGAAATACATCACAAAATATCTAATTTGTCTTACCAAACTCATCTGATCGAAGACCAGCCCATTGGCATTTTTGTTCAAGTGTAGAGTTGCAGAATCTAGGCTGTTCTAGCTGCTTCCATTTGAAGTTTCTTTTGTACTCACTTAATCCCTACAATAATATAAAATGTGAAATAGTAATTTTATGCCTTATTTCTTCCAAACTCAGTAAAGTCACAACCTGGAAGAGTTAATGTAAGCATTTTTACTTGATACCAATATATACCAAGGTATAATTTCTCATAACACTAAAAAATAAAGACAAAAGATTTAGCCAACAGGCTTTCCTATTTATATGATTTGATTCTATATGAATCCACTTCATACATTTGCATAAACTTGGTTACATTCACACTTTGAATATGCCTATCTTATTTCCTCAAGCAGTTTATTATGTACATGCAGTTGTCATGGTTCTGAAAGATGAAACTCTTCAAAGAACTTCGAGGCATTGTTTGCCTTAAAGAATCTTTATTCGAGTAGCATAGCATTGGCAAGTATATAGGCAAAGCCAAAATCTGAATTCCCCTCCCCTGAGCACATAGTATCAAAGCACAATTCCCTCCTCTAATTTACAGTCATAAATCACATTCTCCAATTAGTTTGAAATGCAGGCTTTCCCTCCAGTTCTTCAACCCGCCATTTCTTATCATCTCTTATTTCAAAAACCATGGTTCTCAGACTAGTTACTAACATTCCTCCTCCTTCCCCAAGTATCAATTCTAACTCTAATTCTAAGAGAAAAACATAAGAAGGAAAATGGCTGCATCTCCATATGTTGTCAAAGCAAGAGCATCCAATATTAGCAGCACTGACATCCAGCCCCACTTACAAAAAGGACAGATCCTGTAACGTAAACAAAAGCATATGTTAGCGACTGTCTCTCAGTTTGTTAGGGTGTTTCCTATAGAATCTTTTGATGAGTCTGTTGGCTTTCACATCACTACCTTTCACCCAAGTTGTTTCAGACAGAGAGTATCCCTCCCATTGTACTAGCTACTGCAATTTCTCTTTAAAAATTCTAGAATCAAGAATATGCTTTACTTCCTAGTGAGTCTGACCCACTATCACGAGGGGTCTGGGTGCCTTCTTAGGGGGAGGTCTTAAAGTAGAGCCCCAAAAAGGTTTCAACAAGCTGCAATGGAAGACAATGTGAACTCTCCCCAAAAGCCTAGGGAGTTTTAATTCTACTGTGACTGGGTTAATGATCTTTACGATGGGGAAAGGCCCCTAGAATTTTGGTCCTAATTTCTTGCTGGATAATTTGAGGTGTAAATATTTAGTTACAGATAAACCTTTTCCCCAACTTGGAATATTCTTTGAGGAGCCCTCTTTTTATCTGCCTGCTTTTTATAAGTCTCGGAAGTCTTTTTTAAAGCAGTTTCCGTGGCTCTCCAAACTTCTTCCCATCCCCTCACCATTGATCAAGTGTCTGAGAAGTGGAGGGCGCTTGAGGGTATTCAGGTTGAACTCTTTTCCTTTGGCTACTCTGAAAGGTGTGAAGCCAGTGCTGGCTGTGAACAGAGTTGTTGTAAGCCACTTCTGCAAAAGGGAGGAGGTCGGTCCAGTTGGTTTGTTGGTAGGAAACATAGTATCTGAGATATTGCTCCACCATCTGATTAGCGGATTCTGCAGCCCATTAGTAGATGGGTGAAAAGCAGATGATAGACCTTGTGATGATCCAATTAATTTAAGAAAGCTCCTCCAAAGCCTAGCTGTGAACTGCACCCCCCCCATCTGAAATTATTTGTTTAGGGGTGCCATGCAGCTGGTAGATATGTTTCAAGAACAGTTTAGTCAGTCGTTGGGCAGACGGGAATCCTTTGTAGGCAATGAAGTGAGCCTGCTTTGAAAACAGGTCTATCACAGTCCAGATCACTGTATTTCCTCTACTTTCAGGTAGGTCTACTATAAAGTCCATAGCAATTTCTTTCCATGGTTGAGAAGGGTCTGCCACTGGCTGCAATAACCCAGGGGGTTTCCCTGGAATTCTTTTCATGGTGGCACATACAGTACAACTCCTGACATAATTTTCCACATCCCGTTTTAATCCTGGCCACCAGAACTGCCGGCGGATGAGATGTAGAGTTTTTAAATATCCAAAGTGTCCAGCCTGTTTTACGTCATGGCTGTGTTTGAGAGCATTAAGATGGAGGACTTCTGACAAGTACAATTTCCCCTTGTAAGCCAAACCATCCCTGCATGTTAGGGAGGTTTGATTGTCATTGAATCATTGATAGATGAGGAGTTCTTGTTTTATTTTCTTGGCCCCAGGGTCATCAGGATTAGGAGCCCTGCGAGGCGAGAGTTGAGCAGCAGTTTGTGGATTGGAGATAAATGCCTCATTAACCTCTTCGTGCTGGCTTTTGTACTGGGGTAGTCTGGATAGATAGAGCATCAGCTTGGAAGTTTTTCCCTCCTGGAATGTACTTTAGAGTGAAGTTAAAACGGTTAAAGTACTGTGCCCAATTTACTTGTTTCAGGGTCAATTTGCGAGGAGTTTTTAGTGCTTCCAGATTTGTGTGATCTGTCCATACTTCAAAAAGCACCTTGCTCCCTTCTAGATAGTATCGCCAGTTTAATATAGCCCATCTGATTGCAAAAGCCTTCTTTTCCCAGATTGCCCACTCCTTTCGCTCTCAGTAAATTTTTTCAAGGTGTGGGTGCAGGGTAGCAAGGCTCCACTTGGTTCTTTTGCAGTAATACAGCTCCGACGGCCACGTCTCTGGTGTCAGCCTGAATTACAAAGGGCTCCCCTGGGCAGGGGTGCTTTAGGACCAGTTCATCAGCAAACAGTCTTTTTAAATTCTCAAAAGTGATTTGACAGCTCATAGTCCATGCTAATGGTTGGTCCAGTCACGGCTTCCCTCCTCCTTTGCCTGTTTTGAGTAGTTCGGTAAGGGGTAGGGCAATCTTGGCAAAAGAGGGGATGAATTGACAGTAGAAATTGGCAAAACCTAGGAAGCTCTGGAGCTGTTTGCGAGTCTTTGGGGGCTGCCATTCAATTACAGCTTTCACTTTGGCTGGGTCCATTTCAATGCCCTCATTGGAAATTCTATAGCCAAGATAATCTAATCAGGTCTGGTGAAATTCACATTTTGACAGTTTGACATAAAGCTTGGCATTCAATAGTTTCTTCAACACTTCTCTCACCAGCTTTATATGATCAGTTATATTCATGCTGTATATCAGGATGTCATCAAGATACCCCAGAACCCCTTTGTATAAATGATCATATAGGACCTCATTAATCAACTGCATAAATACAGTTGGGGACCCCTGTAGCCCAAATGGCATGACTTTGAACCGATAGTTTTCCACACTCACTGCGTTCAGAGATTTATAAACAACGCAGAGATGAAGAGGCCCACCTTTTTTTTCTTTAAACAACACAGGGGCTCCCACAGCAGACTTCGCCCATTCAATGAATCCCCTTGCTAGATTTTTGTCCACATATCGCTGCATCTCCTCCATTTCGAGGGGGGACATAGCGTACATTCTCGGTTGTGGGAGTTTGGCTCCCAGCAACAGTTTGATGGAGCAATCATTGGGTCGGTGAGGAGGTAAGGTGTCACATTCTTTCTCACTAAATGCCTCTGCTAGGTCCCGGTACTCGCTGGGGATGAGTGGCTCACCTGGTGGCAGTGAGGCAGCCATGTGCGCTAGCTCATTGGGTGGGCTAAAGTTTCCTATAATGTCTGGTGAATCAATGGGGGCCTTGGGCCCTATAGGTAGCCTCACAGTTCTCATTCCTTTCTCCCACCAGATAAATGGCTTCCATTTGTCCAACCAGGCTAATCCTAGGATCACAGCCTCAGTCATTTTTGGAGCCACCAGGAAGCAAATAAACTCCCAGTGCTCACCTATTTCTAAGTATAGGGGCTCAGTTAATTGCATGACTAAAGTCCCTCCCATCAGGGAGCTATCGGCTTGCTCAAACCTCATGGGTTTGGAGAGCAGTTTTGCTCGTATGCCCATTTTCATGGCAAATGGCAAGCTAATGACGCATCGGGAGCATCCAGAATCAACGAGCACTTTTAAATCTACCTGTGCCCCTGACTTAGGGATTATGAGTTTGGCAGGTAGTGAGAAAGGTGGGACGTGTCAACTCACCATCGGGTCATTCTCTCCTTCATCGTCGCTGTTGAAAGAGGGTAGAGTGGGGGCAGGTCCAGCCTGAGTCCTGGAATCCTGTGTGGAGGATGCCACTTGGGCAACAGGTTCCTGTGTGATCCAGTTGGATTCCTCTCTTGTTGGCTGCTGGGCAGATTTCTTTCTCGCTGCTAGTCCTAGTCTACTCTGCTGTTGAGGGTAGGGGACTGGCCAATTTGCTGCTCGATGTCCCAGCTGTCCGCATCGGAAGCACTTGATCGGCGGGCCTGCAGGTGGCCTGGGATTTTGGCAGCCGCAGCAATTGGAGGTTTTTGTTTGGGTTGCTCTGGCCTCGACTCGGCTTCAGGTGGGGGAGGCTTCTTATAGCGGGCAAGCTGAACGTCTAGTCTTACCGCTGTCTAGTACCATTCTTGCAGCTGATCAGGTACTGCTCAATAGATGCAGGCCTGAGAGAGTTGATCATCTAATCCTTCTTTGAAGCGATGGACTAGGGCAGTGGTTCTCAACCTTTTAAATGCCGCGACCCCCAACTGGTCGTAAGTTGAGGACTACTCAACCGGTCGTAAGTCGAGGACTACTCAATTGGTGCAGCACCGTTTGAGAATGGGACTTTTGGCGGGCTCAGCAGGGCAGAGACAGCCTGGACAATTCCTATTGGCTTTTGAAAGCCAATAGAATTAGACTCTATTCAAGAGAGTCTATTCTATTGACTTTCAAAAGCCAATAGAATAAAAGGGAGTAGCACAGCTAAGGAAAAGGGGGAAAAAATGGCGGACTGCGTTGTTTGGCAACCCCCGTGAAATGGTTGTTCGACCCCAAATGGGATCCCGACCCACAGGTTGAGAACCACTAGACTAGGGACTGCTCAGGCCACCTCTCTATCTGGCCGGTGATCTTGCGAAACTCTCGTACATACTTCAGAGCAGGCCTGCCGGCTTGCTTTATTTTGTGGATATGTTCTTCTGTTTTAAGGGCAATGGATGGGTCCTCAAACCTTGCTCTCAGTCCTACGAGGAAGAGGTGGGGGTCCTCCAATTTGGGGGCTTGCTCGTTATATAAATTATTCAGCCATTCGGATGCCTCTCCCTCTAAGCTGGATGCAATCATGTCGACCACAGCAGCTGGGTCCAGGTAAAGATAGGCACAGCGGTTCAAATGAGCGTGCATTTTGTTGAGAAAAAAGCAGCTTCTCTGGGTCCCCATCGAAGGTTGCTCTGAAAAGTGGAGCAATCAATGGCTGCTGCCGCTCCCACTATGGCTGTTGTACCCCCGGTTGCTGCTGGCCCCATCCTGGCAGCTGCCGCATTTCCAGTGGTTGTTATGTTCGGGGGCTGTTGCCACACCCCCTGCTGTTGCTACAGTACCGGCAGCTGTGGCATCCCGAGTTCCCGTAGGTCTCCCAAAGCTTGCTGCCTGGGTGGGGGCTGCTGCTGTCCCTCTGCTGCTGGTCAGCAGGGAGCTGTGGCACCCTCAGTTGCTGTAGGCCCCCCAATGGTTGCTGCCTGGGTGGGGGCTGCTGCTGTCCCTCTGCTGCTGGTCAGCAGGGAGCTGTGGCACCCTCAGTTGCTGTAGGCCCCCCAATGGTTGCTGCCTGGGTGGGGGCTGTTGCCATCCCCCCTGCTGCTGGTTTGCAGGGGGCTGTGGCATCAATTGCTGTAGGCCCCCCTGAGGCCTCAGAGGGGGTTGTTGCTGGATTCCCATCATTTGCAGGCCCCTCAGTGGTTGCTGTACATTCAGGGGCAGTGACCAACCCCCTTGCTGAAACCATCCTCCCACCGGTTGCTGGTCTCCTGGCCTCTGCATCACCCCAAGTTGATGCAAGGCCTCTATCAGATGCTGCAAGCTTAGGGGCTGCGACCACCCCAGCTGCTGTTGCCTTGGCAGAGACTGCTGACCTCCCACCTGTGGGGCTGCCATATTCCCCATTGCTGCAGGGGCCCCAGGCTGGGTGATCAATATGCACACTGGTCTGGGGATTGGCTGTCCTGGCAACTGCCTGGGCCCTCATCTCGTCAGCGGCAGTCGGGGCTTCTGGAGGGGCGGTGACTGGAGCTGTCTCTCTCTGTGGGGCTGGAGGCCCTGGTACGGTGCTTCAGGGGCAAGAAGGCAGGATCTGTGAAGGAGGGACTGGGGGTTCTTCTCTGCAGGAGTTGGGGCTGCCTCGTCGATCATCCTGATTGCTGGTGTGTGGGGAATGGGAAGATTGCTCTCTGCTTCTCATCTCTAGCTCCTCGAACCTTTCCACCAACTTCTCCACTGACTGACTACGAGCTGCGGACAGTTATTTCCACTCATCCAAGTCCTCAGTGGCAGATGATTTGGTAGTTCTCCACCAATCTGGGGAACGCGATATGTGGGAATCCCTTCGTGGTAGCTCAACCTAGTCTGCCTTTGAAGCACTTGAAGGTGGCAAGGCTGTCTTGAGGTGTCTGGAGTCTCCACTGGGCTGGGTCCATTCTGATGACCAGATCAGCTGTCTTTGTGGCTTGGGTTTTGCCCCCAGATGGGAGGCCTGAAAAAGTTTCTTCTCCACCGGCACGCTGGCTGTTACTCCCCCCACTGGGGTAGCAGCTGCTGCCTGGGTGCTTGCTTCAGGCGTTTTCTCTTTCTTCATGCTGAAATCTTCCCCGAATCTTTGTCAGCTTGTCCTTTGATTCTAGGGACAGTGACTAGGGCTTGGGACCCCTAGATAGTTAGGAAAGTTGGAGATTTTGACTTAATGTCATGGTTCCAACAGATGAAACTCTTCAAAGAACTTCAGGGCATTGTTTGCCTTAAAGAATCTTTATTCGAGTAGCATAGCATCAGCACGTACATAGGCAAGGCCAAAATTTGAATTCCCCTCCCCTGAGCACATAGTATCAAAGCACAATTCCCTCCTCTAATTAACAGTCATAAATCACATTCTCCAATTAGCTTGAAATGCAGGATTTCCCTCCAGTTCTTCAACCCGCCATTTCTTATCATCTCTTATTTCAAAAAACCTTGGTTCTCACACTAGTTACAATACTGTTATGTCTAAACTCCCATGCACATTCCTCCCCTCCCCCCCCCAGTATCATCTAATTCTAACTCTAATTCTAAGAATAAAACATAAGAAGGAAAATGGCTGCATCTCCATATATTATAAAAGCAAGAACATCCGATGTTAGCAGCGTTGACATCAGTTCCTTCATATGGTAAAATTTACTTTAGTACTAATAGGAAATGTCTTGTAGAAAGGGAAAAAAACTTATTAAATTTCTACTTCATATTACTTAACCCATCAGAATCTAACTTCACATGTTTGAGATTGTATAGGTGCTCCTTGATTTACAAGCACAACTGGGATCAGAATTTCTATCATTGTCACTATAGTCATAAGTTGAGTTGACCCGATTTTACGACAATATTACACAGTCATTAAGCAAATCATCAAGAACATTAAGTGAATCATGTCATCATTAATCAAATCCAGCTTCCCCAATGGTCATTTTTTGCATAGAAGGTTGCAAATTGTGAGCACGAGTGCAGAATGCTGCAAATGGTCATAAATAAAATCTTGCTGCCAGGTGCTCAAGTTGCAATCACATGACAGGAGCGGTGAGATAGTCATAAATACAAGTACAGGTCATAAGTCACTTTGTCCAAGGCTGCTATTATTTCAAAAGATTGATAAACAGTCATTTGTTGAAATTTTAAAGCAACTAGTTTTCTTTAAAAAATCTGGATGAGTAAGTCCTTTTGTGATAACTGTTCTGTTAATTTACAATTAAAAGGAATTATAAACTTTAGATACATTATTATTTAATAATTAAGGCTATAATACATATTAGAACAAAAAGTCAATCAGCATCATCTCATATATTGTTCTACATGGCACATTATCGGTCAGAAGCATCTTTGCAAATGTAGCAATTTGCTTACAGATGGGAATAATACTCTTAATAACATGATGCTGCACTTATAATTTAAACATCACAGTAAAGGCTAACAACTGTAAATATGGTATATATTTTGTCCAATTTATGAGGAGACATTAACTTCATTGTGTAAATAGACTGAAGTTTCTGGTTAAATTTCCAAGGATTAGACTTAATTTTAAAAGCAGTTTGAAATTCTGTTCAATTACTGACAAAAAATATTTTCATGTCATGAAGTGTTGTTGCATGTAATAGGTAATTTCATCTGCACATATTAATAAACAGAAACCATTAAAATGTGTTTAATACCGCATCTAATAGTAAGATACTCTTTTATGAAATACTATACAAGCTATCTGGGCAGTGAACAAGCCTCTTCGGTTTTCCTTATTATTTTCTTACTTTTCTTCTCTTTTACTTAACAATTAATTGCTCTCAACTTTCTTATTCCAGAAACCAATAACACTCAGTTTTATAAGGCAGTTTGATTATTCTTTCTTCACAAATTCAGATACATTATGCTTTTTAACAATCCATAATTTTTAAGAATACTGTACTTCTTGAGATCTTTTCTGTGGGTGGTTTAATATTAATATTCCATATTAATATTCTTTAAGTAATATTCTATTACTTATAGGAGAATAAAAGTTAATAGAGCAAAACTCTATTCACCAGAGGGAGGAGGAAAGATTGTATTCTAAACAGGATATAAAGTGGATTTCCTTTCTTTCACAACTTAATTGGTTCCAATGCTAGGTTTACAACAAGAACAATGTGGATTCTCTATTCTTGACCACTCACTCATCTCCACTGAATAAAAGATTGAAACAAGTGGAATGCTAATATATATATATATATATATATATATATATATATATATATATATATATATATATATATATGGACTTTTCTTTTTATATTTATAAAGTACTTTATAGGTTTAGGCCTGGGTTAGGATAATTAGGATAACTAATAAAGAAAATTAAAATCCAAATTTCCAAGATCCAAATTTCTGGATGGTATTTTTGAAAAAAGCTGTTTTTGAAGGATGATGGCATGGACCAGTTGCATCATGCGGAGGCCGTGCCCATCCCCATTCTGGCAATGCAAAAAGTCACAAAACATCGCGACATGTCATGTGACACGGCGAGTTTGATATCGGTGGACTACGGGCTGTTTCTAAATGTGTGGGTAGTATTTCAAGATTACAAAGTCTCAACTTTTAAATATTTCATTCCAAAGCCATTCCAAACATATCAGACGTATTCCAGTATTGAAATATAGACTATTCCAACAGTGAAATTAAGGTTGGAGAGGTCTATTTAGATATCAGATCACTTCTTATAAAGTTGGAATGAATGTCTAATGAGGCTGAGAAACAATATTTGGATTCAATACAGATAACTCTCACTTACCGACTGCTTTATTTAGCAACAGTTTGAAGTCACCAGTGTTAAAAACACCCAGCTTTGCGACCAGTCCTTGCATTTACAACTGTCACATCCCACATTCATGTGATCATCATTTGGGCAGTTCGTAATCAGCATGCATTTATGACTATCACATTGTCCTGTAGTCATGTGATTACTATTTTGCATGCTTCCCAACAGGCATTGAACAAGCAGTTAGTAGAAAACAGAGAAGCAAATTACAATCACGTGATGTCTTGCTTAATGCCTATGATCTTGAAATGGTCGTTAAACATTGATTCGCTTACTGACCAAATGGGAAATGATAGAAGTCTGTCAGAAGTCATATATTTTTCTGCTTAATAACCAAGGTGCTGGACCCAATTGTCATTGCTAAATGAGGACTACCTGTATGCTTCAAGGTTTTGTACACCTATTCTCATTGGTAAAATTGTACTGTGTAACAATAAATCTGAAACCTGCCTACTTTACACATGCTGTACCTGTAGCGCAAATAAAAATGGATCAATTATCAGCAGGAAAAAATAAATTAAAAGGCACAAAATATATAATCTATGTGCAAGTGCCATGTAATTTATTGCTTGTGAAATAATGTTAAAATTAGCTAATATTCATATATATTTCAAATACCTTGAAAATACATCTACTTTTTCTTAAAAACCATTCAGCTTTTTTTATTTCACACTTAAATGGCTTTGTATAAAAATAGCTTTTGGCTGCAAACTGAATTATGTATTTTTTTATCCTGTATCACTCACAATGGTTACACTCATCCTTATTTCCACAAACTTAGGACACCATGTCATACTCAATTCACCACCTCTCTTAACTCAAAGCAAATAATCCAAACAGCACTTCCCACAGCTCAACTCACTTCATCCCACAAATATCCAAGAAGTTTTCTGCTATATTCTTTTCTGAAATTCATTTCAGTAATACACTGGCATAGACCATAATATAACATGCCCAAGATGCAAAGACAGTCATCCTCTATTCTAAATGATACAACTGAATTATGATACTATCCTTGTCTTTATCTAGCACTCCCACCTTTTCTTCTGGCAGGCTCCAATGATGTTAAATGTATTATAGACATTAGCCTAATAAGTGAACTTTTATTATTATAATACTACAGTTCTTCCATTTGAGCAAACAATGGAACTTCCCGTCGTCGTACAGCTTTTAACACCTGAATAAAGAGAGACCCAGCCTTAAGACTTACCACCGATCCTAGTTTCCCATGCCAGCTCATTCCCGTTGGTAACCACATGCTATCTAACTCACTGCCTTCCTATCCTGGGGTCCACTTAGGCTGGGCTTGGCAAAAGGTCTGCGAGACAACCAGAAGCGGCCTACCCGGATTATTTGCTGATGAAGATGGAACAAACCCCCGAAGCGGCAACAATGGGCGCTTCTCTTGAAACGACCAATAACACAACGGCCAATACCAAGTATGCGCGGTGGGGGGAGGGCTTGTCTA
Source organism: Crotalus tigris (assembly GCF_016545835.1). Taxonomy (NCBI): domain Eukaryota; kingdom Metazoa; phylum Chordata; class Lepidosauria; order Squamata; family Viperidae; genus Crotalus; species Crotalus tigris. Next base: position 370,649 of record NW_024096646.1, on the reverse strand, counting down.
GCAGCTTAAAGGTTCTTAGGAAAAGAGGGGAGAGCCTTTCACCTTCCAGCGTATAGGCATGACTCTTCGCCTGGCTGGAACTAGACGTGGGCAGCAAAAACGTGCAAGTCTTCTAAGGGTTGAGAAAAGAGGGCGGTTGCAACAGCTGTAAACAGTAGCGTTTCCTTGACAAAAAGCCCCGCGGCCTACTTGTCTCCGGTCTTTGGACGCCTGCGCGAGAAGCCACCAATCAGAGCCTGCACGTGTATTTGCCTTCGACGCCCCTCTGACCCTGCCCTTTCCAACCGCCGGCGGGCTTTCTTGAGCAGGAGCGCTTTCTTTACTAGCGGAGGAAGGGTAGTCGCGCGTCCGAGGGGAGGGGGAGGGGTTAATGTTGATCTCTTCCATCTTGGAGAGATCTCTATAATCGTGTTGAATTCCTCCTTTGGGTACTTGTAACTGCTGTAGAATAAGGTGGGTTTGTGTTTTATACGCACATTCGTGTCCAAATAAACCGTGGTAAATGAGATGACCTTACGATACTTACCCCATCAGATTGTTGAAATAAAATGAGGCAGAGAGGAGCATCACTCCGGGTGCCTTAATGTGTAATTAATACCGCTTCCCTTCCACGTTGTTTAGCCCTAGATAATTCATGAAGCAAAGGAGGATTTGGAGAATTGGAAAGGAGGACGAAGGGGGGCAATGCAGGACACACTAGCTGCTTAATTCTCTTGGCATCTGCAACAAAAATTACATTGAAAAAGAAAAAATGTACTGTATAAAATCACTTTTTTCCAGAAAAAAGACATTGCAGAATTTTTACAATATATTTTTATTTTCAAGAACATATGCTAATGAGAGTAAAGAATTCGGAACAACATGCTTTTTTTCACTACATATAAGTAAGTGCTATTGGTATAATGAGTCGTGGTTTACAGACAACAGTGATAGATTTGAAGGGCACGGATTGAAAGAAGGAGCTGGAATCAGGAAATAGTGTAAATCTAGGCTGTGAGTCTGTCAATAGACAAGGAAAACAAACAGAAACAGTGACTTATCAGTTTTCACACTTAAGACAGTTGTGACATCCCCATGGTCACATGATAAAAATTCAGACTCTTTAGCAACTGGGATGTATTTATGATGATTGTGTTGTCCTGGAGTCATGTGATCACCTTTTTCAACATTCTGACAAGGAAAGTCAATGGGGAAGCCAGATTCACTTAACAACTGTGTAACTAACTTAACTGCAGTGATTCGCTTAACAACTGTCAGAAGAATTGTTACGTCCTGAGAGTAATGAAGAGTGAGGAGGCTCATCTTGAACACAGCACTCTTTTATTAGTAACAGCTTTTTCCAATTTGGCAATCTACGAGGCACGCAGCCTCTCTTAACAACTCAGAGACCTGAACATAATGGCAACAATTACTGAGTGCTTTCGCGCCTTGCATGTGCGCACAAGACCGACGTCACTCAGTCTGGTCCCGGGCAGCTTTTGCAATTGCCCAGGACCTTGCAACGTCCCGAGCCTGCTTTTGCAGGCTCAGGACTCAGCAAGAATAATTTGAGATTCCAACTTGAGCCAGAGTTCTGCAAGAATAAATAAAAATGAAATCCAGACAGCTGTGAGGAAAGGGAAAATGTTTAGTCCCAAAAGCAAAGAGGTTTGCTTTGAGGGCAACTGCAGAGAAATGGGGTAGAAGGAGATTGTTTTATAGGGGAGCTTGTCCTGGGTGTGGAAGTGCGTATGTGCTGATTCTAGAATGACACTTGAGCATGGGTATGTGCAGGTATATATCTATGATGTTTATGTTTGTCAACATACGGTTCCACTGGGAGACTATTTTAATTAACTATTTGTGTTTATAGAACCTCTCCTTTGATTTGTGGATTAGGTCTAGGTAACTTATTTGGGGGTTTGAAAAAGTTTGAGTTAAAGATTTTCTCATTTGCTATTTTTACTTGATTAACTTAGTTTCAGCCTGATTGTCAATTATCTAGTGGAGATGCTGATTCTCAGTCCATTGTGGATTCTCTTTTTTTATAATATATTTTATTAATTTTTTAACATGGTCACCTTAATATTCGGTAAACAGTGTGTTGTCTGGGTTTACATTTAAAAAACATTCACTAACAATTGGTTTCTATGATCTATAATGCACATAATAGCTTTACTTGATTTCCTCTTCTTCCCATAATGTTCTCTTTTACCAACCTTAAGTTAATACAATTCTTGTTTTGATAGATAACAATTGAATATAAAAAAAATTCTAATATTTCTGCAAATAATCACATCAATATAATATTTCTTTTCTAGTCATTCTGGTTGCCTCATTATAGATCCTGTTTACGGTTCTTGTTTACATTTGTTTTTCCCACAATATTCAAGACATTTTTATTGGTTAAGATTTTCTCAAAGTTAATTATATTTAGATATTTGATTCTATTCGTGTAAACCATCCCATAACTTTTACCTTACTTAAGGAATAAATAAGACTAAAAAAAGAGAAAAAAGAACAAGAGTAAAAAGGGATAAAAAGATCCATGAATCAAGGCAAGTTAGACGCAGTCAAACAAGAGATGTAAAGACTGAACATTGACATCTTAGGAATCAGTGAACTAAAATGGACAGGAATGGGTGAATTTAACTCAGATGACCATCAGGTATACTACTGTGGGCAAGAATCCCTCAGAAGAAATGGAGTAGCCTTCATAGTCAATTAAAGAATAGGAAAAACAATACTGGGATACAATCCCCAAAATGACAGAATGATCTCAGTTCAAATCCAAGGCAAACCATTCAATATCACAGTAGTCCAAATCTATGCCCCAACCACTGGTGCTGAAGAGGATGAAATTGGCCGGTTCTATGAAGCCCTACAGCACCTTATAGAATTAACACCAAAAAATGATGTCCTTACCATCATGGAGGATTGGAATGCTAAAGTAGGAAGCCAAAAGATAACCGGAATAACAGGCATGTTTGGCCTTGGAGTACAAAATGAAGCAGCACACAGTTTGATAGAATTTTGTCAAGAGAATACGATGGTCATAACAAACACTCTTTTCCAACAACCCAAGAGATGGCTCTACACATGGACATCACCAGACGGTCAACACAGAAATCAGATTGACTATGTACTCTGCAGCCAAAGATGGAGAAGCTCTATACAGTCAGTAAAAACAAGACCAGGAACTGACTGTGGCTCAGATCATGAGCTTCTTGTTGCAAAATTTAGGCTTAAATTGAAGAAAATAGGGAAAAGCACTAGGCCACTCAAGTATGAACTAAATCATATTCCTGATGAATATACAGTAGAGGTAACAAATAGATTTAAGGAATTAGATCTGATAGACAGAGTGCCTGAAGAACTATGGATGGAAGTTCGCAACATTGTACAAGAGGTAGCAACTAAAACCATCCCAAAGAAAAAGAAATGCAAGAAAGCAAAATGGCTGTCTGAGGAAGCTTTGCAAATAGCTGAGGAAAGAAGGGAAGCAAAAGGCAAAGGAGAAAGAGAAAGATACACCCAACTGAATGCAGAATTCCAGAGCATAGCTAGAAGAGATAAAAATACCTTCTTAAATGAACAGTGCAAAGAAATAGAAGAAAACAATAGAATAGGGAGGACCAGAAATCTCTTCAAGAAAATTGGAGATATGAAGGGAACGTTTCATGCAAAGATGGGCATGATAAAGGACCAAAATGGCAGGGACCTAACAGAGGCAGAAGAGAGTAAGAAGAGGTGGCAAACTACAAAGAACTATACAAGAACGAGCTTAATGTCCCAGTAACCACGATGGGGTGGTCACTGACCTCGAGCCAGACATCCTAGAATGTGAAGTGAAATGGGCCTTAGGAAATCTGAGCAACAACAAAGCTAATGGAGGTGACAGCATTCCAGCTGAACTATTCAAAATCTTAAAAGACAATGCAGTAAAAGTGCTACACTCAATTTGCCCACAAATTTGGAAAACTCAACAGTGGCCACAGGATTTGAAAGGTCAATTTACATTCCAATTCCAAAGAAAGGCAATGCCAAAGAATGTTCAAACTATCGCACCATTGCACTCATTTCACATGCTAGTAAAGTTATGCTTAAAATCCTACAAGCTAGACTCCAGCAATATGTGGATCGAGAACTACCAGAAATACAGGCAGGATTTCAAAGAGGCAGAGGAACTAGAGATCAAATTGCCAACATACGCTGGATCATGGAGAAAGCTAAGGAGTTCCAGAAAAACATCTACTTCTGTTTCATTGACTATACTAAAGCCTTTGATTGTGTGGATCACAACAAATTGTGGCAAGTTCTTAAAGAGATGGGAGTACCAGACCATCTTATTTGTCTCCTGAGAAACCTATATGCAGGTCAAGAAGCAACAGTGAGAACTGGCCACGGAACCACTGATTGGTTCAAAATTGGGAAAGGAGTCTGGCAAGGCTATATACTGTCGCCCTGCCTATTTAACTTATATGCAGAGCACATCATGAGAAAGGCCGGGCTAGATGAATCAAAAGTTGGAATTAAGATTGCTGGGAGAAATATCAACAACTTAAGATATGCAGATGATACCACTCTAATGGCAGAAAGTGAAGAGGAACTAAAGAGCCTCTTGATGCGGGTGAAGAAGGAGAGTGCAAAAGTTGGCTTGAATCTCAACATTAAGAAAAGATCATGGCATCCGGCCCTCTCAATTCCTGGCAAATAGATGGGGAAGAAATGGAGGTAGTGACAGATTTTATTTTCCTGGGCTCTAAGATCACCTCAGATGGGGACTGCAGCCAAGAAATTAAAAGACGCTTGATCCTGGGGAAGAAAGCTATGGCAAATCTAGACAGCATACTAAAAAGCAGAGACATCACCCTGCCAACAAAAGTGCGTTTAGTCAAAGCCATGGTTTTCCCAGTTGCAATGTATGGATGTGAAAGTTGGACCTTAAGAAAGGCTGAGCACCAAAGAATTGAGGCCTTTGAACTATGTGCTGGAGAAGAGTCCTGCGAGTACCTTGGACTACAAGGCATTCAAACCGGTCAGTCCTAGAAGAGATCAACCCCAACTGCTCTTTAGAAGGCCAGATCCTGAAGTTGAAACTCAAATACTTTGACCACCTAATGAGAAGGAAAGACTCACTGGAGAAGGCCCTAATGCTGGGAAAGATTGAGGGCAATAGAAGAAGGGGACGACAGAGAATGAGATGGCTGGATGGAGTCACTGAAGCAGTAGGTGTGAACTTAAATGGACTCCAGAAGATGGTAGAGGACGGGAAGATCTGGAGGAATGTCCATGGTGTCACGATGGGTCAGACACAACTTCGCAATTAACAACAACAACATACTACCCAAAGTCCAGATTTCACCTAAGCTAATACATATTTATTTCCAAAATCTTTCCATTTTGTTTACCATAATTAAGAATATATTTAATCTTTAAATATTCCATTTAATAAATCTAGTCATCTGGTCTTTTAACTCTTATTCAAAACATATTTTTTTCAATTTATTGTAATTTTCTTAAAATGAATCACATTTTAATATGTCCTTATATATAAGGACATATTAAAATATGTCCTTATATATAAGCCATTCTAACTCTTTTATATTACTCATATCAAGAAATAAGAGAAGAAAAGAGAAGAAAGAGAAAGTACTATGTTATTTGAGGGACTCCTCCCTCTTGAAGTACAATTCATATCCAAAATCTTTCTATTACTTTAACCATATTCAAACAGGTGTTCCTTTTTTAAATATTCTCTCTGATAAGTCCCATCATCTATTTTCTTAATTTTCACTTTGGCCTTCTTCTTTTGCCCAATATTTTTAATCTATATATTCTGCTGAATCAAAGAGTCTTTCCATATTCTTATAGTTGTCACTTTAGATATAAAAAATAAGTCAAGTACAATATCTTTGTAAGAGGCATTTGCTCTTTCATGTTTGTTGAAAATCTTTTTCTTTCTTTTTATCTCTGTATCTCTTATCATTTTTTGTCTCTCCAGTTCTAGTGGTGTTCCTGACGTCTCTGCAATCCATTTTGACCAGTCTTTTTTCTTATCCTCAAATTTGTCTTGTGGTCTTGAAGTATAAGTTGCCTTTTCCAAAACCAATATTTCTTGTAATTTTTGTTCCACTTCAGTTAAATCATACTTCTTATGTTGTGTTAAGTTCCATCTTTGAGTCTCTATCCTCGAATTTGTGTTCAGTTATCTGTTTTATCTGCTCCTTCTCTATTGTTATTGTAAAGTTAAATTTTCTCTATTTTTTATTGTAAAGTTAAATTGGAGATGAATTGGTTTATGTTTTCAAAGTTATTTTGGATTTTTTTGTAGTTTGAAGTCATTGTTGTTTGAATTAGTTGCAGCATCTCATATGTCTCCTCTTGAAAGGCATTTATTTTTTCTTGATAAATTCTTTCTGCAAGTCTCTGATTTTTCATAATGGTCAAGAATCGAGGTTTTCTTTTCTCTGCAAATAGCTTTAGAGTCGCAGTTTAGTAGATATTTATAATCCAAAAAGGTTCAAAAAGGTTTCCTGAAGTTTATAATCCTCTCTTTGTCTGCAACCCAAAATTTCTTTTTTTGTCACAGCTGTTCTCTATTGTGATAGTTTTGAAGGTCACAAGCACAGATTAGTTTTTTTCCAGATTTTGCCAAGTAATGTATAAAAGCTATAGCTGTCATAGTCTTTATTCACTAGATGTCAGCACCAGTTTATTTTTCAAATTATCAAAATAGAAAATTGCCTTTAAAATGAGAATCTTAACCATTCAACAATTCCAAATTTAGGTTTTATATTCATTTCATTTCTGTATGTTTTGGTCCTCCATAAAAGGTAGAATTAGCCGCTTCCATTAGTAAAAGGGTGGGACAAAAATCCCCCTCCTTCACATTCGGAGGTTTTTTGCTTCTTGGGAATTTTTTTTCCCAGAAAAGTTAATAAGTAGGATAGAGAAAATTGATGATCTTACCCAGATTCAAACGCGCTGTTTACAATCAGCTTAAAATAGTGCTTTTTTACTTCGGTTGCTTGTAGCTTGGGCTAGACCAGGGGTAGGCAACCTTGGCTCTTTTATGACTTGTGGACTTCAACTCCCAGAATTCCTGAGTCAGCATGGCTGGTTCAGGAATTCTGCATAGTCCACAAGTCATAAAAGAGCCAAGATTGCCTACCCCTGAGCTAGACTCTGAAGTTAGGCTAGCCTTTCTCCTGTTGGTTTCTGGAAGGCTTCTCCTGGACCGATTGGGTCGACTACTGTTTCTCCATGGTCTGCGGGACTTCCTTCTTTGCTGCCTCTTTGGGGCAGCTTCTGGCCCATTTAGGATTCCCTAACAGGAAGAAATTCAGCCAAAGGGCATGGAGCCCCGAAATCCCTTGGCTGCTGCGGTACTGCGCAAGACCGAAAGTCCATTGTGGATTCTCTTAATGTTTAAGACAGGGGTGCCAAACTGCCAGCCTGCAGGCCGGATGCGTCATGCCGAAACCACGCTCACCCCAGCTCTGACAATGGGGAAAAAGTCACGAGACGCCACGAGATGTCACATGAGTTTAACACCCCTGGTTTAAGGAAAAATGGAGACAGTATAAAGAATAAAATATATTTTGATATAAAACTTCACACACAACTGTGACAAGAGAGGTCATAAAATGGAGCAAAACTCAACTGGCTTAGCAACAGAAATTTTATCCTCAATTGTGGTCTTAAGTTGATGGCTAACTGTACAGCTCTTCTGAGAGGCAAATACAAATATAGCTTGTATTTGTGCATTCTTATTTAAAGGTAGCAAGCTGTTTTATTTTTTTTTTTTTTTTTTTTTTTATTAAAAGTTTTATAAATTTTACAAAAAAAAACAAGAACAATACAGAACAAAAAACAACATATACAAAAGAAAAAAAAAGAAAAAAAAATTAAACAATACATATAAAAAAAACCCCCACCCCACACCCCTCCCAAAAACCCTCCCTTCCCCCCCCCTGAGCTTCCCAGAGCAGAATATAGGCTTAAGAAATAATAATAATAAAAAAAAAAAATAAAAAAAAAATAAAAATTAAATTAAAAACTTTATATTTATATATATAAAAAAGATATCTATAATATATATAAAAATAAAACTTATGAAAAAGATATATAATATTTTTGTATACCCAATCTAAATTGTATAAATTTTATCCATTTGTCCCAGATAGCAAAAAACTTCTCTTGCGTTTGTTGCTTTAAGAAAGCCGAAATCTTTGCCATTTCTGCCAGATAAGCTACTTTAAAAAACCATTCCTGCAATGTAGGCAAAGATTCCTTCTTCCAATATTGTCCAATTAACAGCCTCGCGGCTGTGATCAAGTTTAACATCAATACAACATCCTTTGTATCACAATCTGTAACAATACCTAACAAAAATAATTGCGGAGTAAATTTTACCCTCCTTCTAAAAATTCTCTGGATATTCCACCATATTTTAATCCAAAATGCTTTTATCTCTCTGCATGACCACCAAATATGATAATAAGAAGCCTCATTATAACCACATCTCCAACATTTGGGTTGCACGTCAGGATACATATAAGACATTTTTTGTGGATCAAGGTGCCATCTATAAAACATTTTATAAAAATTCTCCCTTAAGTTCTGTGCTTGAGTAAATTTGACATTTCTCACCCAAATAGTTTCCCAGGTGTCCAATGAAACTGTCTCACCAAAGTTCTGCGCCCATCTAATCATACAATCTTTAATTAGTTCCGTTTCTGAGTCCAATTCAACTAACACCCCATAAATTCTCTTAATGTGGGTTTGTCTTTGATCCTTCAGTTGCTTAATAAGATTTTCATCTTCTCTAAGAAAACCCACCTTACAATCCATCTTCCATCTATCTAGTAGTTGCCTATATTGGAACCAAGAATAAGTAAAATTTTCTTGTGCTAATTCTTCCCGTGATTTTAATTGCCAGTTTTGTCCATCCCATTTAAGTAACTGTCTGTAAGAAACCATATCCATTTTAACCCCTCTTTTTATTCCTTCTATCGCATGCCAAGGTATAGCCCATAATGGTACTTTAAAATCACTTTTATAATATTTTCTCCAAATCCTAAGTAAAGATATTCTTAAAATATGAGATTTAAAAGCCCAATCTATTTTTTTATTAAATATTAAATAGGCATGCCACCCATAAAGTAAATCCCATCCCTCTAGATAAAGTATCTCAGAATTTGTCAAATTTACCCGGTCACTAATTAATGTTAAAACCACCACATCATAATATAATTTCAAATTTGGTACCTTGAGTCCGCCCCTCTCACGGAAGTCTTGCATAATTTTGAACTTAACCCTTGGTTTTTTCCCTGCCCAAATAAATTTATTGAGACCCTTCTGCCACTCATTTAAATTAATCTCACTTTTCAAAATTGGTAACATTTGAAACAAAAAAAGAAACTTGGGTAGAATATTCATTTTTATCACTGCAATTCTTCCCATGAGGGATAATTGCAGCTTTTCCCAGTTCTTCAAGTCTTTCTGTACCACGACCCACAACCTTTCATAATTGTTTTTAAATAATTTTGCATTAGAAACAGACAGCATCACCCCCAAATATTTTACCTTATTAACAATCTCAAAACCCGTCGAGTTAACCAAAATCTGCTTCTCCTGACTCGACAAATTTTTCGGTAAAATTTTAGTCTTATTTACATTAATCTTAAAACCCGAGACCAAACCATAATGGTGAATCAACTGTAATAAGTTTACTACAGAATAATCAGGTTGCGACAAAGTAACAAACAAGTCATCCGCAAAAGCTCTCAACTTATATTCTTTTTTATTAACATATATTCCTTTAATTTCCTGAGACTCTCGAATTTTGATCAATAATATTTCCAATGTTCAAACAAACAACAATGGCGATAAAGGACACCCCTGTCTAGTACCTTTCTCTATTGTAAAAACCTCCGACAAACCTCCATTAACAATAAGTTGTGCTGTTTGTTTTTGATATATTACCTTAAGGGCTTGTAATATGTTTTCACCAAAATTCATTTCTTCCATTACTCTTAGCATAAAATGCCAATTCAGTTGGTCAAATGCTTTTTCAGCATCTAAAAATATGAGCCCTGCAGGAACTTGGTTGTTCTTATATAAGTATTCTAATAAGTTAATAATTTGTCTAACATTGTTTTTCATATACCTTCCTGTTATAAACCCTGATTGATCTTTATGCACAAGATGATGCACCACCCTCATAAGCCTATTTACCAAAATTTTTACAAATATCTTATAATACACGTTTAAAAGAGATATAGGCCTATAGTTTTTTGGTAAAGTAAGATCTTGATCCTCCTTTGGAATCAATGATATAAAAGCACTACGCCATGAAGGAGGAATCTCTAAACCCTGTAAGATACCATTAAAAAGATCATTTAATGGTTGAATCATCTCCTCCATAAAAGCTTTATAATAAACAGCTGTTAACCCATCCGTACCCGGTGCTTTACCTAATTTCAATTGTTGAATTGCTGAGGCAATTTCCTCCTTAGTAATTAAACCATTAATTTCATATTTCTGATCCTCAGTCAGTTTAGGAAAACTTGCCTCAGCTAGATATTTATTTATATCTAACAGTTGTACATTAGTAGATTTGTATAGGTTTTGATAATAATCCAAAAAAGATTTTTTAATTAATTCCTTCTGAGAAACTAGTTTACACTTATAATTTATTTTCTCTATTATTCTCAGTCTCTGTTTCTTTCTTAATTGATAAGCCAACCATCTCCCCGGCTTATTAGCATTACAAAATGTATTTTGTTTCATAAATAATAAATTGGTTGCAGCTTGATCTGCTATCAACATATAAAATTGTGACCTTAATAACTTTACAGATTCTTTAGTACTTTCATCAGAAGGATTTAGAATCAAAGCCCTTTCTTTTAGTTTAATTTCATCTTCAAGTTCTCTACGTTTCTGAGTCTGATTTCGCTTATAAAAATTATTCATTTTTATAAAAACACCGCGCATAAATGCTTTACCTGCATCCCATACCATTGACATTGAAGTCCCCTTATACATATTCAAAGCAAAATAGTCCTTTAAACACTCCTTTAGTTTTTGAACATTCTTCTCTTGTCTAAACAAATTTTCATTAACTCTCCAGGATCTTCTTTCCTCTTTCTCTTGAATCAACTCCATCCAAACTGGACTATGATCAGTCAATGATCTAGGAAAAATCTTTACATTCTTTACTTTATTATACAAATCCGTGGTAATCAAGAAAAAGTCAATTCTTGAAAAAGATTGTTGTCTGTCAGAAAAAAAAGTAAAGTCTCTCTCCTCTTGATTACGTTCCCGCCAATAGTCCCTTAATTCCCAGTCTTCTTTCATATCAAAAAAGGCTTTAGGTCGCCTTGCTTGTTTAAGAAAAGGAGAGGAACCTTTCTTATCCCTTTGTGTATCTAAGACACCATTCCAATCACCCATTAATACCACCGATCTATAATCAAGCAAAGTTATTTTTTGGTGTAACTGTTTATAAAATTGTTCCTGTTGTTGATTTGGAGCATAAAGTCCAACTATAAGTACGCAAGCTGTTTTATTTAAATACCTATTTTTAGTTTCAAATTGCTCAGACCAAACTTCATGTAGTTTATCTGTATAAAATCATATGACATAAATGGTTGCCAAATGGTAGATATGTTCTTATGACACACTGTTGAAAGAAAAATCTTCATCAGGGTCCAGTCCAAGCTGGGAATAAACAACATGGAGACTGCTTTAGAAAGAAGACTGTAGTTTATTGAAGAGGAGAGGCAGTCAGAAAGATGACTCTGGAAAAAAACTGACCACATGGAGTAGGGAGTGGGTTTTTATACCTTCTGGTGCTCTTGAGGTTGTTTCCTGTTCCTGTTTGAGGCTTTGTATTTCCTCTGTCATGTACATTGACCTGAGTCTGAGTGTGCCCCTTTGGCATTGGTGGGTTAATCCTATTCTGTCTTAGAGTTTGGGTGGGGTATGTAGATTTTAAGGGTCTTTGTCTTCCTAATCTCTTAAGTTTCTAGCTGGAAGGCTCTAACCTTTCTAAAAGGATTATTGAATTTGCATTTCTAAAAGCTGGCCTTTGCCTAGGGGGTGGGGCTGGTTTCTGGGGGCTGGTTTCTGTCCTTTTTTAAAGATCTTCTCCATTATTCCTTTGGGGATATATATTCTACCTTTTTAATATTTCCCAAAATATTTCTCTCTCTGGATTCTTCCCACAATACCAAACCTCAAGCTGTCAAACTACATTTTGGCTTAACGTATTGTGAGAACCAACCCATGTCTTTAGTGTATGGTTCAGTTTGTAATAGACTCAGGAAATTGAATTGTAAAAACTTTGGTTAAATTAATCCTGTGAAAGTCCCATGAACGTAGCCTATTGCCTGATCCTCTTCATGTTTCTTCACAAGTTTGTCCCATTAGTTAAAGGGAACTTAAATCTAGGTATCAAAATCATAGGATTAAATTCCAACTAGGAACAAAGAATTGTTCCAAAGGAGTAAAATATATTTTAGTGAATTCTGCTGACTATTTCTTCCAGCTTATTCTTTTAGAAGCCATAATCTCATCTTTAATAATGTCAAATTTACTATAAGTAATATTCTATAGAGAAGAGCTACTGGTTGGCTGTATTTCAAATTACTTAGCAAAAAATAGCCGGTGTGCCACTTACTATACTAATGATTACTTTTGGAAATTGTGCAAAATAGCAGCTGTTCTTTAAGAATATATGCAATTTGTAGACGCAAGTATGCAATCATTGCTTTGGTCAGAGGCCCAGGTTATTAAATTGTATTATTGCATGTTCTTTATGTAATGCTTCATAATGAAATTATATTTTTATTCTTTTGAAAATGTGGAATTTAAACAAAATAAAATGATCCAAGGTTACCAAAATACAAGTACTGTATGTGTATTAATAGATGTTAGTAGTATGCACAGTTTTTGGTTTATGCATATGAAATTTTTGTAACAAAAGGGAAAAGGAAGGCTTGAGCCACTATATGAAATAGAAAAATATTCTCAGTAGATTCAGTCAGTATTGTTCTCCCTTTTCCAATTGGAAAAAATGCATTAATGATTTTAGGTACTTCTAGCCTATAGTTACTCAACTCAGTTTTGTCATTTTGTACAATACACTGAACCATAAACTAACCATTCAACTGGGTTGGTACAAGATCTGTGCTAAAATATATTTGGCTGCTAGTTCATTATTCATCTGAACAGTATATTATTTTACAGAGTACATAGAGCTGCTCTGTCATTACCTTCTAAAAGGGTACCTTGCGAAGAAAATAAAACAAACGTACACAGCACGTGTAAAATTTGTGTGCTCTTGCTTCCTTGCCAATGAAGATTGTCAGTCACTGAGATAGAGTTGTCTGGAAGTTTCGTTATGGCAATTGGACTTTTTTTTTCTTATTGGTTCGAAACATTCCACTGCCTATCCAAGTAGCTTCTGTGATTAAGAAATAAGACCACTTCACAGATTCACCAGGAAGGCCACATTTAACAACCCACCTATGGTAAAGGGTTTAGGAATTGGAACGCTTACATCCTATAACTCTCTGCCTGTTCATCTAATGAGCCTATCCATATTAAGTGAGAAATGAAACTTCCCTGGAAGATATACTGTATATGGGGTCCCCCTAACTAACCTGTTCAGACTGAAGATGCTACTTGGATAAGCAGCTAAACATTTTGAACTAACAAGAAAAAAAAGTCCAGTTAACATAACTCAACTTCCAGATGCCTCCTTATTTGTTCTTCCAAAGAAGAAAACAAAATCTCTCTATAACAAACATATCAGGAAAAAAGATTCAACAGATAGAAGAGAATATTTAGGATAGGATAGGATAGGATCCCCTTTATGGATTATTGCCTTGTCGTGGCGAAGGGGCTTGCGTAACTCAATGAAGCTATAAGCTATGCCGTGCAGGGCCACCCAAGACGGACAGGTTATAGCAGAGAGTTCTGACAAAATGTGATCCACTGGAGAAGGAAATGGCAAACCACTCCAGTATCTTTGCCATGAAAACCCCATGGACAGTACTAAAAGGAAAAAAAGATATGACGCTGGAAGATGAGCCCCTCAGGTCGGAAGGTGTCCAATATGCTACTGGGGAAGAGCAGAGGGCTAGTACTAGTAGTGCCAGAAAGAATGAAGCGACTGGGCCAAAGCCAAAAGGACGCTCAGCTGTGGATATATCTGGTGGTGAAAGGAAAGTCCGATGCTGTAAAGATCTTTTCTCCATAGGAACCTGGAATGTAAGATCCATGAATCAAGGCAAGCTAGACGTAGTCAAAAAAGAGATGACAAGACTGAACATCGACATCTTAGGAATCAGCGAACTAAAATGGACAGGAATAGGTGAATTTAACTCAGATGACCATCAGGTGTACTACTGTGGGCAAGAATCCCTCAGAAGAAATGGAGTAGCCTTCATAGTCAATAAAAGAATAGGAAAAGCAATACTGGGATACAATCCCCAAAATGACAGAATGATCTCAATTCGAATCCAAGGCAAAACATTCAATATCACAGTAGTCCAAATCTATGCCCCAACCACTGGTGCTGAAGAGGATGAAATTGACTGGTTCTATGAAGCCCTACAGCACCTTATAGAATTAACACCAAAAAATGATGTCCTTATCATCATGGGGGATTGGAATGCTAAGGTAGGAAGCCAAAAGATAACGGGAATAACAGGCAAGTTTGGCCTTGGAGAACAAAATGAAGCAGGGCACAGGCTAATAGAATTTTGTCAAGAGAATACGATGGTCATAACAAACACTCTTTTCCAACAACCCAAGAGACGGCTCTACACATGGACATCACCAGACAGTCAACATAGAAATCAGATTGACTATGTACTCTGCAGCCAAAGATGGAGAAGCTCTATACAGTCAGTAAAAACAAGACCAGGAGCTGACTGTGGCTCAGATCATGAGCTTCTCGTTGCAAAATTTAGGCTTAAATTGAAAAAAGTAGGGAAAAGCACTAGGCCACTCAGGTATGAACTAAATCCTATTCCTGATGAATATACAGTAGAGGTGACAAATAGATTTAAGGAACTGGATCTGATAGACAGAATGCCTGAAGAACTATGGATGGAAGTTCGCAACATTGTACAAGAGGTAGCAACTAAAACCATCCCCAAGAAAAAGAAATGCAAGAAAGCAAAATGGCTGTCTCAGGAAGCTTTGCAAATAGCTGAGGAAAGAAGGGAAGCGAAAGGCAAAGGAGAAAGAGAAAGATACACCCAATTGAATGCAGAATTCCAGAGAGTAGCTAGAAGAGATAAGAATGCCTTTTTAAATGAACAGTGCAAAGAAATAGAAGAAAACAACAGAACAGGGAGGACCAGAGATCTCTTCAAGAAAATTGGAGATATGAAGGGAACGTTTCATGCAAAGATGGGCATGATAAAGGACCAAAATGGCAGAGACCTAACAGAGGCAGAAGGGATTAAGAAGAGATGGCAAAACTACACAGAAGAACTATACAAGAATGAGCTTAACATCCCAGATAACCACAATGAGATGGTCATTGACCTCGAACCAGACATCCTAGAATGTGAAGTGGAATGGGCCTTAGAAAATCTGATCAACAACAAAGCTAGTGGAAGTGACAGTATTCCAGCTGAGCTACTCAAAATCTTAAAAGAAGATGCAGTAAAAGTGCTACACTCAATTTGCCAGCAAATTTGGAAAACTCAACAGTGGCCACAGGATTGGAAAAGGTCAGTTTACATTCCAATTCCAATGAAAGGCAATGCCAAAGAATGTTCAAACTATCGCACCATTGCACTCATTTCACATGCTAGTAAAGTTATGCTTAAAATCCTACAATCTAGACTCCAGCAGTATGTGGATCGAGAACTACCAGAAGTACAGGCAGGATTTCGAAGAGGCAGAGGAACTAGAGATCAAATTGCCAACATACGCTGGATCATGGAGGAAGCTAGGGAGTTCCAGAAAAACATCTACTTCTGCTTCATTGACTATGCAAAAGCCTTTGATTGTGTGGATCACAACAAATTGTGGCAAGTTCTTAAAGAGATGGGAGTACCAGACCATCTCATTTGTCTCTTGAGAAACATATATGCGGGTCAAGAAGCAACAGTGAGAACCGAACACGGAACCACTGATTGGTTCAAAATTGGAAAAGGAGTCCGGCAAGGCTGTATACTGTCGCCTGCCTATTTAACTTATATGCAGAGCACATCATGAGAAAGGCAGGGCTAGATGAATCAAAAGTTGGAATTAAGATTGCCGGGAGAAATATCAACAACCTAAGATATGCAGATGATACCACTCTGATGGCAGAAAGTGAAGAGGAACTAAAGAGCCTCTTGATGCGGGTGAAGAAGGAGAGTGCAAAAGTTGGCTTGAAACTCAATATTAAGAAAACCAAAATCATGGTATCTGGCCCTCTCAATTCCTGGCAAATAGATGGGGAAGAAATGGAGGTAGTGACAGATTTTATTTTTCTGGGCTCCAAGATCACCTCAGATGGGGACTGCAGCCAAGAAATTAAAAGACGCTTGCTCCTGGGGAGGAAAGCTATGGCAAATCTCGACAGCATTCTAAAAAGCAGAGACATCACCCTGCCAACAAAAGTACGTAGAGTCCAGGCCATGGTTTTCCCAGTTGCAATGTATGGCTGTGAAAGTTGGACCATAAGAAAGGCTGAGCGCAAAAGAATTGAGGCCTTGGAACTATGGTGCTGGAGAAGACTCCTGCGAGTCCCTTGGACTGCAAGGCGTTCAAACCGGTCAGTCCTAGAAGAGATCAACCCCGACTGCTCTTTAGAAGGCCAGATCCTGAAGTTGAAACTCAAGTACTTTGGCCACCTACTGAGAAGGAAGGATGCACTGGAGAAGAGCCTAATGCTGGGAAAGATTGAGGGCAATAGAAGAAGGGGACGACAGAGAATGAGATGGCTGGATGGAGTCACTGAAGCAGTAGGTGTGAATTTAAATGGACTACAGAAGATGGTAGAGGACAGGAAGACCTGGAGGAATGTTGTCCATGGGGTCGCGATGGGTCGGACACGACTTCGCAATTAACAACAACAACAAGGATAGGATAGGATAGGATAGGATAGGATAGGATAGGATAGGATAGGATAGGATAGGATAGGATAGGATAGGATAGGATCTGGAAGTGACCATGGAGGTCTTCTAGTCCAGCCCCCTGCTCAAGCAGGAGAACCTATTTTTGTAGTATTTGTAGTTCAGGGTTGAACTATGGGCCTTTCGGTGCTCTCTGAGCTTAATTGTTTGCTTGAAAACATTTCATTACCAAGCTAGGTAACATCATTGCTAGAAGGGAGTAGGGTTGGTCTCATATACTGATTTCTCCTATCAGTGTTGGTGGGAGTGGTCTTGGCAATTCTTTGATTGGACTGTGATATACTGTTAGCTTGTTTGAAAGTTCTTGATTAGGGTATTGTTTGCTTCTTGATTGTTGATCTAATGTTAATATTGGTGTTAATCTCTGCTCCTTCTGGTAAACAAGTGATTTGGTCATTCTGTTTCATTTTCTTTTTTATTGTCTCCTTCTCATCACCAAGTAAACAACAGAAAGATACTAGATTTTCATCCTTGGAATAATAAGTGTTATGTTAAGATTAATTGGTTTATTATAGTCAGTTACCTAGATTTCCATAATACATTACCCACAAACCAGCCAGTCATATTTTAGTCTTATTAAGCAAACTTAGACAGTGGATCTTTGATTAATCATTTCCATAATATTTTGATATTTGTCTACTTAAAAATAAACCCTGTTGATTTCAGTTGGATTTCTACTTTTACTTGAACTTCAACTTATTCAAATTTTAAAAATAAGCCTTATTAAGTCCTTCAGAGGAACTTATTTCTGAGAAAATATGTACTTGACTATAGCTGCCCTATTAAGTAATCTTTAGTAAAATGATAGTCATAAGTTAAGTAAAATTATGTATATTAAGTATCATGAAATAATTTATTAATGTTTATCTATCTATATACTACTAAAATTTTCTTTCCGTAACTTTTAATTGGGTGAAACAGTGCACCAATAGGCATTTGAACCAAGATATGTCAAATGGGCTAATATAAAGAATGTATCCAAAATCCAGGAGTCATGACTCCTGTGGAACTGAAATTTTATAACACATTTTATGACATAAAATTATCATAAAACAATTTATAATACAAAATTAAACAATGAAACATTAAAACATTTCCCATGCTGATGTTTGACTACTATATAGTTCAATATGGGCTATTTATCTGAATGTATCCCATCTTTTTCAGTGAAGCTAGTATACTCGAAATTCTGATTGTTGAAGGAAATTAGCTAGGAAATAGCTCTGAAAGGATGATCCATTGGGTCATCAGCTGTGTAGTTCCCTAATATAACTTTTTATAACTATAACTAAAGAGGTAGAAGTTGACTAATGCTAGCATAGTCAACATATGCTTTACAGACTTGTAGCAATTGATGCTTTATTTCCTTACAAAGTGAAACTTTTGTTCAATAAACTTGCATTCCCTCTTTTAAATTAAATATTTCGTAATTTACCAATTTAAAGCAGCATCATGAGGAAACTATTAAGTATTGCCAGTAGGTGGCAGGGTAAAATAGATTGAGCTTCATGTGTATTATTTTTAAAAAAATTAAATATTGCTTGTTCAGTGTCAATTTCTAAAACTGATTTAGAACCAGTGAAAAACATACTGCACCAAGTTTTTTCTAAAATTATTTTAGCAAAGCCATTACAGTCTATTACCTATGCATTTATTTATGCCTCAACTTGAATAACAGAATTTTGGGACAATCCTACATGTCTGAAAGTATAGCTTTCCTTTTACATTATGGGAACTCTCATTGTCCTTGAGGGGTTTTATATAGGTGGTGCCTCAGAGAGAGAACCAGTTACAATTGATTATGACCAGGCTTTTTTTCACGGCAGCATCAAGCCAATGGAGCACTCTCCTTGATTTATTAAAAAGGCTAAAGACTTATTTTACATACATGCTTTTCTCCCTTAGCAATCTAGTCTTAATATTGTGATTTTGTTATTTTTGGTATCTGAAATTTTATATTATCTTTGCTATTGTTATTTATGGTTTGTATAATGGATTTTGAAATTTTATTGATTTGATTAATGATGCTAACTTATTGTGAATCACTGTAAGCTAGATTTTTCAGGAGTGTGCAGGCTATAAGTTTGATAAATAAATGTCATCTTATTACTTAATCTTCTACTGGTCATCTGGAACAAATGAGACAAATGGTTTATCACACAAGTGCAACTTAACAATGAACATGTTATAATTCTCTATGCACTTCCTATTACTAAGAGACTAGTCCTTCACCATTGAAAAGATAAATGTATGATTCCAATTACCCAATAAATTGAAAATTGCTACTTGTGATATATAAATAAGTTGCTTACATAGATTCTGCATGGATGATTACAATGAAATTTTGCTGAAATTGTTGAGTGGGGCACTGTTTCTCCCTCCATAAACATACAAATTGTCAGAATCCAATTATATTTCATCTCTAGTTATCGACTATGGAAAGCCCCATTTCTGCCCTCTCTGGATTCTGTCATACTACGAAGGGGAAGGGGGATGAGCAAAGGGATTTTATGGCTCTCACTTCCTTCATTAAAACTTCAAAGGGACTGAATGTGGATCTTACCCAGAGGACTGACCATAACAATATGGCCATCACCTTTCATGTATTCCTCTCTGAAGTCTCCCTTCCGCCGGCCATGAGGAAAAGGGGGTGGAAATGTAACACCTGGGATTGTCGCTGGAAGGGGGGTGGGGTGGGGGGGGATACTTGGGACACTTAAAATCTTGAATGGTGGGGGGGCCCTCAGTTCCTGTCTAGAATGCCTGCAACCATCTTCTCTTAATAAAGATGCCTGTTGGAAGAAATATTCCAAGAGTTCTGTCTTTTTAAGATGCAAAGTGGGGTAGGTCCTTACACAGATAAATGCACACACATTTGACTTACTGCTACACAATGGAGCAAAATATTTTTTTAAAATATATTTTATTAAATTTTATGAGGGTAAAGGGAAAGTAGGGTCAATAAGGGTATGACAAGGGGTAACAAACAAAAAAGGTTAGATCAGGGGAAGGGATAGGTATAATAGTGGGGTTGTCCCCCACAATAAATCAACGCTTCAACAAGTAAACCCGTCCGGGTATACATATTCAGTCATACTAATTAATATAAAATAGTGATACTTAATATAATATTACTAATATATTACTACTTAACTATAATAACTTTAACACGTTAATATATTACTCATTAGTTACAATTACTTATTGTTAGAATCACAAATAAAGAAAAAAATTCATAGGAATAAACATGAAATTTAAATACAAAATTTATATAATACTAAACAGTTATAAAGATCAAATTAACTATAATCACATAACTAAAATTTGATAAATGGGTAAAATTCCTCTAAGTAAATATCCATACTTAATAACTTATCAATTATTTCTGATCATCACTAGGAATAAAGATATTAATCTAACAAAATAGAACTTAATTAGAAATCTATCATTTATTCTATTCAATTTTAAAATTCCATTCAAATTTAAACTCAATTCATGTTTTGCCGTATTTCTAACCATCGATAAAACTTTTCCCAAGTTTTAAAATAAATTGAGTCTTCTTTCTCCTTCATTTTCAAAGTTAATCTGTCCATTTCTGCACAATCTAAAATTTTCGAGATTATAGCCTGGTCAGATTTTCCAAAATTGGGCAAATACTATTCTTTCAGCAATTAATATATGTAGTATTAAATAGTCATTCTCTTTACCATAGCTAGATCTTACTATTCCTAACAAAAACAATTCCGGTTTAATTTCTATCTGTACTTTTGTCATCTTTTCCAGCTATCTATGAATCTTAAGCCACTATTTCTTTGCGGTAGGGCATATCCACCAGACATGGTAATAAGTGCCTGAGTTTTGTTTACATTTCCAGCAAGTATTTGATAAATTTTTAAACATTTTCTCTAATCAAACTGGTGTCATATGCCATCTATAAAACATCTTATATAGATTTTCTTTATATGTTGCTGCTTTAGTAAGTTTAATATTTTTATCCCAAAGTTTCTGCCAGTCTTCTAGGTCTATAGAGTATCCAAAATTCTTTGCCCATATTATCATTGTTTCTTTTACTTGTTCTTCTTCCATCTTCCAGCTTAACAGACATTTATAAAGTTTCTTAATCAAGTTCTCGTCTGTCTTCAAAAGTATTTTATCAAGTGGAATCTGCTCTTTGTAAAATCCCATTGATTTTATATCTTTTTCATATCTTGTTTGAATTTGCAAATAAGACCACCATGTTAACTCGATACCTTGTTGTTGAAGAGTTTGCCTGTCTTTAAGTTTCCCATCTTTATCCAAAATATCTTTATAACTATCAAGTTTATCATAATTAATCAAGTTCGGATAAGCAAATGCTTCCATTGTTGAAAGCCACTCAGGTACTTTCATGTACATTTTGTGTCTAATTCTCTCCCATTCTGAAAGCAATACATTTCTTATGGCATGATTTTGAAAGTATTTATGTGCTTTAGTTTTCTCATACCATAAAAAGGTGTGCCAACCTAATTGGAGGTTATGTCCCTCTAAGTAGAGAAGTCGTTTATTTCTCAGCGTAATCCATTCTTTCAGTCAAAGCAAAATAGCTGTTTGATAATAAAGTCTCCAGTCCAAAGCCCCCTCTGTCTTTGGAATCTTGTAAAAGTTTACATTTAATTCTTGCTTTCTTTCTTTGCCGTATAAATCTTAGTATTATTGCATTCAAATCGTCAAAAAAATTCTTGCTCGACTTCCGGTTCCAGTTTGCGGCGCTCCTAGTCGCATGGGGAGACTTGTCTCCTCGTCGGCTAGCTTTCCCTCTGCCAGTCGACCCTTACACGGGTCGAAAGTCGCCCTGGAGGGTGCGACTTCCGTTGAGGAGGCTTCAGCTCGGCTGAGGAGGAGCAGTGGCTCCTCCAGCTGTCCAGGTGATCTCTGAGGGCCGACGAAGAAGAAGATCGGCCAGTAAAATGGCTGATCACCCTGCTGCTTCAAACCGCAAGTCAAAGAACATCTAAGCTGTAAGAACCCCAGTGGTGAATCCAGGTGAGACCTTTTCTTGTCACTTTCTCTACTTTACTTTGCTTTTGGAACCTGTAAGAGCCTTGTTAGAATTATTTCCCTGGCTTGAGAAGGAAGCTTTTACATGTTTGGGAAAGAAGGCTTTTTTTTTAAGACTATATCTTATTTTCATACTTTTTGGGATACAGAAAATTTTCCTTTTTTCTAAGAATTGTACTATCATCTGGTGTTGGAAGATTATTTCTTCTTTCACACTATACTTTTAAAGACTGGAAAAGACTTTTTCTTAACCTACTGAGGACATCTAGTGGCGAAAATTTAACATTGTAATTTCTGTTTATTGTTTGGAAAGTTTTGACTTTCAAATTATTTTTGAAAAAAGATAAGCTATGCAGCTGTTGGGAACTGTGGAGGTGGACACTGACTAATCTTTATCAAATACAGTCCCAACAAAAAAAAAGAAAAAAGAGATTTTTTTTCTACCTACTATTAAAATGGAGGAATCGCATTCACAACTAAACTATAATCTTATACTGGAAAAGATATATGAGGTCACTGCAGAAATTTGTGCCATATTGAAAGAACCTATTACAGAACTAAAATCCAGAAATCTCATGTCAAACACTCAAATGGATGCTCAAACTACATCGAACTATTTGACAAATCAAAACACACCAGAAGAGGAATTAACAGAAATAAAAGAGGAACTCATCATACCTTACAAATCTCTCATTTGTAACTTTCAGGAACAGAAGAAGCAAAGACTGAGATTTGAAACTACAAAGCAACGATATTTTAAGGAGGAGAGAGACAGACACCTGACACAGAGGATGGGACTCTTATTCTTTCAAAGCTTACTGCAAGCAACAAAAATAGTTCTACTGGCTGAAAGGGAAGCGTCTTTATGGAAACCTATCTGGCATAGGAAAAATGTTGTAATGGAATATAAGGCAATGCTGGATTTACGGACTGTTTTAAGGATCAAGGCTGATAGATATTTTAAACAGATTAAAAATGTACTGGATCTGTGTATTCATGTAGTGAATAATAGACTCAATTTGATGAAAATCATTATGTATTGGAATTGAAAAAATGATGACTATTTAGATTGAATGGTTTCAATAATCAATGGAGTGTTTTAAATTAGTAAGATGACCTTTTGTTTTGACAACAAAGACATGATAAGGCATGATAAGTAATTGGAGAAAATTTGAATTCTGTTTAATGAACTTGAATGAATTAAGGTTTAATATTATTTTGTTATTTTAAAGAGATGGATTGATTGTGGGATTTTATATGTATAGGGTTGATTAATACTTTATTGCTCTTAGGATATTTACTGTGTTGTGGAAGAAGAAACAACTGAGATTGGTGATAAAATGAGGGATGTGAGAGATTAAGAATTAGAATTGTTGTTTTAAAGCTAAATTATGGTAATTGTAAACTGATAAAGTTATAAAACAGGTTGAGCAGTTATAGAAATTTAAAATAGAAATGGAATATTCTCCAGTACAGGAGATGGAGAATCCACCAATGGGTTTTCTCTGTCTGCCTGCTCTTGAGACCAAGTAGCCAAACTTGACACGTCCTCTCTTGCTAGGAGATCCAGTCTTAACTTGGTCTCAGCTCTTGAAGATGTATCAGGTTTGGCTCTCAACAGATAGCAGGTTAGAAATCCATTGGTGAATTCTCCTTTTTCCTCTAAATTGATGAAATATTATTTGGAATCCCCCCTTTATTCTAAATTCTAATTTGAAATCCTCCCTTAAAATCTTTTAGTAACACTGGGATCAGTGCTACTTTTAATTAACAGAATTGGGGAGTGGGAGGTGGGGGGAGGTTTCTACAGTTTGCCTTTCCTGTTTTCCCCAGGGCTCTGGGGAAATACTTCGGGCATGTCTGTCTGGAATATTCCTCGTTCTCCCCCCCCCCCCCCGTTTCTTTAAACCATGCAGGATATCACTGCAGACTTGGAATTTTTTTTTTAGTTCAATTCAGGCCCTCCGGATCATCCCCAATAGCCGGGAACACCTGTGGGCGCCATTTTGATTGCCGTCGAAAGCAACAAACTCAAACTGACCGGTTTTTGCCTGCCGTTCGGAAGCTTCCCTTCTAAGCTCGATTTCGGCGCAGTGCTTAGCGCTGCCATTGCGTCTGCCCCCAGCACCTGAATATTCATTTTTGAAGCCTCCGGTGCTGTTCCCAACGGGGAGCAAGTTGCGGCCGCCATTTTGGGGCTGCTGCATAGCGAACGGAGTAAAGAAACACTTGAAATTTCACTTGTTTGGGGCCTTTTCCTGAGTTCTTGGGAAAGACCTTTGGTGTTCTAGGGGTTAGGGTCCTTAAGTCCCACTGCAGCCCCATGAATTTAACAGCATTTTCGTGGACCCATCGCAGCCTCCATTTTAAAAAATGCCACGCGGTCGTTCATCTAGGCCACATTGGAACCCTGATTCAGTAACTGTCTGCAGGCCTCATCACATTACCATTGTGAATTTTTCATTGGCAGATTGGCCAAATTTTCAATCCACCACCATTCTTCATCGCAAATCATTTATCACAATTTGACCACATTGATCAGCTGCCATTTAAACCTGATCCCTTCATGCCAGGCATTGTCTCAGGCCCTCTGCATCCTTCATTGGGAGTTTTTGCCTTTTCTGGTGCACCTTGACTGGCCATCTAAGGCCTCCAGGCGGAGCCCAGAGCGGGTCCCCAACCGTGTCTTTGGTATCTGACTCAATTGCCATGACCAAAGCCCAGATAGATTCTTTTCTGGTCAGGGGAGCAGTCTTATTACTTGTTCCAATTTCGCTTCCGCCAACTGCTTGCCTGCCAGAGCTTCATTTCAGTTTCCCTGAGACTGCTCAACCAGGATAGAGGACTCAACGATGCTTCAACCCATGAGCACTGCCTCCCCATCCTCCAGTTACGGCTACCACAAATCCTCTACCCAGGAGGCGGCAGGCAAGTCCAAATCTAAGGCTAAGACCACTCTCAAGAAGTCTTCCAAGTTGGCGGAAAAGCAAGCCAGCCGTAGGCACCAGGCTCTGGAGAAGGAGTGCTCCAGAGCGCAGAGGCAGGCCAGATTAGAGATGGATCAAATGGCGGTCCCTGAATTTGACCTTCCCTTAGGTCCTTCAACTTTGGCTCAAGGTTTGTGGTCCCTCACAGGGACACCTGTCAACGCTCAGCTTTCCTTCTGCATTGGTTCAACCCACAATGACAGCTCCAGATTCAGCCCCAGAGGCCACCTTCACTCCTACGGCTGCAGGACTCAGGGGACCAGACATCAGAGACATTTTCTCCGATGGCTGCCTTGAGGCCTTGCTATCCAAGGTCGTGGACCTAGCTCTAGCAGAGCGGTCCTTCCATCCACCTGGTCAGGGGGCTTCCACATCAGCCATGTCACCTTATGTTCCTCCTATGGGGCTCCCTATACTTCAGGAGCCCACGTCTCCCGCGCATTCCTCCATGAGCAGCTACTCTTCCCCGCAAGGTGAGGAGCAGCTGGACTTTAATCTGTCAGAGGAGAACTTCCCCCTGAGCCCTCCCCTTCGGGAGATCTGTTCAATCCAGCCCTGTTTCTTACCCTGCTTCGCAAGGCCACATCAACGGCAAACATATGGTCTGATCAGTTCCCTCAGCCGCAGGCAACATCAGATTCCAGCCCAAATCCGATATTTTTTGAAACGGTGGCAGCCCAACATCACGTTCCGTGTTCTTCTATTTTCCTTAAAGGGATCAAGAAACAATGGGCCTCCCCTTCTTCCTTCCCTTCTGTAAGCGGGACTGACAAGATATTTAGCACCTCCACAGATCTCAATGGTACACTGAAGGTCCCCAAGGTAGACGAAGCCTGGACCCCTCTGGTATCCCAGACTGTGATCGCTGAGGACATGTCAGAGGCGCTCAAAGCGGCTGACAGGAAATGGGACCAAACTTTCCGGAAGACCCATCAATCAGCACCATGGGCAATTAAAACAGCCACTTGTGCGTCCTTTTTTGTCCAGACTACCCTTTTATGGCTTCGTCAGCTTCAGGCCAGAGTCCCTGCTGAGGACATTCGGACCCACGAGGACCTAAGCAAAATGGTGGCGGCCACTGAGTACACTGCAGATGCAACGCTTCAGTCAGCTAACTTTGCCTGTAGGTCTCTAGCATCCAACATCACAGCTAGAAGGATGCCATGGCTGAAACACTGGCAGGCTGATGCCAAAGCCAAATGGTGTCTAGCAACTGCTTCCTATCTGGGCAATAATTTATTTGGGGAGGCCCTGGGTCCGTACCTTGTGGAAAACAAGGACAAGCGGAAGGTCATGGCTCACTTGAACAAACGGTCTGACAAACGTCCTGCTCCCTGTTTTCGTAGGCAGTCCTTTCAGCCGGCAACAGGTCCAACAGTTACTCAGCCCCCCTGCTCATACACTCCCAGACAGGACAGACCGTATGACCGTCCTTATGACAGACCAGGCTTTCGGTCCCGACAGCAGAGCCAGTCTAAGCAGCCATTTCGAGGGGCAGGACGCCCCTACAGGAAGTCCAAGTGACTCTCACACTGCACCTCCCATTGGGGGAAGGCTGGCCCACTTCTTCCATCAGTGGGAACTCACTTCCACGGACACCTGGGTCTTACAAACCATCCAGTTTGGTCTGTCCCTAAAGTTCCTAGCCAAGCCCCCAGACTGATTCATTGCCTGTCCCGTTTCCAGGGATCCACTCAAACAGGGACTCATGCAGGAGGCCATTCAATATCTTCTGGAGATTCAGGCCATAGAACCAGTACTGCCGGACCACAGGGGAGGGGGATTCTACTCCATCCTCTTTGTGGTTCCCAAGGCCTCAGTGGGGTGGAGAGCGATTCTGGACCTCAAAAGTCTAAACTATTACATCACTTACAAAAAGTTCAAGATGCAATCACTCCAGTCCATCCTGGGGGGCATCAGACAGGGAGACTTCCTGGCGTCAATAGACCTCATGGAAGCGTATCTCCACATCCCTATCCATCCAGCTCACTGGCGGTTCCTCAGGTTCTGTTACAGGGGCAGTCATTTCCAGTACAAGGCCTTTCCTTTCGGCCTCTTCTCAGCTCCCAGGGTATTCATCAAGATCCTGGCCGTAATAGCTGCCCACTTGAGGAAGGTACCAATATGCGTCCAGTGTTACCTGGACGACATCCTGATTCAAGCGTCCTCCTTCCAGGCAGCTCAGGCGGACCTGGAACACACCATTCAGGTCCTCCAACAACATGGCTTCTCGGTCAATTTTCAAAAAAGTCAGACGGTTCCCTCATACAGGCTTCTGCACTTGGGAGCCGTCATAGACACCACAAACTGCATGGTCTATCTCTCCCAAGGAGCGAGTAGTCAGCATCAGGGATCTGGCTCGTCGGGTGTACAGGGACCGTACCATTCCACTGGTCTTGCTCTCCCAGTTCCTGGGAAAGATGGTTTCCTGCATAGCCATAGTTCCCTGGCCAGACTCCACTTGCGGGACCTCCAATGGTTCCTCCTACCATTTCAGCGGGTGAATGCCAGTGCATCCAACCATCAGGCCAGGATCCCAGTTCGCATCCTCAGGTCCCTGCGCTGGTGGTTCTCACAAGCGGTGACCAAGGGATCACCCTTCAAGGAACCGGACCGCACCACCATCACGACAGATGCCAGTCTGTTCAGTTGGGGAGCCCATCTACAGTCTCAGTTTGTGCAGGGCCATTGGTCTTGCGCAGACTTGAGGCACAACATCAATTGGCTGGAGCTCAGGGCCATCCACTTAGCTCTTCGCCAGTTCAGACATTGGATCAGGGGACATCACGTTCTGATCCTCACGGACAACGTGGCATCCAAAGCACACGTGAATCATCAGAGGGACACCAGGTCCAGGTCTCTCATGTCTGAGGCATGACTCCTGGGTTCCTGGGCAGAGTCCAATCTGACCTCACTCAGGGCCGAACACATCTCGGGGGTCGAGAACCAACAGGCAGACTTTTTGAGTCGCTCTACGGTGGACCCCTCAGAGTGGGGGTTGCATCCGGATCTGTTCTCTGAGATCTCCCACAGATTCGGCCATCCAATTCTTGACCTGTTTGCATCGTCAACCAATGCCCAACTCCCCAGGTTCTACTCCTGCTATTTCCTTCCAGGGGCAGAGGGGACGGATGCCTTGCAGACCCCATGGCCACAAGGTCTCCTCTACGCCTTCCCTCCCCTCCCACTCATACCGGCAACCATCCGCAAACTACTGCAGGAGCAGGCGGAAGTGATCTTCATGGCACCGTACTGGCCACAGAGGCCGTGGTTTGCCGATTTGGTGACCCTTTCCCAGACTCCCCCATGGAAGATTCCTCCACATCACATGTCCCAACATCAGGGGTCCCTCCAACACCCGGACCCTCAATGGTTACAGTTGACTGTTTGGCGCTTGAGCGCAGCATCATGACACAAGAATTATTTCCCCCCCGCGCAATTGCCATGATTCAGGCCTCTCGTCATCCAGCGACCAATTGCATTTATGATTTTACTTGGAAGAATTTTTGCCATTGGTGTAGAAGGCGACAGCTGGATGTATATAAATTAACCATTCCTCTGATCGTTGATTATCTTCTGGACAGTCTGGACAGAGGCCTGGCCCCTGTGACTATTCGTAGACAGGTAGCGGCCCTATCAACATTGCTCACTTGTGCAGATTCAGTTCCCTTAGCTCACCATCCTAGGATTCACGCCTTTATCAAGGTTGCGTGCAACACCAGGCCTCCCATGGTACACAGGTACCCCTCTTGGGAATTGTCTCACGTGCTTCGTGCTCTGACAAAACCAACCTTTGAGCCCATAGCTATTATTCCAATGCAGAACTTGTCTCTCAAGGTTGCGTTCTTAATTGCCATCACGTCAGCCAGACGTATCTCTGAGTTGGTGGCTCTTTCGGTCAGGAATGACCTTTGTATTTTTCACAATGATCAGGTGGTCCTTCGGCTGGGCCCTGCTTTTG
Organism: Crotalus tigris; assembly: GCF_016545835.1. Classification (NCBI taxonomy): domain Eukaryota; kingdom Metazoa; phylum Chordata; class Lepidosauria; order Squamata; family Viperidae; genus Crotalus; species Crotalus tigris. The sequence continues at coordinate 341,532 of NW_024096646.1, read as the reverse complement.
TGCCCAAGGTCAACTCAATATTCCATAGGGCACAGGAAGTCATTTTGTCAAATTTTTGTCCCAATCCTTCCCATGACTTGGAGCGGCAGTGGCACACACTGGACGTCCGCAGGATACTGCGGCCTTACATGAAGCACACGGAGCCTTTTCGTAAATCTGAGGCCCTATTTATCTCCTTCCGTCTGGCTTCTTTGGGACAGAAGGTTTCCGCTGGCACTATTGGCAGATGGATCAGGGCCTGCATCGCAGAGGCGTACCAGTCCTCTTCCCTGCCAGCTCCAAGTCATCTTACTACCCATTCCACTTGCAGTGCTGCAACCTCTGTGGCATGGGTCACTCAGGCATCCATCGAGGAGATTTGCTGGGCTGCGACATGGTCCTCGCCCTCCCCGTTTGTTCCCCACTACAGAATTGACTGCTTCGCTTCTGCGGATGCCTCCTTTGGTCAGAGGGTCCTTCAGCAGGTGGTCTCCGGGGATATAAATCTGGCCTTATCGGTTTCCCACCCATCGGGACAGTGAGGCTTTGGTATGTCCCATTGGTGTATTCTCCATCTCCTGTACTGGAGAAGGAGCGTTATCTTACCTGAACGCCTTTTCTCAGTACGGAGATGGAGAATCCACACCCACCCTTTAGGTCAGTTAGGCCAATTATAGGGGATTGAGAGCCAACACCTTGTCCACCTTCAGCCACTTTTGCCCTCGTTAAGACTGGATCTCCTAGAAAGAGGGGGCGTGTCAAGTTTGGCTACTTGGTCTCAAGAGCAGGCAGACAGAGAAAACCCATTGGTGGATTCTCCAGCTCCGTACTGAGAAAAGGCATTCAGGTAAGACAACGCCCCTTTTAAATGTATTATGTTATTCGAGGGAAATAGAGAGGGGATAGTGAAATGTATTGTGCTGAGCTGTTTATATATGTCTTTACTTTTGAATGTTTGACCACCCAAACACCACGGTGGGTCTTGAGTACTTTTTCTTAAAAAAATTAAAAAAACTAACAAAATGTGTTTAAAAAAAATTCTTGCTCAATTTAACAGGGACTGTTTGAAAGAGAAAAATTAACTTTGGTAGAATGTTCATCTTAACTGTCGCTATTCTTCCTAGCAGTGATAATTGGAGATTTTCCCACTTTTCCAAGTCTACTTTTATTTGTTTTATTAATCTCTCATAGTTGTCCTTTTTTAATGTTGTATATCTGGAGCAAAATATTTTAACATTCATCATAGTGAAGAATATTTTTGAACAATGGACCCAGAAGTTAATTTAAAAGTACCTCATTCTATAGCAGGGGTGTCAAACTCAATTTCATTGAGGGCCACATCAGCATTGCGGTTGCTTGTGGGGGCCAGGTGGGTGTGGCCTACTGGGTGGGTGTGGATGGAGTGGGTGTGGCCTATTGAGTGGCCATGGCCAGCTCTAAATCGTTTGCGTCCAGGGTCCCTATGGGAGCCTGGGCAGGAGTGGGACAGATCTGAGGGGATGGGACCGGGACAAGTGCCAAGGCATGGTCCACTGGAGGAGCCTCATTGCCTGCTGAAACCCCTCCCCCAGAGCCCATCAAGCTGGATATGTGAAGTAGGTGAGGGCCATTTGCTGGCCACTTCCAGTGATGATGCATTTCTTCATTCCTCACAAAGGGTGACACCTCCCCAGCATGCACCCAGGAAGCGGGGCCAACACAGCAGGGGTTGGTTCCTCGCTGTTTCCAGACAGCCTTGTGAAGCTAAGACTGAATGCGTTTCAGTATAGATGGCCACCACAAAATTGTACTTGGCTCCTGGCCGGCCTCACTGTTTCCAGGATGGCTTCGTGGGCCACATGAAACCACTTCATGGGCCGCATCCGGCCCCCAGGCCTTGTGTTTCACATGTCTGGTCTATAGATAGATTATCTTTAAAAGATATTATTGAAGAGGAACAAATTTTACCAGGCAAGACTACAGCTGAACTGAAAATGGATTTAAAATGATATGCTACAAGAATGATATGGAAAAAGAAGCTGCAATGGACATGCAAAAAAAAGTCAGCAGAAGTCTTAATAATTAAAAATGATTTAAAAATAACAAACCAAGACAGTAATCTGAGTAATCTTCCTATACTGAATTTACAAAAGAGGCTTGTTAAAGCTTTACAGCACTTAAAAGCACTGAAGTCCTTGCCTCCCTGCCTCTCTGTGCCTACAGAGCAGCAGGGACAAAGAGGCAGGGAAACAAGAATTTCAGATTCATGGAGACTTCCGGTTTTGCATCGCGGCGAGACAGACGCAGGAAGGGAGGGCTGGATCTGTACTCTAAAATATATTGGATTATAAAGATTGCATATAAAGACCAGAAAGCTAGAGTAAGTTTTTTTCTACTCTTACTGAGACTGGTGATATTAGAGGATCTCCAGGAATGATGCCTCAAGAAAAAACAAATATCTTTCAGAAGGAAATATACTTTATGCTACAACTAATTCACCAAACAATTGTTGCATACAAAGAGGACATTAAAAAAAAAACACAATGAAACTAAAAATAATTTAGATAATATAAAATATCACATCTCCAAATTAAATCTACAACTAGAAAGTTCCCAGACAACAACTACAAAGTATGAACAAACAAACCAGAGATTGGAAGATGAAGCAGAGGAAATGGACCTAGAAATGGAAAAGATGAAAGAAGGGAAATATAAACTATTATACACAAATAAAATACAGCAAGATTTACCCATAACAATGAAATTGCAAAAGACCCTTTACCCTTTAAGCTTGCAAGATGCACCTGATGACAAGGAAAAAGATTTGGGGGAATGGAACATAGAGCAGTCAGGGGAAATGTTACAATTTGGGAGACAAAAGATGAGGGGAGAAATTGAGGGAGAAGGAAGGTGAGAGTTGCTGAAGGAACATAAATGGGCGGAATTCCCCCTCAAAAATACCCTACCTAAATTTTCTTTCTCATGCCAAGCAACTTTCATAAAAATAGAAAGAAAATTCCTGGGCGATTTAATTGCTTTGGCTTGGAAAGCTACTTGGCAAAGAAAAAAACCAAGAGTTAAATTTTAAAAAATAGAAGAGTTGACCTATTAGAGGAGGCATCATATGTTTAAATACTTGTTTGAATATGGTTAAAAGAACAGATGACCCTTAGAGATAATTAGACATTTTATAATGAAAGATATGATTTAGAATTAAGATAGCATTTTTTTCTCTTTTTTGATAGGGGAAATATAAAAATAAGAGGAGGATTGGTATGAATAAAACTTTTAGGTATATAAATGTAATTAATGTTGAGAAACTCATAACTGGCAAAGATATTTTAAATATTAATGGGAAATTAAACCTTAACAAGAGCACAAAAAATAGGATATTGATTTATGAATTGATACTATTGTTATTTTGTATAACATTAGTAAACTATGATGAAGATGTTTATATCTGTATACATCAATAGTACCAAGAATTCTAATTGTGTAATGAGGGGGAAATGGAAAAATATGGGGAAGAAAGGAGGATCAGGGAAAAAATACTGGATTGTGCAGTACTGAATAGACTTATATGTGGACCCAGACAACATGTTGTTTACTAAGTTCTAAAGATTGTAATTCTTAAAAACTAATAAAACTTTTTAAAAAAAGAATTTCAGCTCCATGAGTTCGCCCAACAACTGCACTGGGAATGCTTGGATCAGCTTTTTTTGAGGAAGTGATCATATGGGCATCTCACTTAACTGGTTCGCTCAATGAGTGAGATTCTGATCCCAATAGTGGTTGTAAATTGAGAACTACTTCTAACGGACTTTTATCTATCTGGGCTGAAATGATGAGGCTTTAAGGATCTGTTTATAGATTTAAAAAATGGGATATGGAGAAAAGAAATTATTGGTTGCATTTTAAGAGACAGCAATAAGTTTATATGCATGATGAAGGAATAAGTCATTTCTTTATATATTTTCTTTGCTATGTTGTTTTTTCTTTTCTTTTTCCTTTTTTTCTGCACATTCTATTTTTCTTTTTATTCTTAGTTATTTTTATTGTTATAAGTGTAGCTTTTAATAATATTACTATTAAAATATGCTGGACTGGAAGCAGGGAGTTTGTGAATGTTCATCCTCCATTAGGTAAAAGAATCAGTGCTCAGTCATTGCAGGGTGCAAATATAGCTGCCTGCCTTCGCAGTGTTTATTCTTTATATACAGGTATTCCAAATAGCATAAAGTAAGATGGCATCAGCATAGTATGCCAATCCTTAAGAATATACCAGCTAGGAGGCCCCAGCCAGAGAGCAGTTTCTACCACATCCTGTTGATGTAACCTGGCTGATATCATGTGAACCAGGTGATATCATGTACCAGCCTGGGGTATTTTCCTACATTGCCATGGTGATGTGAATGGATGAGATCATGTAGAGAGAAGAGGCACATAGGCTTTGGAAGGGCAGTTTGCTGCTCACGACCTCTACCTGACCCTCATCTCTACATCTCACTCTTTTTTGTTTTGTTAGACAAAATGTCATTGTAAGAGTAGTTAGTAAAATGATCATAATCAGGAGAGGAGCATCCTTGCAGTTGTTTATACATGGCAAAAATTTGACCCTGAGGCAATGTGGGAGAGGATTTGGGGCTAAAAGCTCTGATACATATATTGCAAAAGGAAGGAATACACTGAATGAAGCAGCATCCACCAACCAAAATAGCACAAGTTATGACCGAATAACGTAGGATATTTCCCAGTAATCCTGTGGGCAACCAAGCCCAAAGGCTTTCCCATCAAGATCCTAAAGTATCAATTTTCAAATCAGAGGCCAAATTGTGTAAAATATTGATCTGGTGCTGGATGGTTCATGAATTATCAGAAATATTGAAACAACACATTCCCTCAAAACTTTCACAACCCAAATGCTGACGCAGAAGCAAATAATCGATAGCAGCGCGATTTTGCAAAATAGCTTTTCTCAAATCTTGCAGCTCATGGCTGATTTCTGAGATAGCTGAAGAAGTAGCATTAATGTTGAGGTGAGCATGAACAGCAAGTCCTGGCACACCCACCAGAGACACAACCAGTGCTACATATTCTGCTTTATTAAGTAAGGCTGTCTCAGAGTCACAAGTGCTTTCTAGCGTGACCCCACATCGAGAACAATTCAAGGGAACTTGTTGTTTGGAAAGCAAAACAGGAATCAGCCAGCTGAGGCAACACTGCGCTTCACTAATATTAGCAGGAATATAATTAAAAGTTTCTTGACTACATGTAAAAAAACCATCCTTGCGGTAGCCAAACATGTCCAAAATGAAAGGAAGTCTCTTCAAAAGCTGTGCAGTTTAAAACAGGTGAGCTAATGCAATGACAGTGAGGTTTTTTACTTGAAGAAGTACAATTAACTATTTTTGCACATGTTATATTTGCAGGGATTGCTACCACCGGGGTGTGCAAAGCAATAGCGTCAGGGGGTGGATAATAAGCAGTAACCCCCCATCTAGATATAGCCTTATAATTAAAGTTCTCATTTAATAAAATTTTGCTCAAGCCAGTAAAATTTTGAATTACTGCAGAAGGGGTGCAAACAGGGACTAAACATGTAGAAAGCAAATTTTCCATGTCATATGCTTCAGATAAGCAAAACACATCATTTTGTGTGATGTTAGCCAGCTGCACCCATAGATTTTGCTTCATTCGTTGCTCGAATGATTGTTTGGGTAGGATGACAGCTGCTGTTGCCAAAGGGCAGATGTTAACGATCAGATACGAATAATGGCTAAGGAATTTGCAGTTAAAACCGCAAAAATGGCAGCGCACAGGTTCTCGGGTTTGCTCTACTTGCTGCTGCTGCAGCACTGCCTGCACTTTGGCGGTCAAGTTCTTACAACTCCCCACATCACTGGCCGACTGGCATGCCGGGATCGGATTGGTCGCTGTGCCATCTGTAGAGTCACCCTTGCCATTTCTGGGACTGGGTCCAGAGACTGGTGCCACGACATCCCTGGCTGGGTGAACATAATGTGCTGGAATCCACAAAGGTCCTGTAGGAGCAAGCACAGCAGCATAGCCTCACCCCCCAATTGATCAGAGGGACCTGTCCCAACCATGCTTTGTCTGGTAATGCCCGATAATATACCAGAGGTGGAGGCAAGCTTGTTTTCTGTTGAAAGTATCTCTGATAAGTGGTGGAATTTTGAATGGAAACATTCAATTGGTTTAATGTAAATAATACTTTTTTAACTTGTTGTGTTAATTGGGTACCCTAGATCCGTCCTTTTTTGTTTGTGTGGAAGCAGTCCTTAAAGGACCGATTAGCACATTCCACGATGGCTTGACCCGTGGAATTATAGGGAAGACCATGAGTAAAAACAATATTCCAGGTTGTGAAAAATTGCAAAAAGGCCACTGAAGAATAGGCTGGCCCATTATCAGTTTTTAAGGAAGAGGGCTTACCCAAGGCTGTAATGGCCGGGGAAAAAAATGAGAAAGAACAAGTGCAGTTGTTTCTCCTTGTTGAGGCGTGGCCCAAATTGCTCCTGAATAGCTATCAATAGATAAATGAATATAATTCCAGGGAGCCAAAAAGGGAACATGGGTAACCTCCATTTGCCATAGGTGATTGGAGGCAAAACCATGGGGATTAGGAAGACATAAAAAAATAGGCCCAGGAAGGAAGGAGTGACTGCATATATGAAAAATAAAATATAAATGCTTTCAGTCTTGTAGCAACTGTTGTAAAGTTAAAAACAAAGCCATGAGATTGGGGTCAATCCTGGGCGTGATGTAAGCACCTGGAAGATTAAAAATAAGTTGGCACACATAATGTCAGATATTAAGTTAAAAGGCTGTTGAGAAAAGGTGTGAAAAGCTAAAAATAACAGCAGATAATTCTGAGCATTGTGGTGAGGACTGCATTGCAGTGTAGAACACTTTCCAGGTATCATCATGAGGATCCTTGTAAGCAATTGCTCCTCTCGTTCATCCTCCATCGGAAAAAACAGTAAGAGCTTGTGGCAAGGGAGAAAGAAAAAGCAGTGAGCAGACAGGAAAGGAAAAAGTCATTAAACAAGCAAGTCAAGGATCTGTAGGCAGATGCTATGAAATACAGCCTATATAGTCAGTTAAAGCACACTGAAGAGATAAGTTATTCTGAAAATAAAATTGAAAATCAGATTTTGGGATAGGAAGAACAATATTAATTAAATCAGTCCCATTCCGACGGCAAGCTCATGTGCGTCCTAAGGTTTAGGAGCTTTGGCAAGGGAGAAGGAGAAGGGGCATTGTCTTACCTGAACACCGTTTCTCAGCACTGAGATGGATACACTAATGGGTTAACTTAATCCTCCTGCCCAATCAGATCAAGTCAGCCAAACTTGCCACGCCTGTCCTGGGCCTGTATTTATTTATTTATTTATGAGACTTATATACCACTTTAAGTGCAAGCACTCTCTAAGCGGTGTACACCAGTAAGCAATGTATATATATTTACATTGCCCCCAACAATCTGGGTCCTCATTTTACCTACCCCGGAAGGATGGAAGGCTGAGTCAACCTTGAGCCGGTGAGATTTGAACTGCTGACCTGCTGAACACAGTCAGCTAAAGTGGCCTGCAGCTACTGACTGACAGTATGACATGTTGGCTCACAGAACAAACCCTAGGCCTAAGGACCTAACTGGGTGGGTGTGGATTATCCATTTCCGTGCTGAGAAACGGCATTCAGGTAAGACAATGCCCCTTCTCCAGCACTGGAGATGGATAATCCACTAATGGGACATACCAAAGCCCGCTTGTCCTACGGGAGGGAAGCAGGCAAGTTTGGAACCATGTCACGAGACACCACCTGCTGGAGAACCCTCCTGCCAAAGGATGCCTCAGCAGATGCGTACCTGTCCAGTTTATAATGCCGTATGAACGTCGACGGTGAAGACAATGTGGCCGCCCTGCATACTTCCTTGATGGAAGCCTGCGTAGCCGAGGCCGCGGAAGTGGCTGCACTATGCGTAAAGTGGGATGTGACACGACGTGGAACCGGCAAGGAATCGGACTGGTACGCCCCCGCAATGCAAGCTCTTTTCCATCGGCCAATTGTGGAGGCTGAGACCTTCCGACCCTTGGAAGAAGGATGGAAGAACACAAAAAGTGACTCAGAGCTGCGGAAGGCGGCCGTCCTTTTGATATAATAACGGAGAGCCCGGCAGACGTCCAGGGAATTCCATTGACGTTCCAGATCATGGGAAGGATTAGGGCAGAAATCCAGAAGGACGATATCCTGGGACCTATGAAAAAGAGAACTAACTTTGGGGACAAAGTGGGGTCTAAACGCAGGGTGATCCAGTCCCGGTGAAAAACACACAGATCCTCCCTGACTGAGAGTGCCGCCATCTTGGAAATACGCCGGGCCGAAGTGATGGCCATTAACAAGGCGACCTTAAGGGATAAGGACCTCAAGTCGCCCGAACTGAAAGGTTCATAAGGAGCCTTGGTAAGAGCCTGAAGGACCCGAGGTAATTCCCATGAGGGATACCTGTGGACCACAGTTGGCCTGGTATTAGTCGCACCCTTGAGAAAAGAATGAATCAAGGGATACTGACCCAGAGAGTTAACAGTATTGCAAGAAAGCAAGGTAGAAAGGGACCCCACCTGTCTGCACAAAGTGTTAGGAGCCAATCCTTTATTGAGCCCCTCCAGTAAATAGTCTAAAATATGTGGGACGGTCAATCCCGATAAAGGTAGTTGACAGTGGAACACCACTGACAAAAAATCTGCCACGTGGCATTGTAGATGCGGTTGGTAACTGGTCTATGGGATGACTGAATTATGTCAGTGACCCCTGGGGAATAGGACTCCTGGGCTAAGAGCCAGTGTTCAAGTGCCAAACGGCTAACTGGAGCCACTGTGGGTCTGGATGAGTCAGGTCCCCCTGGACCAGTGATATTCGGTCTGGAGAGATTTTCCAAGGGCGTGATCGAAAAAGACCGACTAGGTCGGCGAACCAAGGTCTCCGCGGCTAGAAAGGGGCTACCAAGAGAATCTCTGCCCTCTCCTGCAGAAGCTTGCGGATGACCACTAGAAGAAGGGGGAGAGGGGGAAAGGCATAGAGAAGGCCGTCCAGCCACGGAATCCGAAGGGCATCTACTCCCTCTGCTCCCTGAACTGGGAAGTGTGAAAGAAACTGCGGAAGCTGTACGTTTGTCATGGAGGCAAACATCTATTATGGGTAGACTGAATCTGTGAGTGATTTCCCTGAATAACCTTAGGTGCAGACACCATTCCGAGTGGTCCATGGTTGACCTGCTCAGGAAGTCTGCCCTCCTGTTTGCCTCCCCCGAGACATAGTCCACCCTGAACGAGGCGAGGTTGGTCTCTGCCCAGGATCCCAGTTGCTGGGCCTTGGTCAGGAGCACGCAGGATCGGGTGCCCCCTGCTAATTCACATGGTCCTTTGCCGCCACATTGTCCATAAGGACGAGCACATGTCGTTTCGTTATGCTGTGGCGAAAGTAGAAGGGCTAGATGTATGGCCCTGAGTTCCAGCCAGTTGATATTTTGTCTCAGGTCCGACCGAGACCACCGTCCTTGGGCCCATTGAGACTGATACTGAGCTCCCCAACCGAACAGGCTGGTGTCCGTCGTGATCATGAGCCGACCAGGCTCCTTGAAAAGAGACCCTTTGGACATGACTGGAGAGAGCCACCACCTGAGGGAACGTAGGATCTGTGAAGGAATCCTTACCTCTTGGGTGGAAGGACTTGTCCCCTGTTTCTAATAGGGGAGCAGAAACCACTGAAGGGACCGCACGTGTAACCTGGCCAGGGGACGATCGAGATGCATGATATCATCTTTCCCAGGAGCCAGGAGAGACCGGAAGGTGACAGAGTCTTTTCTCTGCATACCTTGAGAAACAGGTCCCGTATACTGTCCCTGCGTTCCTGGGACAGATAAACCCGACACTCTACCGTGTCTATTATGGCCCCTAGATGGAGTAACCTGGTCGATGGGACTCTCTGACTTTTCTTGAAATTGACTGAAAAGCCGTGACTCTGTAGGACCTCGATCACCAATCTCAGGTCTGCCTGAGCCCCCCGAAGGGAGGATGACTGTATTAAGATGTCATTCAGATAGCATTGCAGCCGAACTGGCAACAATCTCAGGTGTGCCGCTAGAACCGCCAGAATCTTGGAAAAAACCCTTGGGGCCGACAACAGGCCGAACGGAAGAGTCCTGTACTGATAATGATGCCCCATATAGCTGAACCTGAGAAACCGGCGATGGCCAGGGATGATGGGAATATGGAGATATGCCTCTGTGAGGTCTACTGAAGTGAGAAAGTCCCCCTTTCGGATACTGCCTAGGATGGACTGAAGCGTCTGCATTTTGAACCTTCGGTATGCCAGATAAAGGTTCAGACGTTTTAGATCTAAGATTGCCCTCCATCCCCCCAAGGTCTTGGGGATTACAAAGAGAATGGAGTAGAATCTGAGCCCCCATTGAGCCGCAGGCACCAGTTCTATGGCTCTGATGTCTAATAAGTGACGGATGGCCTCTTGCATGAGCCCTCTCCTTAGAGACGTTTTTGGTTGAGGACAAGAAATGAACCGTCTTGGTGGGCTGGAAATGAATTCCAGAGAAAGGCCATGACGAATGGTGCCCAAGACCCAGGCATCTGTGGTGATGACCTCCCATTGAGTGACAAAGAGGGAAAGCCTTCCCCCTATGGGAGGATCCCCTGGGGAGTCACTTCGTGCAGAAGGGACGTCCCCCGCCTCGAAAGGGCCGTTTCGCCTGGAATTGCTGTCTAGACTGAGGGGCCAGTCTGTCAACCGGACGGTCCTGCCTGGGAGTGAAGGGCCGAGGCGGTTGTGTTGTTGGAGAAGTAGTTGCAGACCGAAAGGACTGTCTACAGTTGTAAGGGGTAGACCCTCTGTTGGACTGCTTAGTCAAGTGGGCCAGAATTTTCTTTTTATCCTTATTCTCGATCAGAAATGGGGCTAAGGCATCCCCGAACAATTTGTTACCTTGGTATGAAGCCGCTGCCAGACGCCACTTGGACTTGGCGTCTGCCTGCCAGTGCCTTAGCCATAACATGCGGCGGGCTGTCACGTTGGACGCCAAGGATCTGGAGGAAAACCAAGCAGCGTGTAGAGTCGCATCGGAAGCGTATTCCATCACGGCTACTAACTTGCTCAGGTCAGGATGTGTGCGGACATCGTCGGGGGGGGATCCTGGCCTGTAGCTGACGAAGCCAGATGAGGGCGGACCTAGTGAAAAAGGAGGCTGAAGTGGACACCCTGATGGACCATGCCGCCTCCTGGTGTGATCTCCTAAGGGACATTTCCGATCTGCAGTCCTCAGATTTTAAGGCCTCTGCTATATCCCCTGAAATAGTGGAAGGGGAGAACAGATGAGAGGGGCTCATCCACTGTGGGAATGTTCACGCCTCATCTAATTCTGAGGCCACGCTAAACAGTTTCTTATCATTCCCACCTGGAAGGGGGAAGGTACCATTGCCCATTGCTTCTTAATTGCATTGAGGAACAAAGCTGGACATGGAACATGGTGTTGGGTGACCACCGGTTCAACGAAGATGGGGTCCACCTCTGAATCCGTCGTGGAAGCCACTGGAGTTGACCTAGCTGGTCCCCCGTGTGCAACCGAACTAACCTTGCGAAGCAGGGGAAGAAAAAGAGCTGGATTAAATAGCCCTCCAAATGGGGGCGGATCCGGTACCGGTTCCTCCTCCTCTGACCACGAGGCGTTAAGAGCCTGATCCTGTTCCAGGGTCAATGAGATTCCACTAAGAGAAGAATGGGAAGGGGAAGGAGGGTCACAGGAACTGTGATGTACTGGACGTGAGAGAAGGACGGAGAGCAAGGATTCTGCTTTGGGCACCGATGGAGCCCTGACCACAAGGGTCCGCTCCACTTCCTGAGCTACCAGGGCCTGGATCCTATCGTCCAAGGATGGAAGGACTGATTCCTCCCCTTTAAGCCCCGCGGCCATGGGCATAAAGGTAGCCTCTGGGGCCTGCAGGGCCAGTGGGGTAGGGGGAGACCTGAAGGTATGTGCCTCAGGTACCACGTAAGTTTGGCCATAAGAGGTGGAAGGTTCTGCCGGTGCCTAGACTTCCTGAGGAGAAGAAGAAAGACTTAGAGGCAGATCAAAGAAGGTGGACTCAGTGTCCGCAGTCTCAGCCCTGGCCTGTTTTGGAGCCTTTGAAAACTTTTTCCAATGCCTGGTGTCTCCTGCTGGCCTTTTTTTCAGCCAATTTGGAGGTTTTCCCCCCAGAGGCAGCCTTGGATTTGACCTTGGCTGCGATCCTACCAGCGGCCTCTTGGGATGGAGATCTGTGCCTTTTCCGGACTGAGGAGGAAGGAGAGGCAGCCCTGGATTGGGAAGCCGTGTTATCCTCCATGCTGGTATGAAATCTTCAGGTGCGCGAGAGGGTGCACCTGGGAAAGGGATCAATTGGCTGATAAGGTTGTAAGGCAAAGGCTGGAATTAGGTTGCCCTACACCCCTCCCCCCCGGTCACCAAACCAGTGGTATCCAAAGAACCAGTTCTACTTGCAGTCACTATAACTTCCACTGGAAAATGGAATGCGGCCTGCTAGTGAGGCTTGTCGTGTTGCCAGGCCAGCAGTATAAAAGATGGCAACAGTACAGTGTCAGAGGATAAGAACTACTGTATTAATCAGCAAGCCAAGAGGTGACCAGGACTTGAGACACCAGGAGGCCCAATCCCAAGGTCTTGGGCTTATGCCAAGGATAAGAGGGTAGTTTCAAATGCTCCAAGGGAATCTCCAAGGATGACCTGAGAGAATTTATCCCCCCCCCCCCCAGACAAACCTTGGCTGCTACAAACAGTGAAGGTCCTTGCCAAATGAAGCCTCAGTGAGGCCTTAGTTGGAGCACTAAAATGTTCCAAAATGGCAGCCTACGTAGAAGGCCAAAGCCTTCAAGATGGCGGCCGTGGACTGCGGAGCCCCTGTGCAAGGGCTCCAGTTAGGGCAGATTAACACTAGTGATTGAGAGAAATCATCTTTAATTGAAGCAAACACTGCCTAATTAGGTGGAAAGTTCTATTTCCACCCCCACCACCACCACCTTCCCTTGCAGTCAGCAAGGCCTTGGAACCACGCGGTCGCAAAATGGCGGTCGTGACTCACTTTGAATACCCCTTCCGGTTTAGAGGCTATTGTGAGTCGCCCGGCTTGTTGCGTGCTTCATGGGGAAAAACGGGGCTGAAAGAGCCCTCCCCAGCTGATCGTCGGTGTTTAAAGAAGTCCGGAAGCCTCCGGAGTGATCAGCACGTGTCAAGATGACCTGAGGCTCCTGCGGCCTCCACGACTCAAGCCGGCTATTTAAAGTTGTCGGAGCTGCAGCCGCAAGCTCCGACACCAGAGGAGAGGTGGTGGGAATGGGGGGGGGAATTTGGAAGGGTGAAAGGACTGAGAGAATATTTCCCCCCCCCCCAGAAAAAGCCCCCCTATTCCAGGCAAAGAGTGGATTGGGGGTAAAATGTAAAGGGAACGGAGTCCTCCGTTTGAACTGAAACCCCAATGGGAATCAGAAGGAATAATCTGGAGGAGTGCTGGTCCCAGCGCTGCCCAGGGGACTAAAAGTCAAGGGATTTTAGAAATTTAATAATCTAAGGGATAATCCACTAATAGATAACTTATCTGCCTGTGAGCCAAACCTACACGTCTGTTCTGGGCAAGATCAAGTTGAAAACTGGGAAATACAGGCCCTGGACAGGCGTGGCAAGTTTGGCTGACTTGATCTGATTGGGCAGGAGGATTAAGTTAACCCATTAGTGGATTATCCATCTCCAGTGCTGGAGAAAGCAGTGAGCGGACAGGAAAAGAAAAAGTCATTAAACAAGCAAGTCAAGGATCTGTAGGCAGATGATATGAAATACAACCTATATCAGGGGTAGGCAACCCAAAACACTCAAAGAGCCACTTAGACCTGTTTCCCACCAAAAACAAAACACTGGGAGCTGCAAAAGGAAGGAAGGAAGGAAAAAAGAGAAAGAAAGAAAACAGGAAGGAAAAGGAAGGAAAGGAAAAAGAGAAAGAAAGAAAACAGGAAGAAAAGGAAGGAAGGAAAAAGAAAAAAGAAAACAGGAAGAAAAGGCAGGAAGGAAGGAAAAAGAAAGAAAACAGGAAGAAAAGGCAGGAAGGAAGGAAAAAAGAAAACAGGAAGAAAAGGAAGGAAGAAAGAAAAAAGAAAAAGAAAACAGGAAGAAAAGGAAGGAAGAAAGGAAAAAGAAAAAGAAAACAGGAAGGAAAGGAAGACAGGAAGGAAAAAGATAAGGAAAGAAAACAGGAAGAAAAGGCAGGAAGGAAGGAAAAAGAGAAAGAAAGAAAACAGGAAGAAAAAGAAGGAAGGAAGATATAACCTTCAGCAAAGCAGCCTCCCTGCAAAAGAAACACAAGAAACTCTTATGTGAGCAGACACGTGAGCAGCTTCCTCCTCAGCCTGCTTGCAAAAACCTCGCTCTGCCTTAATTGCAGACGAAACCTGCTGAAAGCCCAACCAGCCTGTGCAGAAGCTCCAGCCCATCTTCTTTCCCCCCTTTTAGCTGGACAACCTTTCAAATCAGCTTTTTGTGTTTATTTATTGGGGGGAATCTGCAAGCATGCCAACTGGGGCTGGAGAAGAGCGGCCAGCTCACCAGCCGATCCAGGCTGAGCCCCTCCTCCCAGCAAGCGCACCGGCCAGATGACACCAAAGCTACTTTTGAAACAGAAAGCATCTGCTTTTGAAACAAAAAGAATCAGGCAAAGTGAAATGGCTTGCCTCCACAACGGTACGTGCGCACAAGATGTTGTGGGATTTTTGCATGCAGTTTACTTGTTTCTGGGAGAGGGGAGGAGCAGCCAGTCAGAACCCAGATTGCTTGCTTATTGAGAGAGAGAGGGAAAGAAAGAGAGGGAGGGAAGACAAGAAAGGAAGAAGAAAGGCAGGAAGAATATGGGAAGGAAGGTAAAAAGAGAAAGAAAACAAGGAAGGAAGAGGAAGATATAACCTTCAGCAAAGCAACATCCCTGCAAAAGAAACACATTTGCACACAAGCAGCTTCCCCCTCAGCCTCGCTTGCAAAAACCTTGCCCTGCCTGATGCCGAGGCCATTTACAACGGGAGCAGCGGGCAAGGCAAAGGCTTTCCTGGGAGCAGGGAGGTCCCCAGCAGCATTTGGAAGCTGAGTCCCCCCCATCAAACCCTTCGGCCAGGTAACGCGAGGCCATTTTGAAAAGGGCCTACTCACCTTTCTAGCAGTCTGTGAAGACTAAAGAGAGAGAAGAGGTTTGTGGGCAGTCCCACAAACCAGAGAAGTTCGTCCAATGAATTCAAACTTCACAAGTTTTTTTTTCATGAGAAGTTTGAATTGATTGGTTGAATTTGTTTAGACCCTTTTTGGGGGGGGGAAATTCACATGGGCTGGGAGCCGCAGGAGACGGCTCAAAAAGCCGCATGCGGCTCCAGAGCCATGGGTTTATTTATTTTATTTATTTATTTATGAGACTTATATATCGCTTTAAGTGCAAGCACTCTCTAAGCGGTGTACACCAGTAAGCAATGTATATATATATATATATATATATATATATATATATATATATATATATATATATTACATTGCCCCCAACAATCTGGGTCCTCATTTTACCTACCGCGGAAGGATGGAAGGCTGAGTCAACCTTGAGCCGGTGAGATTTGAACCGCTGACCTGCTAAACACAGTCAGCTAAAGTGGCCTGCAGTACTGCACTCTAACTGCTGCACCACCTCGGCTCTTGCCGACCCATGGCCTATATAGTCAGTTAAAGCACACTGAAGAGATAAAATTGAAAATCAGATTTTGGGATAGGAAGAACAATATTAATTAAATCAGTCCCATTCCAACAGCAAGCTCGTGTGCGTCCTAAGGTTTTTATTTCAGCAACCACCTGGATAAAAAATAAAACATTTTGGGATGGGGTGTGGGGTAAGTAAATATCAAAAGTGTTAACTGACAATTTTTATGTAGAATTCTGTCCACAAATTGAATACTCAAGATGTCATTAATTTTTTCAACCGTGGTAAGTGCTGCAGGTAGAACTACAATGAGATCTCCAGGTTCTTTTCCTTTGGTCAATAAGTCAAATAATGGACTGAGCAAATTTGGAGGCAAAGAAAAATATGGGTGAACCCAATTACAGGTGCCTAACAATTGCTGTAAATTGACCAATGAAATAATTTTGGGTAAGCTCAAACAAGAAAAAGCTGGGGCAGAATAAGATTGCAACATTTTATGCTCTAAATAAAGAACGCAACTGTATTTTTTCTGGGGCAATTTGCAATTCATAAAGACCTAAATCATTTTGTATTTCTGAAAGCCAATTAGATTGTATCTTTGGTGCTCCAATTAAAATATCATCCATATAATGATATACCAAAGCCAATGGATGACGTTTGCGAAAAGGAGCCAATGCTGCAGCAACATAAAGCTGACACAAGGTGGGACTGTTCAGCATTCCTTATGGCAAAACTGTCCAGTGATAACGTTTACTAGGTTCTGAATGATTCACTGCAGGCACAGTAAATTCAAACTTTTCCTGATCAGGGGGGCATAGAGGAATGGAGAAAAAACAATCCTTTAAGTCAATTACCATTACTTCATGATCTTGAGAAATCAAATTAGGGTTAGGCGTTCCACACTGCAAAGGGCCCATAGGTTGAATACAGGCATTAACAGCTCTATGGTCGTGAAGGAAGCGCCATCTACCACTTTTCTTTTTTATGACAAAAACAGGTGTTCCAATTTAATTAAATTCCATTCAGATGGAAACAACTTTCCGTTAACTAGGTTAAACATTTACAAATCTAAGCAAAACAATTCAGAGTCAGTTCTTTTAGTTGATGGATATATAGGTCTAACTAAACAATTTAAACTCAACAATTCCCCCCCAAAAAAAATATTGTCCAACAATTACTGTCTCCTCTTTTGAGTAAAAAATTGCAAGCTGAAACTACAAGAGTGGGCATCAAATTTCACATCCACTCCACCCTTCTCAAATTGCAATTCTAAGCAGAGGAAAAAAAAGTTAAAACGAACAGCCTCCCCCCCTTCTTCTTTCTATCTCTCCCCCTCTTCTTTCTGTCTCTCTCACTCTTAAAAAGAAAGTTTATAAAAATCTCACCACTAAAAATTAGTTTTCTCTCCTTCATATGCATTTTCCATAAATTCTCTCACACATCCTCCATGGAACTCTTCTCATGCAAACATTATTTCAATTTACTTTTACAACAATAAAATCTGCAGTTTGCTGTTTCTTTCACAGCCTGGGAGAGAGTGGGTGGGGGTGGGGTTTGAGGGCTAACACACACACTTAGGTAGCAACAAATTAACTCATTCACTTCCATTCTAACTGCTTACATAAACAATTCCACACACAAATATTTCATTTCATACTTTCTCTAGGCAAACCGTTTATTCTTTAATAAGGCCTTTTTGTGTGTTGTTATCAGAGAGGGTTTTGACCCTCTTCCAAGTCTTGGAAGTAACACAGAACAACACAGACAAACATATATACACAAATGTGTTAGAGAATTTTAATTTCTCTATTGGTGAAAAATAATTCAGAAGCTCTCACACTTGACTGAATTTAGCTGATTCAAATAACCTTTTTATATTCGTATCAAAATATTTACAATACCATACATTCTTCTTTACAGCAACATAGCTCAATGAAGACTTCTTACAGAGAGATAGAGAGACAAACCTGAGACTGAAAAACTCAGCTTCTAACTCAATACCTTTTGCACAGACTCAGTAGCACTTTCTTCACATTGGCTGACTGAGTTACCACATGACTCTTCCTGCTCATGAATATTCCAACACTCCTCCCTTCATGACAGGAAGAGATATCAGACCTATTGACTTAATACATTCTCCATAGTGAACACCACCCAATGGTTTAGTCATCATGTCTGCCAAATTATCCTCAGAAGAACAATGATATAAACTAATCAATTTTCCTTTTACAGCTTCCCTGACATTACAATACTTAATGTCTACATGTTTACTTCTGTTCGTCATCCTGTCACCAGTTGCCATTTTTATACAGGCAGCTTTGTCTTCAAATACCTTTACAGATACTTTTACATTAATATTTAAATCTTGCAACAACTGTACATACCATGTTACTTCAGAACACAATTCAGATAAATCAATGAACTCTGCTTCCGTTGTTGAAATAGCAACAGTTGTTTGTTTTCTGGACTTCCATCCAATCAGAGTCCCTCCAAACAATATTATAATCCCAGAATTTGATTTCCTTGTGTTTATGTCATTTGCATAGTCACTATCGACATAACACTTTAATTTCAATTCCTCAGTAATCTGTATTTGAAGACCCAAATTTATAGTTCCTTTTAAATATCTGAGAACCCTTTTTACACCCATCCAATGTAATTTTGTAGGTGCCGCAGTAAAACGACTCAAAATGCTTACTGCGCATGCGATGTCTGGTCTGGACCACTGTGATAGATATAACAAACTCTCTGTTGCCGAGTGATATATCTTTTGATCACAGGTTTCACCTTTGTCCGCACTTAAACTATTATAAAAATCCGTACTCATGGGTGTGGGAGAAGTATTGCAATCTTTCATATTATATTTCTCCAATAACTGCTCAATTTTTCTCCTTTGACTGAGAATATAATCACCTTTTTCATTTTTCTGTATCTCTACACTGAGGTAATTTTTTATTTCTCCCAAATTCTTTAATTCGAATTTCTTTCCTAATTTATCAGCAAATTCCTTGACTTGTGATGCATCCTTTGCGATGAAGCAAAGATCATCCACAAATGATAACAGTAGATAATTCCCTCCTTGTAACTGTCCAGTATATATACAATTATCAGCTTTGCAACTTTTAAATCCAAGATCCTTTAAAGCAGTATCTAAACAGATATTCCAATTTCTGGTTGACTGCTTCAACCCATAAATAGCCTTGTTTAATTTATACACCATGTTAGGTTTTGCAATTTCATATCCTGGTGCTTGGATCATATAAATTTCTTCCTCTAACTCAGCATTGAGGAATGCAGTTGTGATATCAAAGTGTCAGATTTTATGTTTATATGCCGCTGCCAACGGCCAGTGCTAATCTTATACTCTCACTTTTCACAGTTGGCGCAAATACTTCATCGTAGTGCACATTCTTTAATTGTGAAAAACCTTGTGCCACTAACCTGGCCTTATACTGTACTGTATATCATTATTTGGCAATACCTTTTTCTTATATACCCACTTACAACCCACAGCTTTGGTTCCCTGTGGCAAAGTCACTGATTTAAATACTTCATGGTCTCCCATGGATTTCATCTCTTTATCCATGGCCTCCTTCCATCTTTCTTGTTCAGCTTTTGGTAATGCCAACACCTCTTTATAACTTCTTGGCTCTTACCACACATTGCAAACCTTTACCTTGCTGGCAGATTACCTGTCAGGCGGAATTCCTTTATTACATCGCTCTGACCTACGTGGTATTAACTGCTCCTGTGTCTCAAATCTATCTGGCTTCATGTCTTGTTCAGTCTTTCCTCCCTGAACATTGACATCTTCAATAATCATTTTTCCATCATTAGATGAGTTATTGTCGTTAAATAGATCACCTTCATTAATGAGACATACCCAGAATTTGTATTAATTCTGTCCCAATTTTGTTCTGCAAAATTAGCAGACCTTGAAATTACAATTCTTTTACTTCCATTGCTAAAGCGATATCCTTTTGACCTGGCTCATAGCCCACAAACCTGAGCTTTCTTGCCTTTTGCTGTCCCTTTCTTCTGATTGCTTTCAGAATATGTACCCATGCAGTACTTCCAAAAATTCTCAAATGTGCCAGTGATGGCTTTCTCCCATATAGAATGGCATATGGAGTATTATTAATGGATGAACTCCACAGCCTGTTAACTATATAATTTGCAGTCAATATGGCTTCTCCCCAATATGACCTGCTCATACCAGAATCCTCTAACAATGAATCTTTCATTGTTTGCAAAATACCATTCCTTCTTTCAGCTACACCGTTCTCTGCTGCTGTGTAAGGATTTGTACGTCTGTGTCTTATCCCCAACTGCCCCAACCATTGTTGGAATTTAGTTGACATAAATTCAGTACCTCTGTCAGTTTGCAACTGACACACTTGTTGTCTGTACCTTCTCTCTACAAAACTTACCCACTGTTTGAATTGTTGTAACATCTCTGTCTTACCTCTAAACAAGTAGCAAAACAAATACCTGCTATAATCAACAACAATTACCAGTGCATATTTTGCTCCTCTCAAACTGGCTTGCATAGGTCCCACCAGATCTGCATGGACCAGCTCTAGAGCTCTTTTTGTCTTGAGCTATATTTACTAACTGGGAATGCCTTTGACTTTGATGCTTTGCATACTGCACTGTCCAAATATGTTTTGCATCCCTTCAAATTTAGCCCTTCTGCAAACTCTTGCATTTGCTGCAAAACCTTAAAGCTTGCATGGCCAAGTCTTCTATGTAGAAGATGAACGCACGAATCATGCTCTGCAACATTCTTAAATATATGGGAACATTGAACCTTTTGTCCCTGCAATACATATAGATTATCTTCCTTTATGCCTTCTGCACAAATATTCCCATTCCTTTTGATGAGACACTTCCCATTTACAAAAATGATCTCAAAACCTTGTTTGTCTAAATTAGACACACTTAACAAATTATGTTCCATCTCAGGTACACAAAGCACATTGGTAAACTTTGATTCCAAATATGGAATTTTTACATCGCCTCTTCCAATGACTTTTGCTTTCTGGCCATTTGCCAAAGCCACAGCTTCTTGTGCTACTGGAACAAACCTGCAAAATAATTCAGAGTCATTAACAATTGTTTGACTTGCTCCACTATCTATTAGCCACTTGTCTCTGTTGTTGCTATAACAAACTTTTGCAACTCCAAAATGTTCCTTTTGCAAATCAGTCCTTTTGCTTGCACAAATGTCCTTCACTGCAAATTGTTCCTCTGCAAACAATTCCTTTTCAGATGTGTGTTTGCTCCACAAATGTAGCAATTATTTTCTTGCTGAGCTCTCTGCTTGCAAAATCTCTCTTTTGATGCAACTTGGTCCCATCTGCTCCTTGTTTCTTCTCTGGAGACTTGCAGTCTGGACCCCCTCCTCAGGAATTTCACCTCCTCATGGCTGTTCCTAAAATGTTGCTTTTCATTAAGCAAACATGCCTTTAAAGCCTCAAAATTTAAGTCTTGCTCTTCTTTGCATTCAAATATCGCAGAAACTGTATCCCAGGTTTTATCTAAACTGTTCAACACCAATAAAACCTTCTGGGACTCAGGGAATTTAATCCCACGTTGTTCTAAGTCCAAAAATAAACTTTGCATTTTATTTAAATGCTGTTCCACAGATTCGCCTGGTTGCAAACAGGCCCTGTAAAGTTTTCTTGACAATTGCACTATATTGCATGCAGAAACATTCACGTGCACAGCTCTCAACTTCAACCAAATCTCCTTTGCAGTCTTTAAATTTGCAACATTTAGAAATTGTTCATCATCTAAATTCAAGATGAGATAAGCCATTGCTTGATCATGACTTTTCTGATCAGCAGCTGCAAACACTTGCAGTGGATTTTCTACGATATACCACAGCTGTTTAGCCTTGAGGAAACATTCCATTTTAGCAGTCCACACAATGTAATTCTTCTGGCCCAAACGAGGCACAGAGCTTTCCTTAAATTCCATTGCAGCCATTCTGCTAATTCTGCCTTGTTCTTATACTTTCTAAACACAGGCAACTTCTTCCAGCTTTAAATTACAATGCAGTCCTTAGTAAGCTCTGCGCCCATAACCTGTTAGAGAATTTTAATTTCTCTATTGGTGAAAAATAAATCAGAAGCTCTCACAGTTGACTGCATTTTGCTGATTCAAATAACCTTTTTATATTCATATCAAAATATTTACAATACCATACATTCTTCTTTACAGCAACATAGCTCAATGAAGACTTCTTACAGAGAGATACAGAGACAAACCTGAGACTGAAAAATTCAGCTTCTAACTCAATACCTTTTAGTAATAGTAATAGTAGTCAAGTTGGAAGGGACCTTGGAGGTCATCTAGTCCAACCCCCTGCTCAGGCAGGAAACCCTACACCATTTCGGACAAATGGCTGTCCAGTCTCTTCTTAAAAACTTCCAGTGTTGGAGCATTTACTGCTTCTGGAGGCAGGCTGTTCCACTGATTAATTGTTCTCACTGTCAGGAAGTTTCTCCTTAGTTCTAGGTTGCTTCTCTCCTTGATTAGTTTCCACCCGTTGCTTCTTGTCCTGCCTTCAGGTGCTTTGGAAAATAGCTTAATTCCCTCTTCTTTATGGCAGCCCCTGAGATATTGGAATACTGCTATCATGCCCCCCCTTGTCCTTCTCTTCGTTAAACTAGACATACCCAATTCTAGCAACCGTTCCTTATATGTTTTAGCCTCCAGTCCCCTAATCATCTTTGTTGCTCTTCTCTGTACTCTTTCTAGAGTCTCAACATCTTTTTTACATCGTGGTGACCAAAACTGGATGCAGTATTCCAAGTGTGGCCTTACCAAGGCATTGAAGAGTGGTATTAATACTTCACGTGAACTTGATTCTATCCCTCTGTTAATGCAGCCTAGCACTGTGTTGGCCTTTTTGGCAGCTGCAACACACTGCTGGATCATATTTAGGTGATTGTCTACTAGGACTCCGAGGTCCATCTCACAGTTACTACTATTGAGCATGGTGCCACCAATGCTGTACTTGTGCATTTGGTTTTTCTTGCCTAAATGTAAAACCTTGCTTTTTCACCATTGAATTTCATTTTGTTAGTTAGTGCCCAGTGTTCAAGTCTGTCCAGATCCTTCTGTATCTTAAGCTTGTCTTCTGGAGTGTTGGCTATTCCTGCCAGCTTGGTGTCGTCTGCAAATTTGATGAGTTCCCCATCTATCCCTTCATCCAAATCGTTGATGAAGATGTTGAAGAGTACTGGGCCCAGAACAGAGCCCTGGGGCACCCCACTACACACTTCCCTCCATATAGATGCAGTTCCATTGAGGACCACTCGCTGAGTACGGCCGGTCAGCCAGCTACGGATCCATCTGGTGGTGATTCTGTCTACCCCACATTTTTCTATCTTATCAAGTAGTAGGTTGTGATCTACTTTATCAAATGCCTTACTGAAGTCCAAGTAAATTATGTCCACAGCATTCCTCTGATCCACTAATTTTGTCACTTGGTCAAAGAATGCAATAAGATTTGTCTGTCATGATCTATTTTTGACAAACCCATGTTGGCTTTTAGTAATGACTTTGTTTGCCTCTAGGTGTTCGTTGATTCGTTGTTTGATTATCTTTTCCAGGATCTTCCCAGGTATTGAGGTCAGGCTGATAGGTCTGTAATTTCCTGGATCCATTTTTTTTCATTTTTTGAGGATGGGAACTACATCAGCTCCTTTCCAGTCCTCTGGTAGTTCCCCTGTGTTCCAGGATCTTTGAAAAATATAGTTCAGTGGCTCCGATATCACATCTGCCAGTTCCTTGAGAACTCTGGGGTGTAATCCATCTGGTCCTGGCGATTTGAACTCATCTAGGCTGGACAGGTGCTCACTTACCATTTTCTTGCCTATCTTAACTTGTGTTTCTATTTTGTTTTTTATGGCACTATTTTTGATAGGTTGGTCTGTTTTTTCCCTTTGTGTAAAGACAGATGCAAAAAACTAGTTAAATAGTTCTGCTTTCTCCCTGTTGCTTGTCACCTTCTTGCCACTTCCACCCACTCATGGACCAATCATTTCCTTCACTTTTTTCTTGTTTTTTACATGTTGAAAGAAGCTTTTTTTGTTATTTTTGACTTTGGTCGCAAGCCTTAGTTCATTTTGAGCCTTGGCTTTCTTCACTTCATCTTTGCAGGCTCGGGCTATTTGCTGATATTCTGACTTAGTTATGTTCCCCTCTTTCCACTTTCTATACTTGTCCTTTTTATCTTTCAATTTGTCAGAGAGTTCTTTATGCAGCCATGCTGGTTTCTTTTGAGAGCTGTTGTTTTTCCTCTTTGTTGGTATTGTGCTAGACTGTGCTTTTATTATCTCATTTTTCAAAATTTCCCAAGCTTCTTGAGTTGTTTTCCCCTTGAGGATTCTCATCCATGAAATCCTTCCCAAGCCCTCTCTAAGTTTATTGAAATTAGCTCTCTTGAAGTCCAAGACTCTAGTTTGACTGTGTTCTATTGCTTGTGCTTCTATAATGTTGAATTCTAATATTGCATGATCACTTCCTCCCAGGGTTCCTATGGCTTCAACACCTTCTATCATTTCATCTCTGTTAGTGAGAATTAGATCCAAAATGGCTAATCCCCTAGTTCCCTTCTCTACTTTTTGGGAGACAAAATTGTCTGCTAGGTTTGCCAGGAACCTGTTTGATCTTCCACTTGGTGCGGAGTTTGTCTCCCAGTTGATGTCAGGGTAGTTAAAGTCCCCCATTACTATTGTGATGTGCTTCCTACATACCTTAGTTAGCTGACTAGCAAAAAGTTCATCTATTTCCTCTGTTTGGTTGGGTGGTCTGTAGTATACACCTATGGCCATGTCATTTCCCCCCCCATTTTATATTGACCCAAATGCATTCAAGACAGTTTTTATCATTGTTGTGCTCTATTTCTGTGGAGATGTAGTTATTTCTTATATAGAGAGCAACTCCATCTCCTCTTTTATTTGGTTTGTTTCTTTTAAATAATTTAAATCCCTCTAGCTGTGTGTTCCATGTGTGGGTTTCATCCCACCATGTTTCCGTAATGGCAACAATATCGTATCTGCCCTCATTAACCTGAATTTCTAGTTCATCCTGTTTGCTGTTCATACTCTGTGCATTGGTGTAAAACATTTGAGTCCTTTGTGAGTGCCCCTGTGTTTCCTTTCTACATAACCTGTGTGGTGCCTGAGTTCCCCTATTGTCTTATCACCTATTTGGTTAGTGCACTTTATGTGGCACTTGCTATTAGAGGCTTCATTTTGCTTGATACCAAGGTTGGTATTCTTGTCCACACACACATCTATGCTACGTGCACTGATAGCCCTATAATTTTTAAATTGCCGGGGACAGGGTTGTTCCGTATCAATTAACTCCCTGTCCACGCTGTTTAGTTTAAATTTCCCTCCAGAAAATCTGTGAATTTATAGTCGAG
The DNA here is from genome assembly GCF_016545835.1 of Crotalus tigris. Lineage (NCBI taxonomy): Eukaryota > Metazoa > Chordata > Lepidosauria > Squamata > Viperidae > Crotalus > Crotalus tigris. The sequence continues at coordinate 316,332 of NW_024096646.1, read as the reverse complement.
TAACTCAGTCCCTTTTTTGATGGATGCAAACCATCTCTTTTGTACATCTTTTGATTGGACCAGCTATTGACATCGTGACTAATATATCCAAAGCCTTCCCCTTTACACCACTCCTTTAGTCACATATTGAATTGTGCTATGCGCTGGCCTTTTCCGTTTTGCTCCTTATACACTGGTAAAACCTCTGAGAAAGTAAGCCTACAGCCTATTCTGCTAAGTTCCTTCCCCAAGCTCTGGAAATCATTCTGCACAGAGAGTACATCTTTTTGGGACAGATCGTTAGTGCCAAGATGTACAATAACCTCCACATCACAGTCCTTGCTGCCATTCTTGATTATTTTAGAAATACGCTTCTTGTCCCTACTGGCAGTAGCACCTGGAAGACACCTGACCTCTTTCGAAGCCTCTGTGTCCTTTCCTAAATTTACATCCCTTATAATTGAATCACCTATCAGAAGGTAGCTTCTCTTTTTGGGTGCCTTTATATTCTTGCATGACTGATGTGCAATACCTGATTCACACTTCTCCCTGTCGAAATCTAGTTCTTCATCTCGGACCACAATCCCCTGCTTATTTGAGTTACCTTCACAAATACCTTTACCTGTCTCCTTAATGTCCCTATTAAGGTCAGCAAGGGCACTGTAACTGTTGTGCAGGGACATAGCAAAAGCTTGGTGTTTATGGTTCACAGCTCTCACCCTGCCAGAACCCACGGTTGTCCACACTGCCCTTCTCCTGCAGGCTCTTTGTGGTAAAGGGGGCTGATAGCACGGAGGCTTACTAGAGTAGAGGGGCTGAACTGGACACCTAATTTCTGCCCGAAGAGCACAGATTACAGACCCTAGGTAAATGATCTGTCCTTGTTGGCTGAGTCCTTGCACAGACTCAATAGCACTTTCTTCACATTGGCTGACTGAGTTACCACATGACTCTTCCTGCTCATGATTAGTCCAACAAAATACTATTAAAACAACATTTATTTAAACATATGGCTTGTCCTGCAAGAGGCGAGAAAAATCATGAGGTGATTCCAACCAAACATGGTTTTTATAGGGCCCTTTAACCATCTCCTATTTTTCTCCCCATTCCAAGCCCAAGCATAATGTTCTGCGTGGAAACACACACACACACATATATAAACAAAATACACTACACATCAACACAAAGCACCACCAGACATTGTCTGACAGGGTTAAACTTAACAGCCACTTGAAATTTCAAAACATTCCAATTGTTCAAAACACATTGCAGAGCAGTACATTTTGAGTTAATTTGTTTCTTTAAATTACTCTGACGTTTCCCCATATTATTATTTTTCTTTCTACTTCAAGATTGTTCCTCTAATATTTTCTTTGTGGGGGTGTATGATGTCTGGGAAGAAGCAAAAGAATTAGCCTCTTCAGAAGGAGCTGGAGATCCAATTAAAGATGCTTCAGGAGGGATAAGTTTTCCTTGGTTGTAATCAGGAGTGGGGCTGGTAGTTAATTGCTGCCCTTCTGAAGCATTTGAGTCACATTTTTCCACTGCTTGATGGCACTGATACCATCGATGTAATATTAGTACTGGAGGCCGAGGTTCAAGATGTAAAGTATGCCCTATCTTTTCCCAATCTCTTAGCCTGAGCATCCCATGCTCAGGATACCAAGGTCAATGTTTCCCTACCTCCTAAACCAGCTTCCTTATGTCTAACCTCAGACGCTGTCACGCCTGATTTATGTAGCAGGAATCTGAGTTCCTGTACATGTTTCTGCTGCTGCTGAGATAACTTGCAGCCCATACTTACCACTGAGGGGTCCCGGAGGATGAAAGTGCACTTAGGAGTCTGTTCCAGACGATGGTAAGTATATTGGTTGCTGCTCCTTCCCGGGGGGAGGGTCCCAAACGTCCCTGTTCGGGCAGCCAGCTGAAGGAATCAGTGCTCAGTCATTGCAGGGTGCAAATATGGCTGACTGCCTTCGCAGTGTTTATTGTTTATATACAGGTATTCCAAATAGCATAAAGTAAGATGGCATCAGCATAGTAACAGCATTTCTATTGGTGAAACCCCTTGCCAATCCTTAAGAATATACCAGCTAGGAGACCCCAGCCAGAGAGCAGTTTCTACCACATCTTGTTGATGTAACCTGGCTGATATCATGTGAACCAGGTGATATCATGTACCAGCCTAGGATATTTCCCTACATTGCCATGGTGATGTGAATGGATGAGATCATGTAGATTGAAGAGGCACATAGGCTTTGGAAGGGCAGTTTGCTGCTCACGACCTCTACCTGACCCCCATCTCTACAGTTAGGCACAAAAGCCAGTAACTTTAGGCCATTCACTCTCAGCTCTAAGTATTAGCCAACCACTTCTGAACTGTTGCCAAGAAAAATTCATAAACTGGTTCATGTAGTCACCAAAAATCATTATTAACTCAAAAGATTATAACACTCAGGAAAATGTGTTTCCTTAGTGTCATATGATGATGATGATGACGACAACGACAATGTTTTCTGAGGAGATTATTTTCTTCTCTCAAAATACCTCATGACATTATCCCTGCCTACAGCAGTATGTGAAACAGTTCTGCTCACTCTTGTTTTTCTTAACTAAACATAAGGATAGCGTGTAACAAGGTCAACTCCAATAAAGCTTTTCCTTATCTTAGAATCATTAATATCCTAGGGAAAAAAATGTGTGCATCATTTCACAGGCTGATTGGCAACAAATACTTGTTTCTCTGCCTACATTTTGCTCTCACCTATGCCTACAACATCTATTAATGCAAACAGCCAAATCAAGTCATATTTTCTTTATAACTGTTCTGTTTTTAACAAAGCAACTGTCTCTTAATCGTTTTAAAATATAGGAAGATCATAATATATGTAAAATAAGGAGACGGAGACAGAAATGCAAAAAATTGGCTACCTAATAAACATTGATATCTTCAGATTCTTGCTGATTTTGCCATAATTATGAAAGCAGGGTCATGCTATTTTTCTTTTGAATGTGCATGCAATGTTGCAATGCACATAGAGAAGGAGCAGGACTTGCATCAATGCTTATGATGCTGCTTTTATCAATGTTGGCTAGTAATTGCTTCCATCATAAATTAGACAATTGTATAAAGTCATCAGAATATTAAATAATATGCAATGACTTCATTTTGTCACTAGAGCAATTTTTGAAAATAAAACAATAGCTTTTTTCCCAACAAGATTGCCATTCATCTGTTTTCTTTAATTGCTAATTCCTACAACTAATGAGAATTAATTAATTAATTAATGAGAAAGGCAGGGCTAGATGAAACAAAAGTTGGAATTAAGATTGCCGGGAGAAATATCAACAACCTAAGATATGCAGATGATACCACGCTAATGGCAGAAAGTGAAGAGGAACTAAAGAGCCTCTTGATGCGGGTGAAGAAGGAGAGTGCAAAAGTTGGCTTGAAACTAAACATTAAGAAAACCAAAATCATGGCATCCGGCCCTCTCAATTCCTGGCAAATAGATGGGGAAAAAATGGAGGTAGTGACAGATTTTATTTTTCTGGGCTCCAAGATCACCTCAGGTGGGGACTGCAGCCAAGAAATTAAAAGACGCTTGCTCCTGGGGAGGAAAGCTATGGCAAATCTAGACAGCATACTAAAAAGCAGAGACATCACCCTGCCAACAAAAGTGCGTATAGTCCAGGCCATGGTTTTCCCAGTTGCAATGTATGGCTGTGAAAGTTGGACCATAAGAAAGGCTGAGCGCCAAAGAATTGAGGCCTTTGAACTATGGTGCTGGAGAAGACTCCTGCGAGTCCCTTGGACTGCAAGGCGTTCAAACCGGTCAGTCCTAGAAGAGATCAACCCCGACTGCTCTTTAGAAGGCCAGATCCTGAAGTTGAAACTCAAATACTTTGGCCACCTAATGAGAAGGAAGGACTCACTGGAGAAGGGCCTAATGCTGGGAAAGATTGAGGGCAATAGAAGAAGGGGACGACAGAGAATGAGATGGCTGGATGGAGTCACTGAAGCAGTAGGTGTGAACTTAAATGGACTCCAGAAGATGGTAGAGGACAGGAAGACCTGGAGGAACATTGTCCATGGGGTTGCGATGGGTCGGACACGACTTCGCAATTAACAACAACAACAACTAATTACTCAAAATATATTAGGAGACTGTTGGTGAAACAAGCAACCATACTGTATGGCATCACCATTGCACACAAACCAACTAAATCCCACCAAAATATTTTAAATAAACCAAAAGACCCAGCAGCCCCAGAAGAAAAAACAGGAATCGTCTACCACATAGAGTATAAGGATTGCAACAGCCACTAGTAGGACAAATAGAAGAGTAGCAGAGCCCATACAAATGGTCAGGCTTTTATTATCATACTTCAGAGTATGATAATACTATCCAGAGTAATTTCTAGGAAAGGTAAAAGGAAAGAGGAGGTCAACCAGGCAAATGAATGGACTCCATTACAATCACATTGAGTGCACTCTTGAAAGACACCAAGGGACCAGACTGGGAACAAATCTTCCTGAAGAAAATCTAAAATCTATGTCATTGCTACAAGTCAACACTGAAGTAATGAAAAACAATCAGTCCCTATTCTAAGCAGCTAAATAGAAAATGTGATCAAAATCTTAAGGCTAGGAAATCTGTGCTGTAGTAATCCATATAAACAGCAACAGCAACAAAAATGTCTACCAATCAGGTTAAAAATATCAAAGGAATACAAAATACACAAACAGGATAGAATAACATCCCATTACAACCTGTAAAGGTAGACTTTGTTGTATGTGTTTAAATATCTATCTATCTATCTTATCTATCTATCTATCTATCTATCTATCTATCTATCTATCTATCTATCTATCTATCTATCCTTTTACCCCATGGGTGGTACATGTCTTCCTGAATCTGAAGTCCTCTACCAAAGGCTTGGGAGTCTGAGGGTTTTGTGTAATATGGTAACTGTTCCTAACATCGAGTGCCACCTTTAAGTGGTATAAAGTTAAAAAAAGATGTTTCCATATCAATGCTTAAGTCATGTATCTGTATTTCCGGGTGTCAATTGTTCCTGTATTTTAAACTGCCAATACTGTCAAGTTAACAAGCCAAAATTTTTCTTTAGAACATTAGAGCTTATTTTGAAATAGAAAACTAAAGCTAATCATGCTGTCCATATGACAAAGAGTACATGCTTTGTCATTTCCTTTCAAGTTGTTTGGGCTATGTATAATTATATTTAGTACATTAGAGGTTATGGCTCATTTCCTAATTTGACATTTCTTTTAAAATTCAAAAGATATGGTGAAGTGGCAAGAATAGTATTTATACTGAATCATTGTTTCGTGCTTAATTTTCAGATCAAATATTCAGAAAATATTAAGCAAATATATACTATAAAAATCTGCAATCTTTTGGTGGGTGAAGGGATATGCAACAACATAGGAAGGGCACAGTTAAAATGAATAAGGCAGTCATGCAAATTGGGCTGGGTGGTGAGTGTATTTCTTCATTTGTGTGAAGACTTATTTTCTTTTAAAAAATAATCTACATGTAGAACTTACAACATTCATATGATTCTGATCTTAAAATGCTAAGAAATCACAGTGCCATTGGAGGGGAGAACAGGAGTGGTAGTGAAAGCTTCAAAAAAAAGGAACTGTCTACCTCAATATAGTATAATAATATTGCGTACAAAATAAAGTTTGTAATCTATCTTTGATGCAACGATTTTATAGCAATTCAATGTGACACATCAATAAAACTCGTAATTCAGCAATTCCCGTATTACTCAATGAAGTAGTGGGTTCCCTTCATTGATATATTCAATAATAAAATAAATCAGTTAAGAAAAACACTATAAAGACTATTCAAGCTGATTTAAAACATTTTATCCCTACCCCATAATAGTTCTAAATATCAATTTTCATGTTTTCATGAGAAAGCAAAGCACCTTATTCATAGACTCATGTTATTTTACTAAGTATAATTCATTTACCTTAATTCATGAATATCCCAGGCCAAATATGCAGAGTAGATTCATGCTTTGCATTAGTATTTAATATCCTTGCCATCTGCCTTTTGCTCTTGATTGTACTTTGGCACAGTAATAACTGTGGTCTGCCCAATTCCAAATGATGTAGAACATATAACTCTTATTTTTAATTTGCACAGTTATTTTAATTTGTTGCTACAATAATAAAGACAGATGGACACAGTGATGAAGCCAGTTTTATAGTATATAAATAAAGTAACATAACCTATTATTACTCATCCTGGTCTCAGAAATCTATTCACATTGACCCATGATTATCTTCACTATTGTTCTTTTCAAAACATCAAGATTTCTGGATCAGCTGATCACTGTTTTAGGCTCACCTCTTTCAGAGCTAGTCTAGTGGCTGCCAAAGAATGTTGGAGAATATGTGTAGTTCATGAGTTGTTCAAATCTAGCTTAGCCAATTGTGACTTAATGAACCATCATTCAACTAATATTGACTAACAGTTCATAGATGTTTGTATGTTCAATAGATTTTAATTATTTGAAAATCTGGATGTTATCTTAACTAATATGTCCCTCAATATGAAGAAAATAAGGTTAGCAAATTAAAGGAAGAGGTTCTTTACCTCCCAGACCCACCAATACTATTTCACCATCCTCTTCTAATAAATAAGTAACATGAGGTGGAATAAAACTTGCAGTAAAAATGACTGAACAAAAATTATTTCAGAACTGCATTTATCCATTTGTGGTAACTTTTTCATATCATTGCATCCTCAGCAACAAAGAACGGAATGCCCAAGTGGTGGTTCAGCTGCTGAAGTTTGGTTTTGAAAGCAGATTCAGCTGATTCCTTGGTAGTCTATTGTATTAGCCAAAAACCTGCAGGATAAAGTAGCTTTCATCTACTCCAAAATAGATGCTACAAATAAAAATCTGTAGAACTGATTTTGGACAATTTTTGGAATCGGTTCTAATGACTGGGATCTAAAAAGAAAAGGTGTTTGTCATGTTAGCAAATTATCTGCTCTCTAAATCTTTCCCCATCCCAACTTCAATCCTGTTACACTGCCTTATCATGGTGGAGGTAGGAAATGGCACTGAACATGTACTAAAGTTGAGCTAAGGATCTTTCAGAATTCATCATGTTTGCAATGTAACAACTTTAAAGCTCTTACGACACGGGTATAAAACTCGATTGCATCATGTGACATATCATGACGTATCATGATGTTTTTTGCCTTTGTGGAGCCGGGGCAGGCATGGTCTGCTCATAATGCATCCAGCCCGCGGACACCCCTGCCTTAGGATGTTTAGATCCTGATGTTGTCATGCATGGAGAGCAAATCTGAAGCTTTGAAAAGACAATTACAGCAGAAATATGGAATGTTAGAAGCTTGGAGATGGGAAAGTTTAACACAGTGAAAAATGAAATGAATTGACAGCATGCTGACATTTTTAGCATCAATGAATTAAAATAAACTAGAAGGGGCGTTGTCTTACCTGAACACTTTTTCTCAGCATGATGATGGAGACTCCACGAATGGGTTTACTTCATCTTCCTGCCCAATAGACTAAGTCTGACAAAGTTGCCACGCCTCCTGCTGGGCCAGTATTACCCAGTTACAATGAAGGCAAAGCAACAGACGATAGTCCGACGTGTTGGCTCCTCCTACCCCCGATACAGGACCTGACGGCCACTGAAGAGGTGGGTGTGGATTCTCCATCATGCTTAGAAAAGGCACTCAGGTAAGACAACGCCCCTTCTCCAGCATGAGGATGGAGAATCCACGAATGGGACATACTAAAACTGCCCTGTCCCTATGGGAGGGAATTAGTCAGGGCCTGTGTCCCACTTGATGACACTACTTGTTGTAGCACCCTCCGGCCGAATGAGGCGTCCACAGAGGCAAACTTCTCTATCTTGTGCCTCATGAATGGGGAAGGCGAAGACCAAGTCACCGCCCTAGAGATCTCGCCAATGGATGCTTGTGTTGCCCAAGCTGCCGATGTTGCAGCGCTGTGGGTGGAATGAGCAGTGACACGGCTTGGAACGGACAAGGAGAGCGATTGGTATGCCTCTGTGATGCAAGCTTTGATCCACCTGCCTATACTCGATGACAAAACCTACTGCTCCATGGAAGAGGATTGAAAAGAGATAAATAGTGCCTCTGACTTGCAAAAGGCAGAAGTCCACTTAATGTACTGGTGTATGCCCTGCGTACGTCCAGAGTGTGCCACTGCCGTTCTAAGCCGTGAGATGGACAAGGACAAAAGTTAGGAAGTATCACCTCCTGTGATCTGTGGAACAAGATATTTACTTTGGGAACAAATGATGGGTCCAATTGAAGGACCACCCTGTCATTGTGAAAAATATATAGGTCCTCTCTGACAGAAAGTGCTACCACTTCCGATATGTGTCTGGCTGACATGACAGCTACTAGGAAGGCTACTTTCATGGACAAGAGCCGCAGCGTACAGGTCTTGATGGGCTCAAACAGTGGTGAGGTAAGGGCCTGTAAGACCCATGACAGGTCCTAAGAAGGATATCGATGGACCACAGGTGGTTTGGTGTTGGTCGCTCCCTTGATGAAGGAGCGCACCATGGGGTGCTGAGCTAAAGGAGTTGAATTGTTGCATGCAAGCACTGTTGACAGAGCCCCCACCTGTCTGTGGATGGTTGAGCCCTTGTTGAGCCCCTGCGGATGGTTGAGCCCTTGTTGAGCCCCTCCAACAAATATTTCAGGATTCTCGGGATGGTGATGGAGGAGAGATCAAACTGGTTTCTTGTGCACTAGAGGCAGAAGTTTTTCCATGTGGCATCGTAGATCCTGTTCGTAGAGGGGCGTCTGGATGCCTGAATCATGGTGATTACTCCCATCGAATAGGACTCTCAGGTCAGGAGTCGCCTCTCAAGTGCCAGGCGGTTAATTGGAGCCACTGGGGTTCTGGGTGCTGCAGGGCTCCCTGGCTGAGAGCAATGCGACCTGGAGGGATTCTCCACGGGGGAGAGATGGAAAGACCCACAAGGTCAGCAAACCACGGCCATTTCAGCCAGTGTGGAGCAACTAGTATGACCTCTGCCCTTTCCTGCAGTATCTTGCGGATGACCGCCGGAATCAGGGGAGAGGAGAAAAGGCATATAACAGTTCCCTGGGCCATGTACTATGGAGAGCATCTGCTCTCTCCACCCCTGGCAAAGGGAACCGGGACAAGAACCGTGGGAGCTGGGAATTTGTTGGAGAGGCGAACAAGTCCAGTGTCGGGTGACCAAACCTCTCCACTATCTCCATGAATAGCTTGGGATGCAGGCGCCACTCGGAGTGATCTTCCGTTGACCTGCTTAAAAAGTCCGCCTATCGATTTGTCTCTCCCGAAACGTGCTCCACCTTGAGGGAGGAGAGGTTGGCCTCTGCCCAGGAACCCAACAACTGGGCCTCGGTCATGAAGGACCTGGACCAGTTACCCCCTTGCTGGTTCACATGGGCTTTGGCTGCTACATTGTCCATAAGGACTAGGATGTGTTGTCCCGCCACATTGTTTTTGAAGTGGCGTAGGGCGAGATATAGCTCTGAGCTCCAACCAGTTTATGTTATGCTTCAGGTCCTGTCGGGACCACCGGCCCTGAGCCAACTGTGATTGTAGATGAGCCCCCCCCAGCCGAACAGACTGGCATCAGTAGTCAGAGTGAGCTGGACTGGCTCCTTGAAGAATGAGCCTCTGGCCACCGCTGGGGAGGTCCACCAGCGAAGGGATTTCAGAGTCTGCAGTAGAACCTTGACCTTCTGGTTGGAGGAGCTGGTGCCCAGTCTCTGAAACGGGAGCAAGAACCATTGCATGTTCCTGGAGTGCAGTCTGGCCCGTGGTACTATGGACATGCAAGAGACCATCTTCCCTAACAATTGGGAAAGGATAGCCAGAGAAACGACACGCTCCCTTTGGACCTGAAATACTAGGATTCGAAGACTGTCCTGGTGCTCCTGTGACAAATAGACCATGCACTTCCTCGTATCTATGATCGCGCCCAGGTGGAGGAGTTGAGTGGAGGAAGCTATCTGGCTCTTCAAAAAGTTCACTGAGAACCCGTGGTCCTGGAGGACCCTGATGGACAAAGTCAGGTCTGATTGGACCGCCTGAATGGAAGTGGACTGGGTGAGGATATCGTCTAGGTAGCACTGGATCCGTATCGGGACTAATCTCAAGTGGGCGGCTAGTGCTGCCAAGATCTTCATGAATACTCTTGGAGCAGATGAAAGGCTGAACGGTAGAGCCCTGTACTGATAGTGATGGTTTGTGTAGCAAAACCTGAGGAAACTCCAATGGTTGGGAAGGATGGGGACATGTAAGTATGCTTCCGTGAGATTGATGGATGTCAAGAAATCGTCCCTCCTGATGCTGGCCAAAATAGATTGGAGCGTCTGCATCTTGATTTTTTTGTAGATTAGATGGGAATTTAGCCCCTTCAGATCGAGTATGGTTCTTTATCCTCCTGAGGCCTTTGGCACCACAAAGAGGATGGAGTAGAAGTCTTTTTTTAACTGTCCAGCCAGCACCGGTTCTATGGCCCTTATCTCTAAGAGGTGACGTATGGCCTCGTTCATGAGGCTCCTCTTGGCTGGGTTCCGCAGAGCTGGGCAAGAAATAAAATGGTCTAGGGGTCTGGACAAGAATTCTAAGGACAAGCCACCCCGATGGTGCTGAGTAACCAAGCGTCTGTGGTGGTGGCCTCCCATTTGTGGATAAAGAGGGAAAGTCTGCCACCTATGGAGGGGCCCTCCCTGAAGTCACTTATTTCTCCTAAAGGGGCGGCCTCCTGTGCCTCGGAAGGGCTGCTTGGACTGGAACTGTTGTCTGTGCCTGGGACTGGAATGTTCTGATTGGTGGTCAGGCCTGGGAGGAAAGGAGCGGGGAGGCTAATCCACTCTGATCCTGATCCCGAACGAAATGGCTGTCTGCAGGAGTACGGGTTAGACCTTCTGTCTGCCCATCTGGTAAGGTGGGACATCACCTTATACTTGTCTCGGTTCTCCACCAGATAAGGGTTGAGGGCCTCAACGAACAATTGTCTGCCAGTGTAAGGGGTGGTAGATAAGCACCACTTCGACTTTAGGTCCGCTTGCCATTGCTTGAGCCATAGGAGCCTGCGAGCTGTTACTATTCTATCCAGCCTATTGCCGTCCTTGTTAAAGGCACAAGGACCAAACCCCTGCTGATGCAATAGGCTGGAGACTTTACAACAAAACAAACCCCTTTTAATATGGGTGACAAACCTGTCAAATAGTCCAAAACACAAACAGCAAAACTCAAGTCCAAAGGAAACACGATGCAAACAGACGAGAAGTCACAAGCAAGACGAACAGACCAGGATTCCAAGAAGCACTTTGCAAATGGTTGCCTTCAGCAACCAGCACCGCCCACCAGCACCTCCTCCCTTTATTCAGCAGTCCCAAGGCGTTGCCTCTCATCGCCTTCTCCTTTTACTTTGGAGGCGTCATATTGATTGCTGTTGATTTTCTCTTGCTAAATGACAACGTGTGCGAGCATCAGTTAGCAAGTCCATCAGGTGTGACTCTTCTGAGTCTGACTCATTCTCCTCACACAGCTGAGCTTCATCAGGAACATGACTGGAGGGCCCAGGCTCTGCACCAAACCGTGAGTCCTGTAATTCATCCGAGCCTCCCTCTGCCCTTGATGGCTCTTCAAATACCTCCTCCACCTCCTCCTCAGATTCCTCAGACTCAGCTGTTGCGAGCACAGGCTGGCACGTTTGAGGCTAAGGCTCGGGATGAGAACCTGGCGGCGTGTAGTAATGCATCCACCATGTATTCCAATGTTGCCAGTAACTTACCCAGGTTCTGATAGGCGCGTACCTGTTCCTGGGGAATCATGGCCTGGAGCTCTCGGAGCCATATAATGGAGGTTCTGGCGAAGAAGGAGGTGGAGGTGGATGCTTTCACCGACCATGCTGAGGCTTGGTGAGACCTGCGTAGGGAAAACTTGGATTTTCTGTCCTCCGCTCTTAAGGTCTCAGCCATGTCCCTTGATACAATGGAGGAGGAAAAGAGTGGTGTTAGGGCTTCATCCACAACCTGAACCTCCAGAAGCTCCAACAAGAAGGGGGCGACATTGAAGAGCTTCTTGTCTGTCCCCCCCCCAGTGTGGGAGGGGTGCCAGGAGTTCCACATTGTTCCTTAATGGTATTCAGAAAGAAGGAGGAGCAAGGGATATGTCTCTGGGTAACAGTAGGCTCAGAAAACAATGGATTCGGGTCTTGGTTGGTGAAAGGAACCGGTGGAGGCTCCTGATCGGAGGTAATTTTGGCAGAGGTGCTTGCCTTGAGCAGTAATGACTTAAACAAAGTTGGGTCAAATAAGTCTACAAAGGGGGAAGGGTCGTCAGAAGATTCCTCATCTTCTGATAATTGAATATCCCTGGCCTCATGAGCATGACTCTCTGTCCTGAGAGGACCAGTCTGAGGCAACAGAACAGGGATATTCTGGGGGGCCTGTTTGGTAGCAAGATGTTGACATTGGTGCCACAGGTTCAGGCCCAGGTCTCTGGTGGAATGAGGAGGCCATGCCCTGGGCAAATGCTTGGGTGATCAAGGCCTGAAACTGCTCTGGCCACACTCTGTGGGATGGATTCCAGATGCTGTGGGCGTTAATGTGGCCTCTGGCCCCAGCGGAGTCCCGGGTGAGGGGGCCACTCATTGAGGGCATAGTGTCTGGTTGAGGGGCATCGCTCCCCTTGTTCAGCCTCCCCTTCTGGGAACCATGCCCATTAGACTAGGGAACTAGGGGGGCCAACCACGGATTAAAGAGCGAACCCTCAGCTGGGACCGGAGGAACAAGGACAGGTATGCTTGTGTTTTGCTTTTGCATCTTGGTGAATTGTCTTTCCAAGGCAAGATGCCTCCTGCTAGCTTCCTTCTCAGCTGCCTTAGAGGGTGTTTTGCTCGAGATAGCCTTGGTCTTGGCCTTAAGCTTCTCCGCTGCCTCCAATTTGGAGGACTTGCGTTTCTTTTTGGCAGGCGTGCCAGGAGCCTCGTGCGCAGCCTGAGGGGCTGCATTGTCTGCCTTCACATTAGAGATCCCTCAGTGTTGTTCTGAGAAGGATCTCAAGGTATGGGAGCAGAGCACTGGGTGTGGTTGTCATCCTAGATGCTGGAAAGAGCCAGCAATTGCTCTAAACTGTGGTGGCCGCTGGACCAATTTTGGCCTCTCGTGCACCAAAATGCTCCTGATGGCTATCAATTCCTGAGAGTGCACTGATGGCGTAGTGGTCAGGTGGACGGAGGCGGCCAAAACCATAATTGGCGAGTGCCAGCACTCATGTCATTCTCCAGCATGATGAATGTAGCATCCACCGGTGGATAATCTCAGCCTTCCTGCTCAGTTGAGACTAAGTCAGAACTTTAGCCACGCCTCCCTTGGGCGGTGCATTTCCCAGTTTTTGACTTAGTCTCAGCTCAGTAGGACACAACTTTGTTTGGCTCCTCATTTAGGCTAGTTAAAAGAAAATTATTTAGAATTGGGAGGTAATTTGAAATTTAGGATTTAGATATTAGCTCTTGCAAATTGTCAGCTTTAACTTAATTTACTTTAAGGATCCAAAGGCAGTTTAGGTGCCTTTTAGGTCCTAAAGTGGCCTTTCAGGCTCTCTCCAGGACATTTGTCAGCCACGCCGGATCGCCAAGGAAATTAGTAAGGAGCAGCTGTTTAGCGCTGAAATAAATGGTTTTATTTGGTGCTCAGGGATTCCCGGGAGTGCGGCTGGCTGGGTGGCTTCGTTTCACTGATCTTGTGGCCACGAGGTCTCTGCCGGTGCACGACGATCTGGATCACAGCGGAGTCTGCGCTACTAAACGCAAGTTGTCTGGCATTTATAAATTGAAGGGGAAAATAGCCCTTACTAATTTAAGCTCCCTCTGCTCCCTTTTCGGGGAGATCACTGGAGTTGTTATTAGTTGTTATTAGTGCGTTGCCATTTTGGGCAACGAGGAGGCCTTAGGTCGCCATTTTGAATTGTATCAACAGGCGTGGTCGCCATTTTGAGGGCCCTCACGTGCCATAGCATACGATAGGGCCTGATCCCACCAAAATTTAGCCTGCTGTGCCAGGTTTTCATGGGGGGTTACTCAAGCTCTCCTTGCACATTTCTCTCCTGATCAGAAGAAATAGCTGAGGAAGGGGGTACAGCCGCCATTTTGGATTTCACTATCTGATCAGACATATACATCACGAAGTCTATCCTTTGTATTGTCCTCTGAGGGGGGTTTATTTTAGAATCCACCTGTTCCTATTAGCTCGCGGCACTGTGCCAGCAGGGCCTAGACAGGCAGTTTTAGTGAACTGTCTGGCTGTTTGCCATCGCGGTTCATCAGAGCGCGGGAACCTCCCTCTCTGATAACTAGATCTGCATGTTGTTTTCCCCATTCCTGGACATCTCCTACCCAGAATATCCAGTGTGCGATGGCAGACAGTGCAACTCTTCAGGCATCGCAGGGCTCTGATGTTCCCCCCGTACAAAAAAAGCGCAGATCTTCTGATTTGGATGCGGGGGGGGGGGGAGAAAAAGGCCAAGACAAAGAACATATCCACTAAGGAACCCTCCAAAGCCGCTGAGCGAGAGGCCTCGAGGAGACATCAGGTGCTGAAGAGGGAGTTCTCCAGAGCTCAAAGGCTCATGTCCAGTGAGGCTGAACTGGTTCCCCCCCCCCCGTCTCACTGGAAGGATCCCCATTCGAGCCTCAATTCGCACCTTCTCACGATGCCCCTAGGGCACAGGTCGGCAACCTGTGGCTCCGGAGCCACATGCGCTCTTTGAGCCTTCCCCTGTGGCTCCCAGCCTCCTCTGCCATTTGCAAAGAGAGACAGAGTCAGAGAGAGGCACTTGCGCTTCCCTGCTTCTCTGTCTCTCTCTCTCTCTGTCTCTGTCTCTGGGTTTGTGTTTGTGTGTGTGTGTGTGTGTGTGTGTGTGTGTGTAAAAGAGAGTGGACTCACTGTGTTCTCCGACAAGCTGAAAATCTTTTTGGGCGTGGCTCCTCCTTTTGCTGCGTCTCAGCAGGAAGCAGGAAGGGCAGGAGAGAGCTAACTAGCCCAGCTATGCTGACTCAGGAATTCTGGGAATTGAAGTCCATGAGTCATAAAAGAGCTGAGGTTGCCTACCTTTGAGCTTGTTGGAGAAAAACTTGAAGCCAGCTTGCCAGGTGAGCAGAAGATGGGAGGGGGGGAGAGAAAGAGAGAGAAAGAGAGAGAGAGAGGGAAGGAGAGAGAGAGAGAGGAAAGAGAGAGAGAGAAAGAGAGTGGGGGAAGAGGACTGGCAGACCAAGGGCAGAAAGAGAGGGAGAGAGATGGAGGGAGAGAGAGACACAGAGAGGGACCCTTTTGATATTTAAAATGAAGATAACACTGCATATATCCTTTTTTACCTTTATGAGATATATATGTGTGTGTGTATGTATGTATGTGTATATGTATATATATTTGTTTTCTGAGGGTTTTGCGGGTGTTTATATATAGGTCTTTGGTTATTTGGGTTTTCTCCCACGTCAAATTGGAAGTGTCTTGGCGACGTTTCGACGAAGTCTCATTCGTTATCTTCTGGCTGGTGTTTTCGGCTTCGTGCTTCTAGGAGCAATTTGACATGGGAGAAAACCTGAATAACCAAAGATATGTATGTATGTATGTATGTGATGTATATATATGTATGTGTTTATTAATAAGAATAGTGAAAATAAAAATGTGATTCCTGAGTGAATCCATAGTCAATTACCAATAAAACGTGAACACCAGGAATATAATAAACTATAAAAGTTTAATACCATCACCGATCACCAAGCTTTTGTCAGATACTTCTGACATCGTCAGGGTTAATGCTGGTCTGTGGGAGAGTGCCTTTATAGGTGAGCCGTCATTTGAACACGGCTCCTAGATCTTGTCGTAGGTCCTAATTGATTTAACTGCTTTTTAATTATGGCTTCCATACTGATGACTCGTCTTTTCTTGCTTTTACTGCTTGTGGGTATGTCATTGTTCCCCTCTACCTCCCACTGTCTTGAATTAGGGAGGTTCTTTCCTCCCCTTTTTTGGTCATTCGTATCTCTTAAGTTGTTTCCTCTTCACACCTCCGTGTCTCCTACCTTCCTCCTTCTTCTGGTCTTTACTTGCTCCCCAGTTGTCATCCCTCATTCTATGGGGGCGCACTCTCAGCCTTTCTCCCCACCCCTTGCTTTCCATTTCCCTCTCTTTGGCTGCATAAACTCCGTTTCTGTTGTTGCCATTCCGTCTGACATCTACTTGCTCTTTCACCCCATTATCAATGTTCTCAGACTCCACGTCAGACTGAATCCCTTGAATATCTCCTTCCTCCTCATACAAGCCCTTGTGTGCCCTCCTTTTTTGAATACGTATGCCTGGTTCCTTTGTATCCCTCCCTCCATCAACACAGTGATCTTTTTTACAGTTTCTATCACGTTCTACCCTTATTTGCATTTCCCCCCCATTCACACTGCTCCCAATCTCTATATCCTCTCGGGCATTCCGATTGGCGCTCTGTTGTTTCCGTTGATGGACTGTCGTCACAGGGCAAGCTGGTCCCATCCTCCTTCTTTCTTGATGCTGTTGGATCACTGCTGTTTTGGGTTTCGGGGGGTCGGGAATGATTGTTCGTTGGCTAATTGCCTTTTTCTCATCATGCAACCGTTCTCTCACTGTCTGGGAGCGTGTGCATGGTCCTGGAGCAAGGGGGGAGAAGTCCTTCAATCGTTGATTATTCTCCTGAATGTCCATGGGCCGTTGCTGTTGTTGTGGGGGGTGAAAATTCATCCCCTCCATAACTTCTTCCCTAGGGTTACGTGGTACTGTCGCAAGGTGTCTCCTTAGGGGTGGGCGGTCTCGCCCGCTCCATGCTCTTAAAGTTAGATGTGCTGGGCACAAATCAATTTGCTGGTTGACAGAGTCCCTGTCAGAGAGCTATGCCTCTTTTAGTAACCGGCCCTCTTTGGTGTTGTCACCGGACAGGATGCGTACATTATCAAAGTCTAAGCAATGTCCAGAATCCGCCATGTGCGCCCATACTTGGGAATACTGTTCCCCCCTTTTTACCGCTAATTTATGCTCATGGACCCTGGTCTTCATTCTTTTTGAAGTCTCTCCAACATAATTAATGGGGCAATCTTGGCAGTTGATTGTTTTTGGTGGGAAATGGGTCCAAGTGGCTCTTTGAGTGTTTTGGGTTGCCTACCCCTGCCCTAGGGCGTGGTCTCCTCAGGGGGAAACTGAACAGGTTGGTCAACCTCCTTCTTCCTCTTCCATCACACAAGCAGAAGCCACATACACTCCCACTGCGGCTGGAGTTCGTTCTATAGACCAACAAGACATATGGTCAGAGCAGTTCCAGACATTCATGCACCATGCGTTTGGGCAATTCATGGCCTCCTCCATAGGGCAAAGGTTACCGCAGATACCACCACCTCTGCCCATACCATCTACCTTACACAGGGCGTGGCCAGTTAACTGGTTCTGGCAATTCTGAGACATCCTCTTAGTTAGGTGAGGAGGAGTCCGTGGATCTGGAAATGGCAGGCATGCCTATGTCAGAGGATGAGGAGGCGGCGCCAGATCCGGCCCCCACATCGGGCCTCTTTGATCCTTCCCTGTTCAAGTCATTGCTTATGAAGGCCTGTATCATGGCCAAATTGGCTACTGAACAGGAGCCCAAACCATCTACCTCCACTGCACAAGAGTCTAATCCCTTGTTTGCAGAGCAAGTAATGGAGGAGAAACAAATCCCTTGCCCAGGTGTCTTCTGCACCACTGTGGAGAAACAGTGGTCCTCATTGGCCACTTTGCCTTCTCCCAATAGCACGGAAAAGAAACTCTTTAATGTTTCCTCTTCATTTGCTTCCCTTCTAGAGGTGCCTACCGTAGATACTCCTCTCACTTCGTTGTTCTCCACATCAACAATTCCGGGAGATATGGCTGAAGCTCTAAAGGCGGAGGACAAGAGGTTTGAGTTTTCTCTTCACAGAGCTCACCAGGCCTTGGCATGGGCAATCAGGGTGGCAACGTCTTCGTCCTTTTTCGCAAGGGCTTCCATTATGTGGTTTCGCGAACTACAGGACCTGATTCCTCCTGACCAGGTGCGTACACACCAGACGTTAGGAAATTAGTTGTGGCGTCGGAATATATGGCAGATGCATCTCTTCACTCTGCCAGGTACTCCGCCAAATCCATTGCGGCCACTGTCTCATCCCACAGGCTGCTGTGGTTGAAACAGTGGAGGGCAGACTTAAAATCCAAGTGGCGCCTCTTGACAGACACGTACAGTGGTACAAAGCTGTTCGATCCTATTCTAGAACCATACCTTATAGAGGGGAAGGACAAGTGCAAAATTCTTGCGCACCTCTCTAAGAGGTCGGATAAAAGGCCCCAGCAGGAATTCCGCAGGCAGTCCTTTTGTGCCGGAGGTTCCTGGGAGTGGAGACAGCCCTTTCGGGCCGGACAGTCCTGGGAATGGCCCAGAGGTTCTCGATCCTTTTTCCCCAGACAGGATCGACAGCAGGACTGCCAAAATCCTGGAACCAAGGGTCAATTCCAGTCCAAACGTCCCTTTAGAGGGGCTGGGGGCCGACCTTACAGGAAGTCCAAGTGACGCCAAGGTGGATCCTCCTATAGGCGGTCGCTTAGCACTGTTCAGTGGCATTTGGGAGGCCACCACCAGTGACTCTTGGGTAGGGGAGACCATAAGATACGGTCTTGCCCTAGAATTTCTATCCATTCCTCCAGATCATTTCTTACAGTGTCCCATATCGAGAAACATAAGCAACGCTGAGTTGGTATCCACGGCCATATCCCATCTGCTAGAAATACAGGCCATAGAACCAGTTCCTCGGGAACAGAGAGGAACAGGGTTTTATTCCATTCTGTTCATGGTTCCCAAGCCTTGGGAGGATGGAGGGCTATATTGGATTAAAGGGACTAAATTACTTCCTAAAATACAGGAGGTTCAAGATGCAGTCCCTCAAATCCATTCTGGCCAACATCAGGAAAGGGGATTTCCTCTCCTCCATAGATCTAACAGAGGCATACTTCCACATTCCCATCCTCCCACAACACCGCAAATTCCTCCAGTTTTGTTACGCACACCGGCATTATCAGTACAGGGCTCTACCCTTCGGCCTTTCCTCGGCTTCTTGGGTATTCACAAAAATATTGGCAGTCTTAGCAGCCCACCTCAGATTGATGCCAGTGCGCGTACAATGTTATCTGGACGACATAATTATCCAATCCAGTTCACTCCGTTCCACCCAATTGGACCTACAACTCACAACTGATTCTCTCCAGAAGCACGGATCCTCCATAAATTTCAAGAAGAGTCACACAACTCCCTCCACTCGAATCCTCCACCTAGGAGCAATAATAGACTCAAATCTTTGCACAGTTTACTTCTCCCAGGAGCGCAAGAACAGTATCAGGGCACTTGTTCACAGGATCTGGAGGGAGAAGGTAGTTCCACTGGTCCAGCTGTCTCAGCTATTGGGAAAGATGGTCTCCTGTCTGGGAATTATCCCGTGGGCCAGACTACATTCCAGAACTCTCCACCGGTTCCTTCTTCCCTTCCAGAGACGGAACGTGAGCGTTTCCACGGTGAGAGTCCCGCACCACACGCTGTTGTCCCTTCTGTGGTGGACGTCGTCAGCAATAAACAAGGGGTCCCTTTTCAAGGAGCCTCCCAGGCTAACCTTGACTACGGACGCCAGTCTGTTCGGATGGGGCGCCCACCTATAGAAACACATGGCACAGGGACAATGGTCCCAGTTGGATTTATCACACAATATAAATTGGCTAGAACTCAGAGCAATCCATCTGGCACTTTGTCAATTCTCCGCCCTTGTGGTGGGAAAGCACGTCCTGATAATGACAGACAACATAGCAGCTAAGGCCCATGTTAACAGGCAGGGAGGGACCCGGTCGTGGTCTCTCATGTTAGAGGCCCTGGACCTGGGTCTGTGGGCAGAGTCCAACCTGGAGTCTATCAGTGCGGAACACATATCTGGGGAAGCGAATCATCAAGCCGACTCACTGAGCAGGGTTACGGTCGACCATTCGGGGTGGCGTCTGGACCCGGCCCTGTTCAGGGAACTCTTGGCCAGATTCGGACAACCACAAGTGGATCTGTTTGCCTCACCGGCAAACTCCCAACTACCCAGGTACTTCACAGATGCCCTCCACAGCAAGTGGCCCAAGGCACTCCTTTATGCATTCCTCCTCTTCCCCTGATACCAGCGACCATCCACAAGCTTCTTCAAGAACAGGCGGAAGTTATCTTAGTTGTTCCACATTGGCCAAGGCGACCGTGGTTTGCCAACTTCGTGGATTTGTCTCTATCCCCACCATGGAAGATTCCACCAGGCTGCATCTCTCTCAGTCAGGGGAGACTTCAACACCCAGACCCCCAGTGGCTTCAACTAGCCGCTTGGCACTTGAGCAGGAGAGTTTAGCCAGACAGTCCTATTCGTCTGGGGTGATCTTCATAATCCAAGCCTCAAGGCGGCCCTCGACCAATAGGATCTATGATGCCATGTCGAACAATTTCTGCATGTAGTGTACCACACAAAATCTTAGACCGTTGGCGGTCACCATTCCTGACATATTGGACTACCTTTTGGAGGGCCTGAATAAGGGTCTATCACATAGTACCATCCGCAGACAGGTTGAGGCCTTATCAACAGTCCTCACATGTGACAATCTAGTCCCATTATCACAGCACCCTGCAGTTGGCGCCTTTCTAAAAGGGGCAGTTAACGCTAAGCCTCCTGCGGTGCATCGCTATCCCTCATGGGACTTACCAAGGGTGTTACAGGCCCTCATGACATCACCGTTCAAACCCATCCGGTCTTGCTCATTTCACTTCCTTTCTCTGAAGGTTGCCTTTCTGGTAGCCATCACATCGGCAAGGCGCATTTCGGAACTGGCCGCGCTCTCAATCAGAAGTGACCTGTGAATGTTTCTGAACGACAGAGTGGTACTTAGATTGGACCCTTCTTTCATTCCGAAAGTCAATACCTGGTTCCATAAGTCTCAAGATTTGATTCTTCCAGACTTTTGTCCCAACCCATCACATCGTCTGGAGAGGCCGTGGCATAAATTAGACGTGCGCAGGGCTCTGCAACACTATGTTAAGCGGACCGCCGCTTTTTGCAAGTCGGAGGCCCTGTTTGTGTCTTTCTGGCCCTCTTCCATGGGTAAGAAGGTATCATCTTCAACCATTGGGAGATGGATCAGAGCTTGTATCGCTCATGCCTGTAGATCCCAGTCTCTCCTGGTGCCTACGAACATCACCACTCATTCTACACGCAGCGTGGCCACATCAGTGGCCTGGTCTACCCAGGCTTCTATTGAGGAGATCTGTAGGGCAGCAACCAGGTCATCTCCCTCTTCATTTATAAGGCATTACAAACTTGATAAGTTCGCTGCGGCGGATGCCTCATTTGGTAGGAGGGTCTTGCAGCAGGTAGTTTCCTCACAAGGGACATGTGCCTAGACTTTCTCTCCCCGTAGGGACATGGGTGGCTTTGGTATGTCCCACTGGTGGATGCTACATTCATCATGCTGGAGAAGGGGCGTTGTCTTACCTGAACGCCTTTTCTCAGCATGATGATGTAGCATCCACACCCATCCTTAACAAGCAGTCTAGGCAGGTGTAGTTACAGGAGGAGCCATTGCGTCAGACTTCGTCATGGTTGCTTCACCTCATCAAAACTGGGAAAGGCACCGCCCAAGGGAGGTGTGGCTAAAGTTCTGACTTAGTCTCAACTGAGCAGGAAGGCTGAGATTACCCACCAGTGGATGCTACATCATCATGCTGAGAAAAGGCGTTCAGGTAAGACAACGCCCCCTCTCTTAGTGGCGGCAAATCACCTGAGTGATAAGTGCCTGCACACTGGCCTAGGTGGTGGCAACAGTGCCAAAGGCAGGCCAGCCACTTCGTGTGGTGAGATTTAAAAAGGGGGGGGGAGCCGGTTGAGGACTGTTGTGACTATGAATGCTCTGTTACACCGACCTCCTTCTCTCTCCTCCAAGAACTGTTCAGGTTTTTAATTTTTGTTAGACTCTGATCTCAACCAGTACAGTAATGCAGTGCTGAGGGACTGTACAGGTGACGTGAGCTCAGTCATGGAAGGAATACCTCTATTCACTTTCACCTGTTGCCTCAAACCCCTATCCAGGGGTTGTATCCGAGAAATAAGAATTATTAATGGAAGGATCCCCCTCGCCATGGATCTGATTAGCAAGCTGAGATCGGTGTTGACTTCTCCCAAAATGGCGGCTGTCAAACAAGGACAGTTCAGGAGTGCTCTGAGGCTATTTGGCAGTGAGCGTCTGACCGGAGAGTAGAGACGCTGAGGCTGCGTGGCTCAGCTGACCCCTTAGAACAATTGTGTCTGTCGATCGAATTGGGGTCAATTTAAGGCATACTAGCTGGCATTAGCTCGAAGAAACGGCTGCCGTGCAGTCTCCAAAATGGCGGCTGCAACGTGTGCGCCAAGGAGGACGGCAGTGAAGGCTGTGAGGCCGAAGCTCAGCTGGCCTGCTGATAGCCGCCAGCATCCCGCTGAGCCTAGCAATGAAATTTGGACAGGCAAAGTAACGTTAACAGCTTTTTGAGGCTTGAAGTCCTGTTTGGGTTAAATTAGCTGGGAAGCGAGGGATGGGAGGAAAACCGCCGGGCGGTTTAACGCAGCACTGAGGCCAGTGCTATGCTAAAAAGGGAAGAAAAATCCACAAATGGCAATTATACGACCTGTTAGAATAAGTTTGACAACTGGATCCAACTACTTGCATCCTGCTGGGCATGAGACTAAGTCGTAACTAGGTAATACTGGCCCAGCAGGAGGCGTGGCAACTTTGTCAGACTTAGTCTATTGGACAGGAAGATGAAGTAAACCCATTTGTGGATTCTCCATCCTCATGCTGGAGAATTTCAAGATGCTACTGTTTTCAACTCAAGACAAAAAACGGTGTTACTTTTAAAGTCAGGAAGTATCTTGGTACAATGTAGCCAATGACAAAATAATATCAATTTGTGAACAACCCTTTGGTGTGACAGTTTATAGAATTTAATATGTTTATACTCTAACTACTGAGCCAGAAATAGAAGAGGTTGATGAATTTCAGGATCAGGATCAGGCTGAAATCAACAGAACACGTAAACAAGATGTGCTTCCTCTGATTGGAGACTGAAATAACAGAGTTGCAAATTGTAAGGAGGAAAACATGGACTGTATGGTCTAGGAAACTGAAATGAAGAAAAAGAATAACTTATCATTTTCTGCCAATCCAATGATTCCCTGTTGAGGAATTTCTCATTTCTTAAGTTGAACAGTTAAAATGGGACTGCCTTATTAATACTTGGTCCTACAAATTAACAAAAGAGATAAAAGAAAAGGAAGACACAGAGTACTATCTAATATGGAACAAGTGGTATGAGTGGTTGGAGACTAGAAATAATAGAGGAGAATAAATGTGGAAAGGTCAAAAGTGGAAAATGTGTGTATAATAATGTATACAGTAGTAATAATAATATCTATTATTCTTAGTATGAAGTATAGTATGAAGGAAGAAAAATGCAAATAAGAAACAACGGGGCAATAGGGACAAATATTCTAAAGAAGAATAAGGGGGGAAATGTAAATAATAGAAGATTACCGTTACGAAATCGCTGTTAAAAAAGGGAGGAGTATACACTATGTGTGTATGTGTGTTATGTTTTGTTTTGTTTTGTTTTGTTGATTTAAAAAATAAAAAATTTAAATAAAAAAAATACTTGGTCCTAAAATCGCTAAGCTGGATTTCTGTGAGGTACTAGGGCTAATTTAAGGAATTGACATTAAACGGGGCGTTGTCTTATCTGAATGCCTTTTCTCAGCATGATGATGGATAATCCACGGATTGGGTTTCCTGAAGTCCCTTCTACCCAATAGACTAAGTCTGAGTTAGCCACGCCTCCCGCTGGGCTGTGCTGCCCCAGTTCCAACGAAGGCGAAGCAGCAGACAAAGTCTGACACGTTGGTTCCCCTACCCCTGACACAGGACCTGACAGGCACCAAAGGGGTGGGAAAGGATTATCCATCATCATGCTGAGAAAAGGCATTCAGGTAAGACAACGCCCCTTCTCCAGCATGAGGATGGATAATCCATGGATTGGGACATACCAAAGCCTACACTGTCCCTATGGGAGGGGGAAACAGTCAGGGCATGTGTCCCTCTGGACGGCACCACACGTTGTAGCACCCTCCGGCCAAAAGCATCAGTGGAGGCAAATTTATCAATTTTGTAATGCCTAATAAACGGGGAGGGAGACGACCAAGTCGCCACCCTACAAATCTCGCCAATGGGCGCTTGAGTTGCCCAAGCCGCTGAGATTGCTGCACTACGGGTGGAATGAGCAGTAATATGGCGAGGAATGGACAAGGATTGGTAAGCCTTGGCTATACAGGCCTTGATCCACCTGTCAATGGTGGTCGAAGAGACCTTCTGCCCCATGGAAGAGGACTGGAAGGAAATGAAAAGCGCCTCTGATTTGCGGAAGGCAGAGGTCCGCATGATGTATCGTCTCAACGCTCTGTGTACATCCAAGGTATGCCACTGGTGCTCCAGGTTGTGAGTTGGACAGGGAAAAAAACTCAGTAGTATGAGTTCTTGTGATCGATGGAACAAGGAGTTCACCTTAGGAATGAACATTGGGTCTGTTCTAAGGATTACACAGTCTTCATGAAAAACGCATAGATCCTCCCTGACAGAGAGTGCTGCCAGCTCAGAAATGCGTCTGGCTGATGTTACTGCCATCAAGAAGGCTACTTTCATTGACAAAAAACTCAATTCACAAGACCGAAGTGGCTCGAACGGTGGCTTGGTAAGAGCATGTAAAACACATGAAAGATCCCACGAGGGATATCTATGGACCATGGGTGGCTTTGTGTTGGTTGCCCCCTTAATGAAGGAGCGAATCATTGGGTGATGTGCTAGAGAGGAAGAATCATCCCATGTCAGCACCGTAGCTAGATCTGCTACTTGTCTCTTGATGGTACTCTATGAAAGACCTTTGTCAAGTCCCTCCAGCAAATATTCCAAAATGTTTGGGACAGTGACAGACGACATGCCAGTTTTATTCCTGGTACACCAGGCAGAAAGATTCCTCCAAGTAGAATCATAAATTCTGTTGGTAGACAGGTGCCTAGAGGCCTGAATCATGGTGATCACCCTTGGTGGGTAAGACTGCTGAGTTAGGTGTTGCTGTTCAAGTGCCAGGCGGCTAGCTGGAGCCATTGTGGGTCCGGGTGTTGAAGAGCTCCCTGGGTGAGCACAATGCGATTCGTAGGGATCCTCCACGGGGATGAGATGGAAAGGCTCATGAGGTCGGCAAACCACGGACACTCCGGCCAGTGTGGAGCAATGAGGATGACCTCTGCCCTCTCCTGCAATATTTTGCGTATGACCGCCGGCATTAGAAGAAGAGGGGGAAAGGCGTATAGTAGACCCCTGGGCCAAGGACTGTGATGTGCATCCTTCCGCCCTCAGAGATGGGAAACAAGAGAAGAACCATGGGAGTTGTGAATTCTCCGGAGATGTGAACTGATCCAGAGTTGGACAGCCGAACCTCTCCGCTATCTCTGCGAATAGAGCTGGAAGCAGATGCCACTTCGAGTGGTCTAACGTTGCTTTGCTTAAGGCATCTACCTGTCTGTTTGTCTTCCCCGAAATGTGACCCGCCTTGATGGAGGAGAGGTTGGTCTCTGCCCAGGAGCATAGTAGCCTGGCCTCTGTCATGAGTGACTGGGACTGGATGCCTCCCTGCCAGTTCACGTGGGCTTTTGATGCTATGTTGTCCATGAGGACTAGAACGTGCTGCCCCTTCACCTTGTTTCTGAAGTGCCATAATGCTAGATGTATGGCTCTGAGCTCTAACCAGTTTATGTTGTGCTTCAGGTCTCGATGGGACCACCGACTCTGAGCCAACTGGGATTGGAGATGAGGTCCCCAGTCAAAGTGGCTGGCATCGGTGGGGAGGGTGAGTCATGCCGGTTCCTTGAAATGTGCACCTCCGGCTATCGTTCGGGAAGTCCACCAGTGGAGACACTTCAAAATTAGGGGTGGCACCCTCACTTTCCTGTTGGAAGATGTGATTTTCCGCCTTTGAAAGGGGAGAAGGAACCACTGTAGAGCCCTGGAGTGCAGTCTGGCCCAAGGCACTATGGAGATGCATGAGACCATTTTTCTTAATAGTTGGGAGATGGTAATCAGGGGAACCACACGGTCGTGTTGGACCCACCATACCAGTGTCCTGATATTGACCTAGCGGTCCGGAGACAGTTAGACCATGCATTGTTCCATATCTATGACCGCCCCCAAATGAAGAAGATGAGTAGAGGGAACTAACTGGCTCTTGAGGTTCACAGAGAATCCGTGGTTCTAAAGTACCTCGATGGTGAGTGCTACATCCATCTTTGCTGCCTGAACCGACAAAGACTGTATGAGAATGTCATCCAGGTAATACTGGATCCATATTGGAACCAATCTCAGGTGTGTGGCTAGAACCGTCAAACTCTTTGTGAACACCTTCGGAGCAGATGACAGGCCAAATGGCAGAGCTCTGTATTGATAATGACAAGATTTGTAACAGAATCTGAGAAACCTGCGATGTTGGAGAAGGATTGGTACGTGTAGGTACGCTTCTGTGAGGTCGATAGATGTCAGGAAGTCATGCCTCCTGATGCTGGCCAGGATGGATTGTAGAGTCTGCATCTTGAATTTTTTGTACAGTAGGTAAGTATTTAGTCTCTTTAGATCGAGAATGGCTCTCCAACCTCCCGAGGCCTTCAGCACTACAAAGAGGATGAAGTAAAAACCTTTCCCTATCTGTTCAGCCGGGACTGGTTCCATGGCCTTTATGTCCAAAAGATGACTTATAGCCTCATTCATGAGGTTCCTCTTGGTTGGGTTTAAGGAAACTGGGCACTGGATGAACCGATCTGGTGGTCTGGATAGGAACTCCAATGACAGACCGTGTTCTATGGTGGATAGAACCCAAACGTCTGTGGTGGTGGCTTTCCAGCTGTGAATAAAGAGGGAAAGCCTGCCATCTATGTCCCTCCCTGGAGTCATTTATTCCTCCTAAAGGGATGGCCCCCCGCACCTCGAAAGGGCCGCTTTGACTGAACCTGCTGCCTGGGCTTGGGCCCAAAGTGGTCCAATTGACGCTTGCCTCGGGGGAGGAAAGAGCGGGGTGGTTGAGACCATGGTGGTTGAGACTCAGTCCCTGAAGTCGTGCGAAAGGTTTGCTTCTGATAATACGGGGTACCTTTCCTGTCCGCCCGCCTGGCCTGGTGTACTAACACCTTCTTCTTGTCCTGATTTCCCATCAAGTAGGGATCGAGAACTTCCCTAAATAGATTACCCCCAGTGTAAGGTGCAGTGGTGGCCAGACGGCATTTGGACTTTAAGTCCGCCCACCATTGTTTCAGCCAGAGCAGCCTGCAAGTTGATACATTTGTGGCAATTGCCCTGGTCGAAAATCTGGCTGCGTGAAGTGTGGCATCTGCCATGTACTCTGCCGTAGCAAGTAACTTACCCAAGGTTTGGTGGGCCTGCACCTGTTCCTGGGGAATCATGGCTTGAAGCTCTTGAAGCCAAATGATAGAAGACCTGGAAAAGAAGGATGCTGAAGTGGAAGCCTTCACTGCCCATCCGGATGCCTGATGTGACCTGCGCAAGGAAAATTCCGATTTCCGTTCTTCCGGCTTCAATGCCTCCACCATATCACCTGGTATGGTGGAGGGGGAGAAGATAGGGGTTAAAGATGTGTCTACCGCCAGGACCTCTAGTAAATCCGACAGTGACCGAGTCACATTGAAAAGTTTTTTATCAGCGGCCCCTGGAGCAGGGGGGGGCACTAAGACTAGCCCATTGCTTCTTTACCATATTAATGAAAAATGGGGGACACGGTATATGTTTTTGGGTCACAGTTGGCTCAGAAAACAGTGGGTCTGGTGTATGACTGGTGGAAGGGGTGGGCTGTGGTTCTTGCTCGGGCGCAATCTTAGATGCTTCGGAAACCTTAGCTAGAATGGACCTGAATAATGTGGGATCAAATAATCCCACAAAGGGAGAGGGTTTCTGATATGTTTCCTCAGACAACGGCGGATCCCATGTTTCCTCAAGATCCGAATATGACTCTCTGTCATGAGATGAATACTCAAAGGCAATGGAGCAGGCATATTCCGGAGGCTCAGAATGAGACTGAGTGGACGATAAAGGCTTGGGCCTCTGCAAGGAGGCAATACTCTGTGCCAAGACCTGAGTGAGCATCGATTGAAGCTGCTTTGGCCAGACCGTTTGAGGAACCTCGGGACGGAGACCAGCCGCAGTGGGTGTGAATGTGGCAGAGGGTCCAGGTTGAGTACTGGGTGGTGGGGCTACCCAGCTGACACTTGGATCAGGAACCATAGGACTGATGGGCCTCTGCTGGGCCTCCATGTCTGGGGAAAACAGTCTGTGGACCTGAACAATCGTGGTTAGTTGTGGGCTAAACAGGGCACCCTCAGACATGGTAGTGGGAGCTGGGGGAATCTCCCTCGGAATCTCCCTCTGGGCCTTTGAGAATTGCCTCTCTAGGGCCAAATGTCCCCTGGTGGCTTCCTTTTCAGCCACTTTGGATGGAGCTTTGCTAGCCAATGTTTTGGCCCTTGCTCTCAGCTTCCCTGCTGCCTCCAATTTGGAGGATTTACGCTTCTTTTTACTTGGAGAGCTGGTAGGAGACAGGACAACCTGGGGCTATTTATCTTCTGCCACTATGATGGAGATCCTTCAGTACAGGACTGAGGATGGATCTCAATGAGAATAGGAGCAGAGGCCTGATTGGAGACTGTTGCAAAAACTGGTAAAACCAGTGTGATCTGAGAATGCTACTGTGAACCACAGTGTAAGGCCTGATTTGATGACTGCTGAAAACTGGTAAAACCAGTGTGAGCTCCTGATAAGGCTACTGTGAAGCACAGTGTATGCCCTGATTAGATGACTGTTGAAAACTGGTAAAACCCGTGTGAAGCTCCTGTATAATGCTACTGTGAATCACAGTGTGTTGTGGGAGGCCAACAATCCTTTGGAGTAATAATTGCAGAACCACAAGTTCAACTGAGGAAGTGTTAAAACTTCCAAGTCACTAAAAATATTGCCAGAGGCCTGAACAAATTGCTGCTCAAAATGGCGGCCGTCCACATGTGAGGCAATTGCAAGATAGTCTGAAGCACACTAAATATGAGAAACCAATGATGATTTATATTCTCCCCCCACAGTTTCTCTCCTTGTTGTTATAATTTGTTTGGATGAATTATCCTAGGTAAATTGCCTGGAAAAATGGTTGTTTGAGCTAGTCCAAATGGTGGCCGCTGGCCACGTAGCAAGCCAGGGAGTCTGGTAATCTTCGGGCCGAAGCCCAGCCAATTAGTGTTAATCGAAGCTCCACGATTTAATTTTGGCTGGGAGAATCTCAGAAACAATTCAGTAGATGGAAAAAAACCTTCTTGTTAATTAAAGGCTCTTTGGAGCAAATAGCCTTCCCCGGCCGTTGATTGCGCAGTGGGCCGGGGAAGCCTGCAATCTTCGGGCCGAAGCCCAGCTGATCAGCGGCAATGTGAGGAGCTCCGCGGAGGCCCGTCGATGAAATAAAGCAATCGGCGGAGCCGCGGCTGGGCTGGCTGTGTGAGAAATTGCCTCATGAGTTTAAATAGCTCAGCAGGCAAGAGAGGAAAGAAAGGAGGGGGGATTTTGCAAACGGTTGGAATAGAAGGAAATAGGTAGGACAAACTACAAATTCACCAGAAAGAGGAAGGATAATACACGGATAGGAAAATAAAAACCTGATACGATCTGAGAGGGAACCAACGCGTCCTGCTGGGTATAAGACTAAGTTGGAACTGGGGCAGCACGGCCCAGCGGGAGGCGTGGCTAACTCTCAGACTTAGTCTATTGGGTAGAAGGGACTTCAGGAAGCCCAATCCGTGGATTATCCATCCTCATGCTGGAGAACATAGAACTTTGCATCTTTTATAATCCAAGTCCATAACACTGTTTGCCTCATGATTTTGCAACTTATGCACTAAGTTTTTTGGGGAGATGGGAAACACAGTTCATCATCTGCTAGTTGGCTCAGCCCACAAAGTGGTGAATAGGTGTAGGAGCTTATCAATGAAACATTCAGTTATGGAACTGTCTCCTAGAGGAAATACAGCTAGTCAATGGAAGATTGCAAGTCCAAAAGGTGCTTTTTCAAGAGACAACTGGACTTTGTTTTTCTTTGAAGATGTTTCTCTTCTCATCCAAGAAGCTTTTTCACCCTTGGGACATGACCTGGATGACTGAGAATCTCCACAGACATGAAGATTGCAAGTCGACCCAAGCATTTGTAGAAAAATAACAAAATCACACTGCCTTTCAGAGTGTTGTGTTTTTTTAATGAGCTTTATTTTTTTTTTGGTTTGACAACATTGGTCAAGATTATTGGTAGTATTTTCAATTTTTAATGTAACTGTTTTACAGACAATTGTTTGTACTGCTATTTTGTACATCATAATAGGCACCTTTAAAAGTGAGTATATCACAATAGGACAATATAAATATCTCACATTTGGACTAGATTAAAGCTAAGAAAGGGAGTAAAGCAATTTGCCAAATGAATTGTGGCTGAAGTCACCAGCATAAACTGGTTTTCTTGGAAAGAGTTGCTTGTATTATTGTTTTGCAGTTGGCCCTTGAAATTCTATCTGCCGTATAAATAACATTTTGTGTTGCCAAAAGCAGGTGGCTGAAGATTGTTCACAGATGTAAACTCTACATTATTTCTCACAATGAAAAGAGGATAAGTAAATTATTATATTAAGAATTATAAATTGGTAGAAACCTAGAGTAAAACATAATATGAATACCAATTTATAGCAAGAAATAAATAAATACCCTGCTACTCAAGGGTCCAACATCAAAGATTTCATTTAAAAATTTGCAGAGATTCTATCATCCCTAAGGATTCCTAAAGAAGGATTCTTAAAGCACTTCTCTTATCCTGACAATCAGGAAAGTATAGCTTGGCAATATTATTGAATTTATTAGAATAATCACTAAGATCATTAAAACATAATACAAGCTTGAAAAGCATATAAAGTACTACAAATGCAAAAAGGACCAGCATTCTGTTAATGCTAAACACAGGCTTTATATAGTTTTTATCAAGTATTATATTCCATATCAAAATCTGCAAGGACTTTTTTAAATTAATTGCAATAGAACATGAAAAAAAAACTATGCCTGTTCATATATGAAAGAACCTGACTATAAAAATACCTTCTCATATATACAAAAGCTTTAGAACAAACATTTTATTCCTGGAACTTTGAATGTTTGTCCTAAGGCCTTTATACATATAGGAGGACCTTTATTCCTGAACTATATATTGAACTTATTCTTTTTATTTCTCTTTGAAGTACTGTAATTGTGTAGCATTGTATGAGTATCAGTACTAAGGTAATAAGATTTCTGAATCAACGTAACCTATTGATGCTCATATATCTCAAGCTCATCTTGATGTTTTATCTCTCTTTATCTATCAACATATAGAATAAATATGTACAGGGAGAAAGGCGATGCAATACAATGCTAGTTTTTAATTGTGATAAAATTTAAATGTGAATATAATGCAATAGGGTATAAATGAGATAAAATATTTAAATTGCTCTATCGTATCAGTTACTGAGTACTTGTTTAAACGGTGTTCACTCCAGTAGAATGACTTGCTTTCTTGTACTAACTATATAGAACTGTATTATTGCTTTATTGTAAGATAGCCTACCTTCAGCACAAGTGAAATGCCACCCTTTTCTCTTCTTCAGCAGTTCATGAAACATGAGCTCTTAAAATGATCCAATCTGGGCCTGAAAAGTTATAAAAACTGTCTTATGTTTTGTATATATTATTAGCACTACATAGCTGAACTAACACAATTGCATCATCCTGTACTGTCACACTTTTATAAATTCCTGATTTTTTTTAAAAAAAAAAAACTATTTCAAAACTATAGCAGGCTTTTCGCCTGAGGCCTTGTTCTGCAGACGACTGTTAAAATATTAAATTAGTAGCACTAAAACCAGAGATTTTTCAAGCTAGGCCCATCCCAAGACAGCAATAAATGGCTCTACAAGGATTCTTAACTTGGCCTGATCAGTGGAGTAATATTTTTTGCATGTAGAAGTTTAAATCCATCATTCTGTGCCTGGAGTATAAATTTTGCAAAAAATGAATGTGGAATAGTCTAGATTTAAATTCAAACAAGCAACTACTAATCTTGGATTCCAAATCATAATTGTAGCTTATGCACATGGGTCAGTGTTTCATTATCAAACATTTATTACAGTAGATACCCAAAATGTATGCCTTCTCATATTCTTTACTAGAAACCTAAGTTAGTTTCCTCATGGTGCTTTTTAACTTTTTCACATTTACCATGATTTTTCAAACCTAAACTATCTACTATCTTGAATTTTTTTAATCTGGATGTTATACCTTAGATCAGGGGTGTCAAACTCAATTTCATTGAGGGCCGCATCAGCATTGTGGTTGCCCTCGGGGGGCCGGGTAGGTGTGGCCAGGGTGGGTGTGGCCTACTGGGTGGGCATGGATGGAGTGGATGTAGCCTACTGGGTGGGCATGGTTTCGGCAGGCAGCGGGGCACTCTTCTCACAGCTCCAAGAAGTTGAGCTGGGCAGTGCGAAGCCTGCCAACTTTGCACCTTGCTGCCTGCTGAAACTGGGCAGCCTGGGGGCTAGGCAACATTGCACTTCTCATCAGATTTGCGCCACCCAGCTCAGCTCTTGGCACTGTGAGGAGATTGCCCCATTGCCTGCTGAAACCGGGCAGGCTGGGAGCTGGGCGGCCTTGCATTTCTTTTTGGATTTGCACCGCCCAGCTCAGCCTCTCAGCGCTGTGAGGAGAACGCCCCGCTATCTGCCAAAACCCCTCCCCCAGAGCCCATCAAGCCGGATATGTGAAGTAGGCGAGGGCCATTTGCTGGCCACTTCCAGGTGATCGTGCATTTCTTCATTCTTCACAAAGGGTGACACCTCCCCAGCATGCACCCAGGGGTCGGGGCCGATGCGGGAGGGGCTGGTTCCTCACTGTTTCCAGGATGGCTTTGCGGGCCACATGAAACCACTTTGCAGGCCGCATCTGGCCCCTCGGGCCTTGTGTTTGACATGTCTGCCTTAGACTGATTGAAAATTAGACAAAGTAGGGTAAGATAATCCAAGATGGAAATATTTCAATTTCAAAAAATATGATAAACTTGAAACATCATTAAAAAGCTGTACAGGATAACAAGAAAAAAGTCAAGGAAACTGTAGGTTCACTAAACAGAGAAGATGGCAAGGAATTAACAGGCAGTAGGAAGAAAGCAGAGCTGCTTAACTTATTCTTTGCATCAGTCTTCACAAAAAAAGAAATTATACTCCAACCTACAAAAAAAACTACTGCAAGAGAAACTAGAAACAAAAATTAAAATAAGCAAGAAAATGGTAAGAGAACACCTATCCAACCTTGATGAATATAAATCAGTGGGATCTAACAGATTACATCCCAGAGTTCTGAAGGAGCTGGCAGATGATATCTCAGAACCATTGCACCATATCTTTCAAAAATCCTGGAGCACCAGGGAAGTACCTGAGGATTGGAAAAGGGCTGATGTGGTTCCCATCTTCAAAAAAAAAGGGGGGGGGGAACAGAACCAGGAAACTACAGACCAATTAGTCTAACATCAATACCTGGGAATATCCTGGAAAAGATTATCAAAAAACAGATCTGCAAACAACTAGAAGTAAACAAAGTTATAACTAGTAGCCAGCACGGGATGGCTAAAAACAGATCATGCCAAACCAAAGTCATTTCATTCTTTGATAAAGTAGCTAAATTAGTAGGCCAGCAAAATGCTGTGGATATAATATACTTAGATTTCAGTAAGGCACTTGACAAAGTATAACACAACCTACTTCTTGGTAAGCTAGAAAAAGGTGGAGTAGACAACATCACCACCAGAAAGATTTGTAGCTGGCTGATAAACCATACTCAACGAGTAGTCCTCAATGGTACTATATCCACATGGAGAGAAGTAAGCAGTGGGGTACCACAAGGCTTCGTCTTAGGCCCAGTACTCTTCAATATCTTAGACGAATGACTTAGACGAAAGAATAGAAATTCATTAAATTTGCAGATGACACTAAACTGGCAGGAATAGCCAACACCCCAGAAGACAAGCTCAGGATCCAAAAAGATCTTGACAAACTTGAACAATTGGCCCTATCCAACAAAATGAATTTTAATGTGGAGAAAAGCAAAATTTTACATTTGAGGCAGGAAAAATCAAACTTAGGGGAGACCTGGTTCAAAAACAGTAACTGTGAGAGGGGCCTTGGAGTCGTAGTGGATGATCACTTGACTATGAGCCAGCAGTGTGCATCAACAATCAAAAAAGCTAATACTATCCTGGGTTCTATAAACAGAGGCATAGAATCAAGATCATGCAAAGTATTAGTACCGCTTTATAAAACCCTAGTATGACTGCACCTGGAATACTGCTGGTCACCATATCACAAAAAAGATGTTGAGACTTTGGAACAAGTTCAGAGAAGAGCAACTAAGATGATCAAAGGTCTGGAGACTAAATCATTTGAAGAACGGCTGCAGGACTTTGGTTTGGCTAGTTTCAAGAAAAGAAAAAATAGGGGTGACATGATATCAGTATTCCAGTATTTGAGGGGCTGCCACAAAGAAGGGGGGGTCAAATTATTCTCTAAAGCACCAGAGGGCAGGACAAGAAACAATGGCTGGAAACTGATCAAAGAGAGAAGCAACCTGGAATTAAGGAGAAACTTCCTGACAGTGAGAACAATTAACCAATGGAACAGTTTGCCTTCAGAAATCGTGGGTGCTCCATCACTGGAGGTTTTTAAGAAGAGACTAGACAGTCACTTGCCTGAAATGATATAGGTTCTCCTGCTTGAGTAGGGGGTTGGACTAGAAGGCCTCCAAGGTCGTTCCAGCTCTATTCTATTCAATAAAATTACTGGATTTTTAATGGGTCTTGTGTAAAGATAGCCATTTTGAGCTGTGCAAACAATTCAGAGGAGGGCTTTAGGAAACAAACCACTCCTCTGAACCTTCTGCTTGGAAAGTCAAAGTGGCTGCATCTTTTGGTGAAATTACTTCAAGGTCCTATTTTCTAAGCATATATACATGTGCATAGAAGGCATTTCACTTCTCTTTGGCAGAAAAATCAGAGAAATGTCTTTCATGCATAACAGTATGATCAGAAATCTAAGAAAGGACTTTGAAGCAGCCACATTATTATTGCTTTGAGAGCTGCACCTACTTTGAGAGCATTTCATGAATGCCTCTCTGGATACTTTGAATAGCCCTAATTGCAATATTTATATAGTACATTAGTTTGCATAGCTGTGATGGTTATAAAAGTGCTTCAAAGATTATAATTGTTTTTGTTTCTGTTTCACATTGACTGACTGCACACCCTGCTCAAGCACTGGCTAGGCTCATCCAATAAGCTACTGAATCATAAATCATGACTTATCCAGTCAAAAGCAAACAAGGAACACTGCTAAACTCTAGTTTAGGGAGATATACCAAAACTGAGTTTAGCAAGACGGAATTATTGTAACACATTCTGGGCTCCACTACTTTTCTCATCATCCTTTTTTTTTCCCCACCAACATGGAAGACTATAGAACCTTTGGCTGCACTTTGCATTAGTGACAAAAGGTAACATGAACATTCAGGCTTAGGCATCATTTATATCTTGATTTTTGTAATCAAAGTACAAGCATCTCGAAATAAAAAACTTTGTTGATGGTGATTCATATCCTTATCACCATGCATCTTGATTACCACAATTCACTTTAGTTGGGACTGCTTTTGAAGATAGCTCTGAAATTACACTGCTAGTGGGTGGAGTCTTTACTTCAGTATACTGTTAACACCTATACTATATTGCTGCTAGTAGGTTTCTGGATCAAATGCAAAATGCTGGTTATTACTTATACTCTCTATCTGCTGCAGTATTGGGCTATATTAGGAACCACCTTACTGAAAAGTATTCTGCTATGAAGTCAACCGAAACAGCCTGCTTAGCTCCCATCCTGTCAAGAAGTGAGAACACCCTGGACCAAAAGCAGCCTTTTTTTTCACAATGGACACATCCTTAATCAGTTATGATGCCCCAGAGATGCATTTGCCCTCTCTCACTTCTGTCATTCCAAAAGCTGTTGAATATGCTTTGATTGCTAATCAGATAATGTCCAGGTAGCAATTTAGAATTTGGTTTTGTTATTATTTTAGCTAAGGGGTGGGAGTTATGATTTTGAAAATATTTTGATTTTATGATGCCATTTTTACTTTATATAAACATTGCTTGGAGTCTGTATGAGTGGGTGGTATATACATTTTTATTAATAAATAAAGCCAAACCACTTGTGTTCATTGACATAAAACACAGACTTGAAAGGTGTTTATTTCTGGTCTCCTAGTCTGAGGAGGGTCACAAAGGCCTTTCCCTTTACTTGAGGCAAAGAATCTCTTTAGTCCTGCTTGGCTAATAGGCTACTTAAAAATCATGCAACTTTTTTGGAGGTTATAGTAGCAGTTACAAATAAAACTAATTGTGAGTTTTATACTGGTAGTTTTATGTTAAATCAGTCATTCTTAACTTCTAATTTAGTACTGATCAACACATATAAAATGCCCTATACATCCTCAATAAATGTCTTACAGCCTAATCAAGGAACGACCAAGAAACACTCACACCAACACTGACAGGGTAAGCCACTACTATATAAAATGAGAGCAACCCTTCCCCTTTCTAGACTGATGATGTTATAGTACAGTGGTTCTCAACCTTTTTAATGCCGCGACCCCCCAACCAGTCATAAGTTGAGGACTACTCAACCGGTCGTAAGTTGAGGACTACCCAACCGGTCGTAAATCGAGGACTACCCAACCGGTCATAAGTCGAGGACTTTCCCTGCCTGGGAGCGCTGCGCATGCGTGGTTGCACCCCCTGCGCCAGCCGAGGCGTAGCTGGTAAGCAGCAGAGACGGCGCAGGGCGACCACTGGCTGGGCCACCAGCTGGCCCAGCCCAAGGGAGGTAAGGCATCCGCCGGGCCTCACACGCGCCAGCAACCCTCCTGCGCCCACCGGCCTCCCACCTCCCATCCCTGGCCCTCTTTTACTTACATTTTTAGTAGTTGCTCAGCAGGGAGGGATGGAAACTTCCAGACAGCTCGCCTTCACTGCAGACAACTTGCAGCACCGTTTGCAGAATGGGACTTTTGGCGGGCTCAGCAGGGCAGAGACAGCCTGGACAATTCCTATTGGCTTTTGAAAGCCAATAGAATTAGACTCTATTCAAGAGAGTCTATTCTATTGGCTTTCAAAAGCCAATAGAATAAAAGGGAGTAGCACAGCTAAGGAAAAGGGGAAAAAAATGGCAGACTGCGTTGTTTGGCGACCCCCGTGAAATGGTCGTTCGACCCCAAATGGGGTCGCGACCCACAGGTTGAGAACCGCTGTTATAGTACCTAGTTTGGTAATGAAATGTCTGCAGAAAAACAACCAAACTCAGAGAACACTAAGGACCAAAAAATCCCACTCCCCCAAACCTATATTTTTACATATAATAAATACATGCTTCTAACATATGGCATGTTAAAATATGTAAAACTGTCTGACCCCATTTGTATTTAAAAGTAAAGGTCAGGCCTGGATAATAGTTGAATAGGAGAACTGCAGGGAAGAATAGGGTTGTAGGTTAGATGGGGAAATCAAAACACTACTCTGAACCATTCCTGTATTATTGCTAAGAAAAAGGCATGCAGGTGTGACTTCCTTGTTGCAGCATGTGCCCAATGGAACAATATTCCTCCTGATATTTGAATGTCCCCAATTCTTTGTTCTTCTGTTCTTCTTCACAACCCAGGCTCTTCTTCAGAGGAAGAATGAGGGGTGAGCCATCTAGAATGAACGATCTAAAATGCAGTTGATTGGCCTCTGCTAATTCTATTATTATGCTGTTACTCAGTTGCTCTTTTAGGTTCTGGGGTGTTTACTGTATATTTTATTCTAGTTCCTTGTTTTTATGGTCTTATACATTTTAAGAGAATTGGGCAGCCATAAAATTTTAACAAGTAAACAGTCCATAAAACTGAGCTTGATTCAAAAGCTTGACTTTGATATGTATATTTCAGATACTCTTTCACTGGGATCCATTATTTTCAAATAAATTGTTCTTTTCTGCTTTGTTTTACTTTTTAAGAGTTTGGGGAGAAAAAAAGTGTAAGATCTGGCATTAGAATGAACAGTATTAAACAGATTTTATATATTAGCTCTCAACAATCAGAAGTAAGAAAAGAGCGTGTAACATTCCCAGTTATATCTATCCAATCACCAGAGGATATGTTTTGGGTCCCCTCTGTTTGTTTGTTTTTTAAAGTTTTAATTTTCGATTTTTCATTACATTCATAAAAAGTACTTCAGATAAAGAATAAAATAAATTTATACACACAACTTTCGGTATTGCTCACCCATTTCCCCCCAAACCGCATCCACCCTCTAACTTCTTCTCTCACTTCCCTCTTTCTCCCTCTTCTTCCTCACTCTCCCCCTCTCCTCCTTCTCCTCAACCTTCCTACTTACTTCTCCCCTTCCTCCTATCTTCTCACTCCAGATGCAGTCCAAGGGAAATGCCCAAGCAATTCCTCTCTCCAAATTGAAACATCAATATTAAATACAATAAAACTATTTCTACTTATCTGACCTATTTAACCTCCAACCCATCCTCCCCCCACCCCCCGCCCCCCGACTTCCCAGAGCCAAGTACAGAGTTATACAAACATATTAAACATAATCTTCTTAAGTTTACTAATTATACAATAACCAAAATCATACTAACCCTTAACTCTCTTCAAACTTTAACATCATAATTTCATAAACAAACCCATTACTCATAAAATAAATGAAACTTTGTAGTTCCATATTTCTTCTGAACATATTCTATCCATCTTCTCCATACAATAACATATCTCTCTTGTGAATGATCCATTAAATAAGCAGAAATTTTAGCCATTTCTGCTAAATTTGTTGTTGTTGTTAATTGCGAAGTCGTGT
Source organism: Crotalus tigris (assembly GCF_016545835.1). Taxonomy (NCBI): domain Eukaryota; kingdom Metazoa; phylum Chordata; class Lepidosauria; order Squamata; family Viperidae; genus Crotalus; species Crotalus tigris. Next base: position 277,071 of record NW_024096646.1, on the reverse strand, counting down.
CCGACCCATCGCGACCCCATGGACAACGTTCCTCCAGGTCTTCCTGTCCTCTACCATCTTCTGGAGTCCATTTAAGTTCACACCTACTGCTTCAGTGACTCCATCCAGCCATCTCATTCTCTGTCGTCCCCTTCTTCTATTGCCCTCAATCTTTCCCAGCATTAGGCCCTTCTCCAGTGAGTCCTTCCTTCTCATTAGGTGGCCAAAGTATTTGAGTTTCAACTTCAGGATCTGGCCTTCTAAAGAGCAGTCGGGGTTGATCTCTTCTAGGACTGACCGGTTTGAACGCCTTGCAGTCCAAGGGACTCGCAGGAGTCTTCTCCAGCACCATAGTTCAAAGGCCTCAATTCTTTGGCGCTCAGCCTTTCTTATGGTCCAACTTTCACAGCCATACATTGCAACTGGGAAAACCATGGCCTGGACTATACGCACTTTTGTTGGCAGGGTGATGTCTCTGCTTTTTAGTATGCTGTCTAGATTTGCCATAGCTTTCCTCCCCAAGAGCAAGCGTCTTTTAATTTCTTGGCTGCAGTCCCCATCTGAGGTGATCTTGGAGCCCAGAAAATAAAATCTGTCACTACCTCCATTTCTTCACCATCTATTTGCCAGGAATTGAGAGGGCCGGATGCCATGATTTTGGTTTTCTTAATGTTTAGTTTCAAGCCAACTTTTGCACTCTCCTTCTTCACCCGCATCAAGAGGCTCTTTAGTTCCTCTTCACTTTCTGCCATTAGAGTGGTATCATCTGCATATCTTAGGTTGTTGATATTTCTCCCGGCAATCTTAATTCCAACTTTTGATTCATCTAGCCCTGCCTTTCTCATGATGTGCTCTGCATATAAGTTAAATAGGCAGGGCGACAGTATACAGCCTTGCCGGACTCCTTTTCCAATTTTGAACCAATCAGTGGTTCCGTGTTCGGTTCTCACTGTTGCTTTTTGACCCGCATATAGGTTTCTCAAGAGACAAATGAGATGGTCTGGTACTCCCATCTCTTTAAGAACTTGCCACAATTTGTTGTGATCCACACAATCAAAGGCTTTTGCATAGTCAATGAAGCAGAAGTAGATGTTTTTCTGGAACTCCCTAGCTTTCTCCATGATCCAGCGTATGTTGGCAATTTGATCTCTAGTTCCTCTGCCTCTTCGAAATCCTGCCTGTACTTCTGGTAGTTCTCGATCCACATACTGCTGGAGTCTAGCTTGTAGGATTTTAAGCATAACTTTACTAGCATGTGAAATGAGTGCAATGGTGCGATAGTTTGAACATTCTTTGGCATTGCCTTTCTTTGGAATTGGAATGTAAACTGACCTTTTCCAATCCTGTGGCCACTGTTGAGTTTTCCAAATTTGCTGGCAAATTGAGTGTAGCACTTTTACTGCATCGTCTTTTAAGATTTTGAATAGCTCAGCTGGAATACTGTCACCTCCACTAGCTTTGTTGTTGCTCAGATTTTCTAAGGCTCATTTCACTTCACATTCTAGGATGTCTGGTTCGAGGTCAGTGACCATCTCATTGTGGTTATCTGGGACGTTAAGCTCATTCTTGTATAGTTCTTCTGTGTAGTTTTGCCATCTCTTCTTAATCTCTTCTGTCTCTGTTAGGTCCCTGCCATTTTGGTCCTTTATCATGCCCATCTTTGCATGAAACGTTCCCTTCATATCTCCAATTTTCTTGAAGAGATCTCTGGTCCTCCTTATTCTGTTGTTTTCTTCTATTTCTTTGCACTGTTCATTTAAGAAGGCATTCTTATCTCTTCTAGCTACTCTCTGGAATTCTGCATTCAATTGGGTGTATCTTTCTCTTTCTCCTTTGCCTTTCGCTTCCCTTTTTTCCTCAGCTATTTGCAAAGCTTCCTCAGACAGCCATTTTGCTTTCTTGCATTTTTTTTTCTTTGGGATGGTTTTAGTTGCTACCTCTTGTACAATGTTGCGAATTTCCATCCATAGTTCTTCAGACATTCTGTCTATCAGATCTAATTCCTTAAATCTATTTGTCACCTTTACTTTATATTCATCAGGAATATGATTTAGTTCATACCTGAGCGGCCTAGTGCTTTTCCCTACTTTTTTCAATTTAAGCCTAAATTTTGCAACGAGAAGCTCATGATCTGAGTCACAGTCAGCTCCTGGTCTTGTTTTTACTGACTGTATACAGCTTCTCCATCTTTGGCTGCAGAGCACATAGTCAATTGATTTCTATGTTGACCGTCTGGTGATATCCATGTGTAGAGCCATCTCTTGGGTTGTTGGAAAAGAGTGTTTGTTATGACCATCGTATTCTCTTGACAAAATTCTATCAGCCTGTGCCCTGCTTCATTTTGTATGATAAGGACATCATTTTTTGGTGTTAATTCTATAAGGTGCTGTAGGGCTTCTAGAACCGGTCAATTTCATCCTCTTCAGCACCAGTGGTTGGGGCATAGATTTGGATTATTGTGATATTGAATGGTTTGCCTTGGATTCGAATTGAGATCATTCTGTCATTTTGGGGATTGTATCCCAGTATTGCTTTTCCTATTCTTTTATTGACTATGAAGGCTACTCCATTTCTTCTGAGGGATTCTTGCCCACAGTAGTATACCTGATGGTCATCTGAGTTAAATTCACCCATTCCTGTCCATTTTAGTTCGCTGATTCCTAAGATGTCGATGTTCAGTCTTGTCATCTCTTTTTTGACTACGTCTAGCTTGCCTTGATTCATGGATCTTACATTCCAGGTTCCTATGGAGAAAAAATCTTTACAGCATCGGACTTTCCTTTCACCACCAGATATATCCACAGCTGAGCGTCCTTTCGGCTATGGCCCAGTCGCTTCATTCTTTCTGGCGCTACTAGTACTAGCCCTCTGCTCTTCCCCAGTAGCATATTGGACACCTTCCGACCTGAGGGGCTCATCTTCCAGCGTCATATCTTTTTGCATTTTAGTACTGTCCATGGGGTTTTCATGGCAAAGATACTGGAGTGGTTTGCCATTTCCTTCTCCAGTGGATCACATTTTATCAGAACTCTCTGCTATGACCTGTCCGTCTTGGGTGGCCCTGCACAGCATAGCTTATAGCTTCATTGAGTTACACAAGCCCCTTCGCCACGACAAGGCAGTAATCCATAAAGGGGTCTGCTAAATTAGAAACCTTAAATATCCATTCTTCTAAAGAAGGCAGAGAGTCTTTCTTCCAATATTGACCCACCAATAATCTTGCTGCTGTTATTAAATTCAACATTAAAATAGTTTCTTTAGCATCAAAATCCACAAAAATACCCAAAAGAAATAATTGGGGAGTAAACTTAATCTTCCTTTTAAAAACCTTTTGAATGTTCCACCAAATCATAATCCAAAAAGCTTTAATATTTTTACAAGTCCACCAAACATGAAAATAAGTTGCATCAAAACTACCACATCTCCAACATTTAGGTTGCAGGTTCGGGTACACACAAGACAACTTTTTAGGATCCAGATGCCATCTATAAAACATTTTATAAAAATTTTCCCTCAAATTTTGAGCCTGCGTAAATTTAATATTTCTAATCCAAATTAACTCCCATAAATCCAATAAAATCGATTCCTGAATATTCTGAGCCCATTTAATCATACAATCTTTTACTAACTCTGTTTCTGAATCCAATTTTATTAACTCATTGTAAATTCTTTTAATATGAGCATATTTCTGATCTTTAATCTGAATTACCAAATTTTCATCTGCTAAAGTAATTCCCACTTTCTTATCTAAAGTCCATCTCTCCACTATTTGCAAATATTGAAACCATGATTGTAAAATATTTTCTTGCCTTAACAAATCTGAAGACTTTAGTTGCCAATCAGTACCCGACCAAATAAGTAATTCTTTATACGAAATATTATCAAAATTCACCCCCTTAGAAACCCCCGGAATTGCTTGTCCAGGAATCCCCCAAATAGGTATTTTATAATTTAACTTATAATAATACTTCTTCCAGACTCGAAGTAAAGCATTTCTTAAAATGTGTGAGTTAAAAACCAGATCTACTTTCTTATCAAAAATTAAATATGCATGCCAACCATATAATAAATGCCACCCTTCAAGAGCAAGAATATTTTTATTTGTTAAATTAAGCCAATCACTTACTAAAGTTAAAGTGGCCGCATCATAATATAATTTCAAATTAGGTGCTTTATGTCCACCTCTTTCTCGAGTGTCTTGTAAAATCTTAAACTTTACCCTTGATTTCTTCCCACCCCAAATAAATTTATTGATACCCTTCTGCCACTCATCCAAATTAGCATCCTTCTTTAAAATAGGTATCATCTGAAACAAAAAAAGAAACTTTGGTAGGACATTCATCTTTACTACTGAAATTCTCCCCAACAACAATAGTTGTAATTTTTGCCAATCATTTAAATCTTTTTGTACTTTTACCCATAAGTGTTCATAATTATTCTTATACAATTTTCCATTAGATGTTGTGATATATACTCCTAGATACTTAACCTTATTAACTACTTCATAACCTGTTGCTTCAGCTATAATATCTTTTCCCTTCATAGACATATTTTTCAATAATATTTTAGTTTTGTTCTTATTCACCTTAAAACCAGAGACCTATCCATACTGCACTAAAATTTCAACCAAGTCTCTGACCAAATCTGTTGGGTGGGATAACGTCACAACCAAATCATCACCAAAAACTCTCAGCCTATAATCAATCTTATTTATTTTTATTCCTTTTAATTTAGATGAATCTCGAATTTTAATAAAATCTCCATTGTTAATACAAATAACAAGGGGGATAAGGGACAACCCTGTCTCGTAACTTTTTCTATTTTAAATACATCTGTTAATCCCCCATTAATTATAATTTGTGCCGATTGTTGCTGATATATGGCCTTGAGAGCACACAAAAATTTGTCTCCAAAATTCATTTCCTCTACAACTTTCAATAAAAATTTCCAATCTAATTGATCAAAAGCTTTCTCAGCATCTATAAATATTAAAGCAGCAGGGATTTGGTTGTTCTTATCCAAATACTCTATTAGATTAACAATTTGTCTTACATTATATTTCATATATCTTCCCATTATAAATCCAGATTGGTCAGTATGAATCAATTGTTTCAAAACCTGCATTAATCTATTTGCCAGTATCTTTGCAAAAATCTTATAATCTGTATTTAAAAGAGATAAAATTTCTAGGTTGGGACAGATCCTGGTCTTCCTTTGGAATCAATGATATAAAAGCCCTTCTCCAAGATGGAGGTAGCTCTGCTCCCAACAAAATATCATTGAAAAGTTCCTTTAATGGTTCTATCATTTCTTCAGGTAGCATCTTATAATAAATTGCTGTTAGTCCATCAGTACCTGGAGTCTTGCCAACTTTCAATTGTTTAATTGCAGAAATAATCTCTTCAGAAGTAATTAAACCATTAATCCCATCACGTTGGTCAATCGTAAGTCTAGGAAAATGTGCTTCCTGTAAATATTTTTCTATGTCTAAAATTTGTATAGTTTCACTAGCGTACAACTTTGAATAAAAATCTAAAAATTCTTTTTAATCAAATTTTGTTGATACACTTCTTTACCTTTATAAATTATTTTATCTATAGTCCTTGATTTCTGTTTCTTACGTAATTGATAAGCCAACCATCTACCAGGTTTATTTGCATTACAAAATGTATTGTGTTTCATATACCTCAAATTAGTTGCCATCTGATCCGCTATTAACATATTAAATTGCTCCTTAAGCAGAGTTATAGAAACCTTTAAGTTATTATCCATTGGGTTTGATATTAAAATCTTTTCCTTACATTTAATCTCATCTTCCAACTCTTTATGTTTCTGAATCTGTTTACGTCTATGAGCATTATTCATAGAAATCAAAATCCCTCTCATATATGCTTTACTAGAATCCCATACCATTGGCATCGAGGTACCCTTATTCATGTTCCAAGCAAAAAAATTCCTTTAAATAACCTCTACATCTCTGTATATTCTCTTTATATCTAAATAAATTCTCGTTCAACCTCCAAGACCTTCTAGTCCCTTCTTCCAGCAAAATTTCCAACCATACAGGACTGTGATCTGAAAATATTCTAGGAAATATCTTGATATTCTTCTCCCTAGAAAAGAAATCATTAGTAAGTAAAAAAAAAGTCAATTCTAGAATAAGATTGGTGCCTATCTGAGAAAAAGGTAAAATCTTTTTCCTGAATATTCCATTCTCTCCAAATGTCTCTAAGTTCCAAATCATCCTTTAAATAATAAAAAAAAAACTTTAGGAAGTCTTGCATGATTAGAAACTTTAGAAGAACCCTTCTTATCTTTACTTGAATCTAAAACACCATTCCAATCTCCCATCATAATAACTGACTTGTAATCCAAAGAAATTAATTTCTGATGAATCATCTTGTAGAAATATTTTTGTTGATGATTGGGAGCATATAATTCAACAAGAAGAGTTCTCTTATCATTTATTAATAAATCAATAATGACATATCTGCCTTGTGGATCAAAATCAATTAATTTCGGTGAAAGCTCCTTTCTCACATAAATAACTACACCTCCTTTTTTCTGCAAAGCAGGAGCTATGAAGTGTACCCCCAGCCGGGGGTTAAACAAGTATTTTTGATCTTTAGAAATAATATGAGTCTCTTGTAAACAAATAATATCATTTCTGTGTTGTTTCAAATAATGAAAGACTTTCTTTCTTTTCTGTGGTAAATTAAGGCCATTAACATTCCAGGTTAGAAGCTTTGCCATTCTTGGCAGGTTGAAGCCTTTGGAACAAAACCTCTAAATTTGCAGTCGATGATCTCTTTGGCCTTGCTCCTCCCACTGGCTCCGAAGTAGACTGTGGTGAAACTCCATCATCTATCTTTTGTTGTTGTTGTTGTTCTCTTTCTCTACGTTTATGAGCAGCACGTGTAATTCTCTGTCCCCTTGGGTCTTCCCTTATTTGCAAACTCTGTTGCATAGATTCAACCAATAATTCTTCTCCCAAAAGTGGCATTACACCTACAGCCAACTGTGCTTCTACCTTGTTCTCATCCTTTTTTGATCTTGGAGATGGTGGTAGACCTCCTTTTAAAACAGTAACATAGAAATCTCTTGCTTTTGAAGTTGTATTAAGACGATATCATGTGCCAACATAGGTCACCACTATCCCCACAGGTATATCCCATCTAAATTGAATTTGTCGTTTCTTAAGTTCTTCAGCCAAAAAAGCAAAGTCTTTTCTTTTTCTAAGAATTTTTGAAGGTCCCCTCTCTTAAGGTGGGATCAAGGCGGCTCCCTCCCTGTGGAACATCCCCCTTGCAGAAATAATATTGGCTGCATTTTGGCACTTTCAAAAGGCCCTGAAGTCATTGTTTTGCCAATGGGCCTGGGGACCCTAAAGTGATAAGGAGCCAATCAAGTGGTGGTTTGATTGTTGTTGCCAGGGGGGTTTATTGGGTTTGTATTTGTACTGAGTTTATATTTATTTATATAAGCCAGCCAGAGTGTGTTCAAAGGTCATATAAATTTTTGTAATAAATAAAAAAATAATAATCCAATGCTTCAATAGTTCACATACTTCTGAATGTATCCTCTCACTCTCAGGCGATTACCATCTGAGAATTATTGTATTAGATAAATAAAAAGACTAAACATGAAAGCTAACAAAACTATCCCTTTTTTGAGGTCATCCTCATAAATTGGATTGCACTGGATATATTTGTTTGGGATCATGGGAGTTGTAGCCCAACATGTCTACAGGGCACAAACTATATTAAGACACATAAAATTAAAGTCAGAATAGATGCAAGTTGCTAAATTACTACAGAATAGTAATAAAGCATCAGTTTAGAATGAAATCTATGACAAGGCAAATCACCTTGAATCCATCTTCTCGCTGACTGGTGGCTTTAATTAAGGTTCAGGCAGACACCTAACATTTAAGAATCTCTGCCACGTTTCCCCCTGGAGTGCTTTCATCTATGTCTCTGGTGGTGGTAGTCTTTTTCAGAGAGCAAAATTTAGCAAAACACATTGTAAGTGGAGGAATCACTTGCAAACACTATTAGGCTTCTAATGTGCTATGACTTAATGTGAGTAAGAAATATTTGGAGAGTGTATCAATTTGTCTCATCACTGGTGCAGTGAGAGTGGTTTCTGGGGTTTTGGTGAAATATTATCTCATACTGATGTTGATCAACATCAGCATTATTCATTCTGTACATTTGTACAAAAAGGAATTTTGATAGTTGAATATCAAAAGTATTCCCTGCTTTTTCCAGCCAGACCTATTTTGAAATTTCTATCGCTCAACAAGATGGAAGATAGAGCATAGAATTATGTTTTGCTGACATAGTTGTGAACGATATGTGATCTTATCCAGTAACTCTAGCTCAGTGATTCTCAACCTTTTTAATGCCGCGACCCCCAACCGGTCGTAAGTCAAGGACTACCCAACCGGTCATAAGTCGAGGACTTTCCCTGCCTGGGAGCGCTGCGCATGCGTGGTTGCACCCCCTGTGCCGTCCGAGGCGTAGCTGGTAAGCAGCAGAGACGGCGCAGGGCGACCACTGGCTGGGCCACCAGCTGGCCCAGCCCAAGGGAGGTAAGGCACCTGCCGGGCCCCATGTGTGCCAGCAACCCTCCCTGCGCCCACCGGCCTCCCACCTCCCATCCCTGGCCCTCTTTTACTTACATTTTTAGTAGTTGCTCAGCAGGGAGGGATGAAAACTTCCAGACAGCTCGCCTTCGCTGCAGACAACTTGCAGCACCGTTTGCAGAATGGGACTTTTGGCAGGCTCAGCAGGGCAGAGACAGCCTGGACAATTCCTATTGGCTTTTGAAAGCCAATAGAATTAGACTCTATTCAAGAGAGTCTATTCTATTGGCTTTCAAAAGCCAATAGAATAAAAGGGAGTAGCACAGCTAAGGAAAAGGGGGAAAAATGGCGGACTGCATTGTTTGGCGACCCCCGTGAAATGGTCGTTCGACCCCAAATGGGGTCCTGACCCACAGGTTGAGAACCGCTGCTCTAGCTTATGCCACAAAAGGAAGGATAACTATGTAACAATTAAAAAAAATGAGGAGCAAATAGGTTCAATTTATCTGCCAAGTTGAGATCATTCTTCAATTGGTGTTTGACCATTAGCTAAAAATGGTACTTCTGACCAATGAGGTACTATTTAATGAAGAAGGTTTGTGCTTGGGTCTTGAAATGCAACTCTGCTGTTTGGAATGAACAAACAGTTCAATATTTTTCCTCAAAGTATAAATGCACATGAAATCTTATTCAAAATTCTTCTGTACTATAAAGAATTTTTTTTGTCTTCATTTGGCCAGGTTGGCATATCAGCCTTGTGTCACAAATTCATCTGCATAAGCAGAGAATAATAGGGCTGGCTCTTCTATGCAATAAAGGTTACTACAGTATTTCTGTTATATTCTGCTTACCCTATGATACAAAGCAGCCTGATGTGCATTTTAAATGACATTTAAACTTAATAAAAGAGCCTTTTGATGTGAATGTTAGCTTTTTTTTAAATTATACATTATTGTAGTAAGTGAACTGAGCTTTGGGAGGGGTGCTGAAAAGATAGTATAATATAGCACTTTTAAAGAACCATGACTGTACTGTGATTGTGAAGAGGATGAAGAGGAAGAAGAGGAGGAGGAGGAAGAGGAGAAGGAGCAGGAGGAGGAGCAGCAGGAGGAGGAGCAGGAGGAGCCTGGAGTTATCAAAGACTTGATCAGATAACCCTATTCCCTCCACCCATCAGTGAGGCCAGAGAACCTTTGAACCAATATGAAATCAGAACAGTTTCAATCTCATTATGTGACAAAGAACATTCTGTTTTTTCCCCAAGATAGCATAGGGGTTGTGATCATTCCAAGTCACTCAAAGGCTGCTCATAGGATTATCATAAATCATTTTTTAAAGATTTTCTAACAGCAATTACATGTAGTTGAAGGAGCAATTAAATAGATCAGATTAAATTTACTTTTCATTCATTATATTGTATATTCTTTTGTTCCATCCCTGATTTTTATTTCAATGTGGCCTCTACCAAGTACTGTACACAGCCATATACTGTACATCACATATTATATACATTTCTGTGGAGGGGAAAAATCCCCTCATTGAGTTGGAATTAACATGTGCATTGTATAAAATGTTTGTCTCTGTTTATCATTCTTTTTATATCTGCTCTTTTCTTAGAGGGGATGTCATTTTAAATTCAGAATTCTTTTGTTTCCCAACATTATTTACAAGACTGACATACAAGCAACATCTTCTGTCATTTTATGATCAGGCTTAAACACAAAACAAAGAGAGTGTTTTTGATTGTAATAGTAGGCTATGCATTAAATTGCATTAAACAACCACAATTTCCATAGGAATGAAATTACAACATTATTCTCTAGCAAGAGTAGATAACTTTTTATCCTTTGTATATTTTAAATCAGCTCCAGACAGCAAGATGAGCAGATAGAGATTATGAAAGCTAACAGTACTCCCAAACTTCTGGAGGGCATCTACTGCAAGATTCATCTGGAAAAGATTTAAATCAGGACTACATAAAAACCTGAGGCCAAGAACCTCATGTAGTTACTCAGTTCTGCAAGGTCTTCTATAACACTCATGTAGTGTTATAGAAGACCTCCATGAATTAATGCATAATTGTAATATGACATTAAAAAAGAATAATTCATCACATAACTAGTAGAAAAAATATATTACTTACTATTAATTAAAGTTAACACCATGAATTTAAATCAACTTTTATCCTGTCTTCTCAATTAGTTTTTGGAGTGTAACCACCAAGATATTAGTTCAAAGACAACTGGCATCTTATTCTGTTCAAAAAAATTCTGCACACCTTTCTAAACCATCTGAATACCAAAGTTATCACTTTCATTCATGATCTCAGGTATAACAAAACTGGATCTGTCCAGAATCTGTTGAAATCTGTCCGGAAAGCTGGATGTTACAAATACTGACACTATTTACTTCCTGCTCAACAGTGAAAGCAAATGAACTGTAATAATATCCAAAAAAGGATACAAAACAGGGAAGTGTATCTTTAAATGATTTTTTCTATATTTGAGAACCAAAGACTTGAATGTCCTTGGCTTATATCCAGGCTTATGCAAGAGGAAGGCTGCTGGGTGCAGTACTGTTTTCCCACCCCTCCTCTACTCTGCAATTCCAAACCAATACCCTCCAATATTTTGTGAGTTAGAGGACTCTAAATAGCATGGCATGACATATCGCAGGAGAGTATGAAAACATTGAGCTGAGATGGAGGAATTATTTTTTTAAAAAAAGCAAAAGTCCTTTATTTTAAAACAGAAATATTCAGGAAATGTCCTTTCAAAATGTATTTTTTGAGAATACTGCTCATCAACAATGTACTTCAATCAGCCCCTAATCAACAACAGAAGCAATTCTATAAGCTTTTGCATGGGAAGATATCTCAGTTGTATTATAAATCTGTAATTTTGATGGGTGACTGGAATGGAGTTTTGGATATAACTATAGATAAAAAGAGCTCTTCAAAGAGAGTTTTACATTTCTGTCCTGGGAGCTCGCTCATCATCACCTCCACGGTCTAAAGTTCTTGATGTGAAAGAGGGAGAGCAGTTAGTTGAAGATGCTGTATCAATGAAAGTTGGAAAATCACAAGCTGAGTTGTTACAGCAGTCTGCTGAGATAAAAGAACAGAGAATGACCCGAGCAGCTCATAGACAAAAAGAAAAGGAGCAACAGAAGAAGGAAATAAGAGAATCCACACAAGAATCTGTTTCTGAGCCTGTGGGAGGAGCAAGACCTAAGAGATCTTCGATGGCAGATCTTCGAGCAGTCTTCTCCAGGCTTGCAGCCGGAGGAGATGGCAAAGCTCCTGACCTGGAATGTTAATGACCTTAATTCTCCACAGAAAAGAAAGAAAATATTTCATTATTTGAAGCAATATAATAATGATATTGTTTGCTTGCAGGAAACTCATATTATTTTAAAGGATCAAAAATATTTGATTAATGCTCGATTGGGTTCACATTTTGTATCTTCTGCTCCTGGGGAAAAAGGGGGTGTTGTTATTTATGTTAAGAAAAATTTGTCAGCTAAATTAATAGACTCTGATTCTCAAGGAAGATATGTTATGATTGAAGTGGGATTGTATGGTAAGAAACTGCTTATAGTGGGTTTGTATGCTCCTAATCAACAACAAAAACAGTTTTACAAGCTTTTACATCAAAAATTGACTTTATTGGATTATAAATCTGTTATTTTGATGGGGGATTGGAATGGAGTTTTGGATATACATAAAGACAAGAAAGGGCTTTCTACTTTCTTCAAGCAAGCTAAACTACCTAAGGCTTTTTTTGATTTGAAAGATGACTTGGAATTGAGAGATATTTGGCGGGAACATAATACGGAAGAGAGAGATTTTACATTTTTTTCTGATAGGCACCAATCGTTCTCAAGAATTGATTTTTTTTTATTACTATGGATTTATGTTTTAGTGCTAAAAATGTAAAAATTTTCCCAAGGACATTGACTGATCATAGTCCTGTATGGTTGGAATTAATTGCTGAGAAAGAGGAGAGAAGATCCTGGAGGTTGAATGAAAATTTATTTAGATATGAGGTGAATGTACAGAAACTTAAGAGAATATTTAAAGGAATTTTTTATTTTAAATATATCCAAGGGAACTTCAATGGCAATGGTTGGGATGCCAGTAAGGTTTATATGCGTGGGGTTTTGATTCAAATGAATAATGTTTATAGGCAAAAACAAATGCAAAAACATAAAGAATTGGAGGATAAGATTAAAATAAAAGAAAAAGCATTAATTATGAATCCTTTAGATAAGAATGTAAAGGCTTCTATAAATTTGCTTAAAACACAATTTAATATGTTAATGGCTAATCAGGTTGCAACTAATTTACGTTATATGAAACATAATACATTTTGTAATGCAAATAAGCTGGGTAGGTGGTTGGCTTATCAATTAAGGAAGAAACAGAGGTTGAGAACTATAGATAAAATAAATTATAATGGTAAAGTGGCTTTTCAAAAAGAATTGATTAAAAAATCTTTTTTAGATTTTTACATAAAATTATATATGGGTCAGAAAGTACAGAATTTGGATATAGATAAATATTTACAAAATGCTCATTTTCCTAAATTAACAAATGATCAAAGAGATTAGATTAATGGATTGATTACTTCACAGGAAATTATTATGGTAATTAAGCAATTAAAAGCTGGTAAAGCACCTGGTACTGATGGATTGACATCAATTTATTATAAAACTTTAAGTGAGGACATGATAGAGCCTTTAAAGGAACTTTTTAATAGTATATTATTGGGTTTAGAGATATCTCCATCTTGGAGAAGGGCTTTTATATCCTTGATTCCAAAAGAGGATCAAGATCTTACTTTACCTAAAAATTATAGACCTGTATCTCTTTTGAATATAGATTATAAATTTTTTTCAAAAATTTTAGTGAATAGACTTATGATTGTTTTGAACCAAGTGATACATACTGATCAAACAGGTTTTATAACTGGGAGATATATGAAGAATAATGTTAGACAAATCATTAACTTAATAGAATATTTGGATAAAAATAATCAGATTCCTGCAGGTTTGATTTTTTTAGATGCTGAGAAAGCTTTTGATCAGTGAAATTGGCAATTTATGCTAAGGTTGGTTGAAGAGATGAATTTTGGGGATAAAATTTTGCAAGCTCTTAGAGGTATTTATCAAAAACAATTGGCGCAACTTATAATTAATGGAGGCTTATCTGATGTTTTTCAAATTGGAAAGAGTACAAGACAGGGATGTCCATTGTCCCCTTTGCTGTTTGTTTTAACATTAGAAATTTTGTTGATTAAAATTTGTGAATCATAAAGGGAATAATGATTAATAAGAAAGATTATAAATTAAGAGCTTTTGCTGATGATTTGGTTGTTACTTTGTCTCAACCAACCTATTCGGTATTGGAGTTGTTACAGATTATAAATCAGTATGGGCAAGTTTCTGGTTTTAAAGTCAATAATAATAAGACTAAAATATTATCTAAAAATATGACCAATTTGGACAAGGAGATCTTAGTTAATTTGACAGGTTTTGAAATTGTGAAAAAGGTTAAATACTTGGGGGTTTATATAACTGCTTCAAATGTAAAACTGTATAAAAACAATTATGAAATGTTATGGCTTAAAATTCAGAAGGATTTGAATGATTGGAAAAAAATTGCAATTATCTTTGTTAGGGAGAATTGCTGCAGTTAAAATGAATGTTCTGCCAAAATTTCTTTTTTTGTTTCAAATGATACCTATCTTAAAGAAAGAGGTAAATTTAGAAGAATGGCAGAAGGGTATTAATAGATTCATTTGGGCTGGAAAAAAACCAAGAGTTAAGCTTAAAATTATACAAGATGTTCGAGAGAGAGGAGGACTCAAGGTGCCGAATTTGAAATTGTATTATGATGCGGTGGTTTTAATGTTGATTAGTGATTGGGTTAACTTAACAAATTCAAATATACTTTTTTGGAGGGATGGGATTTATTATTTGGATGGCATGCGTATTTAATTTATAATAAAAAGGTGGATAGGGTTTTTAAGTCCCATATTTTAAGAATTGCTTTATTGCGTGTCTGGAAGAAATATTATAGATTAAATTTTAGAATACCATTGTGGGGAATTCCTGGGCATGCAATAGAGGGGATAAGGAAAGGAGTGAAAATGGATAGGATTTCTTACAAACAATTGCTTAAGTGGGAAGGGAATAATTGGCAATTAAAATCTATGGAGGAATTAATGCAAGAAAATATTATTTATTCTTGGTTCCAGTATAGGCAATTATTAGAAAGATGGAGTATAGATCAAAAAGTGGCTTTTACTATGGTAGATGTGAATTTGATAAAACAAATTAAAGATCAAAGTTGAACTCATATAAAAAGAGTTTATACTGCTCTAGTGGAATTGGATTCAGAAACAGAATTAGTTAAAGATTGTATGGTTAAATGGGCTCAAAATTTTGAAGAGCCGATTTTATTAGATACATGGGAGGTAATTTGGGTGAGGAATGTTAAGTTCACCCAAGCTCAAAATTTACGAGAAAAGTTTTATAAAATGTTTTATAGGTGGCACCTTGATCCACAAAAGATGTCTCGTATGTATCCGAATGTACAGCCCAAATGTTGGAGATGTGGTTGTTTGGATGCAACGTACTACTATATCTGGTGGTCATGTAGAAATATAAAGGCTTTTTGGATTAAGATTTGGTGGAACATTCAGAAGATTTTTAATAAAAGGATAAAATTTACACCACAATTATTTTTGTTAGGTATTATTGAAGATTGTGATGACAAAGAGATTATTTTAATGTTGAATTTTATCACGGCAGCAAGGTTATTGATTGGGCAATATTGGAAGAAAGATTGCTTGCCTACTATAGAAGAATGGTTTTTTAAAGTTTCTTATTTATCAGAAATGGCAAAATTTTCAGCTTATCTGAAAGACCATTCACAAGAGAGATATATCTCAGTGTGGAAAAGATGGGTAAATTTTGTACAGAATAAATATGGGATTAGAAAGTATTTTTTAGCTTTTGAATAATTTATAGTTTAAAGTGGGTATTTTTCTTTTTTTTATTGTTATGTTATGGTTGGACTTGTTGTTTCTATGTATTGGAGTTAAAGTACTTTAAATTTGTTGGATGTATGTATAGTTGATTGATGTTCATTTAACTTGTTGTTTTTTTTTAACCCTGTATTCAGCTCTGGGAAGGAGGGGGGAGGCCATGGGGGGTGGGAGGGGGGAGGTATTTTATTGTAAAAAGTTCATAAATTTTTCAATAAAAGTAGATAAAAAAAGAGCTCTTCAAAAAATTTCACTCAAACTAAATTACCCAAAACTTTTTTTGATTTGAAAGAAGAGTTGGAACTTATTCACATTTGGCGAGAAAGGAACACAAGTGATAGAGATTTTACCTTTTATTCGGATAGACACCAGTCATTTTCAAGGATTGTCTTCTTTTTGATTACTAGTGATTTTCTTTCTAGGGTGAGAAAGGTAAAAAATCTTTCCCAGGACCCTTTCAGACCATAGTCCTATGTGGATGGAGCTATACTTGGAAGATGGGAACAGAAGGCCTTGGAGACTGAATGAGAATTTACCCGGGGAGAGTTTGTACAAAAATGTAAAGAGTATTTAAAGGAGTTTTTTGCTTTAAATATGAATAAGGGTACATCGATGCCCATGGTCTGGGACGCCAGTAAGGCGTATATGAGGGGAATTTTGATTCATTTAAATAAAGTTTCTAGGGATAAAGGGATACAAAGACGTAGAGAAATAGAAGATGAGATTAAAATAAAAGAAGAAGTGCTTGCTCTTAACCCAACTGATAATAACTTAAAGGTTTCTATAAAGATGCTTAGGGAACAATTTAATATGTTGATGGCAGATCAGGTGGCTACCAATTTGCGTTATATGAGACATAATACTTTTTGTAATGCAAATAAGCCTGGGAGGTGGTTGGCTTATCAGTTGAAAGAAACAGAAGGCTAGGATTATAGAGAAAGTAAAATATAAAGGTACTGAGGTTTTTCAGCAAAATTTGATTAAAAAGAGTTTTTTAGATTTTTACACAAAACTATACTCAAGTGATAATATAAAGGGAATGGATATAGATAAATATTTACAATCAGTACATTTTCCTAAACTTTCTGAGGAACAGCAAAATGGGATGAATTGTTTAATTACTGTGGAGGAAATTGGCTTAGCTATCAAGCAGTTAAAGGTGGGAAAGTCTCCAGGAACAGATAGATTGACGTCGACGTATTATAAAAATTTATATGAAGAAATGTTGGAGCCATTAAAGGAGCTTTTTAATAGTATCTTGCTGGGAGCACAAGTTCCTCCTTCTTGGAAAAGAGCGTTTATATCATTGATTCCGAAGGAGTCAATGATAATCTACATTAAATGTAGATTACAAGATTTTTACAAAAATTTTGGCAAATAGATTAATGCAGGTTATGAAGGATTTGATTCACAGTGATCAATCAGGATTCATAACAGGGCGATACATGAAATATAATGTTAGACAAATTATTATCTTAATTGAGTATTTGGATAAGAACAATCAGATTCCTGTGGCTTTTATATTTTTGGATGCTGAAAAAGCCTTTGATCAATTAGATTGGCAATTCTTATTCTCACTGGTAGAGAAAATGAATTTTGGGGATAATTTTTTACATGCACTTAAAGCTATATATCAGCAACAATATGCTCAAATTGTTGTTAATGGGGGATTGACTGAGACTTTTAATATTGAAAAAGGGACAAGACAAGGATGTCCATTATCTCCATTGTTATTCGTTTTAACATTGGAGATTTTGTTGATCCATATTCGAGAATCAACAGTAATCAAGGGCATAAAGATAAGAAAGAATGAGTATAAACTACGGGCTTTTGCGGATGATTTGGTTTTGATTTTGGAACAACCGATTAGAGCGGTTGATTGTCTATTAGAACTTATAACACAGTATGGAAAAGTTTCTGGTTTTAAAGTCAATAACCATAAGACTAAGATATTATCTAAGAATATTTTAGCCAATGACAAGGAAAGTTTGGTTAAAGCCACAGGTTTTCAGATGGTGAAAAGGGTTAAATATCTGGGAGTATATTTAACTGCCTCAAATGGAAAATTGTATAAAAATAATTATGAATTACTATGGGCAAAAGTGCAAAACGATTTAAATGACTGGAAAAAACTGCAATTGTCACTGTTGGGGAGAATTTCAGCTGCAAAAATGAATGTTCTACCAAAGTTTCTTTTCTTGTTTCAGATGATACCTATTTTTAAAAAAGATGTAAATTTGGAGGAATGGCAGAAGGGTATCAATAAATCCATTTGGGCTGGGAAAAAACCAAGGGTTAAGTTTAAGATTTTGCAAGATGCCCGAGAAAGAGGAGGACTTAAAGCATCTAACTTGAAATTATACTATGATGCAGCCGCCTTAACTTGGATAAGTGATTGGCTTAATTTAACAAATAAGGATATTCTTGTTCTTGAAGGGTGGGATTTAATGTATGGTTGGCATGCATATTTAATTTTTAATAAGAAAGTGGACCGGGCTTTCAAATCACATATTTTGAGGAGTGCCTTACTTCGAGTTTGGAAAAAGTATTATAGGTTAAACTATAAAATATCTATCTGGGGGATTCCTAGACATGCAATTGAGGGGATTTCTAAGTATTTGGATAAGAACAATCATAAAATTGATAAAATTTCGTATAAAGAATTATTAACTTGTCAGGTTCGAATTGGCATTTAAAATCTCTAGATGTATTAAGGCAAGAAAATATTCTACAGTCATGGTTTCAATATTTACAAATAGTGGACAGGTGGACTGTAGATAAGAAAGAAGGAATAACACTAGAAGATGGAAATCTGGTTATTCAGATTAAAGATCAGTCAGGCCTATATAAAAAAAATTTACAATGCTTTAATAGAATTAGACTCTGAAACAGAATTGGTTAAAGACTGTATGATTAAATGGGCTCAGAATATCCAGGATCCCATCCCATTGGACTTATGGGAGACAATTTGGATTAGAAATGTTAAATGTACACAAGCTCAAAATTTGAGGGAAAATTTTTATAAAATGTTTTACAGATGGCATTTAGATCCTAAAAAATTATCTTGTATGTATCCAAATTTACAACCCAAATGTTGGAGATGTGGTAAAATGGATGCGACATATTTTCATGTTTGGTGGAATTGTAAAAAGGTAAAGGCTTTTTGGATTATGATTTGGTGGAACATTCAAAAGATTTTTAAAAGGAAGATAAAGTTCACCCCTCAATTATTCCTACTGGGTATCTTTGTGGATTTAAATGACAAAGAAACTACTTTAATGTTGAATTTATTAACTGCAGCAAGGTTATTAGTAGGCTCGTATTGGAAGAAGGACTCATTGCCTACTTTAGAAGAATGGATATTTAAAGTTTCTAACTTTGCAGAAATGGCAAAAATTTCTGCTTATTTGAAGGATCATACACAAGAAAGATATATTATTGTATGGAGAAGATGGATAGATTATATTCAGAAAAAATATGGTTTCATTTATTTTATGAGTAAATTTTATAGTAACTGTTGTAGAGATTTGTTTATATGACTTAATTTAAGGGGAGTTAAAGGTTAAGTATGTTTTTTTTTCGTTTTTTTTCCTTTTTCTTTCTTCTTTTCTTTTTTTTATTATTGTTAACTTTTTTATTAATAACCCTGTACTCTGCTCTGGGAAGCGAGGGGGAGAGGTTTGAGGGTGGGTAATGATAATATAGTCATGGTAAATGCTTGGGCATTTCCCCTATGCTGCGTTCATGTGGGTGAGAGGGATGAGAGGGGAGGAAGGAGTAGGGAGGAAGGATGGTTAGAGGAGAAGGAGAGGGGAAGAGAGTAGGAGGGGAGAGAAAGAGGAGGGAAGTAGGGAAGGATTAGAGAGGGTGGACGCAGCCTAGGGAGAATGGGCAGGCGGTACCAATGGTTAGGAATTTATTTTAATTGAATTGTATTTTGTATGAATAAATGGAAAATAAAAACTTTTTAATAAAAAAAAACAATGTACTTCAATCTATCAAATGCATAAGATAAAATATCAATTCATCACTGAGTTAAGAAGATTCTAGAGAAAACTTTTAACTGCCAGTTGTCTATTTCTACAATTTTCTAAGGCCATAATTAATTCTTTAACTGTGAATTATTTGGATCTGTTTAATATTAGACCCAGAATATATTATTGCAATCATAAGGCTGTGTGAGATTTGCCACAGGCTTAATTTCATGCAGTTTTAATATTTTTCAAAACTAATATAAACATTCAAACTTTTAATTTCCTTATTTCAATTCTTCATTACTTGAAAAATGTGCTATGACTTCAAATGAAAACTCCTTTCTTCTTTGAATCCAAGAATATGCTGGAGCATTTAAAAGAAAATTCTTCTCATGTTTGATTTATAGGTACACTTTTCCTTTAGACTTGTATTCTCATCACTTGTACCTCTGGGAGATATGAAGAGATTGAAAAATAAAATACATGGCAATCCATGGACAGATCAGTAATGAATATCTTTTGTCCATAAAATCTGCAGCATATGTTGACATTTACATATTCTGATCTCATAAAATTGGGTAAATACTTGAAACTAACAACTGATAGTCATTGTCAGCAATAAGGAATGGTAAACATTAAAACTGCAGTGATCCAGATTCAAAGGCAAAATGTGATTTGGAACACATGTGGGTACGTATACAGAACATCTGTTAAGAATATGTTAAACCTATAGTGTCTTCTTCCAGAATTGCATGCCAGCTGCAGAAAGCAGCCACAATCCTCTGAAAAGCTGGAGCTGCTTTAACATGGTTCCAACAGGTGATGTATCTGTGACACATTTTCTCTGAATCACAATCCAACCTTTTGACTCAAAATCTTTGCACAGCCCTAATAAAGCTCACTTACTATATTAATGATTTTTTTTATCATTCAGAAAAATCAAATATTTGAGGCAAACAATGGGCATGTTCCAACTATTAGAGTATACACACAAATTAATTTAATTCGGATGGAACCACTTTTGTATATTTATATTGTATAACCGTATATAATATTTCTGAGGAGCCTTTTAATTTCAAAGAAAGGGAGAGAAATCTAATAATTATATTAGTCTCTTGCAGCAAATACAACAAAGAATTTAAAATTTCACAAGACAGTCTAAGCTAGAGGTTCCTAACCTGGGCGATATTGCCCCCCAGGGGGCGATTTCATTTTTCAGTGGGGCGATGGAACAAAAAGGGGCGATGCGGGGGCGATATGGGGGTAATGGAGCTAGAAGTTTTTGGGACACTTTTGAGACTTTTTCGTACAATGAATCGCTGTATATCTGTCGTACAAAAACATCAGATCGCTCGCTATTAGTGGATTGAATTGTGAATTGAGCGCGGTGACTTAAGAATGCAATTAACAAAAATGGTTCCAGAAGTCAAGAAATTGGCATCAGCTCACCAAGCATAGGGCAGCCATTGATGTTCTTTTTTTTTTTTTTTTTGCTTTTTGTGTACATACATTTTTTTAATAATTGTCTGAGCTTTTATCGTTTTATTTGCTTGTATTGGATTTCACGTTCCAGTTTGAGTTTTCGGCTTCGTTTTCGAATTTTTGTTGTACTCTGTAAAACATTTTGTCTGTCTCTTTGTATTGTACTTTTTTAGCGTGCACTCCAGTTCGATATTATATTTCCTTTGTGTCTTTTTAATCCTTTTTACAGTGTGCGTGATTATATATACTTTCCTCGAATCTTAATTTAGTTTCAGAGTTTTTGTCTTGAAATTCTTAGTTTCTGCATTGCGGTTTGTTCTTATGCCCTTTTTATATTTCTTTTTGCATTTTAAATTTCACTTGTAATTCAATCATTAAATGTTACTGTTTTTCTTTTCGGGCATTTCACTTTCTTGCAATTGAATTTTGTTTTCAGTGGTCATTACATTTAAGTGTCTTGAATAAATAAGATAATAATGAAATACATGTATCACGAAGTTTGGGAATAAAGTGAAGGGTGGCACCAAAATTTTTCACACAGTTGAGATATGGGGGAAAAAAAAAGAGATATGGGAAAAAGACTGGTAATAAATTATTTGCATCGATATATCCAGATGACAATTTTAAAGAAAACAAAAGAAGTGTTTGCATAAATTGAAGAATTATTTCCTATGTTGTGATTGAGAGTTTATGTTGGAGGAGGGGGGTGATGACAACTTCCTCATTGGCTCAAGGGGGCAATTTGTTCAAAAAGGTTAAGAACCACTGGTCTAAGCCATTTCTAATAGTTATCTAAAGCCTATAAAGCTAGGCTGTGCATATTCTCAACACATGCATTTCCCCCATCATACCATCTGTTACATAAATGTTACATGGTATTATGTATTAAAAAATAAGCATTTTTTTAAAAAAAAATCTATACTGTAGCTGTTTTTTTCTTTTTTTATATAATTCCCAATGTTCCTAGTGTCCAGGGATGAGGATTGGAGCTAATTTAGAAGAAAATCAGTGCCTTATATTGTGTTTATTTTTTTTCAACTATAGATAAGTGCTTGAGTATAGGACTGATTCTAGTATGAGGTAAAGTAAAACCAGGTAACAAGATTCAGAGAGATGAAAGTTGGTTCATTTATCTTCATGTCTATCTCTAGGAGGCCTGCTCAGCTTAATGCCTTATTCTGATGGACTGAACACCAGGGAGAGCTACTGCAGATCAAAGTAGATTGAGGTCCTATAATGCCAGATGCAGGCACTTCCAGAATGAGTTACCTGACTTACCATTTTGACAAAGTCTCAGGATGAATCACTTGGGCCAAGAGCCATATCATCTGCCAATAGTTCTGGAACTGCACCAGAGATTATCTCAGTGGTGGCGAACCTATGGCATGCATGCCAGAAGCAGCACTCGGAGCCCTCTCTGTGGGCACACATGCCGCTGCTCCAGCCTTGCCTCCCCCTGTGGCCCCCTCACCAGCAGTCCCCCTGGAGGAAAGTCGTCCCCGAGCGTGGCCCATGCAGAGCAGCACAGCCAAGAACATGGCAGTCAGGTAGCGTAGGCAAGACTCTGCCCTCATGCCCCGTTGTGCAGTTGATGCTGCGGGGCGCATGCAGAGGGTGTGGCCGCAATGGTGCTGCTGGGCTGCCTGGGCGATTGGGGGCCCTGGAGGAGGTGAGTGGCCCTGCGAGCAGGTGGGATGGGGGTGGGGTACGGGGGTGGAGTGTGGGCGGGGCCAGTTTTGGGGCACTCGGTCTCTAAAAGGTTCGCCATCACTGGATTAGCTTCAAAATGAGGCACTATAGATGTTATGGCAGCATGCATGGCATCAGGCTTCACACCAGGCACAGTGGTATGTTTCAACCTTCCAGACACTAAATTGTAACAGAATTTGCCCATAGCAGAAGAGTAACAATCAGGGCATGACTGAATAAGTTACATTTTGGGCAGAAAATAAGTTATATACATGCATAAGATCTGCAGAATATGGAAATCAATATCTACATACATCTGTTTGGGGTTTAAATATTATACTTTTTCCTCTTACATCTGTTCAGTATTTACATAGTAGTTCTGACTGGCCTCAGTCAGACATAGCACTCTTCCAGATTCAGCCCTTGCAAGGTCTTGTTCTGATGAAAGACCTTCAGAGCAGGTACTTGTGTGGAGGAGAAGCAACAAGTTCCCTGCCTCAGACCTGGGAATCTTTGGAAAATGCTAACCAACTAACAGCTCTACCAAAGCTGCAAGATGGATCCAGGTTCTTGAAGCTTCTTCTCCAATATGACATTTTTCAGTCAGGCATATAAAACAAAGGGTTTTTCTTAGAGAGGGTAAAAAAAAAGTGGGACTTTTATTTACTGCTTTTATCTACTGCTTCCTGAATCCTAGTCTTTTGCAATGAGCTTTTCTAAGCTGCTGATGGCAGATCATATCAGAGGTGATGTAAGGACCCACCCCACTTTACATCTTAAGAAGACAGAACTCTTGGAATATCTCTTCCAACAGGCATCTTTATTAAGAGAAGATGGTTGCAGGCATTCTAGACAGGATCTGAGGGGCCAACCCCTACCATTCAATGTTTTAAGTGTTCCCAAGCAGCCCCCACCCCACCGTCCTTCCAGGCGACGATCCCAGGCGTTACATTTCCACCCCTTTTTCCTCACTGCCGGCAGAAGGGAGACTTCAGAGACAGAGTAGATGAAAGGCTATGGCCATATTGTTATGGTCAGTCCTCTTGATAAGAATCACATCCAGTCCTTTGTAGTTTAAATGAAGTGAGAGTCATTAACCCCCTTGCTCCCTCCTCCCCTTTTGTAGTATGACAGAATCCACAAAGAGTAAGAAATGGATCTTTTTTCAGAGTAGGTAGCTAGAATTGAAATGTAATTGGATTCTGACATCCTGCCCTCCTTAAAAATAAGAGAGATCAATCTGTAAAGAAAACAAAAGAGGTATAAAAGTTAGTCTGGCTTGTTAGGATACTCTGTATGAAACTTCTTTAATAGCTTCGGGGCTCTGACATGACCTTTATGGACCCACTCGTTTTGTGAGGCAGGGAGGTGTTTCCATGCTACTAGGTATTGAGTTCTTCCATGATATCTCCTAGAGTCTAGGATTTCCTTTATCTTGAAGTGTTGTTCACCTTCCACCATGATCGGAGGTGTGGGGGGATTTTTGGCCATAAGGGTGACTGATGTTCTCTTTTCAGCAAACTGCAGTGAAAAATTGGGTGTATTTGCCTAAGATTTTTGGGTAATTCTAATTCTACTGTTACTGGGTTTATGATTCTTTTAATTGGAAAAGGCCCTATATATTTTGGTCCGAGTTTTTTACAGGGTTGTAGGGACTTTAGGTATTTTGTAGATAAGTATACCATTTCTCCTATGATGAATGGTGTAGGCTCAATCCTTTTTTTATTGGCTTGTTCTTTATATGCATGCCTGGCTTCATCTAGTGCTTTTCTAACTATTGGCCAGGTGTTTTGTAATTGTTCCATCCATTCTTTCAGTGATGGGATCGCCGGTTCGTTTGGGATTAGTTCTGGCATGGGGTTGAAACTTTGACCGGTAGCTATTTGAAAAGGAGTGTAACCTGTGCTGGAGTGGACTGCATTATTGTAGGCAACTTCTGCAAAAGGGAGTAGGTCCATCCAATCCGTTTGCTGGAAATTAATAAAGCATCTTAAGTATTGCTCAACTACTGAGTTACAACATTGTGACTGGCCATTCCCTTGAGGATGATGACTAGATGACAGTACCTGAATGGTCCCTAAGAGGGATAAAAATTCTTTCCAAAATGCAGACATAAATTGCACTCCTCTATCAGATATGATGCGTTGGAGTGCCCCATGCAATCTGTAAATATGCTGCACGAAAAGTTTTGCTAAGGCTTTTGCGGTGGGAATCTTTTGGCAAGGGATAAAGTTCACCTGTTTGGAAAACAAGTCCATGACCATCCAGATGACAGTATTCCCATTGCATTCTGGTAATTCCACTATAAAGTCCATGGCTATTTCCCTCCAGGGGGCTGAGGGATTTGCCACTGTTTTTAACAGTCCGGGCTATTTCCCTTGCAACCTCTTGGCAGTTGCACACTTTGGGCAGCTGGCCACATAACTTTCTATGTCCTTTTTCATGGATGGCCACCAAAATTGCCGTTTAATTAAGTGTAATGTTTTTACAAATCCAAAATGCCCTGCTGATTTTGTGTCGTGGCAAAGCTGCATGAATGTGACTCTTTGGGTTGTTGGTATATATAACTTTTCCCCCACCCAAGGCAGCCCATCTTTCATTGTACACACGTGTTTATTTTTCTGGAACTATTCATCTGTTTCCAAACTTTTCTGGAATTCAATTCCTGTTTGGCTACCCAGCTGTGGTTTTAATTTAGCTTGGTGGTTTCCCCCCAGCAAATGCTTCACCATAAAGTGGAATTGGTGAAAATTCCGGGACCAGCGGGCTTGCTTGGGGTTGAGCTTCCTGGGTGTTTTCAAGGCTTCCAAATTTTTGTGGTTTGTCCACAACTGGAAAGGGATTTTATTGCCTTCAAGGAACTGGCGTCACGTGAGTAATGGCCAATGTATCCTGTATGCCTCTTTCTCCCACACAGGCCAGCGCTGTTCCATTTCAGTGAGTTTCTTGGATGTATACACACAGGGTTGCAATATCCCTTCATTGTTTTCTTGTAATAGTACAGCCCCCACTGCCACATCACTTGCATCTGCCTGTATTACGAAGGGCTTATCCATGTCTGGGTGCCTCAGTACTGATTCAGCAGAGAAAAGTCTCTTTAATCTTTCAAATGCTGCTTGGCACTTCATTGTCCATGTTAGTGGCTGGCTAGGTTTTACTGAGTATGCTCCCTTCGCTTTTAGTAAGTTCGTGAGGGACAGGGCTATCTGGGCAAATGAGGGGATGAATTGGCGGTAAAAGTTTGCGAAGCTTTTGCAGTTGCTTTCTTGTGCGGGGTGGTGCCCATTCTAATACTGCTCTGACCTTCTCTGGGTCCATTTCAATGCCCTGTGGGGATATGCAATAATCTAGGTAGTCTATCCTTTCCTGGTGGAATAAGCATTTTGAGAGTTTGGCATATAGGTGGGCGGCTCGCAATTTCTTTAAAACCGCTCTGACTAGGTTGACATGTTCCTCTTTTGATTCGGTAAAGATAAGAATGTCGTCTAAGTAAACCAGGACCCCCTTAAATAGGAGCTCCCTTAGAACGTCATTAATTGCATAAATACTGCGGGGGCCCCTTGTAATCCAAATGGTAAGACTTAGAATTGGTAGCACTCCATTGGGCAGTTAAATGCAGTCTTCCATTCATCCCCTTCCTTAATTCTCACACGATAGTAAACTTCCCTTAGATCTAGTTTAGTAAAAAAAAATTCCCTTTCGAGAGGTGTGACAACATGTCCTTCATGAGGGGCAGGGGGTATAGGTTGCTTTCACTGATTGTATTCAGGAGCCTATAATCCACACATAAGTGTAAAGAGCCGTCCTTCTCTCTAAAGAGGATCGGGGTGGCCACTTTAGGCCTGGCTGGCTCAATGAACCCCCTTTCTAGGTTTTTCTTTATGAATCCTTCCATTTCCTCCTTCTCCTTTGGGCTCATGGAGTATAATCTGGCCTTCGGGAGTTTTGCCCCAGGCTTGAATTCAATGGCACAGTCCATGGGTCAGTGGGGGGGGGGAGCTCATCCTCCTTCTCCTCACTGAAAACTTCAGCAAAATCTCTGTATTCCTCTGGTGTTTCTGGTAGTCCCTTTTCCTCTCCCATGGATGCTTTTTCTGTTCTTAATTTTGGTAGCTCCCCTTGGGATTTTAAGTCCATCGGGTCCCCTTTCGGGAAATTGATTTCTGCCGTCCTCCAATTCACCCAGGGGTTCCATTTCTTTAACCATTCCATCCCTAGGATCATCAGCCATTCCATGCCTGGGGTCACTACAAACGTTATGTCCTCCTCATGTTTGCCCAGGGAGAGGTGGATTGGTAAAGTGGCTAGAGTAGCTGGCACCCCCCCCCTGCTATGGACCCATCTAACTGGCCAAATGAGATTGGTTGTTCCAGTCTCCTCGACGGAATGCCCAGATTCCCCACTAGCGTCGGACTAATGAGGCAGCAGGTGCAGCCAGAGTCTATTAAGGCTTTCACCTTGACAGCTTTGGGCATGGAGGGAATTAATATAGTCATTGTCTTGAGGATTGGTGCGATGGGTCCACTTACCAGGGGTTCACCCTCCGAGCTGTCGTCTGAGGCGTCCGCCAGCCCTGCGGTGTAAGCTGGAGTTCTTTCCCCACAATGGGCAGAGGTAGGGGATTCCACAGCCTCCATCACTCTCATGGCAGGTTCTTTTGGCTTAGCTGGAGACTTCCCGGATCTGCTGGCCGGTGATCTGTCTGGGTTGTGCTGGGGGGTTTTTGAGCGGCATTTTACAGCCCGATGACCCTCTCTCCCGCACTTGAAACAACCCATTTGCTTCTTGGCCGTAGCTGATGGTTTCACTGGTTCACATGTCAACTCAGGCGGTGAGCGGCTCCATTGTTTTCCTTGGCGGTGCCTCTTCAGTAGTCGATCTCTGCTTCCTCTGCCAGGACGTACCGTTTGTCAAGTTGGTTTGGGTCTCCTCGGGGCAGGCAAGCATCATATAGGTCGTAGTTTAGTCCGTCTTTGAAATGGCTAAGGAGGATGTCTTTCAGCCAGTTCAGTTTGCTGGCAATGGCCCGGAATTCTTGCGTATATTCGGCTACCAAGCGTTTGCCTTGCCTCATCATTTTTATCCTTTCGCGGGCTTTGCGATCAGCCGGGGGTCCTCAAATCACCTTCTCAGTGAGGACATGAAACGGTTGAAGTCGTTGAGTTCTGGGGCATTGGAGTCATGCAAGTTCACCACCCACTCTGCGGTTGGCCCATCCAGAGCAGACTGCATGATCCAGATACGGGCTTTGTTGCTGGGGATGTGCCGCCCGTATTCCTCCATGTAGCTGAGGACTTGGATTAGGAAAAACCCCAAGCGTGTCGGCTCCCCCTTGAATCTCACATTCAGTGGCGGGAGTCTTTGAATGGATCGGTGCCTTCGTTGTCGGTGGTAGTGTCTTCTATCCAGATCACCATTCCATCCAGATCGCCATCTGCGGGTCGGCGGGGAGTAGGGACTACTGGATCAGTGGACGTCCCCGGGGCTGCAGGTTCCACTTCCCCCTCGGTGTCTCTCCAGTTGCGGCTCCAGGAGCTTGTGGAGCCGCAGGGCTCAGAATTCTCCTCTCCTAGGGAGCTGAGGGTTCTCTTCCTCAGGTCGATAGCTTTTTCTAGGATCCAGCCCGAGTACGGTACCCGGCTCCCTTCCTCTTCACTTGCGTACAGGAATCTCCCCATCTCCTGCTTCCATTCTGGTTGGTTGACCTCTCTTCTCAGGGTCACCTTTCTTGATTTCTTTTCCCACTCGCCTTTCTTTCCAACGCCCATTGACCACCGAGGTTTGTGGTTACGTGTCTCCACCACCTCTTCTCCTGAGGAATCTGACCTCTCAGATCCCAACATCTGGCAGGGTTTCAGTCGGGGTAGCGCCTCCCTTTCGGAGAGTTTTCTCCCTTCCCTGCTCCGTTGTCTGACATGGTAATTTTTGCAAAGTCCCCTGGCAAGGTTCTCCCTTCCAGGTGGACTAATTTTGCAGATCCTGTCTAATGTAATGACCCACCCCACTTTACATCTTAAGAAGACAGAACTCTTGGAATATCTCTTCCAATAGGCATCTTTAGTAAGAGAAGATGGTTGCAGATGTTCTAGACAGGATCTGAAGGGCTAACCACTATCATTCAATGTTTTAAGCGTTCCCAAGCAGCCCCCACCCCACCGTCCTTCCAGCGATGATCCCAGCCGTTACATTTCCACCTCTTTTTCCTCACTGCCGGCAGAAGGGAGATTTCAGAGGGATAGTAGATGAAAGGCTATGGCCATATTGTTATGGTCAGTCCTCTTGATAAGAATCACATACAGTCCTTTGTAGTTTAAATGAAAGAAGTGAGAGTCATAAATCCCCTTGCTCCCTTCTCCCCTTTTGCTGTATGACAGAATCCACAAAAAGTAAGAAATGGATCTTTTTTCAGAGTAGGTAGCTAGAATTGAAATGTAATTGGATTCTGACAGGTAACTCATTGCTTGGCTGGGATTCTCCCTTGCTTTTATTTTTTTCATTTCCTGGGCTGATTCTGGGACCATTTTCTTTTTTTTTCAATTATTAATCATTTTAATTGAGAATAATCATTCAAGTTAAAACACCATATATGTTTTACAGTACATATATCGACACAAAGTACTTAACTCTGAATCCTAACTTGAAATTTACGTATTATATTTTACAGAAAACAAAATTTCCTCAATAGCAGAGTGTGTATATATCCTTTTTTGTTAACAGCAGTTTGTAACAGTACTCTTCTATTCTTTACATTTCCCCCCTCTTTCTTTTTTGAAATATTTGTCCTTATTGCCCCATTGTTTCTTATTTACATTTTCCTTCTTTCATATTCTACTACTTTCTAGGAATCCAACATTATTCATTGTAGTAACACTCATATTTTTTATAAGACTCGACCGGAATTCCATCTAAGCATGGTGATCATACAAATATTCTCATATTATTTAGTGCATATACTGTTTTTACTCTAATACTATTTCCAACATTAAAATTCACCCCTTTTCATCCAAGTATATTTATTTAATTTTATTTTTCTTTGACATATATAATTCCTCCTTTGTTTTATGCTAATATTGTGTATAATGTTTCTAATTTTTACTTTCTCTAGTAATTTTCTATAATCCTATTTTATGTAAACTTCCTAAAGATACATCACATCTACATCCAATTTCCTTAAATTGTTAAACGTCTAAACTTTTTCTTGATATATTTAATCCATTAATATTTATAGAAAAGAGCTTAATTACGTCTCCCATTTTTAACTTGATCTATTTTTTTGTTTTTATTTTGTTTTATACTTCTTGTCTCTATAAGTCTTCCTTTTGCTTCTCTTTCTAACCTTTCTCTTTCTTGTAACTTTTGTATTTCTCGCTCTTGATCAACTTCCTCTAATAGATCTTCATCATAACTTTACTCTCTGGCTCTTCCCTACTTTCTTGTTCTTCTCCTTGTGAAAAGTAACTCTCATAAAAGTCCTGTGCTTTCTCAAGTGTATCTATCTTGTATTTTTTCTCCTGCCAAGTTAAAAGTATGCCTTCAGATATTAACCAACGAAACTTGACTTTATATTTAATTGAGTCGTTAAAAATTGGTATTCTCGTCTCTGATTTCGTATACTACGTAGTATTTGTTTAATACAATTATTTCTTTACCCTTATACATTATTGATTTGTCTCTTATTTTTATATATATTTCATCCCTTATTGATCTTCTAGTAAACCTTATATGAACTTCCCTCGCCAATCTATGCCTTCGTGCATAATTTGTGTATATGCTATATGTTTCATCCATGTCTCTTTTTACTTCCAATTTTTCTTTGCCTAAAATCACCGCCAAAATCTCTGCCATCTTTTCTCCCAAATCTTCCTCCTTTTCCTCAACAATATTTTGAAATCTTAAACAAAACGAAGCTTTGTTCATTTCCAGAAAAGCAAAAGATTGTCAACTCCCTATTTGCTTGATCAGATTTCTGTATCATCCCTTCTATTTTACTATCAACAAGCTCCATTTTTGTTTCAACTTTTTGAATTCTTTGTTCATTTTCCATCATTGTTTGTTGTATATTACCTATCTTATCATTCATATTTTTAATTTCATCTCTCATTTTTCCAATATCATTCTTAATTTCTTTATGATGTATTTTCACTTCTTCATGATTATTTGCTATTGCCTCTTGGGTCATCGTTTCTTGAATCGTTTGTAGTATTATCTGCAAACTCTGTTGGTTCATTGCCAATTCTACTTTTTCTTTCCTCAACATGATTCTTTGGCCTGAAGGAGAGGCCATTGTATTTGTGGGATTTGTAACTGCATTTGCATAAAGAATATATATAATACTTCTAACTATATATATATATATATATATATATATATATATATATATATATATATATATATATATGCAGGTCTTTGGTTGTTCGGGTTTTCTCCCGCGTAAAATTGGAAGTGTCTTGGCGACGTTTCGACGAAGTCCCATTCGTCATCTTCAGGCTGGTGTTTTCAGCTTCGTGCTTTGCTGCTCGAGGCACGAAGCTGAAAGCACCAGCCTGAAGATGACGAATGGGACTTCGTCGAAACGTCGCCAAGACACTTCCAATTTTACGTGGGAGAAAACCCGAACAACCAAAGACCTACATACAAATACCCACGAAAACCTCAGAAAACAAATATATATATATATATATATATATATATATATATATATGAGTATAATATCATTGTATAACATTAACCTTAACAACTAAAATTACAAGTAAACTTGTACCTTTCCTTATCCCACTATTTATCTTGTACACTTTATAATATTCTT
Source organism: Crotalus tigris (assembly GCF_016545835.1). NCBI lineage: Eukaryota > Metazoa > Chordata > Lepidosauria > Squamata > Viperidae > Crotalus > Crotalus tigris. The sequence continues at coordinate 245,502 of NW_024096646.1, read as the reverse complement.
AACATCTGTTAAGAATATACACAATACATATACGTATACTATTCTCTAAGTGTTGTCACCACTCTTAATTTCATTCACTATCACTCTTACTTGAATAGTCCCCTGTTTATATTTCTCTACTATGCTATGATTACTTTTCCACTTCTATTTAGTTCAATTACTCAATTACACTTATTTCTATTTCATTAATACAATTCATCAATACAATTCATTTACTTCAATACTTTTAGGACATTTGCCTGAGTCCGCTTTTCTACTTGTAGCTTAAACACTCCTTGTATGTGAGTGAATATTGCATCAGCCTTTTTTTTTCAGTCACAATTTAATATGTCCACCAATCCACCAAATATCACCTCTTATTTCTTCTTCTCTGTATCCAATATTTCCAAAACATCCACTCATCACTTTGTCCGGATATATGTCAATTAAAGTCCAAGTTTCAATGTTATTTATTCTTCAAAAATAAGCTAAATTTCTCCGTTGTCTCCCTTCACCTTTTAGTCCTTATGTTAATTTTCCAAAGTCCTTCTTAATCACCTTTGTCTCCAACCGTCCTTTCTCCAGTCCTTTCTTTGATTTCATTCACACCTTCTTGCCATTCTTAAATTCCAATCTCTCACATTTTTGTAAAACTTTACAGTGAGCTCTCAGCATTCTTCACGCTGTTCTCATTCTGCTCTATTTGCTCCCTTCTCCGCTCTGTTTCAATTCAGTTGCCGCTGTGTTTCTCTCCTTATAGCTTTACTTTTCCTGCGCCTTCTCTCAGCCAAATGATCCTCACCTTCTTCGGGGGTTTCCTCGGGACCATTTTTTTATGAGAGCCTTGTACGATCTCTTCAGGCATTCTGCAAGGAAGCTATTACTACTGCAAGGAAGTAGTAAAAAAACTTGCATGAAATGCTGAGTAGTTGTTGTAATGGAGTTGTCGGCTGTGACTTTGGGACTCAAAGATTGTGTCAACATCTTCTGATTTATAATGGACTAGAAGACCTCCAAGGTCCCTTCCAGCTCTATTCTATTCTAAATAATGCAATGGGATGAAATGAGGCCATGTTCTTATCATCAAAGAGTACATTGTCTCCTTGCATGGGAGCAGCATGAGGGTATTTGCTGAATGTACAGGGCTGGCTGATAAGCCCTAGAAATTTTCCAAAATGTTCTCCATATTTTTTATTTCTACCGGTTTTAAATTGTTATTTTTTTGTTTATGGCATAATTCATCATTTCCACACATACAATATTAATGTATCTTATCACAGCCCTGTAAATACAGGATTATTGTCACTATTGCTCTGTACAATAAAGCAAGCCCTCTTCAGACATTTTTTTGCAACTGTTCATGGACAGATATGGAATCCTAAATATAAGCCTTACTCAAGGGGCTTCTAACTTTCCTGATTTCTCAGAAGATATGTTTGCATGTATGGTATTAAGAGCATAATCTAAACATATTCAACTGGACTTGTGTAAAAGGGTTGGGACTTCAACCATCTGGTTACTAGAATTTTGAAATCATTGTAGGAGGAGAGCTATGTCAATTTACTAAAAACTATGAAGATCTAAGCCTTGCAATAACACCTGTCTTATTTTGAACCAGTTGTCATTATTGTAATACAGTCTTTGCAAATTATACATTTATGTGTATTCTTTTGCACAGAATAATTAGCAAATATAAATCAATACATGTAAAAGGACTTTGAGTATCAACAATCCTAACCAAAGGATTTGCCGAATCTAGTATCCTTCAGAATACACTTGATTAGGCTAGTTAAAACCATCACAAATATAAAATATTAAAAATAGTAATAGATTTTGAAGATACATACACTGAAGATGCATACAATTTGCCTTCTCCTATGCTAGCAATTTTCTTTACCATATTCCGTTTTCTGGGAAGGTTATTACAATAGTGCAACTCCCTGTAAATTTGATATACGATCTAATCTACTGAAAGTTTTCCAGATTCAGTTCTATTAATAATTAGTTGTGACAATCTTAATAGTCTTGCCATATGCATTGCTTCTCAGAAATGCCCAGTTACCGTAAATTGTATATAATTCCAACTAGCAGCACTATGTGCATGTTTACTTGGCAGTAAGACTTATAGCAGAATTACTTTTCAGAAACATGCATAAGTCAGTAATATTACTCATAGTTGATTTTTGTTGCATTAAGAGAGGAGGAACAAGAGAGTGACTTCTTGCAGAGGAAGGGAAAGTTCTTAATAGCCATCCCCATTAGTGCCAGATATCGGTTCATTCCGGTTCACTCCGATTCTTAAGAACTAAACAGCACATCATTCTTTAACTACATGCAGACAGATCTCTTTTCATCCACTTTAAGACCTCACCAACTATTTCTGCCTGCAATTGTGCTGCTGTCCCTTGTCTGAAGCTCATAGAAGTAATTTTAGCCGCAAAGCGGAAACTAACATGGTTACCAAACAGGGCGGGGATTCAAGAACAGCATGGCTCCCCATTAAGAACGGTCTTTATATTAATTGCAATTATTTAAGTCCTGAATGAGCGGCCATGATTAAAAACTGACCATTTAGTACATGATTTCTCGGAAGTTGCCTCTGCCAAGTTGAACGTACTTAGTATTTTGAGAGTTTTTCTAGCTCTTCTCCTTGCCTAAGAAGGCTGCCCGACCGAAGCTACCCTCGCCTCGCCCAGCACACGGTGGCTGTGTTTGTTCCTTGCACATCACTTCCTCCCACACCGAGGAGCTTTGTAGTGACGGAAGTTATGTAGGCGGGGGGGGAGGGGGAGGAAGTTATTCCTCTCTTCTCAGCCCCGCGTCTACAGGACACGCGCTTCGAACGACTTCTCTTTCTCAGAAGCTACGACAGGATGGGGCCCTCCGTAAGGTTACGGGGAAGAGGGAGGAGAAAAGGAAGGACGGGGGAGGGTTGCGGTGTTTCCAGCCTGAGCTATGCGCGTGCGCGTTCCCAGTAGAGCCGAGAGGTCATTCTCGTCTCCCCCCCGCCCGCTTTTTTTCCTCTTAAGCATCACTGGACTGGGCCAGGGAAATCAGAGAGAAACTGGGCGTGCAGCGTCACGGCGACGGCTGGAAGCCTCGCCCAGCTAGAGACAGAGAGGAGGGAGGGGCACGCAGGCAGAGAGGGTTTGGTCAGGGTGGCGGCGGCGGCGGCGGCGGCGGACGCGGGTAGCTGAAGCGCCGTCCGGTAGGTAGAGGCCGTTATGGGAAGGAGGCGGGAAAAGGGACGCGTGGGGGAAGTACGGTGTGTGTGTGAACGGTGTATGTGCGGCGCCGCGCGGGTCTAATACAAGTGGGGCGGCAACGGGTGCTTGTGAAGCGGCTGAGAGCTGGCTAGGAAGGGGGCGGCGGCGGCGCTTTGCGGGTGGGACAAGGCTCTTGAGAGAACATGGCGGAGGCGGAACCGACTCGCCGCTCCCTGCAGGGGAGAGAAGCAGGGCGAACGCTGCTCCAGTCCTCACTCTCTTCCCTCTCCCGATTTTGGCTTCCTCTCCAAGATAAGTTCGAGCGGTAGGGGAAAGTTAGAGCCCCTTGTCCGAGGCCGTCCTTATTTGGGATTGTTGGGCAAGAAGGCGACGTGGGCACGGAGGAGGAAGTAAGTCACGCTTTACTTGTCGCTGCGGGGAAAAAAAAAAGTTCTTGCTGGCCGGACTTGGATGGCTACGGCTACGGCTACGGCGGCCTCAGCTGGGAGCCGCAGCCCCGCCTAGTCCGGCTGAGCTGAAGCAGCTCAATGTTTCCATTCTCTACCCCAGCGGGAAGCTGGGCGGCCGCTTCTCGGGCTGCGATAAGCTTCTTCCGCTTCCCATTCTCTTGCCAGAATCTGTTTTCAGCTTTTAAAGGATGGGTAGCAGTGGAGATAATATTCAACCAAATCCTCAGTTTAAAGAAGAGCTGTTTTTGGACCGATCCTTGTTCTTTAAGAGCTGGGTTGAATTCAGATCCTTAAAGAGAAACGGCGCCCGCACGAAGAAAGATAATTAGTGAATGCTATATTCGCTATAGTTCTATTAGGGTTATTTTCGCCATTACAAAATCGACAGGAGTAGAGACATTTGGATGGAGAGATGACGGCAACTTGTGGTACTTGGCCTTATGATATTCCTAATATTGATTGATTAGCTCATGACTTTGGTTCTATAAACAGTACTTTCTAGAAACATTAAATCAGTTGATGGTCAGTTTAATTATATTTAATAATGCAAAGTGAATGGTGCATTTAGTTGGGTTTTTAAAAAGGCCCAATATACTACATTTTTCTAAATCATGATTTTTAAATACTCTTTTAGAAATAGTATGATAAAACTTTCAAATTCTCCATGTTTCTTAGTTAATGGAATGATACAGTTTCTAATCAGATTGACCAAATTCATTATTTAAGTAATTTAGAGTCTTGAACTAAATCTAGACATGATTGAAGATTGCTTAACCTCATGTGAAGACTAATTCTCTGAGTAATATTGTGGCCTTGAGATGCTCTTGAACCCAACTTCTGTCAGTCTAGAAGTAGGATATAATAATGTACTGGAAATGCCATTCATTTTTGTGTCCAAATAATAGTTTTGATGTTTAATTGCTAAAATGTTGAGTAACTGTAGTTCTTTCTGTAAGTTTAGCTGATGTAAAATGTAGAGGGATTAGAAACCTTTTTTCCAATACAAATATAATTAAATATGTTATCAGTCATCTTCAGTATAGCACCCTTCAGATGAGTTGAATTACAACTCTCATAATTTCCTGCTAGCTTGTTAAAGTCTTTGCACATATGCAACACATTAAGTTGGGGCTTGTTTAGCAGATAAACTTTACTTATCTTTCTGGATGTACAGCCTAGATTGGCATTACTTGCTTATACAGTGATAAAAACAAAATAGCTGTGAATTAATACCAACTTCTCTCAACCAGTTTTTAAGTACTGTAATGCTAAAGCATTATGGGAACAACCTTTGAAAAGTATAAATTCCCAAAAGGTTAAAATGAATGTAGAATATTAAAAATGCTGTAATTAAGTCACTAGAGTAACTTTTTATTATACTGTCAATATGAACTATTTTGAGGCAAGAAAATTGAGCAGGAATGAAGTTACATTACAAAATATAGTTTATTATTAACATTGCTAATTTTAACTATGGAAATATATTTAAATTTCCTTGTTTTTCCCCAGAAAAGTACTTTATATATTCCTTTGAACATCAAATATAGTTTGTAAGCTTCTGAAATAATCATGTTTTTATTGGCATATGTTGACATAAATTTGTTTTTATGTACCATAAAATTGTGCCTGTCTGTATCTGATTTGTTTATATATATGGGTAATCCTTGATTTACAATCATTCATTTAGTGACCGTTCAAAGTTACAATGGCATTGAAAAAAGACTACTGGCCGTTTTTCACATTTAAACTATTGCAGCATCCCTATAGTCACATGATCAAATTTCAGACTTTTGGCAACTGGCATGTATTTATGACAGTTGCAGTGTCCCAGGGTCATGTGATCACTATTTGTAACCTTCCCAGCTGGTTTCCAACAAGCAAAGTCGATGGGAGAAGCCAGGTTCACTTAAAAAGTGCATGATTCACTTAATTCCAGTGATTCGCTTAACTGTGGCAAAAAGGTTGTAAAAGGGGCCCAACTCATTTAACTGTCTTGCTTACCAATGGAAATTTGGGGCTCAGTTGTGGTTGTAAGTCAAGGACTACATGTATTGCAGTCAGTGAAAATGAATCATTGCACAATTAGACTGTCAGGGATGGAGTAGATGCATGAATCCCCCCCCCTCTTGACTTAACTCTTCGTGCTTCATATTTTATTGAAACCAGTTCTGAGGCTAGGACAGATTTAGAGCTGAAGTAATGGAAAGCAAAAGAAAGGCTGGTCATCTAATGTTTAAAGGGAAAAAAACTAACAACAATGTGATCTATTTTGCTTTTGATGAACAGGCTACAATTAGCTATCTCCTTTTTAATTTGTATGATACACTAATGAATTGATTCATTAAATATCTACTCAAGAATTTTTGCTTCAGCACATAGTTGCAGCATAGAAAATATTTTCCGAACAGTTGTCAATTTTTAATACAGTATGTGCCTATCCATACATGTTTTGCTTTGCTGTGCTGCAATAGCTTGGAATATTTCCAAGTTTAGATGTGTTATTTAATTTTTAAAAATATAGAAAAATAAAATATTTGTATATCTAAAAACTATATAATTTGTAAGGATTATAAAAACACCTATAAGCAAGATGTGATGACTATTTTAAACACTAGTGATTGTTGTTTATTTTTGGTTCCAAATAAGCAAATAACTCAAAACCATTCTCTTTCCTCCAGCTTTTGGAGAACAGACTGATAGGAACTGTGATCGCTGCACACTATCTATAGTGATTGTATTTTAAGGTTAGAGTTGACTATTTTGTACATAACCATTAATAATTTATTATGCTTTTATGATTTTGAGATTTCTATATTATCAGCTAGCCAAAATCTTGAAGTAAAGGTAGCTTATTAATATTATAAATTAGAAATTGAAGTGTTCATACAGTGATCTCTTAAATGAAACATGTTTGGAAACAAAAAATTTTTTAGGGATAATTAGTGGCAATGTTACAATGCATTTGCTATTTAATAAATGCCATAAACATAAGATAATGTAATACAGCTGGATATATTTGTTTAAAATACTGCATTAAAGGTAATTGGGAAAAGGCACCAACACAATTACTAATGATAGCAATAATAGGCTGTTGTTTATAATTAGGGAATTGTTTTATACTTTGCAGGTTATAAACATTTTTCACAAACTCTTCATAATAATTCCTAGCACAGAGTTTCTTAAATAGAATTTAAAACTAGTGTAAAGATTTACTCAAACAGGAGGCAGATGTATTGGAGGGCGGGCACATGTTGAACTAAATGAAACTAACATTTTAAAAGCCACTCCTTTTCTAATTCAGTGGAAAAGCTGCTTTTGTTAATCTATTCAGTTAACTGGATCTGGTTAAAATATTTCTATTATACAATTAGAAAAAAATTAACACCAACTACCTCTATCCTTGCCTATTCTGTAGTTTTTAACTATAAATAAACTGCTCTGTGAAAAAAGACCTCTGGAATATTGATTTGTAATTCAAATAATCATCTTCAAACTTTTTAAAAATCAACTAATATCCGTTTCTTTTTTATTTTTTAATGTTACTAGAAGCACATTTTAGTCTTGACTTCAAACACTTTTAGATTAGGAAAAAAATAATTGAAATAGATTAAACTTTTCAAAGTGCTTAACATTGTTGTCTACCTGTAACTGGGAGAAGAGGAACAAACAAAACCTGGGAAATAGACCTGATGTATTGCAGAAAGGTATTGAAGAAAAAACACAACATGGAAGTAATGATTTAGAGGTGGGAGGACTTTAAAATTAAGGTGTGTGCTTCAAGTGATAGACTTTTGTGTATAAGTACACTAGGGGAGAAGAAGAATGAAACTACTAGAATGGAATGAGAAGATGAATGATCTGTAAATTCTGTGACGGTTGCAGAATGAACATTAAACAGTGCAGATTTGAAAACCATTAAATTCAATACATTGGGAAAATACTTTAATACATTAGGTTTGCTTATAGGCTATTCAGAGTATAGAATGATTTCTTATGTAAATATGGTTTTATTTTAGTTCATACAATTTGGGGAGCTACTGTCTTGGAATTTTGTAATGAAATGTATTTTAGAGGAAGGCATTTTATTTCACTCTGAGAAAAAATTGCTATAGTGCACGACAGGTGGTTTTTCTTTTCCCTAAAAAAAAGCTAACTCAGTACGTATGGGTCCTAATATGCAAAATTGTGTTACTGTAAGTGGTTCCCAAAGTAATAAAAATATAAAGTGCTGTCAGATTTTCATATAATGCCATCTAACTTCCTTCTCTTAATATTTAATCACATTGGTTTCATTTTCTTGGGTCAAATATTCAGTATGCTAATCATATTGTTAAAATAAGGAATTTGTTATTAGTACATTTTTTACTGTTATTTTCATAATTACCATGAAAAATCAGGCTGCAATAGATCCTTTCCCCATATTTTTCAGAATATATATTTTTGATGTTAATAAGTGCTACCTTGTTATTAATGTTTTTGATTTCTATTGCTACAGTTTTTGTAGCTGTTATATATTCTTGAATTTTAGAATAATGTCTATTTGTTGTTAACTGTCTGGAATGCTGTTTAGGTTAGACTACTGTAGGTAAATAATACAGTTATTATATCCCACTCCCAGTAACTATGATTATGATTTGTACCTGGTGTTGTTGATTGCACCATTGCATGGTTTAGTAATCAATAATAAAAAAATTCATAGTGCCACTCTGCTAAGCTATGCCATTGGCTTACTAGTCACATTGAATATTTTGAAAAATGCTTGTCAAGCTTTTCTGCAACATACTATATGTCTTCTGCAGTCATAAAGACACACAGCAATTTATCTTTGACTCATTCCCAAAGACAAGTATCTTTTTTTTTTAAAGCATTTTGGCTCAAATACATAGTTTTAACATCAAGGGGTTTCTTACAGTAATTTCTAGCCCTTCAAAAGATTTCTTAATGTATATGTTATATATCCATACTTTCTAATCCATAGATTGGCATATTGTTCTTCAGTCATATATATTTTACCCTTTATATAAGGCAAAGCCTGACAATTTTAAGCCAGTCTTTAAATATGTAAAATTAACAAATAATGTACATTTTAGGAAAAATGGTATTGGTTATAAACTATAAGAAATCTTTTGTAGTATTTGTAGCTCAGGATCAGTGAATAACTTGATTATATCAAATCATGGAGAACGCAGCTTGTACATTGTGGAATCAAGTAACAAACTAATAGATCTTGCCAATTCTGCTCCTGTTACTCAATTTTGAAATCGGGCCATCCTTTTCCTTGTTTATTGTGCTTCAGCAACATGTTATGAATATCAATACCCCTGAGAATGACTATTGGTAATTATGACAATATCTTGGGAATATTTTGGTAATATCTTGGTGAGGCAGTAGGATACTATTCTCCTTAAAAGCAGGAAAAAGTATCTTTGTTCAGAATATATATACAATATAATTTATTATATGCTGAAATTTCTCTAAAGAGGCATATAGTTTGGTATCCTAGATTAGCGGGGATCTGAATTAACATTTCCTGTATTTTTAAATATACATACAGATAATCTTTGTCTTACATGTGGTTCTTTAATGACAGTTTGATGTTACAACAGCTCAAAAAGAGTTCTTTACAACAGGGGTCTACAACCTATGGTCTGCAGCCTACTGCCGGGCTGTGGGCTACTGGCCATCAGACCATGGGACAGGCTGGCCAGTGCATGCGTGTGTGTGTGTGTGCGCCACTCACCTCCACGCGCACTAGAGCCAGCAGACCCATGTGCGCAGGGCTAGCAGTGGCGGTGGCTAGCCCCTGCGTGACTGCAGACGGGGCCGCTAGCCCCTTGTGGGTTGTGCAGCCTGTTTGCACGGGTGCATGTGCACGCACACAAATTTCTCACCTCCTCCCTTTCCCTCTGAGCTGCCAGCATGAAAAGGTTGGTGACCTCTGCTTTACAACTCTGCACTCCACCCCATGCACGGAGGGAAGCTACCTACCCCCCTTTACACTCTATAGAGCACTTCTGGCCATCTCAAAACATTGATTTGGCAACCTGTTTTCTCTTATGATTGGTTGCCAAGCATCCTGCAATCATGAGATTGCCATTTGCAGTCTTCTCTGCTGACTTTCTCCAGAAAGTCAGCGGGGAAGCTGCCAGGGATAGTTACTGCCACCTGCTGAAGGATTTCCCCTCCTCTCCATGCATGGGGAGGCAGAAATCCTTCATTGGGCTGCCAAAATAAAGTTTGGAACTTCAGGGTCCATGCTTCATTTTTTCAGTTCAGCACAGGAGTTCCCTTCTGTGCATATAGGGTTGGGGAATTCTTGCATTCATGTACTCCACCAAAGGAGTTCCCTTCCATGCATGGAGGGAAGCTTCCTACCTTCCTTTGGCAGGCAGCTTTTTTGTTCTACCCACCTAATGATGATGTGGTTATGTAATAACCAGAACTAGGAGAACATTGAGTGGTTGTGTGGGCATCTTGCTTAAAAAGCACTTTGTTGACTGACCGAGATTCCAGCCCCAATTGGGGTAATAAGTCAAAGACTACCTCTATGAGGTATAAGTCTCTGCTTATAGCAGCTTGCCTCATGATGGGTCCTTAGTGCTCTGTCAGCTTGGTTATTTTCTTTAGACATTTCATTCTTCAAACTAGGTAACGTCAGTGCAAACAACCAAGCTCAGAGAGCACCAAGAACCCCTCCTTTCAACCCTGAGCTACAAATATTCTCCTTTATTGGCAGCTTGCCTCAGTTTGCTAGGGCAGGGCTTTTCAACCAGTGGTATGGGTACCACCTGTGGTACATTGGCACCTGGCAGGTGGTATGTGACCATCCTAGAAAAGTGGTAGCGGGGGAGGGGAATGAGCTGAACCGGTGGCAGCACCACACAAGTCTGAGCGAGAGAGGGCTGGAGCTGCAGGGCTGTCAGGGTTCAATGGAAGCGCCAGGATCAGCACCAGACTCCAGCTGGAGCTCGGCGCTGATCCTGGTGCTTCTGCTGAGCCCTGAAGAAGCAGTGATCAGCTGGAATGTTGCAGCATCTCCAGGGTCTTGTGATTTACATTCAGATACTTGGCAACTGATTCATATTTATGATGGTCACAGTGTCCCACGGTCATGTGAAATGACCAAAACCTGCTGCAACCACCCAGCAGACGGGGGGGGGGGGGGAATAAAAACCAAACATCCCCACCCCACCCCCGCTGCCAATACTCAACAGAAATGCTCACAACAATGAAAACTTTGGACAGGAGGCGCTGTCTTGCTCAGCTGTGGCTTGGAGGGCACACAATAATAATAATAGTAATAGTAGTAGTAGTAATAATAATAATAATAAAAAGTTGGAAGGGACCTTGGAGGTCATCAAGTCCAACCCCCTGCTCATGCAGGTAACCCTATACCATTTCGGACAAATGGCTGTCCAGTTTCTTCTTAAAAATTTCCAGTTTTGGAGCATTCACCGTTTCTGGAGGCAGGTTGTTCCACTGGTTAATTGTTCTAACTGTCAGGAAGTTTCTCCTTAGTTCTAGGTTGCTTCTCTCCTTGATTAGTTTCCATCCGTTGCTTCTTGTCCTGCTTTCAGGCGCTTTGGAAAATAGCTTGACTCCTTCTTCTTTGCGGCAGCCCCTGAGATATTGGAACACTGCTTATATTCCTTATATGTTTTAGCCTCCAGTCCCCTAATCATCTTTGTTGCTCTTCTCTGTACTCTTTCTAGAGTCTCAACATCTTTTTTACATCATGGTGACCAAAACTGGATGCAGTATTCCAAGTGTGGCCTTACAACACTTTTTTCAGTGCCATTGTAACTTCGAACAGTCAGTAAGCGAACCTGTACTTAATCACTTTTTTCCTTTTTTTTTTCTTTTGGTCATCAAGTTTTTGACACCTTGCTAGGTGACTGGTGGTACTCTGATATTGCCATATCCTAAAAGTGGTACAATGGGTGAAAGGGTTGAAAAGCCCTGTGCTAGGCCACATCTTAAAATGGATGCTGTCTTGAGTAATATACCAACCCCTGGCTGGACTGATTCCAGAGTAGGTTATTCCTTTAGAGCCACAAAAATAATGTTTCTTGTTTTTTACTACTGCTTTAATGATGTTTTGCATGATCATGTAATTTGTGAGGAGATGTGAAGATGGTTGATAATTGATTAAAGTGAAGTTTCAGTAATGTGATTCAGGATCTCTCATCTAAGGTATAAGAGTTGGTAAAAGAGTTATATATACTTTGGAATCTATTTTATTAATTTTTGTTTTCTTTTTTTTTCTTACCATTCTGAGGTTTGTAGATACTAATATTTATTCCTGACTCTGTTCTTTGGAATTCTCTCTGTTCCTGTCTCTTTGGATTAAATTTGGTACATGCTACATTTTATTTGTAATAATTTTTTAATATAGACATTAATATTATTCTGGGATAATATTCCTCTCTCTCTCTCTCTCTCTCTCTCTCTCTCTCTCTCTCTCTCTCTCTCTCTCACACACACACACACACACACACACACACAGAGAGAGAGAGAGAGAGAGAGAGAGAGAGAGAGAGAGAGAGAGAGAGAGAGAGAGAGAGATCATGACCTTGTCATTCTTTATATAAAATTCAACAAGACAGTTTTATTTGTATCTGCACAACTTTGGCTTTGAAAGCCTGAAGAACTTTAATTTTTCATCAGCTTTGGATGACTGTATGAGCATCTGTTCTAAAATAGTAAGGATATTTTTCCAAATAGCTCACTCACACAGAGGTGCAAAATATAAAGTTTTGATATTATAGAGAAGGGACTGTTGAAAATAGGACTTTTGGCAGTTTCATAGGATAGAGTCTGTAAGCTCATTTGCATCAGGTTTTTTTTGGTTTGTTTTAGAAAACTAATATCCTGTGAGAGTGTTCCCCTCTCCTCTGTTCAGTTTTATCAGTATGGACAAAATATAAAATATATCTGATTTAAAACTCCAAACAAAAACATTGGTACTAAGTAGTCTGCATTCTGATGGAACAAAAATGGAAGCAACCTGAATTTTCCATTGCCAGTTCTGTTGTAGAGGAAAAAACAGTACAGTCTGTCCCTTGGGCTCACCTAACTGTATTTATATTTTAATACTGAACATGACAAAAAAGCCAAAATAACACACTTAGTGGAGAATGAACTATGAAGTATATATATTAGCCTGCAGTGTGAATTAGTCCACACTTTTGTATAAAGGTGCATAAGGTTATTCACCAATGCCGGGGTCCTGCAGTCCTGCAGTAACAATACTATCCGTGGTGGCGAACCTATGGCACATGTGCCAAAGGCAGCACGCAGAGCCATTTCTGTGGGCACACGCGCTGCTGCAGCCAGCAATTCGCACAGGTCCATTAGGCCACCACCGCCAGAGCGGCAGCCCCACCCAGCACAAAGGAGGCAAAGCAGCTGGCTAGCAAACCCTGTGTAGAGGTGGTAGAGCACGCCCACACCCAGCAGGCAAAAGGCCACCTCCAGCGGGGAAAGCCAGATCCCCATCGGCATCCTGGCTGCCCAGGCCCAGCAGAAACAGGTGGGAGGCATGCAATCCTGGCTGGGACTGGGGGGCCATGGCGCCAATGAGGATCCGGCTTTCCCCACTCGGGGTGGCTTTTGGCTTGCTGGGCATGGGTGTGCTCTACCATCTCTACGTGGGGCTTGCTAGCCATCCGTTTTGCCTCCTTTGTGCTGGGTGGGCCAGGCACTCTGGTTGACGGTGGCAGCCTAATGGACCTGTGCGAGCTGCTGGCAGCGCTGGCCTGAGGCAAAGGGGGGGAGGGGAAGGTAGGCGGTGTAGATTCCCCATGCATGAGACTGGGATTTTTCCCCGCTGTTGGATTTTTGCTACCAGACTATTTAACTTGATGTAGAAAGGGACGGATATGCATTCCTCATCAAGTAAACTTTTAAGAAGTTAAAGAGTCTAGCAGCGAAAATCCGCCTCTCCCCTGTGCCTTGGGCCGGTGTGGCCAGCAGCTTGGTAGATCAGGGGATGATGGCTGGGGAGAGAGAATCATAGCTGCTTGTGGGGGATTTGCCAAGCCTCCGGGCAGCGGCTTTGGCAGCTCCCCCACCCAGCCAATTTCCCTGGCTCCAATACCAGCAGCAGCTCCCTCAGCAAGCACCCCAGAGCCCTCACTGTCAAGTTTCCATTGCACAGGCTTCCTGGAGCTGAGGAGAAGTGCAGTTACCATGCTGCCAGGCGGGTCTGGTGGGCAGCGTTGCCTTCCGCTTTTCCTGATGCGGCATTGGCTGCTGGTGTTGCCTTCCTGAGAGGAGGGTGCGGTGATTGGTTGGTGACCATGCCACAAATGGGGATTGATAATCCCCCAAGTCCCACCACTGGCAAAGGAGGAGGAGGAACAGGGAGAAAAGGGAAATTGGCTGAGCCAGCCAGGCACTGAAGCCCTGCCAAAAAAAGCGGAGTCTCTTTGCGAGCCTACCTAGCCTGCATGAGCCTTGCTCTCCAGAACAGCTGCAGCTGATTTGAGGCATGGAGAGCACGGCTGACGGGTGAGCACATAGCAGACAGGCACACAGACTCTGCTGTTTTCAGCGGTGGCGCTTCTGATCAGCTGCAGCGCACCATGGAGAGCCTGGCTGATACGGACAAGGCAGGAGCACACACAGACTCCACTTTTTTTCTTTGACAGGGGTAGGGTTAGGGTTGCACTCAAACAATAAGAGCCGGGTGCGCTGCTCGCTCGTGTGCTCCCGCCTTATTGAGAGCAATCCTGTTGCTGCACTTCTGCTTTCTTCAACTTAGACAGAGCCGAGGAGCCGCTGGTGGCCACTTGAGTGGGGAGGATGAGCTTTGCTGCTGCTGTTGGGCCACACCTGGGCTATGCCCTGCCGCTGCCTCCCAAACTCCACCTTCGCCACTGGGTGAAGCAGCGGCAGGGCACTCCATCCTGGGGGAAAGCAGCGGTGGCCTAACCCTAACTCCCGCCCTGCCTCCTGCCTTGCCTCGCCTCACCCCACAGGACGAGCCTTCTGCCCACCGCCCCACCTGCCACAGTCCCCTTGGATCTCTCCCAACCCTGCCAGGCCCCCACAGGCATCCCTCCCCACAAGCAATATCAAGGTGGCCACTCCCACCCCAGCCACACCCAATCTGCCATGACCACTGCAGCCACGTTCACCCAGTGGGCCATACCCACCCGGCACCCAGTGATAAATAAATTGCTTTTGGGTTGCAGTTTGGGCACTTGGTCTCTAAAAGGTTCGCCATCACTGTTATATATAAGTATAACATGCTTCAAGTGGAGCATATAAGTCAGTGGTTCTCAACCTTTTTAATGCCATGACCCCCAACCGATCGTAAGTCGAGGACTACCCAACCGGTCGTAAGTCGAGGACTACCCAACTGGTTGTAAGTCAAGGACTCCCTGCCCGGGAGCGCCGCACATGCGTGGTGCCGCCCCCTGCGCCGGCTGAGGCGTAGCTGGCAAGGGGCAGCGATGGAGCAGGCCGACCACCGGCTGGGCCACCAGCTGGCCCAGCCCAAGGAAGGTAAGGCACCCGCCGGGCCCCACGTGTGCCAGCAACCCTCCCTGCGCCCACCGGCCTCCCACCTCCCACCCCTGGCCCTCTTTTACTTATATTTTTAGTAGTTGCTCAGCAGGGAGGGGTGGAAACTTCCAGACAGCTCGCCTTTACTGCAGACAACTTGCAGCACTGTTTGCAGAATGGGACTTTTGGCGGGCTCAGCAGGGCAGAGACAGCCTGGACAATTCCTATTGGCTTTTGAAAGCCAATAGAATTAGACTCTATTCAAGAGAGTCTATTCTACTGGCTTTCAAAAGCCAATAGAATAAAAGGGAGTAGCACAGCTAAGGAAAAGGGAAAATGGCGGACTGCATTGTTTGGCGACCCCCATGAAATGGTCGTTCGACCCCAAATGAGGTCGCGACCCACAGGTTGAGAATCGCTGACATAGGTGGACACCTGGAATACGTTCTTGATGAGGAACAAATGTTCTTTCCCCGCCCCTTCTCTGTAATGAAAGTGGCATAGTTAGTTCTGTTGTGTCATTCCTGCTCAGCCTTTATGTTACCCTGTTTTCCCGAAAATAAGCCCCACCCTGAAAAAAAGACCCCTGATTTTTGGGGGTGGGCCTAATATAAGTCCTACCCCCAAGATAAGCCCTAATTAGGACCCCAATCATGTCCCCAAACTTGGAATGCAGTGTGTGTGTGTGTGTGTGCATGCACATGTACTTGGCTGCTGGCGATTTGGGGAGGTGAACTTGTGGGGCACCAAGTTGTCCCCACATCAAGTTATCCAGTGCAACTTGTTCCTTGCCAACCCAGCTGTTTTGAGTCAATGGGGCTGGGCCAGCTGCACCTACCTGGCCATGCCCGCCCGCCCCTGCAGTTATCGCTGACACATAACTCCATGTGTTGGAGAGGCTCCCACTGCTCGCCCTCTAGTAGTGCTGCTGCCACTGACAAGACAACTGAAGAAGCAAGCAGGACAATTAACCAGTGGAATAGCTTGCCCCCAGAAATCGTGGGCACGTCATCACTGGAGATTTTTAAAAAGAGGCTAGACAGTCACTTGTCTGAGATGGTGTATATGTTCTCCTGCTTGAGCAGAGGTCTAGACTAGAAGACCTCCAATGTCCCTTCCAGCTTTATTCTATTCTACTACTCTGCTTGCGGGCCAGATGTGGCCCATGGGCCTTGAGTTTGACATGTTTGCTCTAGGATTATCAGTTCATTTTCTTATGTTCAACATTGTCCTTAATCTCATAATCTCTCCTTTTTCTAGAGAGACTGCTGGCCAGAATTTGCTTCAGGAGTGTCTAGTTAATTATGAATTCTCAGTGGTAGCCAGTAGCGCTCCTTAATCTCTGAACATGTGTTTGAACATGCTTCTCTTTAATTACCTTTAGCCAAAGGCAAGTACAATGGATCTATCCAAGGTTTTATTTAAAAAGCACTTTCCAAATTTCCATGGTTAAAAAGAATTAAAATATGATTGCAGGACATCAAAATGCTTTAAAATATAGAATTAGATGGTATTATTACTCTGCAATGAGAGTAGAAGATTTTAACCATGGAATAATTTGCACACCCTTATGTACTTCTAAGAATTTTTGCATTCTAGATATCTAGATCTAGTTGTACTTTTTGTCCACTGGTTTTTTGCAGGAGAAAAATAGTGAGCATTATAAAGAGTGATGAGCACTTCCACTGCCTACTCTTTCAGGCTTATATGATTGGAAGGAGACAAAAGGGATCTTAGAATGGACATAGCAACATTCTTAGCCGCTGGCCAACTCCCTTTCTGATAGAAAGATAGTGGGAAGCTTTTTCAATTTGTATTCTCTAACCCCCAACTGGAGCTAGTTCATTTTTAACTCACCTCTTTATTTTGTTGGCTTCCCACTACTACCACCAAATTGGTCCTGTACTATTTTTGGAGAGGTACTGTGGGATGAACAGAGTCCGGAGCTCCTCTGTATATTTTTTTCCATATTCTATTGGATTGGAAGGAATAAACATTTCTGTGTATGTAAATATGCAAGGTGATGAACATATAAGCTATACTTCATGATAACATGCATACTTCTTATATTTATATAAGGCTAAATGTATAGTGGAATCACATGAACATTTGATTGATTTTTGTAAAGTTTAGCTGAGTCCTTTCAATTTGTAGCTTTATTTTCCTTATCACACATTTTTTAATAATATTTTATTAATTCTCTCATTTTACAATTGAGTATTTAAAAAGCAACATGATGACTGGGTTAATCAATAGTTCAATAGCATACAGTACATAAATCTTTAGTATAAACCTCATGTTACAACGTCAGATATTTCCTCTCTTTTTCCCTTAATACTGTATCTACTATCTCATATTAGGCTAATACAGTTCTTATTATTATCAACTAAATAAGACATCTTTGTTACAATTATCAATAGTGTTTAGCTTATACATATCTTAATTGCATTTACATTCAATGCTTATATACAATGAATATCCTGTTATTGCTCTTTTTTTCTAATTTCCCATCAATATTCAAATTTAACATGTTATTTATGATTTCCATAAATTATAATTTTATATTTATATTTCAAAGTTTCCCTTATCTCAGTGTCTTCCATTTTCCCTTTTGATAACAAAGCCTAATATTCAAATACACATCTATTTGATTATAGTCATGTTCTATTTTCTAAAAGTTACCTATTTTCTCCCATGTTAAACCATCTAATTAATAATACAGTATCCCCTCAAATAAATCAAAACCATTATATGTGTTATCTGGATTAACCAATAATTCAGTAATATACATAAATATTTCATATTGGGCAAACAAAATTCTTATTTTCAACTAAGTAAAAACATTTTTATTACATTTATCAATACTTTTTAGCCTATACATAAACTTTAATTTCCCATCAATATTCAAAGACAAGAAAAGAAAACAAAAAACAACACCACCACACTGTTATTTAGGGGGTTGCCACAAAGAAGAGGGAGTCAAGCTATTTTCCAAAGCGCCTAAAGGCAGGACAAGAAGCAACGGGTGGAAACTAATCAAGGAGAGAAGCAACCTAGAACTAAGGAGAAACTTTCTGACAGAACAATTAACCAGTGGAACAACCTGCCTCCAGAAGCGGTGAATGCTCCAACACTGGGAGTTTTTAAGAAGAGACTGGACAGCCATTTGTTTGAAATGGTAGGGGGTTTCCTGCCTGAGCAGGGGGTTGGACTAGATGACCTCCAAGGTCCCTTCCAACTTTACTACTACTACTACTACTACTACTACTACTACTACTACTACTACTACTACTATTATTTCCAAATATTTTATGTTAGGTGATCAGAATTTCCCTTATCTCAACTTTTCCCTTTTTCCCTTTACATACCAAAGCCTAATAGTCTTGTTACACATCTTAGCTATTCAATTATGTTACTTTATTTTCTAAAAGTTATTTATTTTCCACCATATTCAACTTTCTAATTAGTAATATAATATCCTCCCTAATAAATCAAAGCCATTATTTTCTTCAGCCTTACTCTGGCTTTCTTCCTTTGCCAGCTAACCTTCCATGTCAGTGCCTTTGAATCGTTAAATAGTTCTCCCTCTATTATTATATATATTATTTGGAATAAGAAAGACCATTTAATTTTTTTGGGAAGAACGAGCCCATTTAGTTTTTTGGGGAAGAACGAGCCCATTTGTATTCATTAGATCGCCTCTCTATCACTCCAGTTTCCTACAGTTGTCCTGATAGGTTTATCTTCCATTCAGTCTGTTCTTCTTCCTTTTCCTCAAATTTCTTCTGATTTTTGTAAAAAGTCTTTTCCAGTTTCAATGTTGTCACTCCCTTTTCTGATTTTTCCATTGGCTGGGTCTGTTGATCAATTGGGTCCTTTGTCTTGGTGTTTAGTTGTTCCAATTTTCCTGTCATTTCCTGCATTGTTAGTTCTTTAGTTGTAGTCAAGATCTGGGTTTGTATATTTAAACTGGCATCTTGTTCCTTTATGTTACTTCTTATTTTGTCACAAGCTGAAAGGATGATTTCATGTATTGATTTCAACATGGAAAGGATTTTTTCCTGGTCTTCATATTCTCTTAATAGTATGTTAAATTGCAGATTTTAGAATCAAACATTAAAAATAGTTTTTTGTCTTTTGTAGCTAGGTATGAGACATCTATTTCATGTGTTATAGGTGGTCTTTATAGTAGAAGTTGTTTGTCAAGTAAAAGTTTATAGTCCAAGGTATTCCATCATCTCATATAATAACATATGCTTCTCATGTAAAGAAATAGGAAAACAATTCCCCAAGTATAGCTCTGAGAATCAGTAAACATTTACATTTATAGTTCCAGCAGGCTAGATATGCTGCCCAGAAGTTCCTTCTTTGCAGCTGAGTATTTCACAGGTGGTAGCTGTCAAGGTCAAAGAAATTTTATCTAAGTCTGGGCTTCAAGCCAAGTCTCTTTTAAGCAATAACAAATTGTAATACCATACTTTGCCACAAGATATCATCGACGCCGTTTTAAGCTTTTTAAATCCAAAATTTATATGGTGGTTTTTCAAGTTTTATTTAAAAAAAAACACATTTTCAATGAGAGAAGGAACACTTTTAGTCCCCAAGTTTCAAAAGAGTATACATTCAATTAGATTAAAATTGTTCTTATAGTTGCTCTGTTTCCCTTGGGTAGTTAGTTGCCTCTTTTCTTAGAGGATGGGTTAAAAATTCTCTTCCCTCTCTCTTCACAGGGGGAAAAATACTTCGGGCAGCTTTTACAGGAAAAAAATACTTAAAATCTTAAAGAGAGAATCAGGTCTAACCCAGTTTCATCTGCGTTGCTTTAAAGCTTCTTGGTGGTGATTTTGACTTCGGCTGTCAGTAGTTTAGTGACAAGCCATATTGATATGGCCAGTCTTTTCACCGTCGGTTTGGAGGGCTTTCCTAGATGAAACGGAAGGGCTGCCACCCTCCCGTGATCAAACTGGGGTCCCCTCTTTGCTTGTCGCCCCTACAGGGTCCCCCAGCAGAACGAATTCGGATGCAGAAGACAGAGCTCATCTTCCTGCATCTGCGGAACCACGATGGCAAACCAGAAGTCCTTATCACACACATTTTATATCTGTTGCTCACTTAAGCAGTTATTACAGTTTTCCTGCCACCTACTAGAATGGCAGTATAAGCTTTTAATATTTGAGCTTTAGATGTCAATCAAATGTTGAAATATAGTGAAGTTATTCAAAATTTGAATAAATAATACACTAAGATAAAAGGCAGACATGAATTCCAGTAGGCTTACTTGGATTTTGTTTAGATCATTCAAGCTGAGGTAAACAATTTTTTAAAAACAGCATATATAGTGAAGGAAAAAATTATTTGATCCCCTGCTGATTTTTTATGTTTGCCCATTGACAAAGAAGTGATCAGTCTATAATTTTAATGGTAGGTTTATTTTAACAGTGAGAGGCAGAATAACAACAAAAATATCCAGAAAAACACATTTCAAAAAATTATAAATTGATTTGCATTTTAATGAGCGAATCAATTGATCCATTATCAATCAGCAAGATTTCTGGCTCCCAGGCATCTTTTATACAGGTAAGGAGGGGAGATTAGGAGTATTCTCTTAAAGGGAGTGCTCCTAATTTCAGCTTGTTACCTGTATAAAAGACACCTTTCCACAAAAGCAATCAATCATATTCCAAACTCTCCTCCATGGCCAGGGCCAAAGAGCTATCCAAGGATGTCAGGGACAAGATTGTAGACCTACATAAGGCTGGAATGGGCTACAAGACTATTGCCAAGCAGCTTGGTGAGAAGGTGACAACAGTTGGTGTGATTATTCGCAAATGGAAGAAACACAAAATAATTGTCAATCTCCCTTGGTCTGGGGTTCCATGCAAGATCTCACTTCGTGGAGTTTCAATGATCAATCAGCCTAACCCTAGAACTATATGGGAGGATCTTGTCAATGATCTGAAGGCAGCTGGGACCATAGTTACTAAGAAAACAATTGGTAACACACTACACCATGAAGGGCTGAAATCCTGCAGCGCCCGCAAGGTCCCCCTGCTCAAGAAAGCACATGTACAGGCCCGTCTGAAGTTTGCCAATGAACATCTGAATGATTCAGAGAACTGGGTGAAAGTGTTGTGGTCAGATGAGACCAAAATTGAGCTCTTTGACATCATCCCAACTCACTGTGTTAGGAGGAGGAGGAATGCTGCCTATGACCCCAAGAACACCATCCCCACCGTCAAACATGGAGGTGGAAGCATTTTGTTTTGGGGGTGTTTTTCTGCTAAGACGACATGACAACTTCACTGAATCAAATGAGAAGAATAGAATAGAGCTGGAAGGGATCTTGGAGGTCTTCTCGTCCAACCCCCTACTCAAGCAGAAGGACTTATATCATCTCAGAAAAGTGACTGTCTAGCCTCTTCTTGAAAATCTCCAGTGATGGAATGCCCACGACTTCTGGAGGCAAGCTGTTCCACTGGTTAATTTTTCTCACTGGCAGGAAGTTTCTCCTTAATTCCAGGTTGCTTCTCTCTTTGATCAATTTCCAACCATTGTTTCTTGTCCTGGCCTCTGATGCTTTGGTGAATAATGTGACCCCCTCTTCTTGGTGGCAGCCCCTCAAATTCTGGAATACTACTATCATATCTCCCCTATTTCTTCTTTTCTTTAGATTAGCCAAACCCAAATCTTGGGTGAGAACCTCCTTCCCTCAGCCAGGGCATTGAAAATAGGTTGTAGATGGATATTCCAGCATGGCAATGACCCAAAACACACAGCCAAGGCAACAAAGGAATGGCTCAAGAAGAGGCTTCCAGTTTATCACGCAGCCACCATGGACGGCTGGGAGATCTGCTCTCCCCCGTTCAATTTTGCATCGCTGAGGGGCCCTGAAAAAGGCCAAAAGGCGCCCCGAAGAGGCGACCAGCAAGGAGGGGCTTTTGTTGGATCACAGGAGAGCAACAACTCTTCCATTAGAGCTGGCGATCCCTCCAAACTGGCGGACGAAAGGACCAGCCATAGAAATACGGCTCGTCCCTAGGCTGCTAACAGCCGAAGTCGCATTTACCATCTGGCAACTTTAAAGCAGCGTGGAAGAGACTGGGTAAGATCTACCTCTCTTACATCCTAATTACTTAATTACGTGCATAAGCTGCTAAAGTACTTTCCCGCCTGTGGTGAGGAAAGAGGGATTTTAGCCCTCTCTCCAGAAACAGCGGCGATTAACCACTTAAGGGAGTTTAAAATGTTGGAAAAATACTGGGATCCTAATTGGAATTATATTTCCTAAAATTGGTGGATTATAAGACTTGTAACTTTCTACTCTCTATTTTTTTCTCTGATTTTTAATCTAACTATTATTGAAGATTTGGGGGTTTCCCCCCCTTAAAATAGAGGGGGGGGGACTGAAAAGATCCAATTAACTCTGAGATGACATCTGGTAGCTAAATTTGAAATTGTAATTGTTATTCTTTAAGAGAGACTTGTTGAAAATAGATAAGATATAAAGCAGCCTTGAAGCACCAGCTGCAAGAAACTCAGCTCCTCGCTTGGTGGACTTTCTGACTAAGTTTTTTTTTTAGTTTAATATACTACAATGGAGGAAGGAATGGATTTCTCCTACAGAGGAAGAAGAGGAACAAATCCTTTGTATGTTAAAAGTGATTATCCAAACTCTCCGTATAAGTCTGGATATGCAAACTCAAACTATTACTTCAACCAAAGAATCATCTATACAGAATTCTATAGAACAGTGGTTCTCAACCTGTGGGTCGGAACCCCATTTGGGGTCGAACGACCATTTCACGGGGGTCGCCAAACAAGGCTGTCCGCCATTTTTTCCCCTTTTCTTTGGCCACGCCCCTGGCACCCGGTGATGTATAAGTGGTTGGGGGTCACCACAACATGGGGAACTGTATTATGGGGTCGCAGCATTAGAAAGGTTGAGAACCACTGCTATAGAGAAAGTGAAACAACCAAATGCTATGACAGAAAACTTAGATACTCAACAAATGCAGACGATGGAAAACACAACAAAGAAACTGATAATAGAGAACAAGGAAAGGACTTTTCTTATAAACCAAAAGGAATTTGAAGATAAAAAAGAAAAACAGATGAAAGAGAAGATAAATACTTCAGGACAACTGCATCGAATTGGAAAAACAAAGAGATGACCTGCTAAATCAGCTAGTCCTCTTAAGAAAACATCAACTGGATGCTTTTATCAATGTCAAACAATAGCCACAACAATACAAGGAGATCTTTTTGATGATTTAAAAGCAAAGATACGAAAGATGACTTGGCAAAGAAAAAAAGCTAGAATAAGACTGAAAAGGATTGGGATTTTGATTTACACATGAGATCTGAAATAGAATATATCCAAATGGATAGAATATGTATTCTGAACACAACATATCGTAACAATTAGAGATAAAGAAAATTTTGGTTATATAAAATCTAGAAATATAAATATTGAAATAAGAATATTATATTGTTTTATTAGTTTGTTAAGATAGATGGTAGAATTTATATATAAGGTGTGTATTTTAAATATTAGATTGTATGAGGAATTGTGATAAAGGAATTGTGCTTAATTGAAAATTTGGGGGGAAAATTAAACGTTAAAATATTAAGGGAAAATTAACTATCAGGTCACTGATTGGCTAAAAGTTTGAATGTTAAAAATAACTAAGATTTGAATTTAAGATATTGTTATGAGTTGAGACAAAGGTTAAGTAAAACTTAGAAGTATAAATACTAATAATTAAATTTGTATATTGGTTTGTGGTACAAATGCTGACGGTTTATCTTTTTTTCTTTTTTCTTTTTTTGGAAAGGAAGGAAGTACAAGGAAGAAAAGAAAAAAAATTATTAGCCCCAAATATGAGATAGGAAACTTAGAAATTGGGGTCATTTAAAATTTGGAAATGATAAAGATTAAACGTTAAATTTAAATATCAATGGGAAATTAAAGTTAAGAAAAACTTACTAGGTTATTGTCTGAAAGATGGAATGTCAAATCAGTTAAGATATGTATAGACTGAAGATTATTGATGAATACTAGAAAGGTATTTTTTATTTGATCAATAGAATAAGAACTGTATTTGTCTGAATATGAGACAGTAGATATGGGGAAAGAGAGGGAATTAGTTGTTGTAATACTTCGAGATTTGTACTGATGATATTCAAATGTAATGGAATTACGGTGCTCAGCCGCCACGCTACTTTTCTTGGAGTGGCGTAGCCCAGTGATGGCGAACCTTTTAGAGACCGAGTGCCCAAACTGCAACCCAAAACCCACTTATGCATCGTCGAGTGCCAGGTGGGTATGGCCCATTGGGTGGGTGTGGCCCACTGGGTGGACATGGCTGCGGTGGTAACGGCATACTGGGTGGGACTAAAAAGTTCAATCAATCAATTCCAACTTTGCAAGATCTTTTTTTTTTCCCAGGAGAAGTTGAAATTGACTGATTGAACCTTTTTTTTTTTTTTTTTGGGCACACGTCGGTGGAGGTTTTATAAAACCCAGCTGAAGGCCCAGGACTGGGGCGACAGCACATGTGCCCACAGAGAAGGCTCTGAGTGCTGCCTCTGGCACCCGTGCCATAGGTTCGCCACCACTGGCCTAGCCAGTCTCCAGACCTTACTCCCATAGAAAATCTGTGGAGGGAGCTGAAGGTTTGAGCTGCCAAACGTCAGCCTCAAAACCTTAATGACTTGGAGAGGATCTGCAAAGAGGAGTGGGACAAAATCCCTCCTGAGATGTGTGCAAACCTGGTGACCAACTACAAGAAACGTTTGACCTCTGTGATTGCCAACAAGGGTTTTGCCACCAAGTACTAAGTCATGTTTTGCAAAGGAGTCAAATATTTATTTCACTCATTAAAATGCAAATCAATTTATAACTTTTTTGAAATACATTTTTCTGGATGTTTTTGTTATTCTGTCTCTCACTGTTAAAATAAACCTACCATTAAAATTATAGACTGATCATTTCTTTGTCAGTGGGCAAACGTACAAAATCGGCAGGGAATCAGATACTTTTTTTCTTCATTGTATGGCGATTGCTTTGTCCCATTAATATAGTACATTGAGAATAAAAATATATTTCATCATAACTGATTTTTCTGCTGACAGTTCAATATCCCATGAGAATAAAATAATTTACTATGAATCCAGTTGCTAGTAAACATTTGTAACTGAAGCAATATATTAACAAGCAACTTTCCTGGATTGTATACATGCAAACATTTTGACTGATTAATGTCAGTGGATTAATGTCAATGTAAAATGCATTATGCAGTTTTAAAATAAGTGAAAAGTCTAATTCGTTCTCCCTTCCCTTGCTTAATAAGATTAACAGATAGCAGAGTCCTTATTTACTGTATTAACATTTTGGAAAATTAGTCTATTTTCAAGAATTATCTAAAACAACCCATAGTGTTAATTTATGGTGCATAAATGCAGACATATAAGTACACTAGTACTAAGATGTTTAGTTATTTTTAATAATATAGCTAAGAGGACATGTATCTGTTATGCCTTACATTGCTTAAGTGGCAGTTTAAAAATATGTGGTATTTGACAATTGTTTCTGTGAGGGGTTGATTCTCATATTCTTCATTGCATCTCACTCAAGAGCTGCTATCTCAGAGCATAGCAGTTAGCAGATGGTGCATGTATACCATGCATCTTCACAACAAACCATAAAAATACAGTGAGTGTTGCATGAGAGCAACCCAATGTCTTTTCCAGTTGTGTACCTAAGAATTATCTCCAGTGTTCAGCTTGTCCAGTAAAAATACTTCCCCCCTCCAAATTTTGACTTGCCTTTGGATTTTATGCATTGAAACAGTAGAAAATGAAGCATATTCAACTGCCATTGACTTATTTTATAGTGGACCTTGCAACTACTATCATACCAACTTTTTTCCTAATTCCTACAATATGTATTTTAGGTACCTGTCAACTCTCAGACAAGTTTTTTTTTTATCTCTGAAGTGGTTAAAGCATAAGTATGATTGACTAATTAGAACTGTACCAGGTTTCTGTTCAGTAAATATAGTGAGTTCAGATATCTGGTTATTGAAAGGGACCCTTGCTGAATATTTTATTTCTGTATTGATTTATTTTATTCATATCCCACTTTTATTTTTGAAAACTCAAGGTGACGTGTATAATGCTTCCTATTTTCCTCACACCAACAACCATGTAAGCTGATTAAGAGCTCAAAATCATCTAGCCAGGTTCTATGCATAGAACTCAGAATCTCCTGGCTCCTAGTACAAAACTTTAACTATTACTCTAAGCTTCCTCTCAATATAAATGAATGCAAGAGATTGTAATTAATAACTTGCATGGGCAGTGCTCATCATAGTGAAAAGATATTGCATTACCAACTGTTTATGTAAGGCTTAGTCTTCATAAAAGAGATAATGCCACAGGTTCTAGAATATTTGCTTTTAATGTAATTGTATAGTTGGGTTAAGAAAAACCTGGAATGAGTTTTTTGGAATAATAGTGTTATTTCTTAAACTGTAACTCTGGATTAAAAATTTAGAACATTTTATAAATTGAGATTATGTGAGTTAACTGATAAAAAGTTTGAGGTTAATTTGACATGAGTATATGTGCATGTGCAAATTTGGAGACTCTAGATAAATTACCATATTGAAATAAAATATTTTGCTTTTCCTCTGCATACTTTTCAAGGTTTATCCCATAAAATGTGTTACTAACTTTAGAATAAAATAGCCATATTTCTATTTATTGTTTTTAAAATTTAGAGCTGCTCTCAGAGAAAAATGGGTAATTAAGAAGTAGGAAAAATAAATAAACAAACAGTGGAACAATTCCACAATTTTATACATGGCCTACATGTTAATGAACTATATTGACACATGTATATTTGCAACATAGCATATTTCTTTGTATTGCAGGTTTTAAGGTGATTTAAGATTTACATCATGCGCGAATATAAACTAGTAGTTCTTGGTTCGGGAGGTGTTGGGAAGTCTGCATTGGTAAGTAGTATTCACCTCCATCTTACTGATTTATAAGCAGAGAAAATATGTTGCATCTACAGCTCAGGGTGACTAAACTTTAGATGACTTTTATGCATAAGAATATTGTATTGTGAAATTCAATTTCTAGAATTGAATTGATTTCTAGAAAAAAAAATAACACAACAAAGTAATGTAAAGATATATGGCAGACAGGAGAAAGAGCTAGACAATAGTCAGCTGAAAGGCAGCTTAGTCCAGAGAAACCATGGGGGCATGGAAGAGGTCTCAAAAGGGACCCTTTCTAGTTTTTTTGGACTGCAAAGCAGGGAGAAGAGATGTACTTTCAGACTTGCAAGATTATGTTAATGTGGCCTTACAATAAAACTAAAGTTAGTACTTGTGGATGTGCTTCTTGTTTGGATTACCTAGCAAGGCTGACAGCAAAATGATCTAAAACAGTTTTATTCTTACATTTAGTGCTGAAACAATTCAAGTATTGTCAGCAAGGGAGTATAGGAATTCTTAAGTTCCCTCCAAGCAAATGGAAAATTTGAAGACTTCAGAAGTTTGACTCTTGTTTAGGACTCAAACAGTTAAAAGTTTTTTTTTTTTCAAAATTGCTTTAATTCTTTGACAACCCTAGAATGATACTGTAAATAAGTGGCTATAAGTTACTTTACTCCTATGAGCATGCACATTTCAAAATCAAGTGAAAGGAGTGCTTAGACCCTCATTGGGTGCACCTATTCTTTGTCTATAAAACCCTATATTGATTGGAAATACCTATGTATCTTATATTTTAAAAATCTAGTAATCTGAGCTACCGCAAACATTTAGTATTTAGTAGTACTTCCTAAAGATCAGATCTTTGGAAGATTTTAAATTGATAGGCAGAATAGCACTTACAAAATCTTGCCAACAAAAGTACAGGATTATCCAGGCGGTCAGTTGAAGTCAAAAAAAGAACTCAGAGGCATGCACACAAAGAATGAAACTATAAATTTAATTCAGAGAACATTTAAAAAACTTTTCCATAGAGGGAAAGAGAACTTAGTGTCTGAGAATGATGAAAGAACTTACCATAGACCAATATTAGCTTTGTACGAGGGCAATTTGGAAATAAACCTCCGTTTGGTTATCAATGACACACTCGCAGATACAGAACTTTCATTATACACATTAGAAAACTACAACATTGCATTACTTTTCGAAATAATCGCGATTCAAATTGAGGCACTTGTCATAACGTCTTACCAGGTTTGAACTTCTTTAGTAATAGTCGCTCAGCGCCAAATCTGGGCTATGGGGGGTGATCAAAAACATCCCAACAGAACTGCTTCAAAAGTTCTTGGGTGCATATTTAGCAGTGTGCGGGCAAGCATTATTGTGAACCAACACCACACCAGAAGTCAGCATGCCCCAACGCTTGTTATGGATGGCTTGTCTGAGTTTTTGTAATGTTTCACAGTAGATTTCTAAATTGATAGTCGAACCATGTTCCATGAACTTCACTAGCAGTATTCCTTTGGCATCTTCACATTTGGTGGGATTTTCTATGGCACCACTTCCAGTGTGGTATTGGTTCACGATAATGCTCACCCACATACTGCTAGAAACGTCCAGGAACTTTTGAAGCAGTTCCGTTGGAATGTTTTTGATCAAACCCCCCATAGTCCAGATGTGGTGCTGAGCGACTACTACTAAGGAATTTCAAACCTTGTAAGACATTATGACAAATTTCTCAATTTGAATGGAGGTTCTGTCAAAAATGTTCTAGTTTTCTAATGTGTACAATAAAAGTTCTGTATCTGCAAGTGTCATTGATAACCAAATGGAGGTTTATTTCCAAATTGCCCTCATAAATTTACAGATTACTTTTTTAAAAAAGCAAAAAAAAAAACAATAGAAAGAACTTGGGCTGTTGATGGGATTCTCTTTGGAGTATAAAGTCACCAGTTGCATTGTTTAAAATTAGTTTGGAAGTTCACCTTAGATTGCAAGGTATTTCTGAAGTCAGTGGAAAACTGGTAGTTTATTATATGTTGCAAAATGGGGTTTTAATATTTCACAATGTACACTGTCAGTGATAATGCCATTTGGTGTTGCATGAAATAAAATCTGTATTCTCTCTACTTTTGAAAAAAAGCACTCATACATAGATGTGTATATACTTAAAACACATGGCATGTTTTAAATTTTTTTAGTGATTTGGTCTGTATTTTTTATAGTATGAGAAAGTGAGAATGGTAGTGTAATTAAAATGACAGCTACTCTAGAAAAAACAGGTAATCCTCAACTATTCATTTAATGACAGTTTCAAGTTACTACAGCACTGAAAAAAGTGACATGACCATTTTTCACACTTTAGACCAGGGGTCCCCAACCTATGGGCAGCAGCCCACTACCGGGCTGCAGTCTCTTGGCCAGTGGGCCGTTGCACGCACACATATGTGCACACTCCCCCCACTCACACTAGCGCCCATGTGGGCACGAACCAGGCCACTAGTACCGGGCAGGTATGCGTGGCCCGTTTGTGCATGCATGAATGAGGCTGCTAGTGCCACACCGGTGCACGCGGTGCTGTTTGTGTGCACACACACCAATTTGGAAGCTGCTCACACTGTGCTGTTTGCGTGTGTACCCACACCAATTTGGAAGCTGCTGTCCTTCCCTCCACGCCACGAGCCCAGAAAGGTTGGAGACCTCTGCTTTAGACCATTGCAG
This sequence comes from Crotalus tigris, assembly GCF_016545835.1. NCBI lineage: Eukaryota > Metazoa > Chordata > Lepidosauria > Squamata > Viperidae > Crotalus > Crotalus tigris. Next base: position 215,610 of record NW_024096646.1, on the reverse strand, counting down.
CATCCTCATGGTCACTTGATCAAAATTCAGATGCTTAGCAACTGGCATGTATTTATGACAGTTGTAGTGTCCTGGTGTCATGTGATCATTCTTTGTGACTTTCTGAAAAGCAAAGTCAATGAGGAAACCAGATTCACTTAACAAATGTGTTATTAACAAGTACAGTGATTCACTTAACAATTGTAGCAAGAAAGATCGTAAGATGGGGTAAAGCTCATTTAACAACTGTCTTGCTTAGCAATGTAAATTTTGGGCTCAGTTGTCATAGGTAGAGGACTATCTGTATGCAGAAATTTAAAATGTCCTAGATTAAAGCAATGTGAGTTACATTGTCTATTAGAACAGGGGTCCCTAACCTCCGGTCGGGGGACCAGTACTGGGCTACGGCAGCTGGTCCGCACAAACAAGCAAAGTCTCATCCGTGGGATGCAGGCAGCTCAAAAAACCACACCCCCTCCAGTCTGCAAAAAAACCTCTCTCCACAGAACACTGGTCCCTGGTGCCCAAAAGGTTGAGGACCTCTGTATTAGAATGCGTCAAGGGATATACAGGTAGTCCTTCCTTAATGGCAGTAATTGGGACCAGAATTTCCATTGCTAAGTGATAACAGTCGATAGGCAAAATATTGATAGCTGCAATTGTGGGACTACACCCACATTATTATTAGGCAAGGACCTCGGGCTTCTCCTGCTCTATGCAGAATAGCTTGCATGGCCAGCAGCTCCCTCATGAAAGACCAAGCTAGGCTTGCCTCATCAGCAGTGGGAAGAAGATGATAGCAAAAGTCAGTGGAAGGCAAGGTGGCAGAGGCAGAGGAAGGCAGGAGGAACAAAAAGTAAAGTTGGGAGGAGATAGGTCTGTGAGGGAATTGAAGCATATTCCTGCAGTTGTAGATGAAGGCAGGTGCCAAATCCCCAAATTTTGATCACATGACTGGGGGCAATGCATTAGCCATAACTTTGAGGACTGGTCATAAGTACCATTTGTTCAACGCTGTTATAAATTTAGTCAATGAATGGTCATTAAGCAAGGAGTACTGTACAGTGGTTATAGAGGGTCTATAGTGGATATAAAATGTCTACACACTCCTGTTAAAATGCCAGGTTTTTGAGATGTAAGAAAATCAGACCTAGCTAAATTACTTCTGAATTTTTTCCACCTTTAATATAACATATCAGCTGTACAATTCAATTAAAAAACAAACTCTAATCTTTTAGGGAGCAAAATAATAATAAATAATATGGTTTTCTAAGAGTGCCTGTGTCGACCCTACAATGAGCATGGCTGCAGCCATTTTTTCTTCTCATTCTAGATTGCCACATAGGGGGGGTTGCCCAGGTGCTTTGTTAGTAATAAAATAATAATTAAAATAAAATAATCTTCTGTCCGTGGGAACCAAGATCATCTGCTGTTTCCGTGACTAGGGATGGGCGTTGCATAAAAAGCCCGCCAAATGAATATATTGGGGAACGTAGTTGCTTGCATAGTTTTGTGGGTGGATATTTAACTTTGTAATTGGACAATTGTTACTTGTGTATTCAGACTTAGTTTCACTTTTGACCTTGCTGATACTTTGTAACTAATAAACATGTTCTCTGAGGAATTTTCAAGCCTCGGAATTCTGCTTTATTCGTCTCTGTCTGTTAGAACCATGACATTAAACCAAGTCTCATTTTTTTTCGGGGTGGTGGGTCCTGACTGTCTACCCATCCTTTGGGAGAGCGGTAAAGACTCAGCGAAGATTTGTGGATGGAGGAAAAGAATGGAGCCATTGTTGGCCACAACAGAACTCTGGCTGCCAGAGCTTAAGCAGCTGCTCCAGCCACCGAGGAGGCATCACTGGCAGAGGCTCGGCCAACATCCTGTTGATCCAACCTGGGAAGCTGGTACAGCAGGGAGGAACTACAATCCTAGTGGACTTTTATCAAGCTGAAGCTGCCCCTCAGTGCAGGAGCACTCCTGTTTCGACTGAAGAGGAACTCCTGTTGCTGCCATCCCAGGGATTTTTGTCCGCAGCATACCAGAAGGCAAAGGGATCGATTGGAGGGGACGACTGGAGTGTGCAGTCCACAGCCCCTCGCTTGAGCAGCTGAAGGAGAAGTTTGGCAGATTGGAGATAAAAGAGATGGTTCCCGTTGCTCAGAGTGTGTACGCCCTGGGGGGGAATGCCAAGGGCTACCCATCTCTTCTCCCCCTGTGCTGAAATCCCAGCCCAACTGCGGGAGCCTGTGCTGCCTCACCTATTCCCCAGCCAGCTGTGATGTCAAGCCCTGTATCCCAACCAAGGCTGCTACCGCAGCCCAGCTCCCATGCTCCAATCCAGAAACACGTCAATTGCCATTGCAAATCCACAAAACGTTCCTATAGGAGGAAGAAAGAAGACAAACTGGACACGCCAAGACCCGGTCTTCAAAGCCTCCCCCCACATTGAGCTCGAGGTGAAAGCTCAGACCAAGCCACTGCAAATGCCTGTGCCCTATATTGGTAGAGGGGGAGACACATTATGAAATAAAACAAATTCTTGATTCTAGGTTGTACAAGGGGAAGTTACAATATCTTGTTCAGTGGAAAGGCTATCCACTGTCAGAAGCTACATGGATGAAATGTACAAATGTGAAAGCAGTTTAATAAAAAATTGTTTACGATAAATATCCTTACAAGCCTCGAGGAAATACTTAACATCCTTTTTGTTTCCCATACAGGAGACTCTTTCCTTTTGACAGGGGCTAGTTGTCAACTCTACAATGAGCATGGCTGCAGCAATTTTTTTCCTCTCATTCTAGATTGCCACATAGAACGGAGGGAGGGGGGTTGCCCAGGTGGTTCATTAGTCAAAATAATCTTCTATCCCGTGGGAACCAAGGTCATCTGTTCTCACGATTAGAAATTGGGGAATGTAGTTGCTTGCATAGTTTTGTGGGTGGGACATTTAACTTTGTAATTAGGCAATTTTTACTTGTGTATTCAAACTTGGTTTTATTTTTGACCTTGCTGATACTTTGTAACTAATAAACATGTTCTTTGAGGAATTTTCAAGCCTCTGGAGTTCTGCTTTATTTGTCTTTGTCTGTCGTAACCATGACAGCCTACCCATAAACTAATAATTTGTTGAAGTACTTTTTAATTCTATGACAGCATTCAGTCTTTTGAAATAGGAACCTATCAACGTAGCAAATCTTACCTTGGGAATCTTTTCCTTGCAAAAGCACTCTAAATCTGTCAGATTGCAAGGGCACTTCCTGTGTATAGCTCTCTTAAGGTCACCCCAGAGATTTTCAATTGGATTCAGGTCCAGGTTCTGGCTGGTCTATTCCAACATTTTGATCTTCTGATGAAGCCATTTTTTTTTATTTGAAGGTATGTATTATGTACTGGGATCTTTGAGGCATTGAGGAGGCGAAGGTGAAAATAATACATTTATTGGTTAACACAGAAGTGGCTCTAACAGCCGCTTAACTTCTATTTTACGGACCGCCAATAGGCGGCGGCAAATGGAATTAAAGCAGTTATTCCTGCCCAAAACACAAATATATAATTCTGCAAACAGGCAGTCTGGAGTTTAAACGGACACAGCAGTTACTTATTTATAACCGATTCCAAGTAATTTGCATCAATACCTAATACCCCTTCCCCCTAGATAGTTCACAATTTCAAGTATTGAACATAGTCCTGCAAATATTTTGGTGACTTCCACGACCATTCCGAAAGTCTCAAAACTGCCGAAGGTTCCCAGTCTACCGGCTCCCTTGCCTGGCTGGGTAGACCGGGACTCTGGGACCCGTTTGCTACAGGTGTCTTTTTGGCTGTGTCCATTGTGTCTTTTGGGCTGTGTCCATTGGTGGAACAGTTTCTGCTGAGCTAGAAGTCAGGGCCGTCTGCCAGTTTCCCTCAGTGGGTGCAGTCTCTGTGCTCAAGGGTGACTCGCTTCTCACTATTACACTGCCCATGCTACTGGGAGTCTTGCCAGCACTTTGAGACTCTGATGCAAGGCTGCTGTCGTGCTGTTCCTGGTTTTGACTCTCAACCATGTTGTGAGCAGCGACTGGTTCGCTAGCCTCTGGCACAATTGGTCGATGTGCCAGTGTAGCACTTGACCGTCTTCCAGGACCACTTCGTAAGAGAGTGGTCCTGACACTTTACAAACCACAGCTACCACCCACAATGCCCCTTGACCGTAATTTCGTGCCCAGACCCGGTCGCCTACTTGCAAGTACTGAGGGGGCTTTGGCTGTGCTGTGTCCGAGGCAACTCAGTCTGCATGCAGACAGTCCAACTGGGCTTCTGCCCATAGAAGTGCAGGGTGTCGTGCGTTGGCAAAGTAAAAAGTCTGCCAGCCGATGCTGCCAATCGCCGGTCACAATTCTCTTTAATGACTCTTTGGTCATTTTAACCATGTGTTCCGCTTGGGCATTCGAAGCCAGGTGAAAGGGGGCTAAAGTGGCATGCTGATCATGTTAGCCCTCAAAAAGGACTGAAATTCCGCAGCGGTAAATTGAGCCCCATTGTCAGAAACGATTACGTTTCCACCTGTGTGTGGCAAAGATTCTGTGCAGTTCCTGGATGGTCCTGGCAGTAGTCATAGTAGGGACAGGTGCGACCTCTAGCCACTTAGAATGTCAACGACAATGAGGAACAGTTGCCCCTGGAATGGTCCCGCAAAGTCTATGTGGATTCTGGACCATGGGGTTTGCGTGGTTTCCCAGCGATGTACTGGGTCATGAGGCATTTCGGGTCTGGATTGCTGACAAACGTGGCACTTTGTAATTGGACCTCAATATCCTTATCCAACCCTAGCCACCACAGGTAGCTTCTCGCGAGGGCCTTCATCCTGGCTATCCCAGGATGTCCCTCATGCAGAGATTCTAAGTCCCTAGTCCTCAAGGAGTTTGGAACTATGACCCAACTTCCCCAAAGAATGCAGCCTTTGTGAGCTGACAGCTCATCCTTCCTTCTACTGAAGCTGTGAAAGTCTGCCCCAGATTAGCTTCTGGTCACCCCCTGAGCACCCAGTTCAAAATGCGACTGAGTGTTTTGTCAGAGGCTGTCTCAGCAGCCACATCCCCAGCATTAAGGGGAGACTCTGGCAAATCCTGGATTGCCAGGATGTGTGCAGCAGGTACGGGGTCTGGCTCTGAGTTTGGCAGGGGCAGTCTGCTGAGCGCGTCAGCGTAGCCCATTTCCCTGCCCGTTTTGTGAATTAGACTGTAACTATAAGCGGTACGAAAGATGGACCATCTCAGCATCCGTGGAGATAGGATCTGAGGAGTTTGTTTGTCTGTCGTGAACAGACCAAGTCGTGGCTTATGGTCAGTGAAGACTGAATGGGCAACTATAAAGGAAATCATGAAATTTTTTGATGCCGGCCACGATGGCCAGTGCCTCTTTATCTATTTGTGCATAGTTGTGTTCTGCCGGTGACAGTGTCCTTGAATAATAAGCTATGGGAGTTTGCCTTCCGTCGGCCATTAAATGGCTCAACACGGCTCCTATTCTGTATGAAGATGCATCACATGCAATGCTGATAGGCAGCTTTTCATTAAAATGTGCAAGCATGGAGTGCGAAGACAACAGTGATTTGACTGCCTTAAAACTGTTCTTGTGGGTGCTCATCCACTGCCAAGGGCCTTCTTGTCCAAGAGCCTATGTAAAGGCTCTGCCAATGCTGCCTTATGAGGCAGGAATGCATGGTAGAAATTGAGTAACCCCAAAAATGCTTGTAGCTCCCCCTTTGACTTTGGTCTGGGAGCCTGCTGAATAGCTTGGAGCTTAGATTCAACAGGGTGAATGCCTCCAGCATCTATGCGAAAACCGAGGAAGTCTGTAGAGTCCATACCTATTTGGCATTTGTCCCTCTTAAGCTTCAGCCATGCTTCACGGAAACGCTGAAGGATGGCTTTGAGCCGTTCTGCCGATATTTCTGCTGACTCCCCAGCTATGAGGACGTTGTCGAAATAAGGGCACACATCTGAGATGTTTTTGAGCGTGCGTTCCATCACACTCTGAAAAAGACCTGGGGCCACACTGACCCCAAGCTGCAGGCGACGAACTCTGAATGCTCCCCTGTGGATTACTATAGTTTGAGCTTCTGCTGTGGCATCATCCACAGCAGAAGCTGGTTTGCTTGTGCCAAATCCAATTTGGCAAATATGCGACATCCCTGCAATGATGCCAAGATATGGCTGACTACAGATACCAAATATGCATGCTGTTAAAATGCTTTATTTATAGTGCACTTATAATCCGCACCTCACCATTGGATTTAAGTGGTGTGACTATGGGAGTTTCCCACAAACTGCTATCTACTGGCTGCAACACGTCTTGTTGCACCAGCTTGTCCAGCTCTGCATCACTTTTTTGTTTGAGGGCAAAAGGCATTCTGTGAGGCTTGATCCTGATTGGGATTACGGTTGGATCCAAGGTGAAGGGCAATTGGAACTCCCTTGTACTTGCCTAAGTTAGGGCTGAAGACATCAGCATATTTCTGGCAAACAGTCGTCAGGTCTGCTGCTTGCGTTTTATTTATGCCAGTCATGTGGATGCCCAGGGCATCAAACCAGTCTAAACCAATGAGGCTTGTGCGGTGGCCTTCGACTACCACGACATCCAGGGAACTCTCAAACTCTTTGAACTGTACTGTTAGCGTAGCCTCCCCTTTAACTACTATGTGGGAATTTTGAAAATCCGTCAACACGAGATTTGACAGCTTGAGTTTGACTCTTTTGCCACTGCAATTGCAGTTGTAGTTAAAAGTTCTTTGAGAAACTATGGACAGGGCTGACCCGGTGTCCAATTCCATGGAACATGGAATTCCTTGAAGCTTGACTTTAAGCCTAAATTTTTCTTTGAGGGGGTGATGGGCTCCTGTTCTAAAAATGCTCCTTCTGCTGGAGCAAAATCCAACTCTGTTTTGTCCCGGGGCCCCTGTACCTTTCCTGGGAAATTCTTCTTGTAGAGAGTCCCTCTGGTGACCTTTACAGATGCTGGCGATGTGGCCTTGTTTGCTGTACAGAATCTACACTGCTGTACGGAATCTACACTCCGAGCGCCGATATCTGCCATCACAGCCCATGCAGCTAGGGAAGGGCGCTGCCTTATCCAGCGACCTACGCCCTCTTTCTGGTAGCTTCTGCAGCCGGTCGACTTCCTTGTCCCTGTCTGGGTCGTCGGCTCTTTCTGCGTCCTCATGGTGGACGGCTGCTGGGCTGGGAATATTCTTGTAGGGCCGTAAGGCTTTAACAGCTCCCCCGGCAGCTTCTTCTGCCATTACCTCTTTCAGAGCATCCTGGAACATCAAGGTCTCCTTCACAAACAGCTTCTGCTGAAGGTCCTGTTCCGTAAACTGCATAGCAGACAGTCTCTTAGCCTCTCTTCTAGTCTGTGAAGTTGCAGAGCCTGAACGCCTGCCGAAGCACGGCCACAAATTCGGCAGCTGACTCTTTTTGTTGCTGCTCTCTTTTTTCGAACGCATGTCTCCATGCAATGACGGAGAGCTTAGGCTCGAAATGCTCCTTGAGCTTTTTCTTGAGCTCGGGATAGGCGATCGACTCTAGTGTAACTAGAGCGACCAAGTTTTTGGCTATATCGAACGTCGCCTGGCCACACACGCAAAGTAGCATTGCAGCCTTTGAGCCATCTTTGCTAACTTGATTCGCTGTTAGATAGTTCTCGACTCGTGAAACGTACGAGCTCCACCTCTCAGGGTGCAACATGTCGAACTCCGTCAGCTTTCTGACCTTGGCCATGGTTAGCTGTTACCGACCTCTCAATGCTCAAAGCTCCTAAGGGCTTCTGTATTGATCCTAGGGTTGGGTCCCTTAGGATGCGGTTGCCTCCAGCGTGGCTTGCTGGCAGGCAGGGGGGGGGGAAGGTTCCTACCAGGGCACTGATGCCTGGTCTTACCACTAGTGACTCTTGGCTCTCTGTTTCTTAGCAGCACATCCCATCCTCATCACCACTATTATGTACTGGGATCTTTAAGGCATTGAGAAGACGAAGGTGAAAATAACAACATGTTTATTGGTTAACACAGAAGCGGCTCTAACAGCCGCTTAACTTCTATTTATACGGACTGCCAATAGGCAGCGGCCAATGGAATTGAAGCAGTTATTCATGCCCAAAACACAAACTTACAATTCTGCAGACAGGCAGTCTGGAGTTTAAACGGACACAGCAGTTACTTATTTATAACTGATTCCAAGTAATTTACATCAATACATGCTTTGGGTTGTTGTGCTGAAAAGTGAAATTCATCTTCAGCATTTTAGCAGAAGTCTGAAGGTTTTGTGTCAACATTTACTGATATCTGATATAGTTCATAATTCCCTTCACCTTGATTAAAGCCTCCGTTCCAGCTAAAAAATGGAAATCCAAAGCATAATGCTGCCATCACCACGCTTCCTTGTGAGTATGGTATACTTTTGGTGATGCTCAGTCTTGCTTTTACAGCAAATTAATGACCAAAAAGTTCAACCTGGTCTCATCAAACCATAACACACTTTCCCATACAGTTTTGCCAGACCTGATGTAGGTGTTGTAAAAAGTAGCCAGGCTTGGATATTTTTCTCTGTAAGAAAAGGCTTCCATCTTGCCGCTCTATTCCACAGCCAAGAAATATGAAGAATACAGGAGATAATTGTCACATGTAGTACACAACCAGTACTTGCCAGAAATTCCTGCAACTCCTTTAATGTTGCTGTAAGGCTCTTGGCAACCTCTCAGACCATGTTTCTTGTTTTTTCATCAATTTTAGAGGGACATCCAGTTCTTTTCTCTTTCTTTCTTTCTTTTTTTGTATAAAAATTTTATTGGTTTTTAACTATAACCGTCTCCAGTGCCTAGTGTACAGCGTGTTGTCTTGGTTTATAATTTAACAAGAAAAAAAGGACAGTAATAATTAACAATAATGATTAAATTTAATAATTCCATAATTAATATATTAATGATATATTTCTTTGATCTTCCCTTCTCCTATTTATATTCTCCTTCTTCAACCTTAACCAAAATATAATTCTTAATATTTTCAATATATAAATGATTAGATATAGGCATTTTTTATATTTACACAAATAATAATTTCTATGTATAACATTTTTTTCAGCTTATATTATTCTTATAACCATCATCTCATTAGTTCAGCATGCATCCTATTTTCATAATTTTTGTTTATGCTTAATTTCTCTTATATTCAATCTAATTCTTATCAGTCATAATTTCTTCATATGTTAGTCATCTAACTGTCCAAACTTTCCTATTTAGGTACATCATCCCAATATTTTATGTCATGCATTATAAAAATACTATACTTTTTATCTATCTTATAATATATAGATATAACATCCTTTTTAATCAGTACTGTATTAAATACTGTATTACTTAAATCTCTTATCCTTCTTGTTATAAGGGTCCCTTTATGTTCAAAATTTTCTATTCTTTTAGCCATATTCAAACAAATGTTTATTCACGTAATAGTTCATCTGGTAGGGTGCGTCAAATCTCTTGTTTCTCCAGTACAGGAGATGGATAATCCACCAATGGGTTTTCTCTGTCTGCCTGCTCTTGAGACCAAGTAGCCAAAACTTGACATGCCCCCTCTTCCTGTGGAGCCCATTCTTAACTTGGTCTCTGCTCTGGAAGACTCATTTTGGCGTGGCTCTCAGCTTATCAGGTTAGACAAAGCAACCCATTGATGGATTATCTCTGAATAATTGGCTTTCCCTTCTAAAAATTTTGCCCTTATAAGAATTTACCCATTCCTTTTGCTTGAGATCATTCCTGATCTCAAACCTAAATTTGAAAAGGGGGTGTGGGGGGGGTAACTTCCCCACAGATCCCAGCCAGCCCCAGGGCTCAGGGGGTGGAAAAGGGGGGGGGAAGAAGGCATCAGCAGAGACCACTTGCTGAGCCTTTCTCCCCAACCTCCAAGGTATTCTTTCCCCAAATTGGGGAGAAAATAACAAGCTCCAGGTCCGGATTCAAACTTGAATTCGGATCGTCGGAGCTTGCCCAGCAGCCCAGGGCTACCGCGGGCGCCATTTTAGTTGCCTTTTCAGGCAACAAAGGCAATTCTTGGCTGGGATTCCCCAAACGCGACGAAATAGGAGCGCACAACCAGCGCTTCAATTTCGAATTCCCTAGGTGTAAGGAACTTCCGGGAGGCCGCGGAGCTCGTTTTCAGAGGAAAACGAGCTGCGGCCACCATTTTAAAGCCGCTGAAGCAGACAGAGCGCAAGTAAGCCCCACACAAGAACCGGGGGCTATAAAACATTCCTGGGGGCCGCAGAGTCCGTTTTCGGAGGAAAACGGGCCGCAGCCGCCATTTTAACAGCGGGAAAGAAAAAAATTAACAGAGCTCAAAGAAGCTCCACAGCTAATCCGGAAGCTCGTAATAGCGGCGGAATAGGAGCGCACAGCCAGCGCCCCGTCCATGATCACCCCGGGCAACAGGATTTATTAAAAAAAAAATTTTTTTTTAAACAAGAGTCCGGCCCACATAGGCCTAAGGACACCTAACCCTACTGCAAGGCCAACAGGCCTAAAGGCAGGACACATAGACACATATTTAATAATAATAATAATAATAATAATAATAATAATAGGAATAAATTTCCACTCTGGGTGGCCGCCATTTGGTGCCTTTTCTGCTTGTTAAGTCAGGCCTACAGATCTTCTCAAGGTCGCCACTGATACTTTGTCCTTTTCTTTTACTGGTGCACATTGCCTGGTCACCTAAGGCCTCCGGGGGGAGCCCAAAGAGTGGCTCCAAACATACCTTCGGTACCTTCCTCAGCTACCGTGACCGTAGCCCAGAGAGAATATTTTTGTTTATGATCAGGGGGACAGTCTTGGTACTTGTTCCAATCTCGCTCCCGCCAATCACTTGCCTGCTTGAGCTTCTTCTCAGTTGTTTTCTGGGACTGCTCAAACGGGATGGAGGGATCCTCGTTGCCTCAGTCCATGAGCACGACCTCTCCATCTCCCAATTATGGCTGCAATACACCTTCTGGCCAGAAGGCGGCAGGCAAGTGCAAAGCGAAGACAAAACATTCGCTCAAGAGGCCCTCCAAGTTGGCGGAAAAGCAAGCCAGCCATAGGCACCAGGCCCTGGAGAAGGAGTTCTCCAGAGCGCAGAGGCAGGCCCAATTGGATTTGGTTCAAAGGACGGCCACCGAGATGGAATTACCATTGGGTCCATCTACATCAACCCAGGGTGTGTGGTCCATCCCAGGAACACCGCCACCACTGGGCTCGCGATCCACATTGACCCAACAAACAACCACGACTATGGGCACAACCACTGAGTCCACTTCACCACCTGCGGCCGCCACACTCAGAGGTAACGACATAGAGGACATCTGAGCAGATGGACGGCTAGAGGCCTTATTAACCAAAGTGGTGGACCGAGCCCTAACACAGCGCTCCGCCCATCACGATCAGGGGGCCTCCACCTCGTCCATGCCACACTTTGAACTCCACACAGAGTCCTCAGGCATTCAGGAGCCCGCCTCCCCGGCCCAGTCCTCCATGAGTGGTTATTCTTCACCACAAGAGGAGGAGCAACCTGAGATTACCATGTCAGAGGATGAGGAACTTCCCCCTGAGCCCCCCTCAGGGGGGGTTATTTAATCCCAACCTCTTCCTCATGATACTCTGCAAGGCCACAGTGACGGTGGACATAGGGACGGAACAGTTCCCTCAGTCACAAGCGACACCGGCCACCACATCCAGACCCATATTCGTTGAAAAGGTGACAACGCAGTACCACGTACCTTGCCCCGCCATTTTCTTGAAAGGGATCAAGAAGCAATGGGACTCTCCCGCTTCCTTCCCATCAGTGAGTGGTACGGACAAAAAATTGTACAGCACTGCCGCGGATCTCAACGACGCCTTAGAAATTCCTAAAGTAGATGAAGCCTGGACCCCCTTGGTCTCCCAGACAGCCATGGCTGGGAACCTAGTGGAGGCTCTTAAGGCAGATGACAAAAAGTGGGAACAAGCCTTTCGCAAAACCCACCAGACAGCGGCATGGGACATAAAAGCAGCCACCTCGGCCTCCTTTTTTGTCCGGACCACCCTTATGTGGTTACAACAACTACAAGCCATAATTCCTATGGAGGACATGCGGACTCACCAGGACCTAGCTAAGATGGTGGCAGCCACAGAATATGCTGCAGACGCAACGCTCCAGTCGGCCATTTTTTCATCCAGTTCCATAGCTTCCAACATAATTGCCAGGAGAATGCTATGGCTAAAACACTGGCAGGCCGACACAAAGGCTAAGTAGTGCCTAGCGACCGCCCCTTACTCAAGCAGCAGCCTGTTTGAGGAGGCCCTGGTCCCTTATCTTGTAGAGAACAAGGACAAGCGGAAGGTCATGGCACACTTAAACAAAAGGTCTGACAAACGCTCCACACCTTATTTTCGTAGGCAGTCCTTTCGGCACCTGGCAACCACGCCTACCAGCCAGACCCCCAAGCCATTCACTCCCGGGCAGGACAGGCTGTACGACCGTCCCTGTGATAGACCGGGCTTCCGACCCAGGCAGCAAAACCAGTCGAGACCATTTCGTGGAACGGGTCATCCGTACCGGAAGACCAAATGACTCCTACACCAACATACCCATTGGGGGAAGACTAACCCACTTCTTCCACCAGTGGGAACAGACCTCCACGGACAACTGGGTACTACAAACCATCCAGTCCGGGTTGTCCCTGGAGTTCCTGGTCACACCCCCAGACCAGTTCATCACCTGCTCGGTCTCCAGGAACCCCATCAAACGCAGACTCATGCAGGAGGCCATCCAACACCTGTTGGATATTCACGCCATAGAACCGGTCCCAGCAGAATACAGAGGCAAAGGATTTTACTCCATCCTTTTCGTGGTTCCCAAGACGTCAGGAGGATGGAGGGCAATCCTGGACCTCAAAAATCTCAACCGTTACATAGCATACAAAAAATTCAAGATGCAATCCCTTCAGTCCATCTTGGGAAGCATCAGACAAGGAGACTTCCTGGCATCGATAGACCTCATGGAAGCCTACCTCCACATTCCCATTCACCCAAATCACCATCGGTTCCTACGCTTCTGTTACAAAGGAAAACACTTCCAATACAAGGCCCTTCCGTTCGGCCTGTCCTCGGCACCCAGGGTATTTACCAAAATACTAGCAGTGGTGGCCGCCAAACTGAGAAAAATCCCGATACGCGTCCAATATTACCTAGACGACATTTTAATCCAAGCAACATCCCTGCAGACAGCTCAGGCGGACATATGGACCGTCATTCGCGTTCTCCAACTATATGGATTCTCAGTAAACTTCCAGAAGAGCCAGACAGTTCCCTCGTCCAGGCTGCTGCACCTGGAGGCCACGATAGACACAACCAACTGCATGGTCTATCTCCCAGGAGCGGGTGGCCGGCATCAGGGAACTGGCTCGCCGGGTATACAGACAGCACTCAGCTCCGATAGTAACCCTCTCCCAATTATTAGGCAAGATGGTATCTTGCATAGCCATAGTGCCCTGGGCCAGGTTTCATCTGCGGGACCTACAGTGGTTTCTGCTCCCATACCAACGGCAGAACACCAGCACATCCAATCACCTAGTCAGGGTCCTGCCACAAATATGCAGGGCGCTACGCTGGTGGTGCTCTCGGGCCATGACCAAGGGGTCACCCTTCAAGGAACCAGACAGGGTTACCATCACTACAGACGCCAGTCTGTACGGTTGGGGAGCCCATCTGGACTCTCAGTTTGTGCAGGGACGTTGGTCCACTGCGGATCTGAGAAACAACATCAACTGGCTAGAACTCAGGGCTATCCACCTAGCTCTGCAACACTTCAAATACAGAATCAGAGGCCGCCACGTTCTAGTCCTAACAGAAACGTAGCAGCCAAGGCACACATCAATCGGCAGGGGGGGACCAGATCAAAAACCCTCATGACAGAGGCGCGACTCCTATTCAACTGGGTAGAGTCCAGTCTGGAGTAGCTAAAAGCGGAACACATATCGGGGGTGAACAACCAACAAGCGGACTTCCTAAGTCGCACCACAGTGGACCCTTCGGAGTGGGGGCTACACCTGGACTTGTTCCTAGACATCTCCCACAGGTTCGGGTAACCGACCCTCAATCTGTTCGCATCGTCAGACAATGCTCAGCTCCCCAGATTCTACTCCCGCTACTTCAATCCGCGGGTGGAGGGGACGGACACCTTAAGAACTCAGTAGCCCCAAGGCCTACTTTACACCTTCCCCCCACTCCCACTCATACCGGCGGTTATCCGCAAGCTGATACACGAGCGGGCAGAAGTGATCCTAGTAGCACCATACTGGCCACAGAGACCGTGGTTCACTGACCTGATGAACCTGTCTCAGTTGCCCCTGTGGAACATTCCTCCTCACCGAGTGTCCCTACACCAGGGAACCATTCGTCATCCGGAACCCCAATGGTTACAGCTGACCGTCTGGCACTTGAGCGCCAGATAATGACGCAGGAACTTTTCTCTCCTGGCACCATTACCATAATTCAAGCTGCACGCCGTCCAGCAACAAATCGCATTTATGATTCCACTTGGAAAAATTTTTGCCTTTGGTGCAGGAAACGGCAGTTTGACATGCACAAATTCTACATCCCTCAGATAGTAGATTACCTCTTGGAGGGACTGGACAGAGGCCTCGCCCCCGCGACCATCCGCAGGCAAGTGACAGCCCTGTCCACCCTCCTCACCTGCACAGACTCGGTTCCCTTAGCTCACCATCCCAGGATCCGCGCCTTTATCAAGGGTGCCTATAACACCAGACCTCCCGTAGTTCACAGGTACCTGTCCTGGGAACTACCGCGAGTTCTTCACGCTCTCATTCGGTCACCCTTTGAACCATTGGCGACCGTTTCCTTGCGACACCTGTCACTAAAGGTGGCGTTTCTGATTGCCATCACATCGGCCAGACAAATCTCGGAACTGGCCGCACTGTCAGTCAGAAATGACCTATGCATTTTCCACAATGACAGGGTGGTCCTTAGGTTAGATCCCTCTTCATACCGAAGGTGAATTCGCTTTTTCACAGGACACAAGAAGTAATTCTCCCAAACTTCTGTCCAAACCCAACACATGACTGGGAGTGGCAATGGCATACGTTGGACGTCCGCAGAGCGTTGCGGCGTTATATAAAACATACGGAACCCTTCCGCAAGTCAGAGGCTCTATTTGTGTCCTTCCAAACAGGCACCTTGGGGCAGAAAGTTTTCGCCGGCACCATTGGAAGGTGGATCCGAAACTGTATCGTGGAAGTGTACAAGGTATCGTCTCTGCCGCTCCCAAGCCATCTCACTGCCCATTCCACCCGAAGCGCTGCTACTTCGGCGGCATGGGCTACCCAGGCGTCCATCGAGGAAATTTGCAGGGCCGCGACATGGTCTTCGCCTTCCCCGTTTGTACGCCAGTACAAAATCGACCGCTTTGCCTCGGCGGATGCCTCCTTTGGTAGGAGGGTCCTCCAGCAAGTTGTCTCAGAGATCAATCTACCGGCCTTATCTGTCTCCCACCCCTTGGGGCAGTGAGGCTTTGGTACATCCCATTGGTGGATTATCCATCTCCTGTACTGGAGAAGGGGCGTTGGTCTTACCTGAACTCATTTTCTCAGTATGGAGATGGATAATCCACAACCATCCCAAGGTCAGCAAGCCGTTATTAGGGAACTGAGAGCCAATACCTCGTCAACCTTCAGCCAATTCGCCCTCGTTAAGAATGGACTCCACAGGAAGATGGGGCGTGTCAAGTTTTGGCTACTTGGTCTCAAGAGCAGGCAGACAGAAAAAACCCATTGGTGGATTATCCATCTCCGTACTGAGAAAAGGCGTTCAGGTAAGACCAACGCCCCATCTGTCTCTTGTCTTCTTTTGCCGAGTATTTTTCCAAGTTGATGTAATCCGCTTACCTGTATTTTTACAAATGCTGTTGGGAATACAAAAGATGAAGTAAGTAAGATGAATACTTTTTGTCTCCTTTGATAGAACTTTGATAGTTCTCCTGGTATTCTATAGTCCATTCCATTTTTCTTGTATTAGAACAGACATGTCAAACACAAGACCCAGGGGCCGGATGTGGCCTGCGAAGTGGTTTCATGTGGCCTGCGAAGCAATCCTGGAAACAGTGAGGGAATGCCCCCCTCTGCCTTGGCCCTAGCCAAGGCCAGCCAGGAGCCAATGTACAATTTTGTGGTGGCTATCTATGCTGAAACGCATTCAGTCTTAGCTCCATAAGCCCCTCCCCCTGCATGGCCTGAGAGGAACAGTGAGGCTCCTCCAGTGGACCATGCCTTGGCACTTGCCCTGGTCCCACCCCCTTCTGCCAGAGACCCTCAGATCTGTCCCACTCCTGCCCAGGCCCCCACAGGCACCCTTGACACGAATGATGTAGAGCTAGCCACGCCCACCTAGTAGGCCACACCCACCCAGTAGGCCACACCCACCCAGCCCCCTGTGGGCAACCGCAATGCTGATGCGGCCTTCAATGAAATTGAGTTTGACACCCCTGTATTAGAACCTTGTTGATTTTTTCCTGTTTGTGTTAAATTGTAATTCTTTTTCATTTGTTATTTCATCAATTTGATCATATTCTTCTAATTTGTAGTCTGTTATCTGATTTATTTGTTCATTCGTTATTTCCTGGATGTTTTTTATTTGTAGATTTAGATTGGAAATATGCTTATTTAAATCATCAAAGTTGTTTTGAATTTCCTTGTGGTTTGAGTCTATTGTCATTTGTATTTGTCCTAACATTACATATATTTTCTCCTGGAAAGTATTTATCTTGCCTTGAAGTACTGCTCATGGAGGCCCTTGATTTTCCAGGCTAAGTCTTTCAGGAGAAAATATTGAATGTGGCATCCTGTCATTTTTTGATATGTATGTTGTCCATGTTGTCTCCCCTCCTTCAAATAATCTTTCATCAGTCAAAATTACAGTTCAGTGTTGTAAGCCACTTTAAATCCTTCCTGTAGATTCTCTTCTAAAAGATTAGCCAAAAGCCAAGGTTTTTCTTTTCCATAAACAGTTCTTAAATTTAAGCAATAGTCCAGGTGTGTTTTTTTTCTCAGACACTTTTTAATCTTATAGCTGGCTCTTCCTTTGTTCCCAGCTATCTTCAAGGTTATTTGTAATTCAAAGGAACAGCTTTTTCTTTGTTTCTGAGTCCTTATTGTTAGTATTCTATTCTCTGATTCTCCACTAAATGTCAACACTTATTTCTTTTTTCAGGTTTTTTTTTCAATCAAAAAGTTATTTTTGTTATATATTTTTATAATTCCATCAAAAACTCTTTAGGGTATAATCTTGACAGTTTTTTAGTTCCTAGATTTATCCAGACTGTAGTATTTTAAATCAAATTTTAGTATATCTCTTTCCTCCTTAATATTAATTTGCCAATTCCGTCTGTAAGGGAATGGGGATATAGTCCCCTCTCTTCACTTCCGGAGGTTTTCTTGCTTTGGGGATCTTTCTCAAGGATTCAATTAGTAGATAGAAGAAAGAAGAACAGTATTCTCACCAATTCCAAGCACGCTGTTCACCAATGTTCAGGTTCGTATCTTGCGCTAAACTCTGATCTCACGCTAGCCTTTCTTCTGTCGGGTTCAGAAGGCTTCCCCTGGATTAAACGAAGCGATTACTGTTGCTTTGTGATCAACAGGGCTCCCCTTCTTCACAATCACCTCTTCGGGGCAACTTTGGACCCATCTAAGGTCACCCTGGCAGGATGAAACTAGCCATGGGGAGTGGCAGGCGCAAAACCGGAAGTCTCAGGACATCCAGTTCTTGATAATGTCACTATTCTGCTATATTTTCTCCACTTGTTGATGACTATCTTCATTGTGTTCCATGATATATCCAATGCTTTGGAAAAAAATTTGTACTCTTCTCCTGACTGATACTTTCCAACAATGAGATCCCTTTGATGTTTTCTAAGCTCTTTGCAGACCATGGCTTTTGCTATAAGAGGTAACAAGGTAAATGTCAGAAAAATCATATTAGAACAGCTGAATTTATATGGCCTTGATCAGTTACTTTAATTGATGGCAAATATGTACTGACTACTATTTAACAGCAGTTTGAATGTGATTAGTTAATTCTGAACACAGCATATTCTTACATGACAGTGTGCATACTTATGCAACCACATTATTGCACGTTTTTGATTCTTATTTTTCCCTCTAAAAGAATTCAGTTTATTTTTCAATTGAATTATACAGTTTATGTGTTATATTAAAGGTAGAAAAATTCTGAAGTGATTTATCTTGGTCTGATTTTTTTTACATCTCAAAACCTGGCATTTTAACAATTGTAAAACTGAATTTACAAATAACTGCAACTCTGGAAACACTGACTTAGATGTGTATGGGGTAAAAGCATAAATGACATAAGTGAAATTCTGAATTTTCTTTTCACCTATTTTAATATTTTTTTCAATTTTTATTATTTTATTTTCATTACAATCATAAGAAAAAAAATTCAGATACATAAGAAGTTAAAATACAACACACAAATTCCGACATTGCTCACCCATTTCCCCCCAGACCGCATCCCCCTCTCATCTCTTCACTTCCCCCTTCCTTCTCCTCTCCTCCCCTCCCTCTCTCCTCCATCTTTCTACTTACTTATCCCTCTCCTCTTCTCAATCGGATGCGGTCTGAGGGAAAATGGCCAAGCAATCCTCTATCACCCAAATCTGAACTATTGAACATACTACCCATACTCTCCCCTCCCCCCCCCGACTTCCCAGAGCTCAGTACAGGGTTACAAAAAAAAGAAAAAGAAAAGAAAAAAAAAACTAAACATAGTCAACTTAAATTTACTACTTATACAATAACCGGAATCCTAATAACCCTTAACTCTCTGCAAACTTGAATTCATAATTTAATAAAAATCTATTATTCATAAAATAAATGAAACTTTGTTGTTCCATACTTCTTCTGAATATATTCTATCCATCTTCTCCATACAGAAATATATCTCTTTTATGAATGGTCCTTTAAGTAAGCAGAAATTTTAGCCATTTCTGCTAAGTTAGAAACCTTGAACACCCATTCTTCCAAAGAAGGCAGAGAATCTTTTTTCCAATACTGACCCACCAATAGTCTTGCTGCTGTTATTAAATTCAGCATTAA
Source organism: Crotalus tigris (assembly GCF_016545835.1). Classification (NCBI taxonomy): domain Eukaryota; kingdom Metazoa; phylum Chordata; class Lepidosauria; order Squamata; family Viperidae; genus Crotalus; species Crotalus tigris. The sequence goes on along the minus strand of NW_024096646.1, from coordinate 196,456 downwards.
AATAGTTTCTTTAACATCAAGATCCACAAAAATACCCAAAAGAAATAATTGGGGAGTAAATTTAATTTTCCTTTTAAAAACCTTTTGAATGTTCCACCAAATCATAATCCAAAAAGCTTTAATATTTTTGCAAGTCCACCAAACATGAAAATAAGTTGCATCCAAGGAACCACATCTCCAACATTTGGGTTGCAAATTCGGATACATACAAGATAACTTTTTAGGATCCAAATGCCATCTATAAAACATTTTATAAAAGTTTTCCCTCAAATTTTGTGCTTGAGTAAATTTAACATTTCTAACCCAGATTATCTCCCAAGAATCCATTAAGATTGGTTCCTGTATATTCTGGGCCCATTTGATCATACAATCTTTTACTAACTCTGTTTCTGAATCCAATTTTATCAACTCATTATAAATTCTTTTGATATGAGCAAATTTCTGATCTTTAATCTGAATTACCAAGTTTTCATCTGTTAAAGTAATTCCCACCTTCTTATCTACCCTCCATCTCTCCATTATTTGTAAATATTGAAACCATGATTGTAAAATATTTTCTTGCCTTAACAAATCAAAAGACTTTAATTGCCAATCTGTACCTGACCAAATGAGCAACTCTTTATAGGAAATATTGTCAAAATTCACCCCTTTAGAAACCCCTTGAATTGCCTGTCCAGGAATCCCCCAAATGGGTATTTTATAGTTCAATTTATAATAATACTTCCTCCAGACACGGAGTATGGCATTTCTTAAAATATGTGACTTAAACACCCAATCTACTTTCTTATCAAAAACCAAATATGCGTGCCAACCAAATAATAAATCCCAGCCTTCAAGAACCAAAATATTTTTGTTTGTTAAATTGAGCCAATCACTTACTAAAGTTAAAATGGCCACATCATAATATAATTTCAGATTAGGTGCTTTAAGTCCACCCCTTTCTCTAGCATCTTGTAAAATCTTAAACTTAACCCTTGGTTTCTTGCCACCCCATATAAATTTATTGATACCCTTCTGCCACTCTTCCAAATTTGCATCCTTTTTCAAAATGGGTAACATCTGAAATAAAAAAAGAAACTTTGGTAGAACATTCATCTTTACTACTGAAATTCTCCCCAACAAAGATAATTGTAGTTTTTGCCAGTCATTTAGGTCTTTTTGTACCTTTATCCACAATTGTTCATAATTATTCTTATACAATTTCCCATTAGATGTTGTGATATATACTCCTAAATACTTAACTGTATTAACTACATTATAACCTATTTCTTCAGCTATAGTATCTTTTCCCTTTATAGACACATTTTTAAGTAAAATTTTAGTTTTATTCTTATTCACCTTAAAACCAGAGACCTGTCCATACTGCGCTAAAATTTCAACCAATTCATTAACCGAATCTATTGGATAAGATAATGTCACCACCAAATCATCAGCAAAAGCTTTCAACCTATAATCAATCTTATTTATTTTTATCCCTTTTAATCTAGAGGATTCTCGGATTTTAATAAGTAAGATTTCCATAGTTAATACAAATAACAAAGGGGGTAAAGGACAACCTTGCCTAGTACCTTTTTCTATTTTAAATTGCTCTGTTAAGCCCCCATTAATTATAATTTGTGCTGTTGCTGATATACAGCTTTAAGAGCACACAAAAATTTATCTCCAAAATTCATTTCCTCTATCACTTTCAATAAAAATTTCCAATCTAATTGATCAAAAGCTTTCTCCGCATCTATAAATATTAAGGCAGCAGGAATTTGATTATTCTTATCCAAATATTCTATTATATTAACCAATTGTCTTACATTATTTTTCATGTATCTTCCCGTTATAAATCCCGATTGATCAGTATGAATCAGTTGTTTCAAAACCTGCATTAATCTATTTGCCAAAATCTTTGCAAAAATCTTATAGGCCTATAATTTCTAGGCTGGGACAAGTCCTGATCATCCTTTGGAATCAATGATATGAAGGCCTTTCCAGGATGGAGGTAACTCTGCTCCCAGCAAAATGTCATTAAAAAGTTCCTTCAATGGTTCTATCATTTCTTCCAATAGCATCTTGTAATAAATTGCAGTTAATCCATCAGTACCTGGCGTCTTACCAATCTTTAATTGTTTAATTGCAGAGGTAATCTCTTCAGCGGTAATTGCAGCATTAATTCCATCACGCTGATCAGTCGTAAGTCTGGGAAAATTGGCTTGTTGTAAATAATTTTCTACATCTGAGATTTGTATAGCTTCACTAGTATATAACTTAGAATAAAAATCTAAAAAAGCCTTTTTAATCAAATTTTGTTGATACACCTCTTTGCCTTTATAACATATTTTGTTTATAATCCTTGATTTCTGCTTCTTACGTAATTGATAAGCCAACCATCTACCAGGTTTATTTGCATTACAAAATGTATTATACTTCATGTACCTCAAATTAATTGCCATCTGATCCGCTATTAACATATTAAATTGTTCCTTAAGCAGAGTTATAGAAGCTTTCAAATTATTATCCATTGGATTTGATAATAAAATCTTTTCCTTACATTTAATTTTGTCTTCCAACTCTTTACGCTTCTCAGTTTGTTTATGTCTATGAGCATTCATAGAGATCAAAATCCCTCGCATGTATGCTTTACTGGAATCCCAAACCATTGGCATCGAGGTGCCCTTATTCATATTCCAAGAGAAAAATTCTTTTAAATAACCTCTACATTTCTGTATATTCTCTTCATATCTAAATAAATTCTCATTTAACCTCCAAGACCTTCTAGACCCTTTATCCAAAGAAATTTGCAACCATACAGGACTATGATCTGAAAAAATTCTAGAAAATATCTTAGTATTTTTCACTCTGAAAGAAAAGTCATTAGTAAGTAGAAAAAAAAATCAATTCTAGAATAAGATTGATGCCTGTCTGAAAAAAAGGTGAAATCTTTTTCCTGAGGGTTACGTTCTCTCCAAATATCACTGAGTTCCAAATCTTCCTTTAAATCAAAAAAAGTTTTCGGAAGTCTAGCCTGGTTACACACTTTAAAAGAACCCTTCTTATCTTTGCTTGGATCTAAAACACCATTCCAATCTCCCATCATAATAACCGATTTATAATCCAAAGAAATTAGTTTCTGATGAATCATCTTATAAAAATGTTTTTGTTGTTGATTGGGAGCATATAATCCAACAAGAAGAGTTCTATTATCATTTATTAAAAGATCAATAATAACATATCTGCCTTGTAGGTCCAAGTCAATTAATTTTGGTGAAAGCTCTTTTCTTACATATATAACTACACCTCCTTTTTTCTACAATGCAGGAGCTATAAAATGTACCCCAAGCCGAGGGTTAAACAGGTATTTTTGATCTTTGGAAATAATATGAGTCTCTTGCAAACAAATAATATCATTTTTATGTTGTTTCAAATAGTAAAAAACTTTCTTTTCTGTGGAGTGTTTAGCCCGTTAACATTCCAGGTTAGAAGCTTTGCCATTCTTGGCAGGTTGAAGCCTTTGGAACAAAACCTCTAGACTTGCAGTCGATGACTTCTTTGGCCTTGCTCCTCCCACTGGCTCCGAAGTAAAGTGTAATCCATCATCAACCTTTTGTTGTCGTTGCTGTTGCTGTTGTTGTTCTCTTTCTCTATGTTTATAGGCAGCACGTGTAATTTTCTGTTGTTTTGGGTCATCAATTAATTGAATAGATTCAACCAATAACTCTTCTCCTGGGCGTGGCTTTAAGCCTACATCAGATTGTGTTTCTGCCTTGCTCTCATCTTTTTTTGATCTTGGAGATGGTGGTGACTCTGCTTTTAACACAGTCATATAAAAAGCTTTTGCTTTAGAAATTGTATTAAGACGATAATGTGAGCCCAGATAAGTCACCACTATCCCCACAGGAATATCCCATCTGAATTGAATTTGTTGTTTCTTAAGTTCATCCGCCAAAAAAGCAAAATCTCTCCTTCTCCTAAGGATTTTTGAAGGTATTTCTTTTAAGATTATCACATCTTGAGTTGCAATCTGAAATCTGTGCTTATAAAAAGCCTGAATAATTTCATTCTGCAAAGATCTTCTAGCAAAATAAACCACCACATCTCTTGGTAGCTTCCTCTGTTTTGCGATCCATGAATTAACTCTAAAAATCTTTTCTATATCTCTCAACATTGCTTTAGGGTCGCATTCCAAAATAGAAGCCAATTCAATTGCAATTTCTTCCTTCAAATTTTCCTGAACATTCTCCTTCACGCCTCTTATTCTCAAAGCGAACTCCATTTCTCTATATTGTGACATTAAAATCTCATCCTGAACATTGTCTACATTATCTTCTATCTTATCAACTCTATCTTGTAGTATTTCAACCTTCCCCACCACTTCATCCACCCTGTCATCAATTTTTTCTATAAGTCCAGAAAGCCCCTTCAGTGCAGAAATAATATCTACTCTCATCTGATCATTTTTTTTCTCAATAAGTTCTGCTGTCTTTTGTATAGTTTTCTCATAAATGTTTTCCAAAGCATCTTGCAAATCTTTAAGTGTTATTGACTGCGGTGGTGGTGAGGGTGGAGAAAGTTTAGGTCTGGGTTGTTGTTGTACAGTCTGAGTTACTGAAGAAGGAGTTGTAACTTTAGGAAGAGAAGCAGGTCCAGGACGTTTTGAGGCCATTTTAACAAAGAAAAAAAAAGAATTAAAAACTAGTAAAAGTAAAAAGAGCAAGAACAGCAAAAAAACAGAAGTTTACTCCTTTTTTTAATGAAAGTTTTTTATTTTTTCCATATAAACATTATAAAAAAAAGTATACAATACAATTTTAAGATAAAATAAACATTATTACGACCTGCGCACTCCCCCCAGGCTGCGTCCACCCTCTCTTAAAACATTCCCTACTTCCCTCCTCTTTCTCACCTCCCATCCTACTCTCTTCCCCTCCCCTTCTCCTCTCACTAACCTACTTCCTCTCTACACTTGCTCACCTCTCATCCCTATCGAACCCATGAACGCAGCATAACGGGAGTGCCCAGGCCGCACCCCTATAAGCAACCATTATCTATATTACACTTCCCCCCCCACATTTCCTCCCTCCCACCCCCAACCCCCCTCCCTTCACTTCCCAGAGCAGAATACAGGGTTAATAATTAAAAGAATTTATAATAATAAGAAAAAAGAAAAGAAAAAGAAAAAAAGAAAAAATAGTAATAATAAAAAAAGGAAAAAAAATATCATACTTAACCTTTAACTCCAATAGCCTATAAGACAGTTCTCTGTAATATTTACTATAATATTCATTCATAAAATAAGTGAAACTTTTTAGTTCCATACTTTTTCTGAATATAATCTATCCATCTTCTCCATACAATAATATATCTTTCTTGTGTATGATCCTTTAAATAGGCAGAAATTTTTGCCATCTCTGCAAAACTAGATACTTTAAATACCCATTCTTCTAAAGTAGGCAAAGGATCTTTCTTCCAATATAAACCTATTAATAACCTTGCGGCAGTTAATAAATTCAACATTATCATTTAAATCCACAAAGATACCCAATAAAAATAGTTGAGGAGTAAACTTTATCTTCCTTCTAAAAATCTTTTGAATGTTCCACCAAATCATAATCCAAAATGCCTTTACCTTTTTACAATTCCACCAAATATGAAAATATGTCGCATCTTTATTGCCACATCTCCAACATTTGGGCTGTATGTTAGGATACATACAAGATAATTTTTTAGGATCTAAATGCCATCTGTAAAACATTTTATAAAAATTTTCTCTCAAATTTTGAGCTTGTGTAAATTTAACATTTCTAGTCCAAATTGTCTCCCATAAATCCAATGAAATCGGTTCCTGTATATTTTGAGCCCATTTAATCATACAGTCTTTAACCAATTCTGTTTCCGAGTCTAACTCTAATAAAACATTGTAAATTCTTTTTATATGGGCCTGACTCTGATTTTTAATCTGAATAACCAATTGTTTATCTTCTAATGTTATTCCCTCTTTCTTATCTACAGTCCATCTATCCACTATTTGTAAGTATTGAAACCATGACTGTAGAGTATTTTCTTGCCTTAATACATCTAGGGATTTCAAATGCCAATTCGAACCAGACCAAATTAACAATTCTTTATACGAGATTTTATCGAAATTTGTCCCCTTAGAAATTCCCTCAATTGCATGTCTGGGAATCCCCCAGATAGGTATTTTATAATTCAATCTAAAATAATACTTTTTCCAAACACGAAGTAAGGCATTCCTCAAAATATGTAATTTAAAAATCCGATCAACTTTCTTATTGAAAATCAGGTATGCATGCCAACCATATATTAAGTCCCAACCTTCCAAAAACAGAATATCCTTATTTGTTAAGTTGAGCCAATCGCTTAACCAAGTTAAAGCGGCTGCATCATAATATAATTTCAAGTTGGGTGCCTTAAGTCCTCCTCTTTCTCGAGCATCCTGTAAAATCTTAAACTTAACCCTTGGTTTCTTTCCGGCCCATATAAAATTGTTGATACCCCTTTGCCATTCACCCAAATTTGCCTCTTTTTTTAAAATAGGTATCATCTGAAACAAAAAAAGGAACTTTGGTAGAACTTCCTGTGGATCAAGCAGCTACGATGGCTGCTTTTCACAAAGCAGCCCGTTCCTGGGTTGTGTAAAAGCTGCAGGACTTTTACAATCAGCTGTCCTGTGGCTTGAATCTCTTCCCTGGGAGAAAGGGAAGAGAAGAACTGCTCAGGTAGAGGTAAGAGCTCCCCTGGATCCCCATAATTTCAGGGATCGGAGGGTAGAGCTCCCTCGGAGCCTGAGCCAACTCCGCACTCCAGGACGTCTTTGTCCCGAAGTTCTGGGATGAAGCAAGCCGCTGCTCCCACATCTGCTTTTTTTAGAGGCTTGTGAGTATTCAAATGCAGACGGAGCAGACCAGGAGAAAGTGGATTTAAGATTTATTGTGACTTTAACTCCTGCAAGCATCTTCCCCCTCTTTTTTTGTTTACTTTCCCTTTTGAAGAAAGGGACCGTGAAAGGCAAAATGGCGATTGTCTTTCTTGTTTGATCTGCATTACAAAGTTAAAATCCGGATACAGAGTAATGCTTCAAATATAGAAGCAAGAATTTGTCTTTTTATTTCTTGTTTTTTCTTTTTTTCTCTATAATCTTTTTTCTTTTTTAAGGAATATTTAAAAGAACTGTGATTTTTTCTTTTCCTTTTTTAATTTTTTTAAACAAGAATCTTTCTTCTTAGAACTTAATGAAAATGGCTTCAAAACGTTTGCCTCCTCCTCCTAAAGCTACTATCTCTTCCCCAATGACCCAGCCTGTCTCCCAGAAACCAAAATCACCTCCACCCTCTCCTCCTGCAATTTCTCTTAAAGATTTACAAGAAGCTTTAAAAAAGCATGCTTTGGATATTAAGGAGCAAGTAAAAGATCTTATAATTGCAGTTACAGAAGAACTATTGGAGGCTAAAAATAAGCAAATAAGGGAAGACATACTTTTTGCCTTTCAGGGCCTTGCTCTGCACATAGAAAGAATTGACGACAGGATCGAGGAGATTAATGAAAATGCAACAAGAATGGAATCCAGGATGGAGGAGGTGGAGAATAAGATAGAAATCACACAGGATGAACAAATCATGTCACAATATAGAGAGATGGAGTATGCATTGCGTATCAGGGGGCTGAGAGAGAATCCTCAGGAGGACTTAAAGATGCTTATTGTGAAAGATATCGCTCTTAATCTGGGCTGGAGGCCTGAAATAATTGGGAATGAGATAGAAAAAATTTTTAGAGTCAACTCACGGTTTGCTAGACAGCGAAACTTACCAAGAGACGTGGTCATCTACTTTTCTAGAAGATTTACTCGTAATGAAATTATACAGGCTTTTTACAAACAAAAGTTTCAAATTGCAGATCAAGATGTGATAATTTTAAAAGAAATGCCTCCCAAAATTTTAAGAGGCAGAAAAGACTTTGCTTTTCTGTCTGATGAGTTAAAGCATCGTCAAATCCAGTTTAGATGGGAGATTCCAAGAGGAATAATAGTGAATTATGAGGGGATACGTCATAGATTAACTACAGTTCTGAAGGCAAGAGATTTTTATCATTCTATTTTAAAGGCAAGATCGTCTTCACCCCCACAAACAAGGATAATGGAAGAGCCTGTTATGGCAGGAGCCTCATCAATGATGGTTATGGAACAAGCTGTACAGAATTTTGAGATAAAAGAACAAAGGATGACACGAGCTGCCCATAAACGTAAAGAAAAAGAGCAGCAGCAGAAGAGTGGAGATAAAGTTGAAGGCATGGTTATTACAGAGCCTGTGGGAGGGGCAAGACCCAAAAGATCTTCAACAGTGGATCTGCAGGCCATGCTCCAGAGGCTCCAGGCCGGTGGAGATGGCCAGGCTCCTGACCTGGAATGTTAATGGCTTAAATGTGCCACAGAAACGAAGAAAGGTTTTCCATTATTTGAAACAACACAACAGTGATTTGATATGTCTGCAAGAGACTCATATAACTTTAAAGGACTCCAAACTTTTGATGAATCCTCGTTTGGGTTCATATTTCATTGCTCCAGCTCCAGGGAAAAAAGGGGGAGTGGTAATTTACGTGAAGAAAAATTTTCCATCTAAATTAATTGAGACTGACTCTGAAGGAAGATATCTTTTTGTGGAATTATCATTACAAGGTAAAAAAGTTCTTATTGTTGGATTATATGCTCCTAATCAGCAACAGAAACAATTTTATAAGTTTTTGCATGGGAAGATATCCCAGTTGGATTATAAATCTGTAATCTTGATGGGTGACTGGAATGGGGTTCTAGATTCAACTATAGATAAAAGGAGCTCTTCTAAAACTTTTACCCAAACTAGGTTACCTAAAACTTTTTTTGATTTGAAAGAAGAATTGGAGCTTATTGATATTTGGCGAGAAAGGAATACAAGTGATAGAGATTTCATTTTTTATTCGGATAGACATCAATCATTTTCAAGAATTGACTTTTTCTTGATTACTAGTGATCTTCTTTCTAGAGTGAGGAAGGTGAAAATTTTTCCCAGAACTTTGTCAGATCACAGTCCGGTGTGGATGGAATTACATTTGGAAGATGGGAATAGAAGACCCTGGAGATTGAATGAGAATTTGTTTACTCGGGAAGAGTTTGTACAAAAATGTAAAGAGCATTTAAAGGACTTTTTTGCTATAAACATGAATAAGGGAACATCGATGTCCATGGTTTGGGATGCCAGTAAGGCATATATGAGGGGAATTTTGATTCAATTGAATAAGGTTTTTAGGGAAAAAGGGTTAAAAAGACGTAGAGAAATAGAAGAAGAGATTAAATTAAAAGAACAAGAGTTTGTTTTTAATCCAACTGATAATAATTTAAAGGTATCTATAAAGATGCTTAAGGAACAATTCAATATGTTGATGGCAGATCAGGTGGCTACCAATCTGTCATATATGAGACATAATACTTTCTGTAATGCGAATAAGCCTGGGAGGTGGTTGGCTTACCAGTTACGAAAGAAACAGTAAGCTAGAATTATAGAGAAAGTAAAATATAAAGGTATTGAGGTTTTTCAGCAAAATTTGATTAAAAAGAGTTTTTTAGACTTTTATACAAAATTATATTCAAGTGATAACATAAAGGGTGTGGATATAGATAAATATCTACAATCAGTGTATTTTCCTAAACTTTCAGAGGAACAATAAAATGGGATGAATAGATCAATCACTGTGGAGGAAATTGGTTTAGCTATTAAGCAGTTAAAGGTTGGAAAGTCTCCGGGAACAGATGGACTGACCTCCAGGTATTATAAGACTATATCTGAAGAAATGATGGAGCCATTAAAGGAACTTTTTAAAAGTATTTTGTTGGGTACACAAATTCCTCCTTCTTGGAAAAGAGCTTTTACATCACTGATTCCAAAGGAAGATCAGGATCTTACAGAGCCTAAGAATTATAGGCCAATGTCATTATTAAATGTTGATTATAAGATTTTTACAAAAAATTTGGCAAACAGATTAATGCAGGTTATGAAGGACTTGATTCATAATGACCAAGAAGGATTTATAACAAGGCGATTTATGAAATATAATGTTAGACAAATTATAAATTTAATTGAGTATTTGGATAACAATAATCAGATTCCTGTGGCTTTTATTTTTTTTGGACGCTGAAAAAGCCTTTGATCAATTAGATTGGAAATTTTTATTTTCATTGGTAGAGAAAATGAATTTTGGGGATAATTTTCTACATGCACTTAAAGCTATATATCAGCAACAATCTGTACACATTGTTGTAAATGGGGGATTGACTGAGAATTTTAATATTGAAAAAGGGACAAGACAAGGATGCCCATTATCCCCTTGTTATTTGTTTTAATGTTGGAAATTTTATTGATTCAGATTCGAGAATCAAAGGTAGTCAAGGGCGTAAAGATAAGGAAGAATGAGTATAAATTGCGGGCTTTTGCGGATGATTTGGTTTTAATTTTGGAACAACCGAATCAAGCGATTGATTGTTTATTAGAACTTATAACACAGTATGGGAATGTCTCTGGTTTTAAAGTTAATAATTATAAGACTAAGATATTATCTAAGAATATGTTAGTTAAGGATAGGGAAAGTTTGGTCAAAGCCACAGGTTTTCAGATGGTAAAAAAGGTTAAATATTTGGGAGTATATTTAACCGCTTCAAATGGAAAATTGTATAAGAATAATTATGAACCATTATGGGGAAAAGTACAAAAGGATTTAAAAGACTGGAAAAAACTGCAATTGTCATTGTTGGGGAGAATTTCAGCTGTAAAGAAGTTTACTCCTTAAAAAAAATATTTCTCTTAAACAAATCAAGTCCATTACGTTGATAAAGCTCGATCAATAAAAAGTAGAAAATGAAAGTGTTCAAACAAGAAGAGTAACAAAGAAACAATATTCCTCCGCCATATTTCTTGCTCCAGCAATTTGTTCAGATAATAACAGGAGAAGATGTTAGTTCTCCCCGAGTTAAGTTAAAAGTAAAATCCAGTCATTGTTCTCCTGAGAGCTCTGTCTGCTTTAAAAGTCACTTACAGTTTTCATTAGGAGAGCAGCAGTGGAGGCGGCGTCTGGCTTCGTTCTCAGAGAACAAAGGCATCCCAGGAAACGGAACAACACCTGGACTTTGGAGGATCTCTCACACTTCACCTCCCGAGAAAAAATCCCTGGGAGGTTGGCGAGGTTCAACTCCTATCCAGGAGAAAGCTCACCTTCGTCCCTTCACCCGGGAAGAAGGTTTCAAGCCATAAAACAGCTGGTCGTCGCTGTTTAACCGGCTTTTACGATCTCCCGGGAGAGGCAGCTGTAAAACAGCTGCTATTAACACCAACGCAGCCACCGGAAGTGCCTACTTTAATATTAACATTTGCTTAGGTTTTCTTACTTTCCTCTTTTACAATGCTTGAATAAATAAATATGGCTTCAGTTTCACTATCTTTTTGAATATGTTAATTTTATAATTTGTAGGTAAGTATAATTTATATATATGTGAACTTTGGCATTGCCTTAATTTTAAATAGAAATATGATTATAATAAAGATGATTTTAGCTGACAAGTCCTTTGAAGGATTGCTCTTAATTCAGTATGAATTTAAACTAGTGAGCCAATGTTCTAAGTCAACTGCTTAAAACATTGATAGTAACTTATGGCTTTATTTGTCCTGAATTTTTATGAACTTTCCAGTCTTTGAGTTATTGTTAAAAATAAATTCAAATAAACTTTGTGTATTTATGTACACACTGCCTTTTATTGTAGACTGTACAGTTCGTTCAAGGAATATTTGTTGAAAAATATGATCCAACGATAGAAGATTCCTACAGAAAGGTATGTGCGTTTTTTAAAAAATTATAAATTTATTTAGTACTTAATATTAAGAAAAATAGTCTAGCACAGTGGTTCTCAACCTGTGGGTCGGGACCCCATTTGGGGTCAAATGACCATTTCACGGGGGTCGCCAAACCATGCTGTCCGCCATTTTTTCCCTTTTCCCTAGCTGTCCTACTCCCTCTTATTGGTGGCCACACCCACTTGGGGGTCACCACAACATGGGGAACTGTATTATGGGGTCACAGCATTAGAAAGGTTGAGAACCACTGGTCTAGCACTTAAAAGAAGTAAGTATGATAGAGTAATAAAGAGGCATGTGGAGTTCAAAAGCTAGTGATCAAAAGAAAGGGATGTAAAGAAATGGGAGTTCAAGAAAAACTCGGAGATTGCTGTTAGAAATTCATAATGATGGATAAAGTGAAAGAAAAGAGAAGAATAAGACAACCTGCAACAAGATTTATTACAGTAAATACACTGTTCCAGTAAACAGTGCTATCAGCTGAGAGATTCGGGATGCCAAGCTCTTCAGCTGAGTTTCTTCCTGCTTGGGGACCCTAAATGGGCCAGAAGTCACTCCAGAGAGGTGGCAATGAAGGAATGTAGTCCCAGGGAGAGATGGCGGTCTCCCCGATTGGTCCAGGAGAAGCCTCCCAGAAACCAACAGGAGAAAGGCTAGCTAACTCCATTGTCTAGCCCCAGCTGCAAGCAAACGGAAGTCAAGAAGCATTACTTAAGCTGATTGTAAACAGTGTGTTTGAAGCTGGGTAAGAACTAATTTTCTCTATCCTACTTATTTTCCTGAAAAAAAGAACTCCCAAGAAGCAAAAATACCTCCGAGAGTGAAAAAGGGAGGGTTCCCCCCCCCTTTTTGGCTATTGGAAGCAGCGAATCTAACTCTTTAAGGAGGAAAAAGAGTAGAAAGAACTGAAAAATGATCCAACACTAACACCTACTGGTGGATGAGGACTATAAAAATTATAAAACTTCTGTCTGTGGCCTTCAAAGTCTTAGTAAACACAGCTGCTTAGATAAAGTGATATTTATAGAAACAATGGATGTTTTACAGGGGGGTGCCCTGTATGGCACGGTCAAACAGACACCCTTTTAACATCGGATCAGGACGGCACGACCTTAAATAGCTCCCCACGAATGGCAGAGATCCATCGGAAGCCCGACCATTGACAGCGGAGAAATTTCCCGATGAATGGAATGAACAGATGTGTTGTGACAACTAGACCACACCAGGAAAGAGAGAACAAAACCCCCCAACTGATCCAGTAAGAGAACGAAGGATCGTGAGACGGATCGTTACTAAAGTATCCACAAGGAGTTCTACTCAGAAACACAGGGGGAGAAGTGATGGATCTGACAACACACAAACGGAGATAACAACCATAGAAAGGGAGGGGAGAATGGAGAACAGGGTACAGGATAGAACGCCTAAGCTGCGATCGCACATACCGAGGGGATTAGATTATACCCCCCGACGAATGGAATGAACAGCTGTGCGATGACAATCGATCCAGGTTATAAAAGAGAGAACAGCCCTACGCTAACTGATCCGATAAGGGAACAGAGAATCACGAACAGAGCATTCCCGACGACACGATGGAGTGACCTCCCAGTGAAAGATGAGGACGGAAGACCTAGACGCAACGAACAGAAGACCGACCAATCACAAACTAAACAACGACGGACCGTCACATGTACACTCCAAAACAGTTGCTCCCAAGAACGTAGGGGGAGGGAATGGCGATGGACCCAAGGAAGTACAAATTGAGACAACATCGATAGAAAGGGACGGGAGGGGGAATAGCATAAAATGGGATGGAACATGTGAACTACAATCACAGAAGATGGGGGGATCGGACTGTAACTCAATTAAGACAATTGGAGGAACTAGGAGGAAACAGGAGATAATATACATACCCCCTAGCAAACAGAACCATGGACAAGAGGCTGGTGGGAGGGAAATAACCACCACCCATAAGGGAAGTGAAAGTATTCCAGCCAACCTTAAGATTAGCGAAGGAGATATGCGCAATGGAGCACAGAGAAGGAGTGAGAAAGAACTACATCCTGATGCAAGACACACACTCAGATTACAGCGCGCTCATTTGGGACCCGTGACACGGTCCAGGAGCCGAGTGCAAATGATTAGCAGTTGCATATAAGCTTTCCCAATGACTACCGTTTACACCCTGAGGAGGTCAAGACGAAAGCTAGGTTCAGTAAATAAAATCTTTTATATTTTTATTCTCTTGGTGATCGACTATTTATTAACATATATATATATATATATATATATATATATATATATATATATATATATATATATATATATATATAAACACATACACATACACATACACATACATACATACACACACACACACACACATATATATATGTATATATGTATATGTATATAATACGTACGTACATACATACATATATATATATATATATATATATATGCTTTGAATTAGAGTTAAGGGATTAGATGACTAGATCTATTGAATAGAATGTCTAAAGATTAAATATATTCTTAGCTATGATTAAAAAGAATAAGAAATTTGAGGAAATAAATACTATTAATCTAGGAGGGATATATATTCTAAGTACTATGTTATTTCTTATGTTCCATTATTACTGCTTTCTTCTCTTCTTTTTTATTTTTTTAATTTCTTTTTCATTCTTCTTTTCCCCTTTCTTTTTATTCTTATATCCATTACTTAAGAAACGTAAAAATGTGAGATGGCTTATATGGAAAAAATAGAATTAAGTCTGTCAATGTAAATGTAACTAATCGCTGAGAAACCCTTTACCAGTAAGAATATTTAGAATTTGGTGGAAGAAATAAACTAAAATAAGGATTGTAACAGGATCGATGATAAGGCACAAATGACTGAAAAGAAAAAAATATATTAATATGATGATTATTTTTTAGGAATATTGGAAAAAATATATGCTAAATTATCATTTATTAAAACAATAAGAATTGTATTAACTCAATGTTTGCAAAAAAGGATGTTTCGGGGAAAGAGGAAATCAACCAAAATTAATATATGGAATACAGACTATAGAAATCAATCGTTAAGGAGTGTTTTTACAAATGTAACCCAGACAACACACTGTTTACCAATTATTGAGTGACTTATGCTTGTGTAAAAATTTAATAAAAAATATAATACAAAAAAAAGATTTATTACAGTAGCAATCATTTTGCTATCATATTATATAAACCTTTACACTTTAATAGCCTGCCAACTTCTTTGAGTATGTCAAGAGCAAACCTCCATGAATTGTGGGTAAAACTAATAAAGGCAAGAAACTATTTATGCTTCAATAAATATTTGCCTTTGTTCTTTTGACAGCAAGTTGAAGTAGATTCTCAACAATGTATGCTTGAAATCCTAGACACAGCAGGAACGGTATGTAAAATAAAGCTATTGTACAATTTTATGAAATAAAATGGGAGACTTTCATAATAAGGTTTTGCCAGTATTTCTGATTTCAGATAGTATGTAACTTAAGGAAACATAAATTATTTTTATTCCTGTTATTTAGTTAGAAGCATACAAACAACATTACTGGAAAATAAGACTAATTTCAAGAGGAAAGAGAAAATGAGAAATTGTAAGCTTTGGCAAATTAAAATTTCAGTTTAGAAAGGTGATTGGATCGGCATTTAACATTTCATTGGCATTAGTATTTTGATATTTGGTACCCATTTAAAAAGGGTTCAGATATTACATAGAATGTTAGCATTTGACTAGTATCCTTTTTCCCTTTTCCATCAGTCAAGTTTCCCAGAACTAAAGGATTGGAGGAATCCTTGGTGCTTTCAACAGCTTAATGTATTATTATATTGCTGGGTACACATAAGTGTTATCTGTGTACATTATAACTATGATGTTAAATTTAGTATTATTTCTACCTAGTTGGGAAAGTAGAGTTCATTTAATATCATTTCATCATTTTACAATACATTCTTAAGAAATAATTATCTTTGAAGAAAAAGCACTAAAAGTTGAATAATTTGAAAGAAAACCCTTAAAAAGACAAGAACTTGATGGAAGATGGGAACATTAATTTCTTAAGATAATCAAAAGATGTGTATCTATCAAAGAGTAATATCTCAGTTTCTATTCATTAGTGATGTTTTATAGGAAAGGACAAAAGTGAACAAATATTCCTGGGACCCAACATAGTACATTATTTTATAGTTAATAATATATGATCCATTTGTTATGAAAACTGCATCTTAAAAATGATTGTAGGTTCAATTTTTGCCATAATATTTATGGCAAGGTTCTGGTAGTTAGGAAGATTTCACCCCAGTTTGTGGGAATTCTGTAGACAGGAGAGCAGAAATACAGAGAATGTAAATATGCAATAATCTCCGACAGGTAAGATTGAGAGGAAATGAAATTATTTCAATTCATGGAGGTAATACTACAAAACAGCACGATTGTAAGGACCCACCTCACTTTACATCTTAAGAAGATAGAACTCTTGGAATATCTCTTCCAACAGGAATCTTTATTAAGAAAAAATGATTGCAGGCGTTCTAGATAGGATATGAGGGATCAACCCCTACCATTCAATGTTTTTAATGTTCCCAAGCAGCCCCCCACCCCACAGTCCTTCCAGGCGACGATCACTCATCCTCTCTTTTTCCAGATCCCAGGCATTACATTGTTCCACCCCTTTTCCCTCACTTCCAGAAAAGGGGAGACTTCAGAGAGAGAGTAGATGAAAGGCAATAGCCATATTGTTATGGTCAGTCCTCTTGATGAGAATCAACATCCAATCCTTTGTAGTTTAAATGAAGGAAGTGAGAGTCATAAAACCCCCTTGCTTCCTCCTCCCCTTTCGTAGTATGGCAGAATCCACAGAGAGTAAGTAGCTCTCAGAGTAGGTAGCTATAAATGAAATATAATTGGATTCTGACATCCTGCCCCCTTTAAAAATAAGAGCGATCTACCTGTAAAGAAAACAAAAGAGGTATAAAAGTTAGTCTGGCTTGTTAGGATATTCTGTATGAAACTTCTTTAATAGTTTTGGGGCACTAACATGACGTTTATGGACCCACTCGTTTTGTGAGGCGGGGAGGTGTTTCCATGCTACTAGGTATTGAGTTGCCCCATGATATCTCCTAGAATCTAGGATTTCCTTTATCTCAAAGTGTTGTTCTCCTTCCACCATGATTGGGGATGGGGGGGGGGATTTTTAGCCATAAGTGTGACGTTCTCTTTT
Source organism: Crotalus tigris (assembly GCF_016545835.1). Classification (NCBI taxonomy): domain Eukaryota; kingdom Metazoa; phylum Chordata; class Lepidosauria; order Squamata; family Viperidae; genus Crotalus; species Crotalus tigris. The sequence goes on along the minus strand of NW_024096646.1, from coordinate 179,337 downwards.
CAGCAAACTGCAGTGAAAAATTGGATGTATTTGCCTAAGATTTTTGGGTAATTCTAATTCTACTGTTACTGGGTTTATGATTCTCTTAATTGGAAAAGGCCCTATATATTTTGGTCGAAGTTTTTTACAGGGTTGTAGGGATTTTAGGTATTTTGTAGATAAGTACACCATTTCTCCTATAATGAATGGTGTAGGCTCAACCCTTTTTTTATCGGCTTGTGCTTTATATGTATGACTGGCTTCATCTAGTGCTTTTCTAACTATTGGACAGGTGTTTTGTAATTGTTCCATCCATTGTTTCAGTGATGGGATCGCCGGTTTGTTAGGGATTAGTTCTGGCATGGGGTTGAAACATCTCTCTTGTCCACTCAGATACTTTCAATTATTTGATATGCTTGTTGCATCTTGTATATAGTTAGCCTTACAATAGGAATTGGTACCATAATTTCCAATGCTAAATGATACACTCATAAAGAATGATATCACATAACTGCATTACTTAGCAACAGCAATCACAGCAATCCCTATTGTCTGAAGCTGCAGCTGCCTCAGGAAGCCTCAGCCCAATGCAACTGCACAAAGTCCAGCCATCCCAGGAAACTCCAGCATAGCACTGCAGTGTAGAGCACAGCCCACTCAGAAAGCTACACTCCCGGGGCAACTATGCTTTGCACCACATTCCAGGGGCAACTATGCTTCATCCTGCAGGGCTGGGACTTCCTAAGGTGACTGCACCATGCACCATGCTCCTGGGATCACTGTCCTTCATGCTGCAAGCTTAGGGCTTCTTGGAATGGCTATGCTTTATATTGCAGTGTTGAGACACATGACCCCGGGACACTGTAGTCACAAATATGAACCAATTGTGAAGCATCCAAATTTTTAATCACATGACCATGGAATGCTGCAATAGTTGTAAGTGTGAAAAATGGTCATAAGTTACTCTTTTCAATAGTTGTAGCTTGAAACAGTCACTAAATGAATGATTATAAGTCAAGGATTAGCTGTAAATAGACCTGTGTTTGAAGAATAGTTGCTTGTGTATATAATAATATTGATGTTAAAAAGAACATACTCATAACAAGTCAGTTTGACTTTCTAAACAAGCCAGTTTTGAATTCTCCATTTCTCTTTGTATTTACAGGAACAGTTTACAGCAATGAGAGACCTCTACATGAAAAATGGTCAAGGATTTGCTTTAGTTTATTCCATCACAGCACAATCCACATTTAATGATTTGCAGGATCTACGAGAACAAATTCTTCGAGTCAAAGACACTGATGATGTGAGTAACATTTTTTTCCTTTTGCATGAAGATGTAAAGAATGTATTAAGTACCGTGTTTCCCCAAAAATAAGACCCACCCAGAAAATAAGCCCTAGCATGATTTTTAGCGTGCGCCTAATATAAGCCACATCGCAACAGCCACATCGGCCATTGGAGGGGCTTTCTTCGATCCCCACCATCCCTGCTTCACCCCGCCCCGCAGATCTCCTGTCTGGCAGCAGCCTCCACCTGCCATTTGGGTTCATAAGGGCCTCTTGTAGTCTTTGGGTAGTCTTCAACTCTTGTGTCAGCAGGTTACCAAAAATTATATGCTGTATTATTAAAACCTTCTCCATGTAACAGCATTCTTTGCAGAAAGAAATTACAAATGTTTTTAAAATTACATTGCATCAGAAAGTTCAAATGAATCTTAAAATGACTAAAATAGCCAAGAATATACGTAAAAATGGAATAATTGTAGCAAATTGCATTTTTCTGTAATACTATTCATTGAACAAATACATCTGTTTATCTGGAAACATTAATTGCCATAAGAACAGAAAAAAATCTAAAACTTGAAAACTAAAATGGAGAGTTCTGTAATATCTTTGGCTTGTAATTTGATGAAGTAGGGTTGTAGTTAACAAATATGTCCAATCATTAAATAAATACATTAAAATTAAGAAAACTGAAAACACAATTTTCTTATGAAAACTATCATTGAAAGAAAAATCCTAGGTGATTGTTTCTTAGAGATGAATTAATGAAGTTTTAACTTTTAAAAATGTTCAATAGTAACCAGCGTAGACGTAGCTCTCAAAATATACTACCAAATTTATTCTTCCCCACAGATTTTGATAGTTACTGTACTTCCTTCATTTTGCTATACTATCAATTTTCATAAGAATAATATAATTTAACATATTAGTTTCAATTCAAGGGAACCATTTTTGTAGAAATAATTATCTCCAATTATTATAAATCAGCACAGAATAAAAACCATAATTTTTTAACAAGTCCGTAGGAATATTATTATAAGCTGGCATTATATTCCAATTTATTGTATATCCTTAATATTTATGAAATTGCTGTATAATTCTTACATATGTAGATTAGGTTCTTTGATAATTTTCTCTTAATTATCTTTTGCTCTGCTCCCTCTGCTATATGTTTTGGAACTATATTTTTCTGTCTGTGTGTACTCTACATTATCTTTCTCTGATGTTAAGTTTTTGCACCATTCCTTTATAACATTTTTTTGTCATTTATAGCTAGTTTATCATTCCTCTTGCATATGTTCTATTGTGCCTTTTTCACTTTGTTCTAAGCAGCTCCCATATCCTTCTTAGTTCAATTTTCTGTACATTCTGTTGAGACTTGAGGCATTTTAACATAAAACAGAAATTATAGTTTCTGTTTAGAAGCTGGTGTTACAAAATCATAACCCATAATTCTCAAATGCATAGTTAAGACTTGAAGTTCATCTCAGTTTTATGTAATGTTTGGTATATTTACTTAGGATCCATGATTTTGGCTTTGTAGAATCCAAGTTTGATGTAGAGAAAAAGTAGTAAGTTAAATAGTGAACTGTTCTCTTTTTTTATCCTCTTCCTCAGCTAGTCTTGGCTATCTAAAGAAATGAAATATTGATCTGTACATGCTTGCCTTTTAGCCACAACAATTTCATGAGACTTTTTTGTTTCCTGCATACTGAAAAAGAATTGTTTCTTCTGTTGCCCACTCTGATAGTTATGAGTTCCTACTTTCACTTTAACTATAATGTGCTTGCTGAAGATCACTGTGACAGTTCAAGAACCTAACATCTACTGTAAACTTAACTGTTTAATTCTTAAATAATTTATTTTTAAAATGCATTTAATTGGTTTTTCTTATAATATCCAATTTCTAATAGCCATTCAGTAAATCATATATTATTTTAATGAATATACAATATTTTGTCATTTTAGGTTCCTATGATTCTTGTTGGCAATAAGTGTGACTTGGAAGATGAACGTGTTGTGGGAAAGGAACAAGGACAAAATTTAGCAAGGCAGTGGAATAATTGTGCATTTTTAGAATCTTCTGCAAAATCAAAGATAAATGTTAATGAGGTAAAGAGTATAACATATTTATAATACTTTTATTTGTCCGAGGCCCACCTCTTCATCATCAACAGTATTTGTGAATGTTAATGGCTGTATATTCCTTTCCAATTTAAAAAGTAAGACATTTTTGTTTCAAAATGATTAATTCAGTGAGCTATGTTAATCATTAATTTTAGTAGTATTTAAGTGAAGTCTGGGAATTGCGTTCAAACAGAATGATGAAGTAGATATTATTTAATACAGTGCTTTTAGTGCATGCCCTTTTTAGAAGTTTAAAATTAGGATTTTTGATTATGAATTAAACTTTTATAAAGGTTTTAGCTGGGAGAAATAATAAGGGCACTTTAGCCTTGGATTTTACAGAAGACAAAAGCAAAAGTCCAACAGAAACTAGAGAAGGAGCTGTATTATAATTTATATAAGTTTCTGCAATTACAGAGAATTCTGTAGTTTTAGTCCAAGAATGTGCAACAAAAAATGGGGATGGTTTTCTCAGGCAAATTGCATTTATGAAAGCCTAGCTGATGTCATATGAGTTCATAGGAAATAGTCTTGTGAAAAATTCACTTTTTGATTTTTCTCACTCTAGAAACATCTTTGCTAATATTAAAATACCGTATTTTCCGGCGTATAAGATGACTTTCTAAACCATAAAAATCTTCTTAAAAGTTGGGGGTCGTCTTATACGCCCAGTCATCTTATACTGTACGCCGGAAAATATGGGTACATCAAAGCAAGTTCCCCGTATCCTGCGCCCCATGCTCCTCACCCCTTGGCACGGGGATTGGCTGTCCGGATGAGAGTTTAAGTGACCCACGCAGCCAAATAGCCCTAGAAAAGTGTCCCTCCGAGAAACAGCCGGGAGGAAGGGGCGAGGTTGGAGCGTTGGCAGACCAATGGCGGGAGAGGAGCGCTGGCGGAGAGCCAGCTGAGTAAGAATGCCCGTGTTGGGTCAGGGGCAAGGGCTTCCCGAGAAGAAGTGCCTCCGCCCCCCCTTGCTGCCGAAGTGCTGCTCAGCACTCGCAGAAAGCCAGCGATTTCGCAGAAACGTCCGCCCCTCAGGCTGGGATCCTGCCCCTCCCAGTCTAGGGCGGTGGAGGGAGGCGGTGTGAGCGGGGCTTTTCCTCCCCGGGGAACCCCCCCGCCACCAGCCTTTGCTCGGGTGGGCGGCAGGAGCAGCTGATGGGAGCCGGCGGGCTGCGCAGAGGGCGCAGCTTCCTTGGGGTTGACCACACCAGGTACCGTCGCGCTGAGCGCCAGAAGCCCTGGGACCCCGACGGACAGACGCTCAGCGTTTCCTCTGTGCTCGGTCGCTGCTTTGGCAACCTGCTGCCGTGGTTGGTGCTCTCACTGCGCAGATGACAGAGCGATCTACCCGCGGGGTGTCGTCCCGGAAGCGGTCTGGCAGGCTTCCACTGGAACGAGAGGGGCCAGCTAGTCCCATTGGGGTGAAAGTTAAAGTACCCGTATTTTCCAGTGTATAAGACGACTTTCATGAAAATCTTCTCAAAAGTTGGGGGTCGTCTTATATGCCCCGTCGTCCTATATGCCGGAAAATACGGTAGCTACTATTTTTCTTTTAAGGATTATAGATAATATTTTTGTAGTGCAGTTATGATTTCACTTCATAAGTAAAATAGTAATCCTCAACAACAGTCAAGAGACACACAATGTAATAACCATGCTTCTGAATTTTTTTTAAAGATTTTTTTTCTTAGTAGTTAGCACACTTGGCAAATGCTGTTTCAGTTCGGAGATTTAATTTAAAAATTATCACTTGCATGTATTATTTTACCCCATATTTCTCAGAGAACATTCACATTGGGTATTGGAATTCTTTAAACAAAAAAGGATATCTTGGAAAGGTTAATTTTCAAACATACTCTTCTAGAAACCGTATGTTAGGAAGTTTATTGAAAAAGGCAGGCAATTGATGACTAAATTTCTTGAAAATAAATTTCTCAAATAAGTATCATAATTGTAATACAGTGCTATATAATTTTATAGTAGGTTTATTCCCTTGTGCAACACTTAGGATTTCATAATTGCACAAATGGTGCATTGCAGCATATTTTTATTGTAAATAAGGGGAGTAAATGAGGTAGACATGAACATGTCCCTGTTTCACTGTAACAAAAAATTTAAAATGTTACATAAGTGAAATGGGACTGCTACTGAGGCTAATCAGAATTCAGCTTAATGCTTTACAAGATATCTATAACAGATTTAACTTCTGTATTAAATGAAATTCATTCTTATTTACAGATCTTTTATGACCTTGTGCGACAAATTAACAGAAAAACTCCTGTGCCTGGAAAAGCACGCAAAAAGTCATCATGTCAGTTACTTTAATACATGTATGTACTGTAGCACTGAGCCAGGTAAGATTGCAAGTGGAGCATAGCCTATTGTAAAAGTTACTTCTCGTGATAAATTATAAATAGTCTATCGATTTCTTTAAATCCTTCTTGAAGTATTTCTAATCATTTAAATAACAATATGCTTCCTATATGTATCTATAGTAATAGACTCCTTGGTTGCAATCCCAAAACAACAGAAGCACCACTTGAATACCACCGACATTGACAAATTCACCATCAGTCAATTGCCAAAGGGAGCTTCACTCGGAACAGCTTACATTGTGCGATGGTACCTCTAAGTTCATCAGACATGAACATCTGCCTATGTCATGTCCTTGGGAAGGATTTGATAGGTGGATAAAAAGGCCAAAACCAATCTGAACATTTGGTTGACTGTGCAACAAACCATATATTTAAACTAAACAATGGGGACAGGGAGTTAATTGATAATAGAACATTTCTGTCCCCAGCAATCTAAAGCTAATAGGATTATCAGTGCCTGTAACATAGATGTTTGTGCAGATAAGAATATCAACCTTGCTGTCAAGCAAAATCAAGCTTCTAATAGTAAGTGCCATACCAAGACTAATCAAACAGGAAGAAGTACGGGAACTTAGGCATCACACAGGTTATGTAAAAAGTAAACACAGGGTTAGTCATAAAGGACTCAAATGTCTATATACCAACACACAGAGTATGAGCAATAAACAGGGTGGATTAGAAATTCAATTAAATGAAGGCAGATATGATATTGTTGCCATTACAGAAACCTGGTGGGTTCAGATCTTTTATGACCTTGTGCGACAAATTAACAGAAAAACTCCTGTGCCTGGAAAAGCACGCAAAAAGTCATCATGTCAGTTACTTTAATACATGTATGTACTGTAGCACTGAGCCAGGTAAGATTGCAAGTGGAGCATAGCCTATTGTAAAAGTTACTTCTCGTGATAAATTATAAATAGTCTATCGATTTCTTTAAATCCTTCTTGAAGTATTTCTAATCATTTAAATAACAATATGCTTCCTATATGTATCTATAGTAATAGACTCCTTGGTTGCAATCCCAAAACAACAGAAGCACCACTTGAATACCACCGACATTGACAAATTCACCATCAGTCAATTGCCAAAGGGAGCTTCACTCGGAACAGCTTACATTGTGCGATGGTACCTCTAAGTTCATCAGACATGAACATCTGCCTATGTCATGTCCTTGGGAAGGATTTGATAGGTGGATAAAAAGGCCAAAACCAATCTGAACATTTGGTTGACTGTGCAACAAACCATATATTTAAACTAAACAATGGGGACAGGGAGTTAATTGATAATAGAACATTTCTGTCCCCAGCAATCTAAAGCTAATAGGATTATCAGTGCCTGTAACATAGATGTTTGTGCAGATAAGAATATCAACCTTGCTGTCAAGCAAAATCAAGCTTCTAATAGTAAGTGCCATACCAAGACTAATCAAACAGGAAGAAGTACGGGAACTTAGGCATCACACAGGTTATGTAAAAAGTAAACACAGGGTTAGTCATAAAGGACTCAAATGTCTATATACCAACACACAGAGTATGAGCAATAAACAGGGTGGATTAGAAATTCAATTAAATGAAGGCAGATATGATATTGTTGCCATTACAGAAACCTGGTGGGATGAAACCGACAAATGGAACATACTGCTAAAAGGATTTAAATTATTTAAAAGAAACAGACCAAATAATAACTACATCTCTATCAAAATAGAGCACAACAATGATGAAAACTGTCTTGAATGCTTTTGGGTCAATATAAAGGGGGAGGGAATGACATTACCATAGGTGTATACTATAGGTCACCTATGGAAATAAATGAACTTTTTGCTAGTCAGTTAACTAAGGTATGTAGGAAGCACATCACAATAGTAATGGGGGACTTTAACTACCCTGACATCAACTGGAAGACAAACTCTGCACCAAGTGGAAGATCAAACAGATTCCTGAGAAACCTAGCAGACAACTTTGTCTACCAAAAAGTAGAGAAGGAAACTAGGAGTCAGCCATATTGGACTTAATTCTCACTAACAGAGATGAAATGATAGAAGGTGTTGAAGCCACAGGAACCTTAGGGGGGAGTGATCATGCAATATTGGAATTCAACATTATGCAAGCACAAGCAATAGAACATAGTCAAACTAGAGTCTTGGACTTTAAGAGAACTAATTTCAATAAACTTAGAGCTTGGGAAGGATTCCATAGATCAGAATGCTCAAGGGGAAAACAACTCAAGAAGCTTGGGAAATTTTGAAAAATGAAATTATAAAAGCCCAGTCTAGCACAATACCAATGAAGAAAAATAACAGCTCTCAAAAGAAACCAACATGGCTGCATAAAGAGCTCTCTGATAAGAGACTTCTGGTTTTGCGTCGCAGCAAGATGGACGCAGGAAGGCAAGGCTCTGCCTTCCACGCCTGATTTTGCCCTGCTAGGGAGCCCTGAAAAGGGCCTAACGTTACCCCAAAGAGGCGATGAGGAAGGAAGGGTGCCTTGTTGATCATGGAGAGATGGTGGTCTCTCTGTTCGAACCCCGGAAAGCCCCAAGAAAAAGCAAACCTCTTTCAGAAAGAAATATATTCTATGCGATAATTAATTCACCAAACAATTGTTGAATGCAAAGAGGATATAAAAAGAAATCATAATGAGACTAAAAACAATTTAGACTATAAATGAGCAAATCTTCAAATTAAATCTAAAACTAGAAAGCTCCCAGATAACGAACACAAAGTATGAAAAAATCAAAAAATTAGAAGATGAAACAGGAAATGGATTTAGAGATGGAACAGATAAAAGAACTGCAAGACTTAGCTATAACAACGAAAATGCAAAAGACCTTTTACCCCTTAGGTCTGCAAAATATATCTGATGGCAAGGAAAAAGATGTTTAAAAAAGGAATATAGAGCTGTTAAGCAGCGGTTCTCAACCTGTGGGTTGCAACCCTTTTGGGGGGTCAAAGGACCCTTTCACAGGGGTCGCCTAAGACCATCAGAAAACACATATTTCCGATGGTCTTAGGAACCGAGACACTGCTCTCTCTGTTGCAGCCTTACTCTCTTCCACCTTCTTTTCCTTCTCACCCCCACCCACGGGCTTGCGATACCCCTCAGGGCCTCACGTTGCCTCCCAGAGAACTCAGCTGTTCGGCGGCCAGAAGTCAGAGCTGCTCAGCTGTTGGTCGGGATGCCCACGGAGCCGGCACCCACGCTGCCAGGTAGAACAGCGCCGGCCACTGGTGTCCTTTGCCGCCCCGCACGTTGTCCTCGACCCCTCCCCTGCCCATTCATGTCGAGCCCGTGGGGGCTTGACAGGGAGAGAGGGAGGAAAGGAGGAAGGGACTCCTCCTCTCCTAAAGTTCAAAGCATGATCAGCTTCCCAAGGGCGCCACAATCCCAATTCATGTGTTTCTGCCATACCTCCTCAGTGCTCCCGGGAACGGGGCAGGCGGAAGAAAGCTTGGCTAAGCTAAGCAAAGAAAAGCCACGGAGCCGCGAGCTCAGATCGCAGGCAGGCCGGGGAAGGGGGTGAAGAAGAGGAAGGAGATTGGGAGAGAGGAAACGCCAAGCTTCTACTCGCCTTTCCCAAGGATCTCCTGTGCTACCTCAAAGGAACACCTGGTTTCAGATTTACACCACAAAAGTTTTTCTCGCACAGAGGAGAGAGGAAAAACAATTACGGAACACTCGGGAATCCCTTGCAAGGAACCATGTACCTTGGTGCTTATTTCCTAACGCCTTCCCCCGTGTTTTCTGCTCCACCCCAAATTCGCCTCCCTTCCGCTCTCCTTACGCAGTCATCTATAGTCTTAATACAGTCCTCAGTCTGTCTCCCTTTCAACACCCCCTAAAATTCTTCATTCAGGCAGGCTTCCAGAGTTTGGCTGGCAGGATGTAGGTAACCCCTCCCCCCTGTCCTGCTGCCTCCCATGGCACCGCGCCGCTCCGTGTCCCGCGCCTCCGTGCCTCAAGCCTCAATGGCACAGGACCGCTGGTATGGTCCCCAATGGCCGCTGACTCGCTCCCCGCTGCTGGCAACCATGCAAGCCCTGGCAACTGCTCCAGCCTAAGAAGCAGGCGGCTTGGAGGCTGCCACGGCACCGACCTCCTGCGCCCATCAGCTGGCTACCCCCGGACCTGTGCCCATCAACTGGAACGTCCGGCAACGCTTTGGCCGGTGAGGAAGGCGAAGGGGAGACCGCTGCAGCGCTTAACTCTGCGCCCGTCAGCTGGCGACCCCCAAACTTGCACATGTCAGCTGGGAGGTCTGGCAAGGGAGCCGGCTGGCGTGGAGGGCGATGGGGAGGCGGCGGCTCGGCAGGCGGGATCCTGCCTGCCCGTGAATGTCAGGCCCACCCGCCCCATCTGTAAAAGAAAAAGTCTTCCACCCAAGCATAACTTTTAAGGATTTTAAGGAACTTTGAGAGGGAGAGAGAAATAGAAAGAGGGAGAGAAAGAGGGAAAGAGAGGGAGAGAGAAAGAAAGGGAGACGGAGAGAGAAAGAGGGAGAGAAAGAGACGGATGGAGAAAGGGAAAGAGGGAAAGAGAAAGTGAGGGAGAGAGGGAGAGAGAAAGAAAGAGGGAGAGAGATTAAATTAGTAACATAGTTGTTCAGTACATCTGGTTTCCCCACTAACTGCTTGCAAAGGTTGCAAAAGGTGATCACATGACCCTGGAATAATTTTATGGTTGGGGGTCACCACAACATGAGGAACTGTATTAAAGGGTCGCGGCATTAGGAAGGTTGAGAACCACTGTGTTAAGGGAAATGTCACAACTTGTGAGACAGGAAATGAAAAGAAACGGGAGAAAGAAACGAAGTTGTTTAAGGAATATAAATGGGTGGAATTCCCCCCCCCCCAAAATACCTTATCTAAATTGTCTTCCTCATGCCAAGCAATTGTTACAAAAATAGAAAGAAAACCCCTGGGCGATCTAATTGCCCTGGCTTCGAAAGCAACTTGGCAAAGAACAAAAGCGAGAGTCAGATTTAAAAAACAGAAGATTTGACCTTTTAGATGGGGCATTATAGGTTTAAATACTTCTTTGAATAAGATTAAAAGAACAGAAGACTTTTAGATGTAATTAGACTTTTATAATGAAAGATAGGATTTAGAATTAAGTTAGCATTTTTTTTCTTTTTTGATATGGGAAATACAAAGATAAGAGGAAGATTGATTTGAGTAAAATTTTCAGTTATATAAATGTTTAATATTGAGGAAATCATAACTGATATATTTCAAATACTGATGGAAAATCGAACTTTAATAAGAATACAAAAACAGTATATTGATTAATGAATTGACATTGATTTATGAATTGATATTATTTGTATGATACTAGTAAAATATGATGAAGATACTTATATCTAACTTTGTATACATTAACAGTACCAAAAATTGTAATGGTGTAATGAAGGGAAAATGGAAGAAATATGGAGAAGAAAAGAGGATCAGGGAAAAAATGCTGTATTGTGTAGTATTGAACAGATTTATATTGAAAAAGTTCATGTTAAATATTTGAACCCAGACAACATATTTACTAAGCACTAAAGACTGTAATTCTTAAAAATTAATAAAACTTTAATAAAAAAGAACTCTGATAAGTTGAAAGACAAAAAGGAAAAATGACAAGTATAAAAAGTGGAAAGAGGGGCAAATAACAAAGGCAGAATATCAGCAAACAGGCCAAGCCTGCAAAGATGAAGTGAGGAAAGCTAAGGTTCAAAATGAATAAGGCTTGCGACAGAAGTCAAAACTAACAAAAAAAAGCTTCTTTCAACATGTAAAAAACAAGAAAAAAAGTCAAACGATTGGTCCATTAGTGGGAGAAAGTGGCAAGAAAGGTGATAAGCAACAGAAAGAAAGCAGAACTACTTAACTCATTTTTTGCCTCCGTCTTTACACAAAGGGAAAAAACAGTCCCAACTATCAAAAACTATACCATACAAAACAGATTAGAAACACAAGTTAAAATAGGCAAGAAAATGGTAAGTGAGCACCTGTCCACCCTAGACGAGTTCAAATCACCAGGACCAGATGGATTACACCCCAAGGTTCTGAAAGAACTGGCAGACGTGATCTCAGAACCACTGAACTATATCTTTCAAAGATCCTGGAGCACCGGGGAACTACCAGAGGACTGGAAAAGGGTTGATGTAGTTCCCATCTTCAAAAAAGGAAAAAATGTAGATCCAGGAAACTACAGACCTATCAGCCTGACCTCAATACCTGGGAAGATTCTGGAAAACATAAGCAATGAATCAGTGAACACCTAGAAGCAAACGAAGTCATAACCAAAGTCAACATGAGTTTATCAAAAAGTTTATGCCAGACAAATCTTATTCCATTCTTTGCCAAGATGACAAAATTAGTAGACCAGAGGAAGGTTGTAGATATAATTTACTTGGATTTCAGTAAGGCATTTGATAAAGTAGACCACAACATACTACTAGATAAGGTAGAAAAATGTGGGTTAGACAGCATCAGAACCAGATGGATTCGTAACTGGCTGACCAATTGCACTCAACGTGCAGTCCTCAATTGAACTGCATCTACATGGACTTATGCAGTGTGGTACCTCAAGGCTCTATTTTTAGGCCCAGTACTGTTCAACATCTTCATCTATGATTTGGATGAGGGGATAGATGGAGAACTCATCAAATTTGCAAATGACACCAAGCTGGTAGGAATAGCCAACACTCCAGAAGATAGGCTTAAGATACAGAAGGATCTTGACAGACTTGAATATTGGGCACTATATAACAAAATGAAACTCAATGGTGAAAAAAGTAAGGCTCGACATTTAGGCAAGAAAAACCAAATGCACAGGTACAGCATAGGTGGTAACTCGCTCAATAGTAGTAACACTGGAGGGATCTTGGGTCTAGTGGACAATCACTTAAATATGAGCCAACAGTGTGTTGCAGCAGTCAAAAAAGCCAACACAGTTCTAGGCTGCATTAACAGAGGGATAGAATCAAGATCACATGAGATGTTAATACCACTTTACAATGCCTTGGTAAGGCCACACTTGGAATACTGCATCCAGTTTTGGCCACCGCGATGTAAAAAAGATGTTGAGACTCTAGAAAGAGTACAGAGAAGAGCAACAAAGATGATCAGGGGACTGGAGGCTAAAACATATAAGGAACGGTTGCTGGAATTGGGTATGTCTAGTTCAGTGATGGCGAACCGTTTAGAGACCGAGTGCCCAAACTGCAACCCAAAACCCACTTATGCATCATCGGGTGCCAGGTCGGTGTGGCCCATTGGGTGGGCATGGCCCATTGGGTGGGCATGGCTATAGTGGTAACGGCAGACTGGGTGGGACTAAAAAGTGCAATCAATCAATTCCAACTTTGCAAGATCTTTTTTTTTCTGCAAGAAGTTGAAATTGACTGATTGAACCTTTTGGTTTGTACACGGCAGCAGAGGCCTAAAGCGAAACGGTTTTATAAAACCCAGCTGAAGGCCTAAGACTGGGCGATGGCGCGTGTGCCCACAGAGAAGGCTTGAGTGCTGCCTCTGGCACCCATGCCATAGGTTCACCACCACTGGTCTAGTTTAATGAAAAGAAGGACTAGGAGTGACATGATAACTGTTCCAATATCTCATGGGTTGCCACAAAGAAGAGGGAGTCAAGCTATTGTCCAGAGCACCTAAAAGTAGGACAAGAAGCAATGGATGGAAACTAATCAAGGAGAGAAGCAACCTAGAACTAAAAAGAAATTTCCTGCCAATTAGAACAATTAATCAGTGGAACAACTTGCCTCCTGCCTAAGCAGGAGGTTGAACTAGAAGACCTCCAAGGTCCCTTCCAACTCTGTTATTCTATTCTGTTTTGTTCTATTCTACTAATAAGTAGAATTAGCAAGGTGCATAATTTGTATTCTAGTATCTAATAATAACAATGAAAAATAAAATCTGTTTTGTGATGCATTAGCAGAATTAGCCTATCTATAACCATAAATGTTTAAATACCAGTACAGATATTTTCTAAAGTATAAATAATATTTAAGCAAATTAAAAACAAAAAAATATAGGAATAATCACTGTTGAGTAGAATCTCACATTCAGTTGTGTGCTATACAGAAGGCCATGTTTGAAAAATGGGTAGGTCAGAGTAAGAACAATTTTTTTTTATCAGCCAAATTGATTGTATTTGTATAATGTATAAAATATATAAAAACATTGTATTTTTTAAAAAAAATGTCTAAAGGAGAAACAGCTAGGCTCACTTCAGTAGATTAAGTTACATGAACCTTCAGAACCTGTCCTATTTCCTTATGTTGGCAAGCTAACACAAAAGAAGTTTATTGAGCTATAAGATTTTAAAGATATTCTTTCCCTAGAAGTATGAGTCATTTCATGACTAACAATTTGCTGTCCTTTCATGACATTCTTAAAGAGGTGCCTGACCTTTCCCAAAGATAATCAACATCCTTCTCATTTCAGTATTCTCTAAATCAGAATTTTGTTCCATTTTCCAAATGCTAGACCATTGAAATCTTGTGGGTACTACCAGTTTTCCCGAGTGAATAAAGGCACCTCCAAAATAAGAATATTCTTATCATCACAAAAGATTTTGGCTCACAGATTAGCCTTCTAGAAGCTCTCTGGTCTGGAAATAGGCCTATTGTAAACTCAGAACATTCAAAATGTCCCATCTTAGTGCTGGAACAATCCATGAAGGAACTCTCCACCAAAGTTATACCAAACATCAAGCAACACTTGTAAGCTATGGGTTTCTAGGTGGTGGGACTAAACTGATTTTTTTTGCATAATTAGATTTGTTTAAAATGTGCATTTCTGATTAATCCATTTTTATTGATCAGTTCATTTATAGTGCTCATAATAAAGTGCACCCCAAGAATTACTTAATTTTCAAAATGTGCTGCCTGTTTTGAATGCTTCAAAATATCTTTAGAACTATAGTAAAGCTTGGTGAAAATACAATACTAAAAATGTAATTTAAAGTGAATCCCATGTTGACGTTATTTCCATTTTATACAAGTCTCTAATGGTAAAACTGCTTGGATTTAAATACTTTGGAAATTTTCCTGGACCTGTTTCTTTAGTTTCATCCTTTAAAAAAAATCCATCTATTTGATATTCAATGAAGCATAAGCATTTTCACTAAAGTAACTTGCTTGTGACGACTGCTTGTATGAGAGTGATACCCATTTTGAAATTAGGTTTCAATAAGAAGAGCAGAGACTAATGCTCAGAAAATCGGGTTAGTTTGTTATTACTAGAAGTTTTAGCAGCTGTAAAAAGAATTAATTAAAATTCTCAACTGGGTTATATCCAGTATCAGACTAGTGGACTTCACTGGAACAAAAGAACTGTACTTTCTCTCCTCTTTGTCTTTCTGCCCCCCCCCCAAACTCTCTAGAATAGATACTAATAATGTAAGATGCTTTGTAATGTGGAGAAGAATCCTCCACCCACCTCATTTGACAGACTATTTTGATTGAAGTACAGCAGCATTTTATTTTAAGTCATATTTTACCTAGCAGTTAAATATTTCAAAGCAGCTCACAACAATTCCTAGATTTTATAATTATCTCCTGAAGTTTTCAAAATTGAATATTATTGTACCATGCTTGCTACGTTATCTTGAAATAATAACACCTCCTATTTTAACCAGCAGCTGTTTGCTCTTATAGTTACAGCACAACCCAAAATAATATTTTTATTTGGTTTCAGTTTTTTTATCCAGGCCTATTAACCTTGAAGTGCTTATGTTCTATGCACTTTTGTTCTTTCTGTTAGTTAAATAAGCTTCATTACTAGGTTGGTATTTCTAGAGCTGGTGTTTGAACTTACCTGTTGGTGTCCACCAGCAAGTGGAAAAATTGACTCCTCAAAAGTTTCCTAATTATATAAATATATGTTAGAACAGAGGTCTTCAAACTTGGCCTTTTTATGACTTGTGGTCTTCAACTCCCAGAATTCCTCAGCCAGCATGCCTGGCTGAGGAATTCTGAGAGTTAAAGACCACAAGTCATACAAGGGCCATGTTTGAAGGCCCCTGTGTTAGAAGATTAGGGTTTACAAAAAAGGGGGGGAGAGAATGAAGAGAATCCTATAGAAGGTGAATGCAATATTGGATGTATTCCTTCAATTTTGACCTGGTAAAATATCCTTCTGCTTAATTTAAATAAAAAGGATAATGTAAATAAAAAGAATTTCAAGTGCATTTTTTCATAAAATCTGTTGGCTGCAAGGAGCTCCTGCAAGTTCATCTTTATTGCGGATCCCATGCTTGAGTGATTGAATCAAGTTTAATTGAAGAATACTAGGTAATCCAAGTTAGACAAATAAAACTATTTAATGCTTTTGAAAATTTAAGAGCAAGAGTTCTCTTTAACTATTTAGGTAAATGTAGCAACTAATTCTCTGTTGTTTATCCTTGCCGCAGGTCTGAAGAACTGTTGCTGACTACAGCAGTGCCAGCATTCCAACTTTCTTAAACCTGCCAACATCTTAAATGGACTTTCCTGTGGTGGTACCCTTATAAAATGATGACAGCTACATCAGTTTGCACATTCTAATCACTTTCCAGCGTCACAAGAGATTTTTACATATACATAATCTAAGTGTATGCAACTGGTAAAACCAGAACCTACATCCAGTATTACCAGTGAGAGACATTGTTCATTTACCAATGTTGTACATGTATGAAATCTGTACTGTATACTGCAACAAACCCCATACTTCCTATTGGAGAGTACAATAATGTAAATCCTAAAAGCACCACTATTTTAGCATAATAAAAGAAAGTCCAAAGAGCCTCCTAGACTATTCCAGATAATTTTGCTTCATTGGTATTTGTAGCTTATTGTAACTTTTTTAAAAAAAAATACAGGATCATCATTGTATTGTACAAAAGCGCTTTGATTAACACAACAGCTATATAGTTTTTTAATTTTAGGATTAAAAAAACCTGTGGAGACAGTGAACTAGTGTCTTTAAAATGAGTCCTTTCAGTATAATGTCTGTCTAAAGACATTGCCTTTAATATCTGTTGGGAAGGAAATGTCCAGATTTTTCAACCTTTTATCGTATGTTTCCTTTTCCTTGTTTACATAGGGAACAATGTTTATAGTTGTGTGTACAGTGGGGGTCTACAACAAGAAGTGTATATTTTAAAATAATTTTTAATGATTTAACAATTTTTTGTAAATCATTTCTGGGCTTCTGCAGCTGTAGATTCTCACTGTGAATTCCCTTGCTTGCTCATGCATAAGTGTATTTGCAATACCAAATATACAGGTTTAGTACTTTTGCCTGTTAGTGATTGTTTTATATGTGTAACGTTTTGGTTGAGATGTTAAATGGTGGACGAGTACTGTGGATGTGAATGTGGGAAGTAATTTTAATCATGTGTAATTGGTCCCAAGGCCTAAGTTGCAGTAATTACCTTTTTGCAGATTTATTTAACAATGCCTTGTTGCTTTGTATGCATTGTTTGGGTGTAAAGATTGCGTGTAAAATCCAACAGGGAGCCACAATATTTAAATTGACAACCTAATGTTACAACTGCTTTGAGGTGGCCAAATGTAAACTAAAAGCCTTAATTAAAAGTGGTGCAATTTTGTATGACTTAGCATCAGTAGTTCAATAAATTTGGATTGCCATGCAAGGGCTTGCATTACAACTGCCTGTTCTGTAACAGATTGTTTTGTGTAATGTTTTAACTCATTAACAAAATGTTAACATGATCAAAAAAGCAGAATTTTTTAAAGAGCCTAAGTCAGATTTATACACTTCCAACCACTTTTATCATTGTCCCAATTAATAATAATGATAATGATAATGAAGTTGGAAGGGACCTTGGAGGTCATCTAGTCCAACCCCCTGCTCAGGCAGGAAACAGTATACCATTTTGGACAAATAGCTGTCCAGTCTCTTCTTAAAGACTTCCAGTGTTGGAGCATTCACCACTTCTGGAGGCAGATTGTTCCGCTGGTTAATTGTTCTAACTGTCAGGAAGTTTCTCCTTAGTTCTAGGTTGCTTCTCTCCTTGATTAGTTTCCACCCATTGCTTCTTGTCCTGCCTTCAGGCGCTTTGGAGAATAGCTTCACTCCCTCTTCTTTGTGGCAGCCCCTGAGATATTGGAACACTGCTATCATGTCCCCGCTAGTCCTTCTCTTCATTAAACTAGACATACCCAATTCCAGCAGCTGTTCCTTATATGCTTTAGCCTCCAGTCCTCTAAACATCTTTGTTGCTCTTCTCTGTACTCCTTCTAGAGTCTCAACATCTTTTTTACGTTGCGGTGACTAAAACTGCATGCAGTATTCCAAGTGTGGCCTTACCAAGGCATTGTAAAGTGGTGTTAATACTTCACGTAATCTTGATTCTATCCCTCTGTTAATGCAGCCTAGCACTGTGTTGGCTTTTTTGGCAGCTGCAGCACACTACTGGCTCATATTTAAATGATTGTCCACTAGGACTTCGAGATCCCTCTCACAGTTACTACTATTGAGCAAGGTACCCCCTATACTATACCTGTACATTTGGTTTTTCTTGCCTAAATGTAGAACCTTGTTTTTTTCACCATTGAATTTCATTTTGTTAGATAGTGCCCAGTGTTCAAGTCTGTCCAGATCCTCCTGTATCCTAAGCCTGTCTTCTGGATTGTTGGCTATTCCTGCCAGCTTGGTGTCGCCTGCAAATTTGATGAGTTCCCCATCTATCCCCTCGTCCAGATCGCTGATGAAAATGTTGAAGAGCACTGGGCCCAGAACAGAGCTCTGGGGCACCCCACTACACACTTCCCCCCATATAGATGCGGTTCCATTGAGGACCACACGCTGAGTACAGCCAGTCAGCCAGCTACGGATCCATCTAGTTCTGATGCTGTCTAACCCACATTTTTCTATCTTGTCAAGCAGTAGATTGTGATCTACTTTATCAAATGTCTTACTGAAGTCCAAGTAAATTATATCTACAACCTTCCTCTGGTCTACTAATTTTGTCATCTTGGCAAAGAATGGAATAAGATTTGTCTGGCATAAACGTTTTGATAAACCCATGTTGACTTTTGGTTATCACTTCGTTTGCTTCTAGGTGTTCACTGATTCATTGCTTATGTTTTCCAGAATCTTCCCAGGTATTGAGGTCAGGCTGATAGGTCTGTAATTTCCTGGGTCCATTTTCCTTTTTTGAAGATGGGAACTACATCAGCTCTTTTCCAGTCCTCTGGTAATTCCTCAGTGCTCCAGGATCTTTAAAAAATATAGTTCAGTGGTTCTGAGATCACATTTGCTAGTTCCTTGAGAACCTTGGGGTGTAATCCATCTGGTCCTGGTGATTTAAACTCGTCTAGGCTGGACAGGTGCTCGCTTACCATTTTCTTGCCTATCTTAACTTGTGTTTCTATTCTGTTTTTGATGGCACTATTTTTGATAGGTTGGTCTGTTTTTTCCCTTTGTGTAAAGGAAAAAATTGGTAGACCCCAACTAGTATCTCAGTTCCATAAGCACAAGCCAGTATAGCCAGTGGTGAAATATTGTGGGAACAGTAGTGTAAATATTTCAAGGATCCCCCATTGCTTATATACCTAAGATGCAGTCAGGTCCAGAAATATTGGGACATCGACACAATTCGAACATCTTTGGCTCTATACACCACCACAATGGAGTTGGAATGAAACAAACACAATGTGCTTTAACTGCCGACTGTCAGCTTTAATTTGAGGGTATGTACATCCAACGCAGGTGAACGGGCTAGGACTTACAGCAGTTTGCATATGTGCCTCCCACTTGTTAAGGGACCAAAGGTAATGGGACAGAATAATAATCATAAACCATACTTTCCCTTCTTAATACTTGATTGCAAATCCTTTGCAGTCAATCACAGCCTGAAGTCTGGAATGCATAGACATCATCAGACGCTGGGTTTCATCCCTGGTGATGCTCTGCCAGGCCTCTACTGCAACTGTCTTCAGTTCCTGCTTGTTCTTGGGACATTTTCCCTTCAGTTTTGTCTTCAGCAAGTGAAATGCATGCTCAATGGGATTCAGGTCAGGTGATTGACTTGGCAATTGCATAACATTCCACTTCTGTCCCTTCACAAACTCTTTGGTTGCTTTTGCAGTATGCTTTGGGTCATTGTCCATCTGCACTGTGAAGCACCGTCCAATGAGTTCTGCAGCATTTGGCTGAATGTGAGCAGATAATATTGCCCGAAACACTTCAGAATTCATCCTGCTGCTTTTGTCAGCAGTCACATCATCAATAAATACGAGAGAACCAGTTCCATTGGCAGCCATACATGTCCACACCATGACACTACCACCACCATGCTTCACTGATGAGGTGGTATGCTTAGGATCATGAGCAGTTCCTTTCCTTCTCCATACTCTTCTCTTCCCATCACTCTGGTACAAGTTGATCTTGGTCTCATCTGTCCATAAGATCTTGTTCCAGAACTGTGAAGGCTTTGTTAGATGTTGTTTGGAAAACTCTAATCTGGCCTTCCTGTTTTTGAGGCTCACCAATGGTTTACATCTTGTTGTGAACCCTCTGTATTCACTCTGGTGAAGTCTTCTCTTGATTGTTGACTTTGACACACATACACCTACCTCCTGGAGAGTGTTCTTGATCTGGCCAACTATTGTGAAGGGTGTTTTCTTCACCAGGGAAAGAAGTCTTCAGTCATCCACCACAGTTGTTTTCCGTGGTTTCCCGGGTCTTTTGGTGTTGCTGAGCTCACCGGTGCGTTTCTTCTTTTTGAGAATGTTCCAAACGGTTGTTTTGGCCACGTCTAATGTTCTTGCTATCTCTCTGATGGGTTTGTTTTGTTTCTTCAGCCTAATGATGGCTTGCTTCACTGATAGTGACAGCTCTTTGGATCTCATCTTGAGAGTTGATAGCAACAGATTCCAAATGCAAATAGCACACTTGAAATGAACTCTGGGCCTTTTATCTGCACATTGTAATTGGGGTAATGAGGGAATATCACACACCTGGCCATGGAACAGCTGAGAAGCCAATTGTCCCATTACCTTTGGTCCCTTAACAAGTGGGAGGCACATATGCAAACTGCTATAAGTCCTACCCACTGAGTTGGATGTACATACCCTCAAATTAAAGCTGACAGTCTGCAGTTAAAGCACATTGTGTTTATTTCATTCCAACTCCATTGTGGTGTATAGAGCCAAAGATGTTCGAATTGTGTCGATGTCCCAATATTTCTGGACCTGACTGTAATCATGGCTTTATACTACTAAAAGTTCCTATGGTTTGTTTCAATAGAAACTTTGCAGAGTTGATCTGTATCCACTGAGAAATGTGAATATTCCATGGCTGATGTACTGAAGAAATCAACATAATAGGGTGATTTTCTCTCTTGCCCCAAAAAGGTGAAAATGCATAACCAGATCTTTATGATATCTGGCTCCTCATTCCTTCCAGACATTTCCCTTCCTTCATCCTAGATAACAGTTCTGTTTCTCGTAACTGTTTCTTTTGTACCTTATCTGACTGCTTTGTTTTTTTGGACTGTCCTCAGCTCCCAGGCTTTTTTGAAGCTAATGGATTAAGAAGATAGCACATCTGTGATTGTAAGACATTCGTGTATATAAGAATTTTGATTATTTGCTTCTGTATCCACTCCCTTTTTCTATGACAAACATCACACTCCTCTGTAACTTGGTCTGTCTTTCTACATATAATTTTGTATGCAATTACAAGAAAAATTACCTTTTTTTGACTCATGCATGCATATATTTAGATGCAGTGCTAGAAATCTGTATAAAAAGATTTAGAAATTTGAAAAAACTTTGTTTACCTGAAGAGACAAGATTCAATCTAGCTCTGTAGAAAGGAACAATTTTCAGGCACTTTTTGATTTCTTGCTTAGGACTTGGGTGAGAGTCAGTGTAGTGCAGTGTTTCCCAAACTTGACAATTTTAAGGCATGAGGACTTCAACTCCCAGAATTCCACAGCCAGCAACACTGGCTGTGGCATTCTGGGAGCTGAAGTCCACATGCCTTAAAATTGTCAAGTTTGGGAAACACTGGTGTAATGGTTAAGGCATCAAGCTAGAGAGAACTCAAGAGACTGAATTCTAGCCCTACCTTAGGCACAAAGACAGTTGGGTGACTGTGGTCTAGTCACTTTCTCTGAAACCTAGGAAAGAGGCAGTAGCAAACCACTTCTGAAAAATCTTGACAAGAAAACTGCAGGGACTTGTCTAGGCAATCTCCAAGAATCTGACACAGTTAAATGGAAAGAAAAGAATGTTTTAAGGCAGGAGTCCCCAACATGGGCCGCGTAAACAAAGCCCCATCCACAGGATGCAGGCAGCACACAAAACCATGGCCCCTCCGGTCTGCAGAAAAATATCTCTCCACGGAACCGGGCCCTGGTGCCTAAAAGGTTAGGGGCCTCTGTCATAAGGTATAGACCATGGTACGTCAGTTCCCTAATATGTTGCTTCTTCCATGTCTATAGATGACAACTCAAAATATTACTTGCTTCTAAATCAAAGCAGATTCCCTTTCAAGAACTGCAAGAGAATAATTGTTATCAATAATGCTGTGTTCACCATGAGAATCACTTAACCCAAGATATTGGGGGCTTTACATAACTTAGGAACTTCAAAATGGATGTGATAGCAAAAATATCATCCGTCAAGCAAATCAAAGCAGGACATGATCATTCATGGACAATAATTTGTTTTTCATGGACAAAATACAATATATCCTTAAAACAATACATTTGAGGGGAATCCAATGTGAAGGTTGGTTTCTTGAGAGTCACCATTTAGTAGATCTGGGAAAATTAAATTTAAATCCTTTATTTCCAAAACTTAAAACAAATTGCCCCAGCAAAATACATTTTTTTATATTCAAAGATGAGAGATTGTGTATGTTTTGTATCGTTTCTTGACCAAGGGGGGAAGGGTTTTATGCTTTTTCCCAAATTCTTTCCTCTCACCAATCTTCAAAGACAGAGTAGATGCACACCCACTAGTTCCTAAATATTCCCCTTTAGACTAGAAATGTGAAGGAGACTCAATGTCTACGTTTATAAGGCATTGTGAGATTAATACATAAATGGCTTTTTTCAAAGCAGGTGATTCCTTACTGAATTCTATTGGCTCCAAAATAGGCCTTTCAATTTCAATTTGAATTACTCATGTTTCTAATCCATCACCTTTCGGATACGTACTTGTCTCCCTCACACGCAGCTGAGAAAGGAACACTAGATATATGCAATGAATATTGCTTCCTGTTTGAAGGATATCCATGCCTCCTCTAGAAAAACCTTAGGCCCTTATTATCAGGACTGGTAATTTTTATTCTGTTTTTTTCATACTATGATTAGAGATTTTTTTTATTGTCGTATTAGTTGCAGTTGTGCCCTAAAAGGACTGGAAGGAATAAGAAGCCTGACCAACAGATAAGATAAAAATTCATTTCCTATATTGGGAAATTAATTTATTGTGTGAGTGCTTCTTCCGCACAAATTAGCACTTTTCATAATCAGGCTATTTTACTTTTCCAATGTTGCTTTCTGATGGTAGAAAATCAAAAACTCAAAAGTTACTAAGTATCAACATTTAAGGCAAAGAAAATAGAGGAATATACCAAAGCTTGATGTCATGATTCCGAAAGAAGAAGCTCTTCAAAGAACTTTGAGGTATTGTTTACCTTAAAGGATCTTTAATTTGCAACATAGCTTCGGCACATACATAGAGAAGCCAAAATCTGGAATTCTCCTCCCCGAAGCATAACTCATTCCTTCATTTAACAGTCATTAATCACATTCTCCAATTGGTTTGAAGTATGAACTTTCCCTCCTGTTCCATAACCCGCCAGCACTTATCTCCTCTTATTACAACTAGCCTTGAAGAATACGCTACTGAAATATTGTTATGGCTAACTAATCCCCAAGCACATTCTTTCCCCCCTCCTTTCCAGCACCATCTAATTTTTACTCTAAAAGTAATACACAGGTTAAATAGAAAATGTCTGCATCTTCATATATTGTCAAGCAAGAAAATCCAATGTTAGCAGCATTGACATCCGGCCCCTCTTACAAAAAGGACATATGTAATGTAAACAAAAGCATATGTTAAGGACTATTTTTTGGTTTGTTGGGGTGTTTCGCATGAAATCTTTTGAGGAGTGTAAGCTTTCACCTCACTGGATTTCACCCAGGTGGCTTCAGACAATGGGTATCCCATTGTATTGCAACTTTCCTTTAAAAATTCTAATGTCAAGAATACGTTTCACTTCATAGTGAGTCTGTCCTGCAACTATGAGAGGCCCGGGTGCCTTCTTAGGGGGAGGTCTTAAAGTGGAGCCCCAATAAGGTTTCAACAAGCTGCAATGGAAGACAGGGTGAATCCTTCCTAAAAGCCTAGGGAGTTTCAATTCTACTGTGACGGGGTTGATGATCCTTACGATGGGAAAAGGCCCCAAGAATTTTGGTCCCAATTTCTTGCTGGGCAATTTGAGGCTTAAATATTTAGTTGACAGATAAACCTTTCCCCCAACTTGCAATGTTCTTTGTGGAGCCCTCTTTTTATCAGCCTGCTTTTTATAGGTCTCGGAAGACTTTTTTAACGCAGTTTTCATGTTTCTCCAAACTTCTTCCCACCTCCTCACCCACTGATCAAGTGTCTGGGAGGTGGAGGGCAACTGAGGATATTCAGGTATTGGGTTGAACTCTTTTCCTGTGGCCACTCTGAAAGGCGTGTAGCCGGTACTGCTGTGAACAGAATTATTGTAAGCCACTTCGGCGAAAGGCAGGAGGTCAGTCCAGTTTGTCTGTTGGTAGGAAACATAGCATCTGAGATATTGCTCCACCATTTTGTTAGCAGATTCTGCAGCCCTATTGGTAGCTGGATGGAAAGCAGATGATAAGCCTTGGGATGATCCAATTAATTTAAGAAAACTCCTCCAAAATTTCACTGTGAACTGCACCCCCCTGTCTGAAATTATTCGCTTAGGGGCGCCATGCAGCCGGTAGATATGTTTCAGGAACAATTTGGTCAGTCGTTGGGCAGATGGGAGTCCTTTGCAGGCAATGAAATGAGCCTGCTTTGAGAACAGGTTTATTACAGTCCATATGACAGTATTTCCTCTACTTTCAGGTGGGTCTACTATAAAGTCCATAGCTATTCCCATGGCTGAGAAAGGTCTGCCACTGGTTGCAGTAACACAGGGGTTTTCCCTGGGATTTTTTTCATTGTGGGACAAACAGTACAACTTTTTACATAGTTTTCCACATCCCATTTCAGCCCCAGTCACCAAAATTGCCGGCGGATGAGATGTAGAGTTTTTAGATATCCAAAGTGTCCAGCCTGTTTAACATCATGGCTGTGTTTGAGAGCATTAAGACAGAGGGCTTCAGACAAATATAGTTTCCCCTCCTTTGTAAGCCAAGTCATCCCTGCACGTTAGGGAGGTTTGATTATCTTTGATTATCATTGATCAGTGAGGAGCTCTTGTTTTATTTTCTTTACCCCAGGGCCATCAGGATTAGGGACTCTACGAGGCATGAGTTGAGCAGCAGTCTGTGGACTGGAGATAATTGCCTCATTAACCTCTTCGCATTCACTTTTGTACTGGGGCAATCTCGATAGCGCATCAGCTAGGAAGTTTTTTCCTCCCAGTATGTACTATAGAGTGAAGTTGAAACGGTTAAAGTACTGTGCCCACCGTACTTGCTTTGGGGACAATTTGCAGGGAGTTTTCAGTGCCTCTAGGTTTTTGTGATCTGTCCATACTTCAAAAGGCACCTTGCTCCCCTCTAGATAGTGTCGCCAGTTTAATAGCCCCCACCTAATTGTGAAGGCCTCTTTTTCCCAGATTGCTCATCTCCACTCGCTTTCAGTAAATTTCTTAGAGGTGTAGGCGCAGGGTTGAAGGACCCCCCTTTTGTTCTTTTGCAGTAATACAGCTCCAACTGCCACATCGCTGGCGTCGGCTTGAATTACAAAGGGCTCCCCTGGGCAGGGGTTAGGACCGGTTCAGCAGCAAATAGTCTCTTTAAATTATCAAAAGCTGTTTGACAGCCCATCGTCCATGCTAGTGGTTGGCCCAGTCGCAGCATCCCTCCTCTTTTCCCTGTTTTGGGTAATTCTATCAGGGGTAGGGCAATCTTGGCAAAAGAGGGGATGAATTGACAATAGAAGTTGGCAAAACCTAGAAAGCTCTGGAGCTGTTTGCGGGTCTTTGGGGGCTGCCATTAGATTATAGTTTTCACCTTGGCTGGATCCGTTTCTATGCCCTCATTGGAAATTCTGTAGCCAAGATAATCTAATGGGGTCTGGTGAAATTCACATTTTGACAATTTGGCATAAAGCTTGGCATTCAATAGTTTCTTTAACACTTCTCTCACCAGCTTTATGTGATCAGTCATATTCATGCTATAAATCAGGATATCATCAAGATACACCAGAACACCTTTGTACAAGTGATCATGTAGGACCTCATTAATCACCTGCATTAATACGGCTAGGGCCCCCTGTAGTCCAAATGGCATGACTTTGAATCGATAGCTCTCCATGGGGCAGCTGAAGGCAGTTTTCCACTCGTCCCCCTCTTTTATTCTCACTCGGTAATATGCCTCTCTCAGGTCTAATTTAGTGAAGACACTCCCCTTAGCCAGATGGGTTAATAAGTCCTTTAGGAGGGGGAGGGGGTATTTGTTTTCCACACTCACAGCGTTGAGACCCTTATAGTCTTGCTCAAACCTCACAGGCTTGGAGAGCAATTTTGCTCGTATACTCAATTTCATGGCAAAGGGCAAAATAATAATACATTGGGAGCATCCAGAATCAACTAGCACTTTTAAATCTTCCTGTGCTCCCAATTTAGGGCTTATTAGTTTTGTAGGCAGTGAAAAAGATGGGACGTGTCGACCCACCATCGGGCCATTCTCTCCTTCGTCATCGCTGTTGAAAGAGGGCAGAGCAGGGGTGGATCCAGCCTTAGTCCCGGCGTCCTCCTGTGTGGGGGATGTGATTTGGGCAACCAGTTCCTGTGTGATCCAGTTAGATTTTTCTCTTGTTGGCTACTGATCAGGTTTTTTCCTTGCTGCAGGTCCCTGTCTGCTCTGCTGTTGGGGGTAGGGAACTGGGCAGTTCGCTGCTCGATGTCCCTGCTGTCCGCATCGGAAGCATGTGATTGGTGGGCCTGCAGGTGGCCTGGGCCTTTCAGCAGTCATAGCCGTTGGAGGTTTTCGGGGGGGGGGGTTGTTGTCTGGGTTGTTTTATTTTGTGGATTTGTTCTCCTGCTTTGAGGCCAATGGATGGGTCCTCAAATCTTTATCTCAGCCCTAAGAGGAAGAGGTGGGAGGTCCTCCAATTCGGGGGCTTGCTCATTATATAAATTGTTCAGCCATTCGGATCCCTCTCCCTCTAGGCTGGACGCAATCACATTGACCATGGCACCTGGGTCCGGGTAGAGATAGGCCCAGCGGTTCAAGTGAGAGTGTACTTGGTTAAGAAAAAAAATCAGCTTCTCTGGGTCCCCATCGAAGGTTGCTCTGAAGGGTGGTGCAATTATAGGCTGTTGCAGCCCCCACTGTGGCTGTTGGTGCTGGCCCCACCTTGGCTGCTGGTGCAACGGCTGCTGGGCTCCCCACTGCGCTCATGGCCCTCCCAATTGCTGCTGGCCCATCCTGGCTGCTGATGCAACGGCTGTTGAGCTCTCCATTGTTGGTGTGATACCCCCAGGTGCAGCTGGCCCCACCATGGCTGTTGCCGTATGCCCAGGGATTGCACATTCGGAGGCTGCGGCCATCCACCCTGCGGTGGTTGTAATACCGGTAGTACTGGCCTCTCGAGTTGCTGGAGGTCTTCCAAAGGTTGCTGCCTGGGTGGGGGCTGCTGCTGTCTTCTCTGTTGTTGGCCTACGGGGGCTGGTGGTGCCCTCTGCTGCTGCAGGCCCCTCAATGGTGGCTGTGCAAGTGGGAGTTGCAGTGGTCTTCTCTGCTGTTGGACTGCAGGGGCTGGTGGCACCCTCTGCTGCTGCAGGCCTTTCAATGGTTGCTGGATGAGTGGGGGTTGTTGCTGGATCTCCCTCATTTGTGGGCCCACCAGCTGTTGCTCTCCTGGCTTCTGTACTTCCCTAAGCTGTTTCAAGGCCTCTATTGGTTGATGCAAGCTCAGAGGTGGCTGACCTCCCATCTGTGGAGGCTGCCAAATTCCCCATTTCTGTAGGGGGCCCAGGCTGGGGTTCTCTCTCTCTGTGGGCTGGAGGCCTTGGCAGGGGACCCCAGGGTCTGGAAGGCTGTTTGATCTGCGAGGGAGGGGCTGGAGGCCTCTCTCAGAAGGAGCTGTTCTTCGCTTCTCACTTCTAATTCTTCAAATCTTTCTGCCAAATATTCTGCTGACTGACTATGAGCTGCAGACGGATATTTCCACTCACCTGAGTCTTCAGTGGCAGACGGCCTGGCAGCTCTCCATCGGTGTGGGGGATGCAATATGCAAGAATCCCTTTGTTGTGGCTCCAGCTCATCTGCTTTCAAAGTTTTTGAGGGTGGCAAGGCTGTTTCGAAGCCTCCGGAGCCTCCGCTGGGCTTATCCCAGTCTGATGACCAAATCAGCTCTCCTAATTGCTTTGGTCTTGCTCCCAGCTGGGAAATCTGCAAGTTCCTTCTCCACCGGCTTGCTGGCTGTCGCTCCCCCCTCTGTGGAAGCTGCTGCTGCTGTCGTTTCCCCCCCTCCTGGGGAAACTGTGGCTGCCGGGGTGCTGGCCTCAGGCAATTTTTCTTCTTCCATGATGAGATCTTCCCCGAATCTTTGTCAGTCTATTCCTTTAGTTTAGGAACAGCGACTAGAGCCTGGGACCCCTAAACGGTTTGAAAAGTTTCCAGCACCATCTAATTTTTACTCTAAAAGTAATACACAGGTTAAATAGAAAATGTCTGCATCTTCATATATTGTCAAGCAAGAACATCTGATGTTAGCAGCATTGACATCTGAATTATGTTCTAGATCAGGGATGTCAAACTCCCAGCCCATGGGCCGGATGCATCATGCCAAAACCACTCCCACCCCATTGCCGGCAATGGAAAAAAAAGTCACGATATGTTGTGACACATCATGTAACATTGCGAGTTTGATACCCCTGTTCTAGATCATTTTACAGAGTTTCTATGCATTGAAAAAATAGCCTTTTCATTCTTTACAATCATTCTTTACAATTTAAAGAGATCTTAAGACAAAGTACTGAAATATAATTGGTTCTTATAATAATGAAAAGATGAGCAGGACCAGAGCAACTAGCATATTCAGACAATATCTCCTTCACAAAAGACAAGCCTTCAACCACTGTATTTGAAAAATGGAAAAAACACAAAGTTTGCTGCCATAAATCTCACTCACACACCATTTAAAAGTAAAATACTCACTGGAATCTTGTCTTGTAAACTTAACCTTTTAATAAATACTATTAAGAGTTTTTAAACTTGTTTCTTTGGATTAACTGCTTCTAATCTAGCAGCAAGGAGGGAGGGAAAGTTGACATTAACTTTCCTACCATTGTAGAAATACTAGTTTAGTTGAATTGTAATCATTTTAGGAAGTAATGTGCAATAGTTGAAATGTGCACACTAAAACCCCTAGGCAGATTTTACATAGTTCATAAATCTAGATTTTACTGAGGTTTTTCAAATGCCAGCAGCTGGAAGAATTACAGGATTTCGTACATCTCATCAAGCATGCAGAGGCAAAACACAACTGCAGGCAAAACAGGAAGTAAATTCCTGGGGAATGTTGAGTGATACCTAGCTAAAACAATACAACTACCCACTGGTAGATAGTTTTCTGATGGCTAGAGATTTCCAGCATGGTATTTAGAAGTATATTTTAAGTCATTTAGGGGATTATGGTATCACAATGTTTGAAAAACTTGTACCTTGCAATACAGAAAGATTTCAATAATCCAGTTATTAACTACATCATTAATTTACCTTTGCCACAAAAATGCAATAGTAAGAAACAGGAGCAATGTTTGCATTTTATTTTATAATGTTATCACAAAGTTAATATCTAGAATCTTGGCTAACAAAAAAAATGAATGTTAATTGCATGGCAAAATACTCAATACTTTGTTTCCATTTTAAAAGAAAGGTGAAACACTTGATACTATGCTGTCTAACTGGATTATGGTTGGAATTCTTACCTTTGAAAGTAGGACCAAATAAAAATAGAAATTATGTAATATACATAATTTATTATATATAAAATTTCACAATGCTTCTGAATTCTGGGCAAAGAACTTTTCTTTTAGACTTAACAATTATTATTTCTAATAATGTCAGGTCGATTTAATTTGCTATAGATGTATCTGCCCTTAAAACCCTGAGGAACAACAATCTGTTCAAAACATCAAACTTGTGGTTTGGATTCAGCAATTGTTTTAACGTGAATACAAATAAATGTGTATCACAATTAGAATTAAATTACATTGTAAAACAGGGTTGTCAAACTCGCAACGTCACGTGACGTGTCACAACGTATCACAACTTTTTTTTCATTGCCTGCAATGGGGTGGGCGCAGTTTCAGCATGACGCATCCAGCTCACGGGCTGGCAGTTTGACACTCCTGTTGTAGTAGGATATCTTATAAACTTTGCCATCTACTTTTGCCATTTGGATTTTACAAAATATTTTCTGTATTCCATGCTTTATTAAAGCAAAAGAGAGTATTCCTATTTGTCTTATTTAGTCTGTGGAATTTATAAGCAGCCTTTTTTTAAAAAAAGCATTATTTTGGATGGTGAATGTAACTGATATTGCTAGATTCAAATGATAAAAATGTTAGCATAAAAGTGCCATTTATTGCTTTCCCCTGGTAAAAGGCTGAAATGATATTTCAACAAACTATATACACCATTTCTATGAGAGACTTGCTACATACTATTATACCTGTTACCATATTTCTATATGCAAGCTGCTATATTTTAGATCAGATTATTTTATTTCTATCTTCATGTTAACTCTTAAGCAGCTTATTCATTCAAAGAACTGTGAAAGAACTGTGGTAACTGAAGCAAGACTAAATAAATAAGGAGCATGTATATAACTTTTAAGTTACATGATTTTATTGTAACTCCCCACTCCACACACAAGTTTGGGCTTACAAGTAGGCATTTTACCTGGGAAAATCTAAAAACAGTAAAACAGATACATCTTAAAATTAAATTGACTAAATTAAATTAAAATTAATTAAAGAAAAATACCATATTTTTCAACCTCTTAGCATAAGAGTATCCAAACGGTATCTAGTTCATTGGGTTTGTTTCCAAGTACTTAATTGGATGGCAAAAATATGTTAACTACATAGTAGTATAGGGAATTGTATTATTTATGTTATCCTATCAGCTGGATTTTTGCAGCCTTATCTGGTCGCCAGTGATTTAACTTTTTAATAAAAAGCCAATTTGCTTTAGTGATTAAGGTACCAGGCTAAAAACTGAAAGACTGCGTCACACTTTAGGTATGAAAGACGGCTGGCTGACTTTGGTCAAGTCACTCTCTTTCAGCCCAACCCACCTCACAGGGTTGTTGTTCTGGGGAAATGAGGAGGACAAATATTAGCTATGTTTGCAGTTTTGAGTTATTTATAAAAATAATAAAGGTAGTTTATTTTAATCCAGACTATTGCAGATAAAATCCACTCTCTCATAGTAAATTTTCGAAATGTAATAAAGAATCTATCTGCACACATACTCCAGATGATAACCCATTGTTTCGATCTTCAAATGTTGTTTCCCAAACAGTTCAAATCTAGCGGGCGTCAAATTATCGCCTATCGCAACAACAGGAAACAAGCAGATCGACCCCATCGATGTTCAGAGACGAGGATATAATCCTCCAAAGCGGTAGAGGGCGCTCTATCTGCTGATCTGAGGACAAGAATTCGATAACCGTGCCTTTCTCAAAGCAGATAACGGATTAATAGATTTATTTTCCATTCTGCAAACCGGAAGCATATTAGCATTCTGGGAACGTTACAGAAAAGCAACAGGGTTTTCACGAGGCGGTTAGTCCAGAATCAAAGATATCGTCTCGCGGCTCCAACTCCACCCCTTTCCTTCAAAGTGTGTTTCCCTTCCTGTCTCCGTACCTAAACTTCCAGAAGCGGGAACTCTCAAGTAGCAGTTTGGACTCAGATTGGAGATCCGCTGGCCTCAAATGCAGAAATGGACCGGTGAGCTATTTTGGCCCTAGGCTAATGAAGGCTTCTGTGGGGACCTTACAAATGGATGTATTTATTATCGCATAAATTATTCAATGAGATTTTGCATAATGGAGGCACAGTAGCAGGTTTATTATTGTTATTACTGGGTTTGTTTTATTTAAAACCCTTATGAAAAGGGGTTTTACCTTTTTATATTAAACTCAAAGTTGCTAGGAGTAATTTTTATTGTCAATTAATGGCATACTTTTAGCGGCCTGGGTGGCATGTCTAACACCATGTTTTATAAAAAACGGGAAATTGAAGTCTTCTCCTCACCCCAAAATTATATATGGCAAAGGAACCAAAAATGGTGGACCTCCTCCACCCACATCATTCTGCTAGGACTGTCATCTTGAAGCTATTCTTTAGATGCCTTGCTTTTTGATAACTGGTCAGAGGGGAAGCTTTTATTTGGTTGAAGTGCCTTCTATGGAATATCACATTTGTTATATCATGCTATTTTCACTTTGGCAAGATTCTAAGAACAGTTAATATTTTTAACTTAAGAAATATGTAATTCCACAGTGATTATATCTATTTTACTGTTTTTAGATAAAAAAGATAAACAATTAAAACCTATTCAAGGATTATTTCATCGTCTTGATGATTATGCTTTTTTTCACCCTTTTCCAATTCCATATTATAATCCCGAAGGGAGCAGAGTGTGCATGTGCACACATGTAAACATACATAAATCAGAAGCTGGATTTAACAGAATAAGGCTCTCACCCCTCATTGACTGTATAAGTCTTGACATAGAAATGTGATTGATCATGAAAACCGCTTGTGTGCATGAAGAAAAAAAGACTTGCTGAGGAATACATTTAAGTCTTAAATTTCCCAAATATTTTTTTTTTAATCAAAAGGAGACAAATCTATCCATCCTATGTCTGTGACGAGAAAATATTGAGCAAAGTTCAAAATAATTTTCATTCTTATCTTTTCAGGAATGATTTTCAGAATACATCGTCACACGAAATGATTCAGCCAGTTCTAAAGCAAAATACTCAAAAAAAAGTTTCTAGTATCCTTTATTATATGATGTAATTGTGATGTAATTTGAGAGATGCCCATTGTTTTTGTGTGCTGCAAAATAGTGTCTTTTTCTTTAAAAAGAAATATATATATATATATATTCATAATTCATATAGATGCAAAGTTCTATGTGGTTTCAATCTTTAACATTTTTCAATGTTTCTTCTTGTTTGGAATGTATTAGAATGAATTAGATCAGAGGTCCCCAATCTTTTGGGTACCAGGGACCGGTTCCATGAAGAGAGGTTTTTCCGTGGACTGGAGGGTGCGTGGTTTTGTGTGCTGCCTGCATCCTGTGGGTGGGGCTTTGCTTGTTTGTGCGGACCAGTTGATGGCATAACCCGGCCCAGTACTGGTCCACGGACCCAGTTTGGGGACCCCTGAATTAGATGGCAAACATTTCTTGCCAATTTAATCTAATACACAAACTACTACACACAATTTGTAATAAAAAAAATCACAGAATGCCTGTTGTTTTACTGCACTAATTATAATGTGGCTTTCTTGCTTGTGGTATTGTGTAAATGTCAATGCTGCTAACATTGGATGCAGCCATTTTCCTTCTCTTAGAATTAGATGATACTGGGGAGGAGGAGGAATGTGCATGGGAGTTTAGTTAGACATAACAGTATTGTAACTAGTGTGAGAACCAAGGTTTTTTTTAAATAAGAGATGATAAGAAATGGCAGTTGAAGAACTGGAGGGAAATCCTGCATTTCAAACTAATTGGAGAATGTGATTTATGACTGTTAATTAGAGGAGGGAATTGTGTTTTGATACTATGTGCTGAGAGGAGGGGAATTCAGATTTTAGCTTTGACTATGTACATGCCAATGCTATGGTACTTGAATAAAGATTCTTTAAGGTAAACAATGCCTCGAAGTTCTTCATCTGTTGGAACCATGACAGTAAAATGTGAACAATTGAATTTGATTTTCCTCTGCCATTAATGATCAGGTTATCCCTATTCCCAGTTAATGGAATAAAACAAGGCTTTTATTTAAAAAACAAATATTGTGCATAGCATCATCTGGCTTGGTGGTCAGTAGCTAACCAACTAGGAAAAATGGCATTTGCAGGATCTGATGAAAGATAGCTCTGCTTACCAAATTTTGATAGAAGAACTTTCTATATGATGAGGCAAAACCTGATATGCATTTTCTTAGCTTAGCTTCCTTTCTTAGTGTTGGCTATCCTGGATGACAGTTTAAGTGGCATGTCAACAAGAGGGTTAGCAATTCCCAAGACTCCAGGGCTGTTTTCTCAATTTGGTAAGATTCTTTATATTTAATTTCTACTTATAAATATTAAAAATTACAGGTAGCATATAATAAAATTCCTTCAATAAAATAGTCCTTTAAATTTACTGTATTCTATTTGTCATCCAGAATTCATTTTTTCAAAATAAAAGTGTTAAACACAAAAGTATATGTTTTTTAGAAAAATAATCAAAAACATTTTTTCCAGTTACTCCACAGAGCCGAAGTGCCACAAGGCAGTCAAATATATCTACCAACCAAGGCACAGAGAGGAAATCACCTTACTTTGTGAAGATTCCTGGGCACCTTGATAATTTGTCTGTGGTAAGAGCTTACTAAACAGAAATGATTAGACTGCAGGGCATAAGATAATTGAGCCACCTACTACTACTATGTGTTAACCCATTATTATCACAAAGTGGTAATCTCAGAAATTCATCCAACTGCACTTAACATGTTCATGGAAATATGCATAAAATAGCAGATTTGAGTCTTTTAATTTTCTTCCTATAAGCAGTTTTGGAAAGATTGCTATGTATGGTTCTATGAGAAAAAATAGTACAAATGGAACCTGTAATGAGTTCTGCACTGTGTCCTTCCACCTCCAAAACTGATCAGTTTGTGACACCTGTTTTTTATTTCATCCAAGTAGGACATTCACTACATTCTTTTCTCCAAGCAATATGTCATACTTTCTTGCTAAAATGTATATTGAGCCCTGGCAACATTGGAGGGTTTCCCCTTTCCAATGTGTCTTTAAATTTCGATAAGTTAATATGAAAAAATTTGTAAGAACTTGTTGGAGCTTAACTATTCCTCAGGGTAAGATAGCAGGGTAAGAGTATTTTGTAGTTTTTATGAATGAGTTATTTGGTCACTAAGTAAAGAAATAATTACCGCTGTAGTTACTATGGATTTTATGTTGCAGTATTTGTCTAGGATTTAGAAAGGTTGAAAATATTCAAGAAAGCCCCTCCCTTCCCCATTAGATGGTTATGACATAGAGGAATATGATTGGTTGCTATAGTTTATTCCCATGGCTATTCTGCATTGACTACAAAATCCAGGCCATCAGTATTCTTTGCTATTGTCTCCTGGTTGTCTGAATTTCTACAGCCCAGATAGGATGACTTTAGTTACTGCTAGCAAGTATGTTGCTATTAAATGAAAGTATAAACAGTCACTCATGCCTTGTGACTGCCCATCTGGATTCTGCAGTGCACTATACATGGGGTTACCCTTAAAGAGCATCCAGAAACTTTAACTGGTCCAGAATGAAGCTGCACGGTAGTAAATGGTGTCAGTTATCCAACATATGTAAGACCACTGCTTCATTTATTGTTTGCCTGTGTGTTTCTGGGTGAAATTCAAAATGCTGGTTATCATCTTCATGGTTTGGGACTGGGTTACCTGAGGGACTGTCTTCTCCCAAGTTGTTTCTAACCATTCAATCTGGTCTGGCAGGATACCCATGTTCAGGGTCCTGTCAGCCAAGGAATGTCACCTAGCAGGGCCAGGAGATATGCCTTCTCTGCCAAGTACCTGTCTTCTCTCTCTTTTTTTTGTAATATATTTTATTGAATTTTTTAAAAAACATAAATCACTTAATTGGTGAACAGTGTGTTGTCTGGGTTACATTTGTAAAACAATCATTAA
This sequence comes from Crotalus tigris, assembly GCF_016545835.1. Classification (NCBI taxonomy): domain Eukaryota; kingdom Metazoa; phylum Chordata; class Lepidosauria; order Squamata; family Viperidae; genus Crotalus; species Crotalus tigris. The sequence goes on along the minus strand of NW_024096646.1, from coordinate 143,405 downwards.
CAATTAATTTCTATAATCCACATTCCACATAATAATTGTAGTTGATTTCCTCTTTCCCCCAAATATCCTCTTTTGCAAACATTGAATTAATACAATTCTTATATTTTGATAAATAACAATTGAACATATTTTTTTTCCAATATTCCTAAAAATAATAATCATATCAGTATAATATTTCTTCTCTGTTCAGTCATTCTGGTTGCCTTATCATAGATCCTGTTACAATCTTTATTTTACTTTATTTCTCTCACTAAATTCTAGATATTCTTACTGGTGAAGATTTTCTCAAAAATTAATTATATTTACATTTACAAATTTAACTCTATTTTTTCTGTATAAGCCAGCGGTTCTCAACCTGTGGGTCGCGACCCCATTTGGGGTCGAACGACCATTTCACGGGGGTCGCCAAACAACGCAGTCCACCACTTTTTTCCCCTTTTCTTTAGCTGTGCTACTCCCTTTTATTCTATTGGCTTTTGAAAGCCAATAGAATAGACTCTCTTGAATAGAGTCTAATTCTATTGCCTTTCAAAAGCCAATAGGAATTGTCCAGGCTGTCTCTGCCCTGCTGAGCCCGCCAAAAGTCCCATTCTGCAAACGGTGCTGCAAGTTGTCTGCAGCGAAGGCGAGCTGTCTGGAAGTTTCCACTCCTCCCTGCTGAGCAACTACTAAAAATATAAGTAAAGGAGGGCCAGAGGTGGGAGGCCGGCGGGCGCAGGAGGGTTGCTGGTGCGCGTGGGGCCCGGCGGGTGCCTTACCTCCCTTGGGCTGGGCCAGCTGGTGGCCCAGCCAGTGGTCGGCCTGCTCCGTCTCTGCCGCTTGCCAGCTACGCCTCGGCCGGCGCAGGGGGCGGCATCACACATGTGCAGCGCTCCCGGGCAGGAAAAGTCCTCGACTTACGACCGGTTGGGTAGTCCTCGACTTACGACCAGTTGGGTAGTCCTCGACTTACAACCGGTTGGGGGTCGCGGCATTAAAAAGGTTGAGAACCACTGGTATAAGCCATCTCACACTTTTACATTTCTTAAGAAATAGATAAAACGATGAAAAGAAAAAGAAAGGAGAGCAAGAGTAAAGAAACATAAGAAATAACATACTACTTAAAATTTATATCCCTCCTAGGCTAATATATATTTATTTCCTCAGTTTCTTATTCTTTTTAACCATAATTAATAATATATTTAATCTTTAAACATTCCATTCAATACCTCTAGTCATCTAGTCCTTTAACTCTTATTCAAAACATTTTTTCATAATTTTCTTAAATTCAGTCACATTTAAATATCTAAAACATTTCCTTTACTTAAATCATTTCAACTTTTTTTATTACTCATATCAAGAAAAAACACAAAAGAGAAAAAAGCATACTATATTATTTAGAGAATTCATCCCTCTTAGAATAGCATATATGTTCCAAATTTTTTCTGTTTCTTTAACCATATTCAAACAAACGTTTCTTTTTAAAGTATTCTCTCTGAAAAGTCCCATCATCTATTTTCTTGATTTCCACCTTAATCTTTTTCCTTTGCCCAGTATCTTCCTTGATCGATGTATTTTGCTGAATCAAAAGGTTTTTCCGTATGTTCGTAAATGTTGCTGTAGATATAAAAAGTAAATCAATATCTTTATTAAAGGCATTTGCCCACTCATTTTTATTTGGAATCTTTTTCCTTCTTTTTCTCTCTGCTTGTCTTGTCACTTTTTGTCTCTCCAGTTCTAGTGTTTTCTCTGGTATCTCTGTAGTACGTTTTATCCAGTCTTTTTTCTTGTCCTCAAGTTCATTTTGTAGTGTTGAAATATAAGTTGTTTTTTTTCCAAATCTAGTATTTCTTGTAAATTTTTCCCAATTGGATTAAATCATACTCCTTTGTTTTGTAGTATTCCATCTTTAAGTCTCTATCCTTGAATTTATGTTGAGTCATCTGTTTTGTTTGTTCCTTCTCTGCTGTATTTTCCTGAGGGGTTTTTTGATATAAAATTGAATTGGAAATGAGTTGATTTATATTTTCAAAGTTATTCTGGATTTCTTTCTGATTTGAGATCGTTGTTATTTGAATTAGTTGCAACATATCATATATCTCCTCTTGAAAAATATTCATTTTTTTCTTGATAAGTATTTCTTATAAATCTCTGATTTTCCATGATGACCAAAAGTCCAGATTTCATCTCCCCCCCCCCCCGGAAATAGCTTTGGATTTAGAGTTGAATAAATATTTAAAGTCCAGAGAGTTCAGAAAAGGTTGTTGTTGTTTTTTTTTGTTGTTGTTGTTGTTCCTTCAGGTTTGTAAGTCTCACTATCTACAAAGCTGTTCTCTATTGTTAAAGCTTTAAAGGTCACAAGTAGAGATTAGTTTTTTCCCCAGATTTTACCATGACTGTCATAATCCTCATCCACCAGCAGATGTCAGCACTGGTTCATTTTTCAGATTTTATTCCTCCATGAAAGATTCTGTTCGCCGCTTCCATTAGCAAAAGGGTGGGGCGAAAAATCCCCTCCTTCACTCTCTTGGAGATGTTTTTTTTCCCCCCCCCCCTTGGGAATTTCTCCTCTTCAGGAAAGTTGATAGGTAGGATAGAGAAAAGCAATGTTCTTACCTAGATTCAAGCACATTGTTTACGATCAGCTTAAAATAGTGCTTTTGACTTCGGTTGCTCATAGCTTGGGCTAGACTATGGAGTTAGGTTAGTCTTTCTCCTGTTGGTTTCTGGAAGGCTTCTCCTGGACCGATAGGGTCGACTGCCGTCTCTCCGCGGTCCCTGGGACTTCCTTCCTTCGTTGCCACCTCTCCGGGGCAGCTTTTAGCCCATTTAGGGTCCCCTAACAGGAAGAAACTCAGTTGGAGGGCATGGAGTCCCAAACCCCCTCAACTGCTTCGCTGCGCGCAGAACCGGAAGTCTCCAAGTACCTGTCTTCTCATTGGCCCTGATTCTGTTGGCTTTTATAAGACCTTGAAGACTGGTTATGTGTCCAGGCCTAGGATCTCGTCTGTGTGAAACACCCTGTTTCCTGGTTATATTAACATACAGGGTTCTGATTTTTCTCAGTTGCTATATATATTATTTTTATCTTGTGTTTGTATTTGGTTTTAATTGATTTTTTTTATTGGTCACCACCCATAGCACTTATTTGAACTGGCGGCCATAAAAATTGAATAAATAAATAAAGAAATGCATCAACTTATTTTCTTCTGTCACTTTGAAGGTTGCAAAATCTTGTTAGTCTTTAACTTGATGGGAAGAGAGTTGGTGTTATTGTTACTGTTTTGGAAGATATATTATCCTTACTTAATTGATTGGTTTTATTTTTTAATCACAAAACCTTGTCTTGATATGTAATAATGTGACATTTATATTGGTTGAAATAAAAGTTCTTGCAGCTAATAAAAGGAATTTTTAGATGACATTTTAATACATGGACAGTAAGGATGTGATTCTAGCCTCATAATGGCCATGTAGGTTGTTCTGAGTCTAAATAAAATACATTTTAATGCTTTGCTAAAAATAATTTATGTGAAAGCTAATACCTATCTTGCATTTTTCCAACTTATAATTGTGATTATAGTGCACTATTACCTTCATTGAATCTTAAAATAGACTGCAGTTAGAAAACAAACTTGCCTTGATACTGATAAAATTCTCTGTGTCTTAGTTAGATGACAGTGACTGGACAGCTGCACTTACACCTCCACATTCAGTCATGTTCACAAACTTAGATTATAGTGCAGCAGAAGATGTCACAAAGAGTGCTGTCCTCGTGAATGAGGATGACCCTGGGGAAGCTGGTAAGAGATGAATATCTTCATGTTTTATTTGAATAACAGTTTAACAATATTGACCAATGAGCCTATGAAAAAAGCAGATAAAAATACATATTTTGTGAGTTTAATGTACAGTGAACAGAAGGAAACTGAGCAAGCTTTTCTTCATATGTTCTCTTGGGTAATAACAATAGGGCACCAATTTCTTGGGGGGAAAGAAAGCCTTTGCTAGCCTTCTGGCCAGAAAAGAGTCTTTCTAGCCTTCAGAATGATTGCCTTTGCCTGCAAAGTGAAGATGTTTTTGACCAGCAAATGTGAAACCTAGCAGAGTGATTATTTTGAAGGCTAGAAAGGCTCTTTTCTGGCCAGAAAGCCTGCAAAGGTTATTGTTTTGAAGTCTAAAAAGCCTCTTTCAGCAGTTGTAGAAAAAGGTAAAGTAAATAGACTTGGGAAAGGAGAGGGCCCTACCCTCCCTGCCTGTGACAAGTTTCTGTATGCCATTAGTCCCTGTAGCCAGTCGAAGCTTCCTGGCCCATGACATGTTTCCATATGCTAATGGGCACTGGGCCTCTCCCCCTTCAAAGGTACCCCTGTGCAATTGCTTAATGACCGCAACTGGGAGAGTTGGGGTTGCAGTCATTGAGCAAAGCAGTCACATGAGCATCTTCCTTAATGAATGCTTCACTTAACAAATGAGATTCCAGCCTCAATTGTGGTCATAAGTTGAGGATGATCTGTATTATGATTAAAAGTCTAAATGTAAAGCCATAACAATTAACAATTGCATAAAACAAATCATACTAATGAACACGTTTTTTCTGTGATTTTAGCTGCTCGGAGCATGTATCCTGACTTTCTTCATTCCCTGTTAAAGCATAGTTCAAATACTGTTTTTGAACTTATAGATGAATATGAAGGTACTTGCAGTAACCAGGTATATAGAATTCTATTATGTTATTCAATGATTTCTTGCTTAACCAAAATTCTTTAGAATAAGCAAGTAAGTTTGGCCTTCATTAAATGTTGTAGGAAGGACACTTTGTAGGTAATCACGAGAGCCACTTTGCCAGTTTTCATTGGGTAAAGATAGAACTACTTGAAATATGTGGTTTAAAAGAAAAGTTAAAAATATTACTCACCATTTCAACTTTATTATCTATCTTTTTCCCCTTTGTCTGTACTTTTCCTATCAGACTTTTGCTTGTAAGCTTGTTTTGAAAGGAAAATTGCTTGCTCTTTTTTTTTTGAGATTTATGCTGCAAAGTAGAGATGAAGAAATATCCAGTTCTTAGGACCTTCAGTTACACTTTTTACAATCCAAGAATTTTCCATAGATCAGTGGTGGCGAACCTATGGCATGGGTGCCACAGGCGGCACTCAGAGCCCTCTCTGTGGGCACGTGCATCGTCACCCCAGTCTTAGGCCTTCAGCTGGGTTTTATAAAACCTTTTCGCTTTAGGCCTCCGCCGCCGTGTACAAAAAAAAAAAAGGTTCAATCAGTCAATTTCAACTTCTCGCAGGAAAACAAAAGTTCTTGCAAAATTGGAATTGATTGATAGAACTTTTTAGTCCCACCCAGTCTGCCGTTACCACTGCAGCCATGCCCATCCAATTGGCCATGCCTACCCAATTGGCCACACCCAGCCAATGGACCACGCCCACTCGGCATTCAACGATGCATAAGTGGGTTTTGGGTTGCAGTTTGGGCACTCAGTCTCTAAAAGGTTTGCCATCACTGCCATAGATAATGATCATAACTAGATTGGCTTATAGATACTGATTTGTATTATCTAAAGTTTGATCAATCAGAGCTTTTACATAATTATGTGAAAACAGTAAGATAAAGTAATCAATAACATAGAGATATAGACTAGATTAATAGTCTTTGTAGTGTTCATGCCACATACAGCATTCTCTGCTAATGATAAGAATAGCACAGTCAGTTTTGAATCTCATTAGCTATTGCTACAGAATCAAAGCCCAATTGTAGTCCAAGCTTGTTTGTGCTATTCTGTGCAAGCTAGGAACTTTCTTCTAAAAATTATCCTGCAAGCCTGAAAACTGCTCTTTGCATCCCACCATCTAAGAATATACTCACATACTCAAAATGCAAAATACAGTAAATGATAAATTGTTACTTTATGCTAAACAATATAATAAATTATAATGAATAACATAAAACTTCAAATAAAGTAGCTCTTCACTGTTTTTCAAACATCAGCTAAACATTCTTCAAAAAATAGTGTATCGAGCAACTCCTGGACAACAGAAATTTTCCAAAACTGCTAGTATTTTGTGGCTTCTAAAGCAGGAAATGGTAACATGGAGACTCTTGTCGTCAATTTACAGGTAACTCTCTAAAAGCCATTCAAATCCTTCCTCAGCATATTACCTTCTTGTGTTATAGTCTATATTTGAATAAAAATAAATGTTTCTTTTATATGAAATAAATAATTTATAAGAAACACTAAGAAAACTTTCATTTGTTCAGTCTTAGAAAGAACATTATTCAGGAAAAGTATGTTATTCATAAATTTGCAGTGCAATCCTGTCTGTATTTCAGTCCTACTGCATTTATTGCTTAGGAAGTATGTTTTCAGTCAAAGTGGATTTATCTTGGCGATTGGGTGATAGATAATTCAATGCAGAATGTAGTAGATGCATAAAATTTTGTGTTGCATAATTTGAAAAACATGAAAGAAAGTATTAACCTTCTTGGAGGTTTCAGCAATACTGTTTTAAAGCCCTCTATGTCAGGGCTTTTCAACCAGTGGTATTTTAGCACCTGGCAGGTGGTACACAACCCCTAGCCAAATGTAGCGGGGGAGGGAACGAGCTAAAGCGACGCAGGCCTAGAGGAGACCAGCTGGAGCTGCAGGCCTCGGCAGAAGCCCCAGGATCTGAGCGCGCAGCTGTATCCTGGTTGGAGCTTCTGGTGCACCTGGAAGAGAAGAGGAGGAGGGCAGAAAGAGGAGAAGCTATAAAAGGAACAGGTTTTGGCAGGAGAGGGAGAGAAAAAAACACATGGAGAAAAAGAGTGAGCGAGTGGCCTTTGTGAGTGAAGAGTAAGTGAAAGCGAGCGAAGGGCTTGTGCAAGCAATGTGTGAATGAAGAAGACAGAACTCTTTTTTTTTATTGAAAATTTTTAAGTTTTACAAAAAGAAATTCCCTTCCCCAAACCCTCCCAACCCTCCCCTACCCTCCCTCGACCTTCCCAGAGCTGAATACAGGCTTAATTAAAAAAAAATTTAAAAAAAAATCTTAAAACACATATAAACCATAAGCAAATCTAAGTGCATTAAACAACTTATAAAATAGTTAACAATATATAAAAAGAGTACAAGAAGAAAGAGAAAAAGAAACAGAAAAGAAAAATTCAAATAAAAAAAATAAAAATAAAAAAAAGTTAAAAAAAATATCTATGAAATATCTTAAAGTTTAAATATAAATTATTCAAAAACTAAATAATATTTTAATATCCAACTTATATTGTATAAAATCTATCCATTTGTTCCATACCAGGAGGTACTTCTCTTGCGATTGATCTTTCAAGAAAGCCGAAATCTTTGCCATTTCTGCCAAATAAGAAACTTTAAGAAACCACTCTTGCAAAGTAGGCAAAGATTCCTTCTTCCAACATTGCCCTACTAACAACCTGGCCGCTGTAATTAAATTTAACATCAATATAGTCTCTTTACTATCACAATCAGAAACAATACCTAACAAGAACAATTGTGGGGTAAATTTTATCCTTCTTCTAAAAATTCTTTGAATATTCCACCATATCTTAATCCAAAAAGCTTTTATATTTTTACATGACCACCAGATATGAAGAAGACAGAACTCTTGGAATAGTTCTTCCAACAGGCATCCTTTATTAAGAGAAAATGGTTGCAGGCGTTCTAGACAGGACTTGGGGTCCAAGTTCTCCCATTCAAGGTTTTAAGGGTTTCCCAAGTAGCCCCACCCCATCACCCCCTTCTTCCAGCAACAGTCCCAGGCATTACATTCCCACCCCCTTTCTCGCACTGCCGACAGGAGGTAGACTTCAGAGAGGAGTAAATGAAAGGTAATAGCCCCATTGTTATGGTTAGTCCTTTTGGTGGTATCCACATCCAGTCTCTTTGAAGTGTACTGAAGGAAGTGAGGGCCATAAAGCCCCTTTGTTCACCCACTTCTCTTCATCTATAACAGAATCCAGAGAAGGCAGGAATGGGGTTTTCCATAGTTGATAACTAGAGATGAAATATAATTGGATTCTGACACTTTTGTGAGCAAAGTGTGACTGAACAAGAGCAAGAGAAGGGCTTTGCGAGCAAAGTATAAGTGAATGGGAGCGAGAGAAGCTTTTGTGAGCAACGTATGTGAATGAGTGAGCGAGAGAAACTTTTGTGATCAAAGTGGGTGAATGAGAGCGAGAGAAGCTTTTGTGAGCAAAGTGAGTGAATGAGAGCAAGAGAAGCTTTTGTGAGCAAAGTGTGAATGGGAATGAGAAGCTTTTGCAAGCAAAGTGTGAGTGAAAGCGTGAGAGGCTTTTGTGATCAACATGTGAGTGAAAGAGGCTTTTGCGAGCAATGTGAGTGAAAGTGAGAGAAGCTTTTGCGAGCAATGCGTGAGTGAATGAGAGTGAGAGAAGCTTTTGCGAGCAAAGTGAATGAATGAGAGTGAGAGAAGTTTCTGTGAGCAAAGTGTGAGTGAATGAGAACGAGAGAAGCTTTTGCGAGCAAAGTGAGTGAAAGAGAGCAAGAGAAGCTTTTGTGAGCAAAGTGTAAGGGGGGGGTTGTGAGCAAAGGGCGAGAGAAAAAGGGAAACATGAGGGGGAGAAGGAAAAAAGGAAAGAAAAGGCATTGACTTCTGAGTTCCACTGTTGCAGTAGGAAAGAAGCATTAACATTGAACCTCAACTTTTTACTTTTCCATAATATTGTAAACTAGCCATTTCTATAACAACAAATAAATCTAATCAGTAAAGCCCAGCCCCCACTCCCTTTTTTTTAGTCATCAAGTTTTTGACACCTTGCTAAGCACTGGTGGTATTCTAATATTGTCATGTCCTAAACGTGGAACAATCTGTGAAAAGGTTGAAAAGCTGTGCTCTGTGGAACACATAGCACAAACTATGTGTGTGTGTGTGTGTGTGTGTGTGTGTGTGTGTGTGTGTATGTAAATATGTTTTAATGTTAATCTATCATATTGGTCTTTTAAACCTAGAGACAGAATACAGTCTGCTATGGAAGATGAAACTATATTTGATCTTGCAGTAAGTTTTGTCAAACTCATTTTCTAAAGTCTAAAGTATATTATTTTTTAGCCAAATATCACTGTCTTCAAAATATCTAATACAACTGGACAAAACAATGCAAGTGAATAATTACAACAGCTATATTTTTTTTTCAGATGTTGCCTTAAAAAGCCCCAAAGTGCAAATGGTAGCACTACCGTATACTTCTGTTTCTGAAACAGAACTTTCACTTCCCTCTTGCCCAATCTGCACTTCAGGATTTCATCTCCACAAGCAGATTTGGAAGGTGCTATAAGAGTAGTAGTCTAGTTTGTTGCAGAGGGCCATTGTTCTGATAGATGGATACTACTAAATAAACATGGAAGATATAAAATATTATATGAATGTGTTTCAGTCATTTGAAAATGGATTTATTTTTCCATAGGTTATAAATGCCAGTGAAAAGACTGTCGTGAACAATCTATTCCAGAGAGATTCGTTGGTGCGACAAAGCCAGGTATGGCAAAATAAGATAACGTGGTTAAGTGCTGAAATGTTGAGTGCCTTCACAAGACTTGTGATGTGGAACTGAACAGAAATTCTCTCAGTGCTGTTTCCTGGGACTGACAGATAGCAGTCTACCATTCTGCTGTTAATGCTTATAATTTATTCAGAAAATGCCATGTTTTTATACAGTCAGTGTCACCAGAGCAGCTAAGGGAAAACAGCAACATTGCATTTCTCTTCACCCCATGACCTTGAAAAAGACCATTGAAAAAGCCAGTCATAAAGGTGAATTTAAATGGATGGATGAGTGTGAGGAATTGAGGAAGTGATCTGAGATAGACTGTTGTCCTTTCAATTCATATTTAGGAAAAATATAGCTAAATCTAATGAACTTTACCTTTGAGTAAAAATTGTATTTAAGCATTTTTTTTACTATCCCATAGTAGAGTGTTGTAGGAGGTAAATTATCCTGTTTTTGAAATTATTTTTAAATTTAATTTTCAGTTGGTAGTAGACTGGTTAGAGAGCATTGCAAAGGATGAAATTGGAGACTTCTCTGATAACATTGAATTTTATGCAAAGTCTGTATACTGGTAAGTTACTGACCTACTATTGAGCATTCATGAGCATTTATAATTGATATTTTGTTTACAGTTGAAAACTATTTCAAATAGTTATTTTTTTCTATAATTGTTGTTAGGTAATCCATATATTACAAGCATGTAAAACCCATGTCCTCTGTGCCAAATGTTGTGATAACCTCTTGTTTCCATAACTGGATTTTAATTTATAGCACATATTAAAAGAGTATATATCGAACTGATAAAGGTTCATGAAATATTAAAATGTGTTATGTCTCACACTATTGAGATACATCACAAGTCTCTTCTCTTGTTTGGGTTTACCTTCAGCTACAGAAAAAGCAGCTACAAGAAGCTTGCATTTACTTTTATTTCAGGTATCTGTTGTCTTGGAATTGCAGAAGTAAGATGGCTTCTGCCATTTCTAAAAGGCACCAATATCTCTAGATATATTTACTATTGTAGTAATATATTGGAAATTTTGTTCTGGCATAAATTATATTTTTATATGATATGTTAATGTTGTTTTGAACTGATATTGAATGTATTCCTATTTAAATAGATAAATATACTCGTAATTTTATTTATTTATTTAAATTTATTGGAATTTACTACCAGTGGAGACTGGACAGCGCACAAAACTAAAGACATAAAAGCAACTAAAGTTATTAAATTAGCAGGCAAGCTGGGCTAAAATAGTGTAATAACTAAGCCCACAAAAGAAAACAGGGACCATTAAACAAATAGCAAGCATCAACCCCTGGTCTGGGTCCAAAGCCCAGTTTTCAAAGCCTTCTGGAACCCAAGAGAAAGAGCCAAGTTCTTCTCTTTGGGAGGATGCTGTTTCAGAGGGTGAGGGCTGCAACAGAGAAGGAATGTTCTTAAGTTCCACAATATTTAGAGGAGGGGACCTGGAGTGCACCCACTCTGCTGGAATGTACTGGAAAGGCAGAAACAATTGGAGACAAACTGTCTTCTGTCTATCCAAACCCTATGATCTACATGTCATATGAGGATGTAAATCTAGGAGGATCTAGATATAAAAATCAATCTATAAATTGATTTTATATGCCAATATAAGAGGAAGTATGAGATAATTGCTCTACTGCCAGAAAGTAGGTTGTAGTAATAAACTATATATGAGTGAAAAATTATTTGAGTTCTGGTAAATGGAAAGAGAGCAAATGTGTCTCTGAAGCGATTTAGGCTGATTTATAAAGAAGATTTTGTCATTCTAAACAAAAGGAGCTATATATTGATAGAGGAAAATATTCGTAGCTCAGGGTTGAAATGAGGGGTCCTTGATGCTCTCTGAACTTGGCTGTTTTCTTACCCAAACTAGGTAACATTATCACTGCTAGCAGGGAGTGGGGTTTGCGCTCAGTTTATATTCTAGTGGCTTGCCCTGTCGTTGTTGGTGGGAGTGGTGTTGGTGGTTCTTTGGTTGGGCTGTTTACTATTAGCTTGTTTGGCAGTTTCTCGACTGGGGTATTGTTTGCTTCTTAATTGTTGGTCTGATGTTAATTTTGGTGTCAATCTGTGCTCAACTGGGTGTTGATTGCTGGTAGGTGTTTTGGTCTTTTTGTTTTGTTTATGGAGCTATATACTGTATTTCTCCAATATAAATCTCTGTGTGGGAACAATATCTGGAGAGATAAGTTATCACAATTGCAATTTAAACTATATAAACATGGAAAGGTTGTGGAAAATAAGTACATTATTGCCTTAAAGACTAAGGATAGATAGGTGATAGTGGATGTAATAAAGCCCATCCTGACATTCATTTGGCTGTTTGGATATGAGCTATTGAAATATAACACTAGATAACTATAACATAAGAATATTTAATTAGTAAATGCTGTTGATGAATTTTTTTTAGGGAGAATACATTACACATTTTGAAACAGCGGCAATTAAACACATTCACTGGGAGTTTACGTCCATTAGTGACTGAAGTAGTAAGTATAACGCACCAATTCCAAACCTTAAATATCTAAATTAAATATTTACCAAACGTTCTTACATAAAAATCAATTTGTTAAAGTACCATTACAATAGAACAGTGGTGGCGAACCTATGGCACCGGTGCCAGAGGCGGCACTTGGAGCCCTCTCTGTGGGCACATGTGCCGTTGCCCTAGCTTTGCCTCCCCCTGCGACCCCCTCCTCTCCAGCTGCCTCCCTGAAGGAGACTCGCCCTCGAGCGTGGCCCACACGGAGCAGCGCAGCTAAGGACATGGCAGCCAGGTAGCATAGTCAAGACTGCCCTCACACCTCATCATGCAGTTGATGCTGCAGGGCGCGGGCAGAGGGTGTGGCTGCCATAGCGCTGCTGGGCTGCCTGGGCAATCTGCGGTGGGCCCTGGAGGCAGTGAGTGGTCCTATGGGCAGGCGGGGTGGGAGATGGGGGGCAGAGCGGGGGCGGGCAGGGGGGTGGAACGGGGGCAGGGCAGTTTTTGGACACTCGGTCTCTAAAAGATTCGCCATCACTGCAATAGACAATATTTTATATTCAGCTTTAATACACATTCAAATTGAATAGATTAGTCATTATGAGGAATAATTAAATGTATTCGTAGTAATAAGATATAATAAGGAAATGAAAGAAAGAAAAATTAGAGTGTAAACCAGAATAGAATGGAAGGTGGATAGAAAGTTAATTCAAAAGAATAAGACTGTTGAGCTAGAAAAAATAATTAATTGGAGCAACTAATAGTAATAAGGAAACAATAGGATCTGAAGGTTTAATAACTAAAACTTAGTCATGGATATATATGTTAAAGAAATCAGTTACCTTTAAATGACTTGTTCTGAATATTATGCTCCATTAACAAATGTCTTTAACTATTTGTATTTAAATATTAATTGAATAATTAATCACAGTTTTTGTTTGAGGAGAATCCTTAGAAATATGTCAGGCTTTTTCCTGAATACCTTAAAAAAGAGTTTAAAAAAGATAGGCTAAGCATTATCTCTAAAGGAAAAACAATTTTAGGATAGAGAAGACTTAAAAGAAAGTAGTGATAGAACTGAATTTTTGATACATGAGTATCAAAAAGAGAAGCAGGCATTGTAATGGATAAGTAAATTAATGACAAGGTTTTTAAATATCTTGTCTAATTTCTTAAAGAGTAGAATTGCAAGGTAATCCAGAGGACACTACTATATAGAATTGCCTACTGTTACTTTACCTTAAAAATCTGTTATATAAAAGAATCTGTTTGATTTCTATATTTAGGACCCAGATGCTCCAGTAAGACAGAAAATGCCACTTGATGATTTGGATCGTGAAGATGATACACGATTGCTCAAATTCCTTTTTACTCTCATTAGAGCAGGAATGACAGATGAGGTAAGCCAATGGAATTTTATATTTTCCTTTAAGCCAGTTGGGTGTGGTGGTTAAAGACCAGGCTGGAAACCAGGAGACTATGAGTTCTAGTCCTGCCTTAGGCATGAAAGATAGATGGATAGCTTTGCTATAATCAGTCTCTCTCAGTCCAACGTATGTCATAGGGATGTTATTGTGGGGAAAATGGGAGGAGGAAGGAGTATTAGGTATGTTCACTTTGAGTTATTTATAAAATAATAAAGGCGGAATAACAATTTTTAAACATACACAAAATATAAAATTGCCTCAAATACAGAATTATGCAAATAGCTATAGAATCATAGTTACTTTGCTGTAGTGGCATTATTTCTTCAGTGGAATTGTGAATTTGTGTCATAAACAGTATCTGTGAAATAATAAAAAGCTTTTGTTGCTTAACAATATTAACTAATTTGTAAGCTACCTAGAGTCATTTTGTAAGGGAAATGGATGGCATAGAAATTTAATAAATAAATATATACAAATTAACAACATTTAATTCCTTAAGCAACTAGTAAAATTTTAATTGGCAAAAATCACCTAATATTTTCTTTGTTAATTACATAAAAAGCTTGGAATAAAGTGTTCACATTTTAAACTGCATTAATCCTTGGTGCATTGGCCAGAACTTTGAATAATAGGACTTGTTTCTTTGATTGAGTAGATATGAACCATGATAATTTTAGAGTAAATGTACAAACAAAAGTTTGTTAAAAATAAAGACCTAGTATTCTATTTTGATACAGATTACCATATGTTAATTAGAAATGATTTCTAGCAAAATCTTTCTTTCTCCTGGATTCAGGCCCAAAGACTCTGCAAAAGGTGTGGCCAGGCGTGGAGAGCTGCAACACTTGAAGGGTGGAAACTGTATCACGATCCTAACATAAATGGAGGTATTGAAGTGAAAAATGGCATAAGCACATATAGAACAAAACATGTCAAGGTTCACCGTTTTGTTTCTTTATTTTAACATGTTTTCCTTAGCTATTTTCTACAACTGTGCACTTGGAAAGGAAAAAGTATTTATTTCAGTTCATCCAAGGGTACATATTCATAAAATAAAGTTAGCAAGTATAATGTAAAGTCGTTAATTATAATAGAAATAAAAGAGTCAATCTAGCCTTATCTCAAATTTTCCTTGATATAAAGCAGAGATCCCCAACCTTTTGGGCACCAGGGACCAGTTCTGTGGAGAAAGGTTTTTCCGCAGACCAGAGAGTGCATGGTTTTGTGTTCTGCCTGCATCTCGCAGATGGGGCTTTGCTTGTTTGTGTGGCCCAGTTGCTGGCATGCTGCAGCTCGGTACTGATCCACGGACCGGGGGTTGGGGACCCCTAATATAAAGAGTCTAGATTTCTTATTTGCCATGTTTCTTAAAGATTTATCACAGTTTCCAGGTACTGCCTGCTTCAGTTTTAACATCTCAGTAACAATTTGAAGGATCCATAATCAGCTGTATACTTTCTACCTCCCTCCTTTCCTTTTACATTTAATTTAGAGAACATTTTCCTAGTTTGGTGCAACCTCAGTTACTGCATCCAAAATGAAAGTCTATAATTTTAAATAATAAATAATAAAAATTAAGAAGTGGGCTTCTAGCTTGGTTTTAAACTGCTCATTTAACCAAGAATTTGGATGTAACCATAGACTAGAGAGATTATGCAAAAACTGAGATGATTTGACTAGACAACTATTAAAGCTGTATTGTCCCGGAGCTTTCTTATATGAAATGATACGAATTTTTCTAGGGTTGAGGGAGACAGGTTGCCTGTTCAGAATGCTTCACGTTACACCACTGCATAAAATTACTTCTTACAAACAGGGCAAGAGCTAGAGCCAGTAGAAGGAAACCCATACAGGTGCATTTGGAAAATAAGTTGCTGGCGACTTGCAGAAAAAGTAAGAAACTTACAAATCTTCTACCATTCACTTCTAATATTGCCAGTAGTAGTATAAGCATATCTTTGGTATGACTTTTATAATTATGTGAATGTAAGAGTATTTTTGCACACCTTCTGCAATACTTGGAGCATCTTATCCCAGGGTTAAAACTTTTCATAATTAAATGTTGTATGCTCTCCTCCTATAGAGCATCTTTTCCCAATCATTTTTCTCCAGTTGTATGTAGCTCCCAGAATTCTCCAGCCAGCAGGCACCAGGTTGGTGGAGGTCATGTACAATCATGTTGCACATTTCATAGAATGAATCAAGTGTTCTTATTTCTTGTTTATATGAATAAAATATAGCAAAATTAAAGTAATCTTAATAAGGCTGGAATTGTATAGTTTATTATGCATACTGGTTTTCGTAGGATGGGAAGCAGGTGATGGCAGAGTACATAGGAGTATGGAGCTTCTCTTGGAGAATGGTAGTTCTGGCCATTGTAGGGAAATCTGATGACTAGATCAGGGCTTTTTAACTGGTGGTATGCGTACCACTTGTGGTACGTTGCCACATGGCAGGTGGTACGCGATTGCTAGCCAAGTGTAGCAGGGGAGGGGAATGAGCCGAAATGAGCCAAGCCTGAGGAAGAGGCAGCTGCAGCTACAGAACTGTCTGGGCTCAGCAGAAACCCCAGGAGCCTGCAGGGCTCCAGCTGATTGGCGCTTCCAGCAGCAGCTCAGAGCTGGAGGTGAACTGAAGAAGGGGGGGGAAAGAGAGGAGAGGCTATAAAAGAACGTGGTTTGGGTGGGGGAAGGGGAAAAAAGACAACAGGAAAGGTTTAATCCCTTTAAACAAATATAATTAGTTTTACCCCCTTTAATTGAGTCTGTCTGTGGCTTTTAGAAAGTATTATTTGAAGGTAAACAGGCTTAATTTAAAGCTAAAGCTTTTCAAAATTGCTTGAGCCTTTCAGTATAGAATTGCAACATAAGCCTGAGGCCGCTTAAAGAGGGGGGGGAAAAAACAGAGTTTGTGTTTCTTTATTTTCTTGCTTTGCACTTGATTCCTGTGTCTTTAAGGATACAGGGAAGGGATTGGGGGGGTGCATTCTTACTACACTGCGGAAGAGCTCAGAAGGGCCAACCAGCTAGCTCAGGAGTCTACAAACTTAGCCACTTTAAGACCTGTGGACTTCAACTCCCAGAATTCCTCAACCAGCCATGAGGGCTGAGGAATTCTGGGAATTGAAGTCTACAAGTCTTAAAAAAGCCAAGTTTGAAGACCCCTGAACTAGCTGGTAGTGGTGCGTATTAATAAACATGGATAAATTCATCATACATTTGTCAGCGAAAAGGGAAAGTGATTCAACAAAGGAACAGCCACCAAAGAAATTAAAACTGGTTCTTTTTTTTTTTTTCTACAGTTTGTAATATTTTATTAGATTATAGAATAAAATACAAAAATACAAAAGCAAATAGTAGGACACAGTGGGGAGGAAAAAGGGGGGAAAGTGAGGGGGAGAAGGGAAAAAGAATAGTCTTCCTCTGCTGCAGTAGAAGGAAGCATTAATATTGAACCTCAACTTTTTACTTTTCCATAATATTATAAACTAGCCATTTCTATAACAACAAATGAATCTAATCAGTAAAACCCAAAATCCCCCCCCCTTTTTTTAAGCCTGAGCAGGGGGTTGGACTCGATGACCTCCAAGGTCCCTTCCAACTTCTTCTCCTTCTTCTCCTTCTTCTTCTTCTTCTTCTTCTTCTTCTTCTTCTTCTTCTTCTTCTTCTTCTTCTTCTTCTTCTTCTTCTTCTTCTTCTTCTTCTTCTTCTTCTTATTATTATTATTATTATTATTATTATTATTATTATTATTATTATTTATGTTTTTGACACCTTGCTTGTCCTAAAAGTGATACAGTCTGTGAAAAGGTTTAAAAGCCCTGGACTAGATGAGCCCTGATGCATTGCAATATTTCACTAATTAGCATCAGCCTGAGCATTGGCCCCGTTCTCAGAATAATGTTCATTCACTATATTGCCATTGGTTGAGTAATTGTTCAACCATATAATTTTTCACGACAAGTGGATGAAATAGAATTTAGGCATATTGCCTTAAATTTCAGCCTTTACTTGGCCCTTTTTTTTTTTTTTTTTTTCATGCAAGCCCCAATCTTAGGGATTTCATATTTTGGCAGGACAAGTACATCCTCTTACGTTATCTTACCGACAGAAACTGCTTAGGCTATTTTATTGTTTTGATTGCTTCATATGTGATTGAATGCCATGCTTTAGTAATAATATTATATTTCTTAAATATAATGACATCAAACAATATTTATGAATTGAATATTTTAGGAACAGTTTGACAAGTATGAGAGAGCAATCTATGCAGCACTTAGTGGGAATCTCAAACAGGTATGATATGGTTTTTTTTTTAGTAACGTTGGAAATGTTGAACGCTTTGTTATCATTCTGAGTCATATAATGGAATTGCAAGCCAGAGATTCTACAAATAAAAAGTAGCATAGTTCTAGCTTCTGAAGCTTACAAGCAAGACCATTCAAGTAATCCTCGAGATGGAGCCTACCCATTACAGTTGCATGTCACAACAGTCATTAAACAAAACCACTTCATTTAATGACCCCACTTCTTGCTCTATCTGATGCAAACGTTAAACAAACAGGAGAGTCGTTTAACAAAGCATGGGGCACCTTGGGGGTAGGGGAAGCCCAGAGAAGCATACATAGGCTCAGGATTGGCTGCTCTAGGCCTCCCAAGGTTACCCCCAGCTTCATAAGCTGTATTGAAAAATGAAGCCTTCTTAAAAAAATAATTTGACGGTGTTGCGAGAATAGGGAGTTTGCTTCGTCTGTAATAAACTAATCCTGGATTGGATTGGGTGTCTCTATCAGAAGCTAAAAAAAACCAGAGAGGTAAGTTGGGTGTTGCTGGTACCCTGGAATAGAATTCTGCAAGTCCTTGGATGGGATCTCCCCTTGTTCACTGGAGGCTTGCAAATTCCGAATGCCCTGACCCCCCCCCCTTGCTGGATGGGAAGGAAGCTGATGGTTTGCAACCTAAAGATGATTTGCACTCATTATAACCGTCTGATCTCTATTGGATAGATGAGTGGTTGCAGAGAGCCAGTGGAATGGGATGGGTGGGTGAGTGAGTGTTGCAGCATCCTTGCAGTCAGTCATAAGAGTGAATGACTGCGGGGATACTATAACTCTCACAACTTTAAAACCAAGTCCCAAGTAGTTTTGGAGAATCTGTCTTAACTTCAAACAGTCATTAAGCACCCTGTTGTAAGCCAAGGACTACCTCTATGTGATACTCTCTTTTGAGAAGAATCTTATCTTTAACAATAAGTTGATTTGTTTGAAATTAATTGTAACTAATATTAACTGTAGTTGGCAAGAATTTCCAGGTCCTCCTCTCTAGCCATGCTTATGGGGAGAAGAAATATTTAAATTAAAGTTTGCTGCAAGTCATTCTCATTGCATGTTTTAATAGTTCATAGTTAAATAGGGCTAGCTTGGGTTGTTTTAATATTATACTTTCTCCAAAACTTCAATTTGCTGGGTTTTTATTTGCTTTCTTTGTAACTTTAAAGCTTCTTCCAGTTTGCGATACCTGGGAAGATGCTGTTTGGGCATACTTCAGGGTCATGGTAGACACACTTGTTGAACAGGAAATCCGTTCTACTGTAATGAACACAGAGGAGAAGGAAGAACTCCCCAGAGAATATTTGGAAACAAAGTGAGTTGTTAATAATAATAATAACAACAACAACAACAACAACAACAACAAAAGTTGGAAGGGACCTTGGAGGTCATCTAGTCCAACCCGCTGCTCAGGCATGAAACCCTATACCATTTCAGACAAATGGCTGTCTAATCTCTTCTTAAAAACTTACTGTTGGAGCATTCACTGCTTCTAGAGCAGTGGTTCTCAACCTTTTTAATGCCGGGGCCCCCCCCAACCGGTCGTAAGTCGAGGACTACTCAACCAGTCGTAAGTCGAGGACTACTTAATTGGGGCAGCACCGTTTGCAGAATGGGACTTTTGGCGGGCTCAGCAGGGCAGAGACAGCCTGGACAATTCCTATTGGCTTTTGAAAGCCAATAGAATTAGACTCTATTCAAGAGAGTCTATTCTATTGGCTTTCAAAACCAATAGAATAAAAGGGAGTAGCACAGCTAAGGAAAAGGGGGAAAAAATGGCGGACTGCGTTGTTTGGCGGCCCCCGTGAAATGGTCGTTCGACCCCAAATGGGGTCCCGACCCACAGGTTGAGAACCACTGTTCTAGAGGCAGGTTGTTCCACTGATTAATTGTTCTAACTGTCAGGAAGTTTCTCCTTAGTTCTAGGTTGCTTCTCTCTTTGGTCAGTTTCCATCCGTTGCTTCTCATCCTGCCTTCAGGCGCTTTGGAGAATAGCTTGACTCCCTCTTCTCTGTGGCAGCCCCTGAGATATTGGAACACTGCTATCATGTCCCCCCTCATCCTTCTCTTCATTAAACTAGACATATACCCAATTCCAGCAACCGTGCCTTATATGTTTTAGCCTCCAGTCCCCTAATCATCTTTGTTGCTCTTCTCTGTACTCTTTCTAGAGTTTCAATCTCTTTTTTACATCATGGTGACCAAAACTGGATGCAGTATTCCAAGTCTGGTCTTACCAAGGCATTGTAAAGTGGTATTAATACTTCACGTGATCTTGATTCTGTCCCTCTGTTAATGCAGCCTAGCACTGTGTTGACTATTTTGGCAGCTGCAGCACACTGCTGGCTCATATTTAAGTGATTGTTATTTTTTGTTTGTTTAATAGCTACTATGAAGTTTTTTTTAATTGAAAAGTTTTACAAAAGTTTACAACAAAACAACCCCCAACCACCCCCACCCCCTCCCCCTCCCACACTTCCCAGAGCTGAATACAGGGTTACAAATATGACAATCATAATCTAAATAACATTAACCAACTATATAAAAATCAAATCCATAATACACTTTAACTCCCTTTTAACATAAAATAAACAAATTCTAAATAAGCATAATAACATAAACAAATTAATATCCTAATTCTTAAACAATACAATATAATAAAAATTCCACTATAATAAACTATTGATAATAATAATAATAATAATACTAGTAATAATAATAATACTCATTATTCAAAAAGTAAATGAAACTTTTTATTTCCATATTTATTTTGAATATAGTCTATCCATCTTCTCCAAACCGAAATATATCTTTCTTGTGAATGGTCCTTCAAATAAGCAGAAATTTTCGCCATTTCTGTTAAATTAGACACCTTAAGAGTCCATTCTTCCATAGTGGGCAAAGAATCTTTCTTCCAATATTGCCCGACCAAAAATCTTGCAGCTGTTATAAGATTCAACATCAAATTAATTTCTTTAACATCACAATCTTCAATAACGCCTAACAGAAATAATTGTGGCGTAAACTTTATCTTTCTCTTAAAAATCTTTTGAATGTTCCACCAAATCTTAATCCAAAAAGCTTTTATATTTCTACAAGTCCAGCAGATATGAAAATAAGTTGCATCTAAGCTTCCACATCTCCAACATTTGGGCTGTAAATTAGGATACATATAAGACAACTTTTGTGGGTCCAGATGCCACCTATAAAACATTTTATAAAAATTTTCTCTTAAATTTTGAGCTTGAGTAAATTTTACATTTCTAACCCAAATTGTCTCCCATGTATCCAATAGAATTGGTTCTTGAATATTTTGAGCCCATTTTACCATACAGTCTTTAACTAACTCCGTTTCAGAATCCAGTTCTATTAAAACATTATAGACTCTCTTTATATGTGCTCGATTTTGATCTTTAATCTGTTTTATCAAATTCACATCCTCTAAGGAAATACCAACCTTTTGATCTAAATTCCACCTAACTAACAATTGGTTATATTGAAACCAAGAGAGTACAATATTTTCTTATTTCAGCTCAACTAAAGATTTTAGTTGCCAATCCTTCCCTACCAAGTTAAGCAATTCCTTATAAAAGATCATATCCAAATTCACACCTCTAGATACCCCTTCTTATTGCGTGTCCAGGAATCCCCCAGCTTGGAATTTTATAATTCAACCTATAATAATACTTCTTCCAGACACGCAATAAAGCAATTCTTAAAATATGAGATTTAAAAACCTGATCTACTTTTTTATTATAAATTAAATACACATGCCATCCATATAGTAAATCCCATCCCTCAAGAGAAAGTATACTTTTATTTGTTAAGTTAAGCCAATCACTAATCAAAGTTAAAACCACCGCATAGTAATACAATTTTAAATTAGGTGCCTTAAGTCCTCCTCTTTCCCATACATCTTGTATAATCTTAAACTTAACTCTTGGTTTTTTCCCTGCCCAAATAAATTTGTTAATGCCCTTCTGCCATTCATCTAAATTAGCATCATTTTAATCGCTGAAATTCTCTCCAGCAAAGATAATTGTAATTTTTTCCATTCGTTTAAATCAGTGGTTCTCAACCTTTCTAATGCCGCGACCCCATAATACAGTTCCCCATGTTGTGGTGACCCCCAACCACTTATACATCACCAGGTGCCAGGGGCTTGGCCAAAGAAAAGGGGGGGAAAATGGCGGACAGCCTTGTTTGGCGACCCCCGTGAAATGGTCGTTCGACCCCAAATGGGGTCCCGACCCACAGGTTGAGAACCACTGGTTTAAATCCTTTTGCACTTTTGCCCATAATGTCTTATAATGATTCTTATACAATTTTACATTAGAGGCTGTGATATATACTCCCAAATATTTAACCTTTTTTCACTATTTCAAAACCTGTTAACTTAACCAACATTTCCTTTTCCTGCTATGAAGTTTTGAAGGCAATGCTAACTGCCATTTTTCTTGCTTATATTTTTCTTCATTGTTTGAAGCTGGACTTTAGAAAAAGTATTTGAAGAACTTCAAGCAACAGACAAAAAGGTAAATCAGAGGCTTTTTCAGAATTAAAGGAATAGGTCATAACCTACTCTTATATGTATTTTCTCATAACTGAGACTTGTAGGGACCTCAGGGACAAGCTTCCAGATAAAGTTGTAATAATGTATTCATTTACTTGGGAGAAAGACTTTGGGCATAGTTCACTGAATATGAATAAATACATTGGATCACCCTGGTCTTACTCTGCAATAACAGATTTTTATTAGTCAAAAAGATTAAACTATTTTTTTAAAAAAATCTGATGCAGTGACCACAACATACCGTTTTATCTATTATCATTTATACAATGGATGAGTTCACATATTTAAAACAGGATATTTAAATTGTATGTTGATAAGCTTGAACAAACCACTTGCACATCGAATTTGATCATAACAGATAGGTTTTTACACATCATTAAATCAGAACAAGCAAACCATCTGATGAATGTATAATGGAATATGAATCAGCCGGTAAATGTATCTTATTACTGTACAGAAATGTTGTCCTTCAGCATAACCATGCTGCAAAATTATCTTTTTCAAAGATGCCTAATTATCCTGGTTACAAATAATTTTCTATGATTATATGTTATGACTTCATAAATATATAAATTGTTTTTCAGAGAGTTTTGGAAGAGAATCAAGAGCACTATCATATGATTCAAAAGTTTGTTATCCTAGGATATGTGGATGGTAAGTTTTGCACTAGGTCTTTTTTCATTCTCAGTTCCCTGTGTTTTTAGTAGTGCTGTTATGGAGTAGCCATAGTTAAAAGGCTTTAAGAATTTAGTTACTTATTCTCTGCAGAAAAGATGGGTAAGAAAGAAAAATCTGTAGTTATTTCAAATATTTATAGATGGAGGAGGGGGGTGCAGTTGATACAAAAAGGAGGCACTTGTGACTATGTTGCCTTTTGAAACATTAGATTAAAGGTATGTAACTTGGTGCCTCCAAACATACTTGGGTGCCCATAAGATTTTTTAAATTAAAATTAGTTTCATACTTTAAAGTGCCAACATCTTTATTCAACTGCTTAATCAAAGCACATAGAAAATAAAAATGTAGAAGGCTTCAGCCTATGCTTTTTTGGAAATATGTTTTCCTGTTCTGCTGTGATAAACTTGGCTGAGAATAATGGGTATATCCCAGATGAATAGAGGAGCTAATGGGGGAAATTTAGTTTCTTTAGTTCTGCGATGGGCAGTTGTAATTATTTTATATTTCTTGCTACTATTTTTCAGGTCTTATGGATGAATTTTACAAATGGCTTTCCAAAGGCAGAAACATGCTCCCTGGGCATCTTCTTCGATTCATGACTCATCTCATTTTATTTTTCCGTACTTTGGGGCTTCAAACCAAAGTAAATGCATTTATTTATTCAGCCATTCTGAAAGTATATAAATTAGCAAAAAAAAATAGAAAGAGTGTCACAGCTAACAAACAAAATCTTCTAAATGTGATCATAAAAAGTTACCATTCCTGTTCCAGTGATGTGTCTTAAAATATGAGAACTAGTTGCAGAAAGCATTTTCATATCCCTTAAAATGGTAGCTAAATGACAGTTTTAATATTAATTAGATATTATTATAATAGATTACGGTTAACCTTATACCTTAATATAATTAGGCAATGATATTAAAGCATATGTTTTCCCATCTAGGAGGAAGTATCAATTGATATTTTAAAGGCCTACATTCAGGTAAATCTGTTTCAGTATTTGCACAAATGGAAACAATAAAGAGCAAAATGTTACCTCTATTTATATAATTGCACATTTATGACCTTTTTTACATATGGAGTATATCATCAAATTAGTTGAAATAAGGCATTATTAGATTTTAATGGCACAGGTATACTGAGGCATTGCTATTCACTCTACCTTTCAAGTAAGTGTAAATATATATGCATTTGTATCTACTGTGTTGTTTTACTGTTATATTTTAGATATTATAGTAATATTTATATTGTCTCCCAGAATAGCATTTGTTTTCTTTTCCAGTGGTTAATATGTGAGAAGCACACTGATCTCATAGCATTTTATGTCAGCCACCTGCCTCAAGATGTAGCAGTTGCTCAGTATGCTGCATTCTTGGAAGATGTCATAGAGACCGAACAACGGCACCACTGTCTGGAGCTTGCCAAGGAAGCAGGTTAGAAAAAATGTGATGAGTTGGACATGTTTTTAGGAAACATTTAACTCTTTCCCTGGTTGGCAGCTATTTGTAAATGGATGAATATGATTGTAATATTTCTGAACAGAATATGTACAGTTCAGCTAGTCGTAGCTTGAAATGTTAATAATGGAAATGATTTTTATAATATTAGTTATTTAATGTGCCATAATGTCTACTTGGTTAAAAGATCTGCAGTGAAATTTTGCCTCCAAGAAATTACCATTGTAAATGAAGTTAAGACAATATTTCCATTTAAAGTTAATTTAGTTTCATCTCATAGAAAACTACTCAGTCAGTTTCAGTGTTTCTTTTTAATGCCATTTCTTATCCCCACAAATCTTATAAATCCCTCCTGCTCTTGGTATATAATCTTTGTTCTTTTTTTCAAAGCAGGTTTGGACGTTGCAACTATAACAAAAACAGTGGTTGAAAATATTTGCAAAAAAGATACTAGTGAGTTCTTCCATCATGATCTTGCAATAGAGACGGGCACAACAGAGGTGAGTGTTGGTACCTCATGTGCTCTGTCTCTAATATTAACCAGTATATCTGTGTACTTTTATCAGTTGCAGAAGCTTTTCCTCTATGATTTTGCATGCATAGCTTTTGCTTTTCTTCCAACAGCTTCTGGTCAATAAAAGTAATTGCAAAAGTGGCAATTGCTATAATAATTCATTGGATGCTTTGCATGTCTGGGTTCCAACCAACTGGCAAGCACTTCTTTTAAATGCTTTTAATGGCTCAAAATAGCAATCCTGATTCTACATTTGTACACTGTTCTTAACATGCGAAAAACTCAAGTATATCATTTAATATAAATTGTGATTAACTCAAAATATGCCAGGTACTTGTGATTCTCCAATAATGCACAATTAAAATATCTAGATTGTAACTAGTGTCTTAGCAAATCTCTTTTCTAGCCTTAAAAGCTAATTTAGTGCATTTGATTATCCTAGATATTAACACAGGATTTTTTTCCCTCCAGGATGATCACTTGAAGATTGATGTGATTGACTGGCTAGTATTTGATCCTGCTCAGAGAGCTGAAGCACTTAAGCAAAGCAATGCTATAATGAGAAAATTCTTAGGTACTGCAGTATTATCCATGATTTTGAAACTAAACAAATAAATAAAGCCTACTGAATCTGAAAGCAACTTATGTTCTTAAATAATATTTTATAGCATCTAAGAAGCATGAAGCAGCCACAGAAGTATTTCTAAAAATTCCACAAGACTCTATAGCTGAAATATACAATCAGTGGGAAGAACAAGGAATGGAGAGTTCACTTCCGGCTGAAGATGACAATGCTATTAGAGAACATTTATGTATTAGAGCACACCTGGTAAGAATGTAACTACGTTCCAAAGAGGACAACCTATCTCCTAGTTCCAAAAATATGTTAGTGCTCTAATATTAGGTGTGAAAAATATATGCTGTTCAAATATGTAGTTTATTTTAATAAACAAGCTAATCCAGAGATCAGCGATAGTAAGTAAAATCTTATTGCATTCTGAGATCGAATCTTATTTCAGATTAAGCCAAATTGAGTGGGTTCTGTTTTCTTTTTTTAAATAAGTTCAACTGAGTTGGATAGGCTTAGCTCTCTATTATCAACTAATAAGGAAGAGGGAACACAGTCTCTAAACTAGTTAGATGTTTAAAGTATCTGTTTAAATAGTCAAGGATAGAGATGTCAAAATTCATAAATGCATAACCTACATATTTCTAGATTTATGTATTTGATAATAACTACATACTTCCAATTCAACATAGGAAGCCCATGAAGCTTTTAATGAGTGGTTTAAACACATGAATTCAGTTCCACAGAAGCCAGGTCAGCTTTCACAAGCAAGTTTCACAGAAAAAGTTGCCCATGAACTTAAAGAGAAGAAATATGAGGTAAATATATATGAAAAAATGACTCATTCATAATATATTGAAATATAAATCTTTTTTTTTATTTTATTTTATTTGTTTTTTTAATTTTTTTTTATTGAAAATTTTTTAAGTTTTACAACAAATCCCCTCCCCAAACCCCCCACCCTCCCATACCCTCCCCCACCTCCCCAAACCTCCCAAACCCTCCTCCAACCTTCCCAGAGCTGAATACAAGCTTACTTAAAATTTTTCAAAAAAAAAAATAGAAAAACTTAAAACACATATAAATCCTAAACAAATCTAAATACATTAAATTAATCTAAAAAAATAAAAATTACAATCATTAAACACATTATAATATACTCTAAACATTTTCTAGTATCATGAACTCCCTCCAAAACACAAATTTAAACATTAGTTTCTTTGAATATCTATACCTACAATATAAAATCTAATTTCTCCCTCTTTCTTTATCCTCAAACAAAAAATACCATTAAAACTAAATACTCTTTAAATACTTTAAACTAAATACTTAAACTTCTTATCTGAAATTTTCATTCAATCTCCATAATAATAATAATAATAAAATTATCCATCATTCTTTATAAACTCCCTCCAAAACACAAATTTGAACATTACTTAAAACATTAGAATTCCCTTATAAACATTTAAATCTTTACCAATAACAAATCCATCCACCACATTATACCAATAACAAATTCCTCCACAATAAACACATTCCTTCTCTTATCCATAAGTCTCTTAAAGGTATCAGTCTCTCGTGTCCATAAACCTCGAAAGAAATGCTTTAAAATCTGCCCTTGAAGATAGCTCCAATGAATTTGTAAATCCTGGTTCTCCCACCAGCTCAGGAACCGATAACTGTGAAGCTTCCTTAACCTCCTTCTTCTGTTGGTCTTTCTCTTTACGTTTATATGTTGAACGGGTTGTCCTCTGCTCTTTCATCTCGACTTGTTGAGGCCCCCCAGACTGAAATTTCCCCTTTTTAATTAATATAGGCTCTTCACACTGCAATTCTACCCTTAAAGGTTGCTCCAAAAAGTTTGTAAATCCTGCTTCTCCCGCAGAATCAGGAACCAATACTTGTGGAACTTCCTTGACCTTCTTCTGTTGATCCTTTTCTTTACAATTGTATGTTACGCAGGTTGTCTTCTGCTCCTCCATCTCTGCTTGTTGAGGCCCCTGAAGTTTCCCAATTTTCATAAATGTAAGCAGTTCAGACTGCAATTGATCCTTTTCTTTATTATATGTTGCACAGGTTATCCTCTGCTCCTCCATCTCAACTTGTTGAGACCCCTCAAACTGAGGTTTCCCAATTTTCATAAGTACAGGCTCTTCAGACTGCAATTCTACCTTCTTCTCTTCCAAAGCTTTAAACTTAATAGATGGCGATGAACATACCCCCAGGACCGAAGTATAAAAGTCTTTTGCTTGAAAAACAGTATTAAGTCTATAATGTATCCCCCGGTAGTTCACCACCATTCCAATCGGAACATCCCATCTGAACGAAATTCGTCTCTTTTTGAGTTCATCTGCTAAAAAGGCAAACTCCTTTCTTCTTCTTAAAATTTTAGATGGGATCTCCTTTAGGATTATAACATCTTGTGAAGCAATTTGAAATCTCTTCTTATAAAAAGCTTGTATAATTTCATTGCGCAGGGATCTTTTCCCAAAGTAAATTACCACATCTCTTGGCAAATTCTTTTGCACTGCCACCACAGAATTAACTCTAAATAATTTTTCAATTTCACCAAGTATTTCCTCTTTTTCTTTATTCAAAATCACAGCAAAGTCCTTTGCAACCATCTCTCTCAGATCTCCTTGCAAAGACTCTCCCAAGCCTCTAATTCTTAGGGCATATTCCATTTGTCCATATTGAAGCATAAGAATCTCATTTTCCATTTCTTTTTCCATACTTTCAAATTTTCCCTCCATCAATTCCACTTTTTCAACTACCTCTTCCACACGGGAATTCAGCTTTTCAAGAACAGAGGCAACTCCTTTTAAAACCAAAACTATCTCCTGCCTCAAAATCTTATTATTTTCCTCTAAAATCTCTTTCATTTCTACCCTAATTTGAGATATAACATTTCCCATCATATCTTGCAAATCCTTCACAATTATTGGCTGAACCAAGGAAGAGGGTGAAGCTATTGATTTGGATTGTTGCACTGATGATAAGACTGAAGAAGAAGCCACTTTAGGAACTGTAGGAGTCCCTGGACGCTTTGGAGCCATCTTACAAAAAAAAAATCTTTACTCCTTCTTAAAAATTACAAAAATTAAACAAAAAAAAGAAAGGTTAAATCCAAAAGAAAAAAAAAATTCAAAATAATCCTTCAAAAGGAGATCATTATAACGAAAAAAAAAATACTAAACCCTTTAGAGCCTTCTTAGAGAAATCTTTACTCCTTCTTAAAAAAAATACAAAAAGCAAAACAAAAAAGTTAAACAAAAATAATAATATTTCTCCAGACCCAACATCAAAATCAAATCCACATTCCGTTCCAATCATTAAAAAAAAGGGGGGGGAGGATAGAGAAAAACACCTAAAGGCTTGCCAATCACCATTTTACTTTCCCTTTCAGCAAAAGGGAAAAAAAAAATAAGAAGGAATATAAAAATAAAAATAAATCTTTAAGCTAAAAATCCAAATAAAATCAAAGGGAATTAAAAAAAATCCATTCCATTTTTTTTAAAAAAAAAAAATACAAAAGACAAAACGAAAAAGTTAAACAAAAATAATGCTTCTAAAATCCAAAAAAGCCGATCGCCATTTTATTTTCCCTTTCAACAAAAAAAAAGAAAATTAAAACATCCATTCCAATCATTAAAAAGGAAAAAAAAAGAAAAAGGGAAGGAAAAACCCCAGAAAGCCTGCCGAAATATAAATCTTATCCATAAATACCTTATCCAAACGGATAAAGTGTGGATAAACTTATCAATATATTTCAGGCCAGCCATAACCAGAAATTTAAACTAGGATTTTAACTTTTTTTTTTTTTTTTTGCTATATGGTTTCACATCTTTTTTTCTTGTTATCTTTTTTCAGGTAGATTATGGCATTTGGAAAGGTCTTTTAGATGCTCTTACAGCTGATGTAAAAGAAAAAATGTATAACGTCTTATTGTTTATCGATGGAGGATGGATGGTTGATGTCAGAGAGGTTGGTTGATGTCAAATATGCATTTAAAGCTAGTCTTAGATAATAATAGAAAAAAAGATAATGGAATAGCTGCATTTTTCCCACTAGGAAGCTGCTATGTAGTACTCAGAGTTTACTTCCTCTGGACTAACTCTTATTCTAAGTCAGTGGTTCTTAATTCATTTTTCAGGGGGGCGATGGAATGAAAAGGGGCGATGTGGGGGCGAAGGAACGAAAAGGGGGCGATGGAGCAAGAAGTTTTGGGGACATTTTTGAGCCTGCCCCTGCGGCTCCGAGCCTCCTCCGCCATTTGGAGAGAGAGAGAGAGAGAGAGAAAGGCACTTGTGCTTCTCTCTCTCTCTCTCTCTCTCTCTCTCTCTCTCTCTCTCTCTCTCTCTCTCTGATGCGGATTTGCCCCCTCACAGGGCTCCTGGTTGGCCCTGAGCCCGGGTGCCCCGCCTCCTGGGACAAGCGCAGCCAGGAAGTCCATTTCCCTGGCTCGCCCCATACCAAGTGCACGTGGCAGGGGAACTGCGCAGGGGATCCCCAGGATCCCCGCTGGGAGCAGCCCACCAGAGCCTCAGCCTAGCGGGCCAGCCTTCCTGCAAGCCGCAGCCCTGAGGGAGAGCTGCCCCTGTGATCCCCAGCCATAGGACTGTTGGCCCAGCTGGCCGGGAAGGTGCGCAGAGTCCTGGCTGCTTTGAGAGGTGAGTAGAAGATGGGGAGAGAAAGGGAGGGGGAGGCATTTTCCAACCAGACCCGCGGGAGCGCCTCCTCCTGGCGTCCGGCGCCAGCTTCCTTGCCCTCCTCCTCCCCTTCTTCCTCCTGTTGCTCCCCGGGCGGCAGTCCTGGCTGGGGTGGTGGCCGGTAGGGGCATCGCTCCCTGGGCGTTGCTGGTGGGTCGCGGATGGCCGGGAGCGTCGTGCATTGCAGAGCGGCCCCAGCTCCTCCAGCAGCTGATGGGGGTGTTCTGCAGATGCCCTGCGAGTTAAGCCCAGGGACGCTGGCGGCGCGAGGGGAGGCTTGGTGATGCAGCCGATGGGCGGGGCATTCTGCAGATGCCCCATGGCCCTGACTTGAGCTCAGGGACGCCAGCGGCACGTGGGATGGCCTGCCAACGTGACTGTGAGCCGGGGCGTTCCTACAGGCCCAGCGGGCAGCGAAGCTGGGTGCCTCCAGCAGCAACGGAGTCTTCTGCTGCCTCCTGCCCCCCCCCTCCCCACCCGTTCGGTGCCCTCTGCCTTTCATTTTTTTTCTCTCTCTCTCTCTCTTTCTCCTCACCTGGAGAAAAAAGGGGGAGGGAAGGAGAGGAAAGAGAGAGAGAGAGGGAGAGGGGAAAGAGAAAAAGAGAGAGAAAGAGAGGAAAGAAAGAAGAAGCGCAAGTGTCTCTCTCTTCCCCCTCTCTCCTCACCTGGAGAAAGAAGGGGGAGGGAGGGAGAGGAAAGAGAGAAAGAGAGAGGGAGAAGGGAAAGAGAAAAAGAGAGAAAAGAGAGAGGAAGCGCAAGTGCCTCTCTCTCCCCCCTCTCCTCACCTGGAGAAAGAAGGGAGGGAGGGAGAGGAAAGAGAGGGAGAGGGGAAAAAGAGGAAAGAGAGAGAAAGCGCAAGTGCCTCTCTCTCCCCCCTCTCTCTCCTCACCTGGAGAAAGAAGGGAGAGGAAAGAGAGAAAGAGGGAGAGGGGAAAGAGAAAAAGAGAGAGGAAGCGCAAGTGCCTCTCTCTCCCCCCCTCTCTCTCCTCACCTGGAGAAAGAAGGGGGGAGGAAGGGAGAGGAAAGAGAGGGAGAGGGGAAAGAGAAAAAGAAAGAGGAAGAGAAAGAGGAAGCGCAAGTGCCTCTCTCTCCCCCCCCCCTCTCTCGCACACACACACTGAGTGGGGGAAGAGGACTGGCAGACCAAGGGCAGAAAGAGGGAGGGAGGGAGAGAGAGAGAGAGAGAGAGAGACCCTTTTGACATCTAAAATGAAGAGAACACTGAAGATATATATATAATAAAGGTAAAAAAGGATATATGCAGTGTTATCTTCATTTTAGATGTCAAAAGGGTTTTGCGTCTCCCAGTGTTTTGTTTTCGGTGGGAAACGGGTCCAAGTGGCTCTTTGAGTGTTTTGGGTTGCTTACCCCTGCTCTACCCATACAGTGGCTCACCATTGGCCAGAATGGGCAGTGATGGAGGAGGGAGTGCTTCTTTCGAAACATCGCATGCTGTTTTGTGTGTCTCTTTGTATTGTACTTTTTTAGCATGCATTCCAGTTTGATATTATATTTTCTTTGTGACTTTTTAATCCTTTTTACAGTGTGCGTGACTATATATACTTTCCTCGAATTTTAATTTAGTTTCAGAGTTTTCGTCTTGAAATTCTTAGTTCCTGCATTGCGGTTTGTTCTTATGCCCTTTTTATATTTCTTTTTGCATCTTAAATTTCACTTGTAATTCAATCATTAAATGTTACTGTTTTTCTTTTCGGGCATTTCACTTTCTTGCAGTTGAATTTTGTTTTCAGTGGTCATTACATTTAAGTGTCTTGAATAAATAAGATAATAATGAAATACATGTATCACGAAGTTTGGGAATAAAGTGACAGGTGGCACCAAAATTTTTCACAGAGTTGAGATATGGGAAAAAGACTGGAAATAAATTATTTGTATCATATGTCCTGATGACAATTTTAAAGAAAACAAAAAAACTGCATAAATTGAAGAATTATTTCCTATGTTGTGATTGAGAGGTTATGTTGGCGGAGGGGGGCGATGACAACTTCCTCATTGGCTCAAGGGGGCGATTCCTTCAAAAAGGTTAAGAACCACTGTTCTAAGTAATCATAATTACATAATTACATGAGAAACTGGAAACTAACCGTGTAAATAGTGCCTGCATTTAAACAGAAATGGAATTGCAAGATCACATATGCTCTGATTTAAAATTAACTTCTATCTTACACTAAAGTGAAGAGGCAAATTTAATAGTCCTGTAATCAGGTTAGTTTTTGTGGGTTAGAATTGGAAAAATTGCACAACTTAACATTTACTCACTTTTTCTCTAATTAAAAGTGGGTGAGTTTTCAAAGGTTGGGGTAGTTAAGATTATGTATAGGACTTTGGCTTAATACATGTCTATACCTTTTCATCAAGGATACTGAAGATGACCCTGAACGTTCTCATCAAATGATCATGCTGCGAAAACTCTGCTTGCCAATGATGTGCTTCCTCCTTCATACAGTCTTGTACAGCACTGGCCAGTATCAGGAAGATTTAAGACTTGCCGACTTGATTGCCTCAGATAGGCACAAACTCTATATGGTAATGTCTATGGACATTGTCAGTCATTCAGGTCATGGTTGTCCCAAAGGTCCTTTTTTCACGAGGCAACTAAAACTTTTTTTTTCTTGAAGATGTTTCACTTCTTATCCCAGAAGTTTCTTCAATTCTGACTGGATGGTGGGAAATGGCAGGATTTAAACTCCTTGTAGACAGCTGGCCATTTGCATTCTTGTAGTGAGTCGTTCAAACCCCTGGAGACTTATCTGTGTCCTCAGGGTCACCTGAGTGGAGCAAATGGGTGTGGAGCCTTCTTGGAACTGTTGAAAGGATTGTGTTGTAGACTGGAGATGATGATAATGATGATGATGATGATGTTGGAAGGGACCTTGGAGGTCATATCCCTCCCCCTCTGTTGAGAGAGGGCTGTTCAGTTTTGACATAGATGGCCTCTTTGACCCCTGTTTCAAACCAGCGATCCTCTCTGTCCGGAATGTGGTCTTTGCTGTCTTCAAAAGAGTGGCCTTTGTCTTTTAAATGCAGATGGACTGCTGAATCTTCTTCTGATGGGTTTGTTCTCTTATGTTGTGGTATGCATTTATGAAGTGGTTGTTTTGTTCCCCAATATACAGATCTGCAAATGGCTCACTGCCTCATGAAAAAAGCACCTTTGGGTCTATATGGTAATATATTTGGGCTGCTTTTTAATGCTCTGCTTCTCTCTTTAATTGCACTGTCCATGGTATTGTGTAGAAAATTCCAAAGATGAGAGACAAACTATTAAAAAGTACAAATAAGCTAGCTTTTCCAATTTTTAATAAAATATGAAATATAATTAAGCATTTGAATAAAATAGGATATTGGTAGGCTAACCACAAAAATGAATTGAATTACCATGCTGGTTGTTACAGAATTCAGAGAATTAAGAAGCGGAATGAATACTTCATTAAAATAGTTTTCTCTTTGATCATCAGATTTCCAGGCAAAGAAGATTGGATATTTTATCTCAAATTGTAGTTAAACTTAACATTTTTATTTCCTATCCTACAGGTATTTTCCAAGGAGGAACTCCAGAAACTCTTACAGAAGTTGAGAGAATCTTCCCTCATGCTTCTGGATCAAGGTCTTGATCCTCTTGGATATGAAATTCAATTTTAATTGCATTGTTCTAAGTAATATAAATAAAATTAATAATACAAATGAATATAAGATTTCAATCACAGATTCTTGACCTCCATGAAATAAAGAACATTTGGATTCAACCTCCATTATGTGGAAATATTTGAATATTACATTGGCATTGGCACACAGCAGTTTGGATTTTTTTATATGTAAAATAAAGAATTGCATGGATAACACTTTGTATTTTTCTCAATAAAATTATAATAATTTTGTAATAAGGTTTATATTGCTTAAATGTAGGAAGTAGTTTGCATCCATAAACCTGCTAGATTGTGAAGTGGCTTATAGATGTAACAAGGAAGTAATACAGTTAGTCCTCAATCTAGAACTTGTTATTTAATAACCAGAGTTAACAGCAGCATCAGAAAAGTGCTGTACGGTCAATAAAACGCTTCTGGCCTTTATAAAACATCACATCATAGGGAGTCCTCAGTCATATGACCACATTTTGGGTGTTTGGCAAACATTTATGGCCAATTGCCCACAGCCTCACAAAGGATTTCCCCTCCAGCCCCACAAAGGATATACCCTTCAGCTGCAGGAACAGCCAAACAGTCCCCTGAAGGATTTTCCCTTCATGCATGGAAGGGAGGGGAATCCCTTCAGAAGCCTGCAGGAATGGAGCTGAAATCCTTCAATAAGCAGATTTTTCACCCCATCTGCTTAGCAACCCAGGTAACTTCTTAACAAGTACCAGGTTTGCAGTCATTGACAAAGCATGTTTGGTTGCTACAGTATAAAAAGGATACTAAGGAATTGGAAAGAGTGCAGATAACAGCAACAAAGATGACTTGAAGGCTAAATCCTATGAAGAGCAATTAAAAGAACTGAATATATTTAGCTTAAAGAATAGACCAAGGTGAGACATCATAACCATCTTCCAATATTTTGAGTGTTGTCACACGGAAAAGTGTAGATTTGTTTTCCATATGCCCAAGAGTAGGACAAGAACTGATAATCCCTGACATCATTCTTGTCACTCTTTAACTGACAGACCCAAACTGGCTGGTGGCAAGGTCTGATGGGTGAGTGGCAATTGGCTAATCTGAAACAACCCAAAATCTGAAATCCCTTAATGGTGAGTAACGAAGGTCAGGGGAGCTACTCAGATGCCTACTGGAGATGTAGGGCTTGCCAAAGAACACTGGCTGACACTGGATGAGCCACCTTCCTCCCTGGAGGAAGATGCCCTTGGGGATAGACTGCAGTGTAGAGCAGTGGTGCACTTTCCTCCCTGGTCTGAAGTTTCCTTGGTTCCCCCCCCCCCCTCCAGCAAAGTGGCAGGAAATTCCATGCATTAGAGCAGTGGTTCTTAACCTGGGAGATATTGCCCCCCACGGGGCAATTTCATTTTTCAGGGGGGCAATAGAACAAAAAGGAGCAACGGGGCAAAGGAACAAAAAGGGGGCAATGGAGCGAGAAGTGTTGGGGACACTTTTGAGACTTTTTCGTACAGTGAATCGCTGTATGTCGTACAAAAACATCAGATCGCTCGCTATTAGTGGATTGAGTTGTGTTTTCAAATGTTCCTCCGCTAGCATCAGTACAGAATGCCATACATATGTGAAGACGCATTGCTTATCTTCATGCGCATTGCGCAGCAGCCTCTCTACCCATACAGTGGCACGCCATTGGCCAGAATATGGGAGATATGGGGAAAAGACTGGAAATAAATTATTTGCATCAATATGTCCTGATGACAATTTTAAAGAAAACAAAGGAAGTGTTTGCATAAATTGAAGAATTGTTTCCTATGTTGTAATTGAGAGGTTATGTTGGGGGAGGGGGGAGATGACAACTTCCTCATTGGCTCAAGGGGGCAATTCGTTCAAAAAGGTTAAGAACCACTGCACTAGAGGAGGCTTCATAATGGTTTTGCTGAGGGTCATGAGGAGAGGGAAAACAGCTTATATTAAACAGGTAGTCTTCAAGTTAGACAATTGAGCCCAAAATTTCTGTTGCTAAGCAAGATTTATTGAGTTTTGCTTGTCAGAAAGTTGCAAAAGATGATCACATGACCCCAGGACACTGCAACTGTCATAAATCAGTCAATTGCCAAACATCTGAATTTTGATCATGTGATCACAGAATGCTATAACAGCCACAAGTGTGAAAAACGGTCATAAGTCACTTTTTTCAGTGCATTGTAACTTTGAAAGATCACTACGTGAACTTTTCTAAGTTGAGGACTACATGTATAGAATGTTCTCTGGCAACTTCCCAGAAATCAATGGGGATGCAAGCAGGAGGTGTGAACTCTTCTGAAGTCATGACAGCACCGAATGTCTCAGGAATTTAATTTAGCAAAGTTGTGGCTGGGGCCCATTACTCCCCTGGGATTGAAATTTGACAAACTCATTTCATTCCCTTCCAACTTCCCAAAGGAAAGTAATTGGGGAAGAAGTCACTCCTGCTCCTACTGCTTTTTTACTTGCCCAAGATTCTTTTTCTCCAGGTGAGGAAATATCTCTGAAAGGATTACCCAACGGGGATTGTTTTGTGTATTCATAAAGTCACCAGGAACTGAAGCGATTTTGCCTTTGTGCCATGTCTCTGAAATCGTGGGGATGATTCTTTCTGTATTCTGGCTGTGTTCGCACCATTCGTTCAGTCACAAAATATGTGTCAATTCAGCGCAAACGGAGATAGAAAAGCGATGATGGCTTCTACATCTACATTCCTAAATGGCCAGTTCCAGCCTTTTGGGACTTGCGCCGCTGCCTTTACAGTTAGTGGCTCCGAAAAACATCCTCTTTCCTACCTCATAGGCAGACTTCTCTCACCCGGCGCCGGGTTGGGCTGACCTCACCGTTCCCAAGTGCAAGGCGACCAGTGTCGAGACTGGCCTGCATTTGCCGGCAGCTCGCGCTGAGCCACGATGACATCAGCCAGTGCAACAATAGCCGGAGCCCAGAGCCGGCCCCGAGATGCTTTGAGACCCTTACCAGGTGGGTTTCTGCCGAGGAAGGACAGGCCTCTTGCAGCAGCGGAAGTTCCTGCGCCCGGGTCACGTGGGCGGGCAAAGAAGAGGCCGTGGCTACAGTTGTGCCAGCTGTTTGCCCGGGAGCGGTAGCTGCTTCTGCTGCTGCTCCCCAGGAAGTGGACGTGGAACTGGGAAGAGGTTCGAGCATGGAAGGGTGGCTTCCAGAGCGTGGACGGTTGGCGGCGGGGCTGCTAGTAAACTTGGTGGCGTCTATTTGCATCGTCTTCCTGAACAAGTGGCTGTACGTGCGAATGGGCTTCCCCAATCTCAGCCTCACGCTGGTGCACTTCGCCGTCACCTGGCTGGGGCTATATGTGTGCCAGTCGCTGGGCGTCTTCGTCCCGAAAAGCCTGCGGCCGCGCCAAATCCTCTCCCTAGCGCTCAGCTTCTGTGGCTTCGTGGTCTTCACCAACCTCTCTCTGCAGAACAATACGGTCGGCACTTACCAGCTGGCCAAGGCCATGACCACGCCGGTCATCGTGCTCATCCAGAGTGTGGCCTACGGCAAGACCTTTACCACCCGCATCAAGCTCACTTTGGTGAGAAGCAGGGCAGGGTGTGAGGGGAGGACGGGTGGGCAAAAGCCGAGGGCGGCCCTCGCTTGCGCATGCTGAGGGTTCCCAAAGTAATGGGCTGCAATCCTAGAGCAAGGAGAAATGCTGGAAGTGAAGTATTGCCAGAAATAGTGTGCACTGTAGACAGGATGGCTTTTTGGTTGGTATGAAGGTTGGTTAAAAATAATTGATTCAGTTAAATGCTTTCCCAGGTCTAATGCTCCTAGATTTGATGGATTAGAGTGTCTATAATTTCTAGATCGTATAGATGTGTCGAGTAGGGATTACGAAAGCCAACATGCCTAAAAAGTAAAGAATTGGTGAAGGCGGCTGTACTGCTGTGTCTTACATTAAAATATATATAAAAATGTAAAATAATGAATGTCCATAGTTGATTGTGGCTAACTATGTAGGGGCTTTGACTCAAAACTATAGAATGTAAACACCCCCTTTTCATCCTAAAATTTGAATATACCAGTATTTATCAGGTTCAATCACAAAACCAAAATAATATCTTTTTAAAAAATTGTCAGACAAGATGTTATGAAAAGCTAGGAATATAGCCTTTGCTAGCCTCCTTGTCTTGTTTATACTGGCTAGAGGCTGTAGAAATTCTAATCATTTAGAGACCAAAAAGTTTAGGAAGACTGTTTCAGAACTAAGAAATAATACTGGAATAGTTAAGCATCAAATGTTTCTTTTTTCTCTTTCACAGATTCCTATCACTTTAGGTGTTTTTTTAAATTCCTATTATGACATGAAATTTAGTTTTCTTGGGATGATATTTGCTGCTCTTGGTGTTATAGTGACATCTCTTTATCAAGTGGTAAGTTAAATATGTTTTTTAATGCAAACTTAGAACAATATTTTATGTAATCTATTCTGTATTTTTCAGTCTTTTGAGTAGGAAATATTTGTTGTACATAACTTTCTTATTTAAATATGTATTATTTAACTGTAAGAAAAACTATTTTCTGTTGGAAAGCAACAGGTAGCTCTATGCATAAATATATAAATTGTATTTGATATATGCATTCTTGAGTTCATCCCAATCTGGTGTCAAGTTGTTTTGGCTATGGCTTTAAAATATTTGAAGAGTTCATTGATGAAGAGTGGAGTTACCGGGTTTTAAAAAATATTGTAGGATTGTGTGATGATCTACATGGGTGAGAAACTGTTGCTTATTCTGTTCTGTACTCAACAATAAACTGCAATAAACTACATTGTAATAATGTCAAATATTTTATCTGTGAATAGCCTATTAACCATTTGAACAGTTTTGAACATCTTGATAATGGTTCACCCTAGTTTCAATAGAAAAGAATATATGTAGCTCAGGGATGAACTGTGGAGTCCTTGGTATTCTTTGAGTTTGGTTGTTTGCTTCCAGACATTTTGTTACCCTATTACAGTGATACGAACCAGACTGAGTGCCCAAAAACTGACCCCACCCTGCTCCACCTCCCTGGTCCGCCCCCGCTATGCCCTCCCATCCCCTGCCCCTCCTGCCCACAGGACCACTCACCGCCTCCAGGGCCCACCGCAGATTGCCCAGGCAGCCCAGCAGCGCTATGGCGGCCACACCCTCTGCCCGCGTCCTGCAGCATCAACTGCATGATGGGATGTGAGGGCAGAGTCTTGTCTACGCTACCTGGCTGCCATGTCCTTGGCTGTGCTGCTCCATGTGGGCCACGCTCGAGGGCGACTCTCCTTCAGGGAGAGGAGGGGGTCGTGGGGGGAGGCAAGGCTGGGGCAACGGCACATGTGCCCACAGACAGGGCTCCGAGTGCCGCCTCTGGCACCCATGCCATAGGTTCGCCACCACTGCCCTATTAGGTAACATCTTCAAGGTTGGGAGGGATTAGGATTTGCTCTCTGTTTGCTTGCCTGTCAGTGTTGATGGTGATTTTTTCTTGGTAATTCCTTGATTACGCTGTTGTTTACTACTTGATAGTTGTTAATTCCGTTTCATAGCTTGTGTTGGTTCTGTTGTAATGGTTGGGTAATTAGGCACTCATCCATATTTATATGCATTATTTTTCCCATAATTTTTGGGTGAGAGATAGATGATATTTCCTTTTTTTAGAATGGAAAGGGAGTTAAAAAGACTTCTCAAAGAGTAAGTGGAGGTTTTATCATTAAACATACATTTTAAATTGAGTTTCCTCAGAGCAATAAAAATAACTGATATTTTAAAGTTTAAAATGATATTTTCATTAAAGATAATTAAACAAAACAGTAAGTGATTGTTTTTAGAAGTCTTTACTTATTGTTGACTTTCTACTGACTTTGGGAGCAGTAAATCATTACAGGTAGTACCCATAGGCCCTCTGCTTTCTCCACGCAGCAACAGGCCAACAGCTTCCAATGCGAGCTTCAGGTTGATTGTCCAGGAGTGTGTCCAACATAAGCTGCAGGGCATGCACTGCACCTCTGGCAAGCTCTCATTCTTTCACTTCCTCTCATTTTGTGCCACAGTCAACAATGCCTCCTGCACAGCCACCATCTTCGCCCATGGAGCCACTGCTGCCTCTCCTGTGTTATTCAGCAACAAAACATGCTATGCCTCAGAGTCCTTTCTTGCTGCACTTTCCATGGTCTTCAGGCTATTCGTCCTCACATTAACAATGGAACCTGGAAGTCTTCCACCTACACCACTGCCCTGCTTCCTCCCAAGCTGATAACTCCTAGAGTTGTTCAGCCAGCATGGTCAATGTTAAAAATATTGGGAGTTGAAATCTTCATATATGGAAGATGCCCACACTAGGGAAATTTATTCTAGAGCTATCCATGAAGGTCATAGCTGGAATTATATTTTCTTGTTTCCTACCCATATTATGCAGTTGTAGCTTGCATCAACTTCAAGTTCAAAAATTTTAGCTCACGTTTTCTCTGCCTGAATAACACTTCATTGCTAGCAAGCTTGCATATTAAGATGCTTGTTTGCTTTCGAAATATTTTATTCCATTTCTTTTTTTTTTGGCATTTTAAGGAATCTGTAATCTAGACACTGATTTTTATGCCATTGTATCAGTACAAACAGAAGAAACGGATTGTCTTTTCTTTCAGATGCTTTAGATGTCTTGTGCAATTGGAATAAATTGGGTTGGGCTATACATGCTTTTAAAGTACATACCAATGGAGTATTTTAGTAGGCATATTGTAATTTATATCAAGGTTAGATATGTAGACTATTAATATATTTGTCTTTGTTTCAGTGGGTAGGAGCAAAGCAACATGAACTACAGGTAAATTCCATGCAGCTACTATACTATCAAGCACCAATGTCATGTGGCATGTTGCTGTGTGTTGTACCCTTCTTTGAACCAGTCTTTGGAGAAGGTGGAATTTTTGGCCCCTGGACTCTCTCTGCTATGGTAAATTGTTTATTTTTCTTCTTCATTCTATTTGTTCTAACTGCTCTTAAAATTTAACAAAAAACATTCCTGTTCAAATATAGGCAAATATAACCCTAAATTTGGAAGT
This sequence comes from Crotalus tigris, assembly GCF_016545835.1. Taxonomy (NCBI): domain Eukaryota; kingdom Metazoa; phylum Chordata; class Lepidosauria; order Squamata; family Viperidae; genus Crotalus; species Crotalus tigris. Next base: position 102,425 of record NW_024096646.1, on the reverse strand, counting down.
TCTAAATTGAATCAGTGTTTCCCATTATTTAGTTGCTAGCCACTGAATTTTCAGTTGTGAGATATTACAACTGAAGGACTGCATGAAAAGATCATCCACTACTGAATTATTTTTTAAAATAATCTTTACTTTATGCATTAAGATAAATTAGTCCAACTAATAATGACTGCATATAGTATATTGCTTTTCAAACTTCTTCTGGCATTTGTTTGAAGGCACACAATGAAACAATCTTGCTTGATTGTGTCTTGATTGATTCATTTACATGTCTTGGTTAGAGGGACGGCCTGGGATATTCCTTTGTTCTTCTCTTGCCCTGAATTTTGTCTATTTTTGGCTCTTTGACAGCTTCATAGTAAAAGTTTTGGGAGCAGCAACAACAACAGAAACAACAGACAGCAAACAGATTACTTATGAGTAAACAGGCAGTGGATTGGGCCGCACACTGTTTTCCAAGAATAATCAAAGGGCTCCTTATTATATTGTTTTGGAAGAACAAAAAAGACTATACTACCATTAGGTTTTAATATTCTGATGGTTGGTCATTTATCAATTGTAATGGCATTCTTCCTGCTTAATGTTTATTTTTACTCCATACTTTGTGGGAACATATTTTTTTTCAAAATAAAAATTAACTTTTAATTTATATTTTTATCCGTGCATGATGTAATCGAAAGGTATAATTTATAACTTCTGTAAATGATAAATAAAACTGCTTAGGAGATGGTACTTAAGATATTCCTAGAAGTAGATATTGTGAAATATCAATCTATTGAACCCTTTTTATATAGTTTTGTTAACTTTTATACTCCGTATTTCAGCTTGCAATTAAATGTTCAAAGAAAAATGCTTCCAGGTTTTTAACGTCAAATTGAATAATAATTCAAAATAGAGAAAGCTAAGGATAAAAAAATCAGATCTAATTGTTTACAAACACAGGCGCCAACTTTCAGAACAGCAATGCTAGATGAAGATCCAAGATGTTAGCATACAAGATGTAAGGTTCCATGACAAAGAGAACCTTTGCACAAGTTCCAATAAGTTACAAGGTTGTAATTCTTACTGTGATTATGAAATGATTGGACAGGCAATGATAAAGATACCATTTGCAACCATCTATGTCACTTTGTAGAGGATATTGTCTATTAAAAATCATTTGCAGTGATATGTAAGTGCTTTCTTTTCCTAATCCACAGTCTATGGTGCTGGTCTCTGGAATAATAGCATTTATGGTGAACTTGTCTATTTACTGGATTATTGGGAATACTTCACCAGTGACGTATCCTTTCACTTGGAAAATTATTGCTCCAGTTTTGCAAACTTATTTACTGTAGAAATTGGAAAACATCAGGTGAGTCACCAATAAACTATTTTAAGTAAAACTTTCAGAAAGTGTAGAATCATATTGTATTGGACTTAAACACTACATTTTAGGATCTTTCAACAAGTTTGTTTACATTGTTAAGAGTGAATTGTCTTAATTAGGTATCTTAATGATGCTGTATAATCTGATCTCTGGTACCGTGGTATTAATTGCATGTCAGTGTTACAACTATATTCAAATTATATGCATTCCATTCTAATTTATTATAATTTTGCTTATACATTGAAATATTATAATCTTATAAAATAAAAGCAGTTAAGGAATCCCATTGTTTTATGAGGGAATGACTCATCTCCAATTCTTGGATTTACTTTCTAAAGTAGCAGTAAAATAATGATGAATCTTTTATTGAAAATATATATATAATGAATACAGGCAGTCCTCAACTTACAACAGTTTGTTTAGTGACTGTTCAAAGTTACAACAGCACTGAAAAAGTGACATGACCATTTTTCACACTTATGACCATTGCAGTAGCCCCATAGTCACATGATCAAAATTCAAATGTTTGGCAAGTGTCTCATATTTATGATAGTTACAATATCCCTGGATCATGTGATCACCTTTTGTAACCTTCTAACAAGCAGTCAATTGGGAAACCAGATTCACTTAACCATGTTACTAACTTAACAACTGCAATGATTCACTTAACAAGTGTAGTAAGAAAGTTTGTAAAATGGGCCAAATGTACTTAACAAATGTCTTACTTAGCAACAGAAATTTTGGACTCAAAATTGTGGTCATAAGTCGAGGACTACCTGTATTGTTAGCAGTGAGAGAAGTTTTCCTTAAAGCCAAAAATGAATTAACAGATACATGAGAAAATCTTGCTTTCAGTTTTAGGCAGTTTTAAGAACGATTGTATACAATAAGGAACTATGGAGATGACCCTGGCAAAAGGATGCCATAGCACGGGGTAGGCAACCTTGGCTCTTTTATGACTCGTGGACTTCAACTCCCAGAATTCCTGAGTCAGCATAGCATAGCATAGCTGACTCAGGAATTCTGGGAGTTGAAGTCCACGAGTCATAAAAGAGGCAAGGTTGCCTACCCCTGCAAATGATGGCGAACCTTTTAGAGACCGAGTGCCCAAACTGCAACCCAAAACTCACTTATGTATCATCGGGTGCTGGGTGGGCGTGGCCCATTGGGTGGGTGTGCCTATTGGGTGGGCATGGCTGCAGTGGTAACGGCAGACTAGGTGGGACTAAAAAGTTCAAACAATAATTCCAACTTTGCGAGATCTTTTTTTTTTCCCCACAAGAAGTTGAAATTGATTGAATCTTTTTTTTTTTTTGCACACGGCAGTGGAGGCCTAAAGCGAAAAGGTTTTATAAAACTCAGCTGAAGGCCTAGGACTGGGGCGACGGCTCGCATGCCCACAGAGAGGGCTCTGCGTGCCACCTGTGGCACGCGTGCCATAGGTTCGCCACCACGGCCCTAACAGTAACAAAAATATTATTTAAGCTCAGGAGAAGAAGAAAATTTTATAATGAAATTTTAACTTGCTTGGCAATAAGAGAAAGGGAGGAAAATGCTATTAAGCTTTCAAAATTCTATTACTATAACCTATATTAATGAAGCAGAGTTCCAATTATTCTTGAGGGAGGTATTTTCTAACATAGCTTACATTTATAAGAGTACGACTTAAGAAGCCAAACCTGGCACAGGATTTAGTATTTGATTATTTTGGATTAATTATGTTCCTTAACCCAGTTATGTAGATACAACATGTTTGGACACTTCAAATTCTGCATCACTCTCATGGGAGGATATCTTTTATTTAAGGATTCTTTGTCAATTAATCAAGGCCTTGGAATTACATGCACATTGTTTGGCATTCTAGCTTACACACACTTCAAACTTAGTGAACAAGATGGGAACAAAAGCAAGCTGGTTCAACGTCCGTGAATTAAGTATTTTTGTTGATAACAAATGAATTACTTTAAAATGCACTGATTCCAAAAGCAATGCACTGTCTATGGATGAATCTAAAATTGTCCAGCTCCCAGCAGAGTGGACCCTCCCGAGCAGAGCAGATATTCTCTCCCCTATAGCTGCCATGCACTGCCTCCTTCTACGCTGGCCAGTTGGAGTATGGATTGGATTATATTGAGGGGTCACAGCATTCAGTAGAAAGAAAAGCATAGTAAAGAAGACTGGCAGATAATGAGTGTCTGCTAATGTTGGCATCTCCAGATTTATTTTCTCTCTCTCTCTCTCTCTCTTTCTATGTGTGTGTGTACACATACATACTATGCACAATTTGTTTCTTTAAAGGGCTGTTTGGAATTAACAGTGCAATCTTTAAGCGAACTGTCCTATTTATACCAAATGAACTCATTCAGACAGATACAGTGTTTTTTGCTAGAAAATTAATCATGTCCTTATGATTATGTCAGTATTAAAAGAGACTGTTTGCTTTTTTGTGATCAAATGAACATTGAAGTTCCTTGATCTGGTAAATATTGAGAAACCAAATTGTATCTTTTCTGGATTCTGGATTTTTAAATTTCCATATGGGATTTTGTTTCTAATAGTCACATACATTTTTATATTTTTCTGCATATTTTAAAACTTAATGAATATTTAACTATAATTACATTCACAGTTGAGCAAATTACTGATACTCCAAAATTATTAAGACCCGAGAATTTTACAAGTTGTTAAGTTTATAAGTATTACCTAACTCAGTGCAGGCTGGCTCTTGTACTTCGAAAGTTTTTTCTTTTTACTTCATTCAGGATTCAGTAATTTATACAAGAGGTTTCTTTTCTAATTATTTTGGCCAGTGCAGATGTAGTGTTACTCGCAACTTGATTTGTAAACTTTCTTGGAACTTGTATATATTTTTTGTTAAGTTTTAAACACATTTAAGACAGAACTTCCAAAGCATTATGGGGATTTTTTTTTAAATCAACATCATCCCCTTCTTTCAAATACTAGTTAAGGATAAATGCTTACTGAATATTAACTTGGTGATGTAAAAATAGCCATGTTTAAACCAAGATAGGGTATTAGTGAGAAATGCTATCATCTCATCCAAATGTTTCCTTATGTTTTAAATTGTAGTTCTAATATTGACTTGAAATTATGGGTTAGTTCAACTTAGTTGGATTATGATTAGCTATGGATGGCTGGACTAGTTTGTCATGTCACCATGCTCCAGATTCTATGCTATCAGCTCTATATAGAGGTAGCTCTGAACTCCAGACTGTAATAGAGACTGGTTATTATGGTTGGAAGTCATAATGGCAGTTAAGGGAAGAGGCTTCCTTAACAACCCTTTCGCCCCTGCTTTCCCTGATGTGGTTGTTCAATAGATCATGCCACTCGGGGTGGTTGGGAAGGCTCTGGAAGGCCTAGCACAGGGCCTGTTCCAGGATTCCAAGCCTCTCCCATCCCCTAAGACATCCATGCTCTGCTTTCCTCCTCTCAGAGTCTCTGCTGAGCTTGGGCCAGCTTCTCATCCCACCAAGCGTCACACCCTCCTCCCCACCTCATGTCACCACTGCACACTTTTCAAAGATCTCTGAGCTCAGGTTAGGAAAAGAGAACAGGCTGCTTTCAGGATGGCACTGCATGGCCCAGCAACAGAGCAGCTTGTTCTGCTTCCCTAACCCGAGCTCTGCAGTATTCCACCATGTTCTTTGGGGCTGCAGAATGCTGTACTAGGGAAGCAAAGCAAAGCACTCCATTGCTGGGCCGCATGGCACTATCCTGAAAGTAGCCATTATTTTTCAAGCCACCACAATTCAATGTGGCTGCTTGGAAAATGGCAGCCGTTTCTGGGGTCGCACCACATAGCCCTGGAACAGAGAAGCCTGTCCTCCTTTCCTAGAGATCTTTGAAAGGTGAGTGAGGAGGAGGATATAGGACCTGGTGGGATGGGAAGCAGGCCAAAGGCCTGCAGGAATCCAAGGAAAGGAACGGGGGTGGGAAACAAGCAGGGGGATGCTACAAGATCCCTGCGGTCAGCCCTAAGAGCAGAAGACTGAGGGCATTGCAGGAGCCATAACTTCGGCAGTCGGTTGTAAGTAGCTTTTGGGGGCTGTGCAGTAACTTTGAACAGTTGCTAAGCTATGAGTCACAGGTCAAGGACTATCTAATGGAACAGCAGAAGTTTACAAAAAGATGAGAATGCTATAATAAAAGTGTAGCCTGGGACAAATCTTTTATTATTGCTTTATATACTGAAAACTGTTGTGTTCTGTTTTATTTTTGAGAGCCAGTCTGGTCTACAGATAGTCCTTGACTTACAGCCATTCAATTAATGACCATTTGAAGTTACAACAACTCTAACAAAATGACTTTATGATAGTTGCACTGTCCTGGGGTCACTGTTTGTAATTTTCCCAGCTGGCATCTGACAAGCAGTCATTGGGAGAAGCTGGGTTCACTTAACAATATGTGACTCACTTAACAAGTGCAGTGATTTGCTTAACAACTGTGGCAAAAAGAGTCATAACAAGGGGCAAAACTCACTTAACAACTGTCTTGTTTAGCAGTGGAAATTTTGGGCTCAGTTGTGGTCATAAGTCAAAGACTACGTGTAGCGGTTAAGGCCTGAGTCTAGAAACCAGGAGACTGAGATCCCTGGTTTTGCCTTAGACGTGAAGGTCAGCTGGATGACTTTGGAGCAGTCATTCTCAGTTGTTGTGGGGAAAATGGAGGCAGGAGAATTAGGTATGTTTGCTGCCTTAAATTTGTATGTGCGAGGAGTGTATATAAATCTTTAAAAATATATTGGGAAAAAGACTTTTCTAGGAAAGGAACAAAAGTCATTTCCTAATGAACCTTTAGTTTTAAAATAGTTATCATCTGAATATTCCAAATATTAACTGTAATTCTAATTGAAAATACCCAATATGAACAAGGTGAGTTGATCAACTGTAATAATTTACTGTTTGGCTACAATTCTAGAAGGGAATGCAAAACTTGAGAAGAACTGGACTAAAATATTACACTATGATTCAAAAGTCATAGCTGCTTTAATTAGACATATTGTCTGATTAATGTACTTTTTTGGAATCCAAAGCTGCAAAAATTATAAAAACCTAACCATATTATACATTAATGTAATGATCTCTAAAGTTCTGGAAATGCAAGCACAGTCGGTATTTTGCACTTTTGATTCATTTGTACTTTTTGTTACAGGAAAATGTAGTTGCTTCTTAATTGTATACATTTATGTTAGAAAATAATATGATAGGCTTATGTTGCTTTTGGGAGTGCATATAAAATCAGTCTGAAACAATCTGCTTTGGGATGAAGCTTTCTCTATTGAAAGTCATGCTGTATCAGTCCTAGTCTAGCACCTTAATCTCTTACTGACTCTATTGTGTATGTTTGTCTGTATTACGTTCTGGTATACTCACTATCCATCCACCCCTGGCAATTTCTATTTTTACAAAGAATAAACCCTAAAGCAGATGAGGAACAGTCTTTGCTGTCCTATTACAAGTAGATACTTAGGTCCCACAAAAGATTTAAATTTGTTTTTATCCCACCTTTATTGTTTTTCTAAATAACTGAAGGTGACAAACGTAACTACAGGTAATCCTCAAGTTACGGATGTTGCATTTGTAACCAGGATTCATAGGAGTGAATCACATAACTTGAACTTTCGCTCACGCATTCGCTAATTGAATATGTGGATCATTAAGTGCATGAGATATCTCAGGGTGGGGAAGACCATGGGGTGGCCTAGTGCTTCCGGCCACCCAAGGTCTCCCCCAACTCTGTGAGATACCTCATGCTTCCCCCTCTCCCTCTCCCTCCCCGACCAGGTCACTTACCTTACATAGATCAAGATGATCAAGGGAGCTGTCTCCTCTCCAGCCTCTCTGCCTTCTATTTTCCCCTCAACAATCCTATGAGGCAAGTTGGGCTGAGAAAATGTGACTGGCCTAAAGATACCTAGCTGGTTTTCACTCCCAGTTTCCTGGTTTCTGGTGCCTTAACCACTACATCAAACTGGCTCCTATGAATCTGAAATTCAAAGTTTCTGTCAGTATTATGAAAGCTCGGCTATTTCATATAATGAGCAGCTGGATCTTAGCTATTATTCAAAATGCAATATTTGATAGCTGTAGTTATTATTCAAAACAGCCTGCTAGCAAGTAACATTCAAAACGGCATGTCCAGTGCAGTGTCATTGTGCACTACAAAGCAATTTTGTGCTTGCAAAGTATTTTCTGAAATGTAAATACATCAAACATCAATTTCTGCTTGTTTCATGTCTTGAAGAGGGTAACAATAATTTAGAGTATCCTTATCCATCCAAGCTCAATGTATTCTTTCCTCAAGTATTTTAGAGAACAAAATGATAACTCCACATCTCATTCAGCTATAACATTTATTGTATTTGTAAACTAGTCATAGATGGGGAATTTGTAGGTTTCTAGATGCTACTGGATTCCACTTCTTGTCAGACTTAGGTTTTAAGAATAACTGGAGCTATAAACCACTAATATCTAGAGACTTAATAATTTCTCATCTCCTTATTAATATAATTATAACATACAACAAACATGTACAGAGTATTAATAGAATGGTGTAGATGGCAGTATGCACTGGGTGAGAGTTTTTTTAGTGTCAAATAGAATATATTATCATAAAATATATGACTGTATAAAACAGAATGGTAATGTTTTTTAATGCAAGATACTTGTTTTTCTTTATGAATAAAATAGATCTTTATTAGTCTTGCCTCTGAATTCTTTTTTGCTTTTTTAGGAAAACTAGAACAGTTTTCACTTGTTTAATATCTAGAATATCTCCCCTCAATATGCAGCAGATAAAGTGATACATATTTTTAGTCCTCTTCATTTTTCAAAATACTTCAGTGCAATGTTATGCTGAAAAATAAAAGGTCAAATTTAAGAAAAACATGATTGTGTGGATACTAATATTCTACAATTGTCCACTTTCATAATTATGCCTGATTCTTACATAGATAAGATAACCTTTATTGTTATTTTTTTACTATGGGCACTATATATTAATCACTATACATTTTGAATACATGGTGGAAAGAGGCAACTTGAGAGTTCACAAGGTTGATGCTATATGAAACAAAACTGTGGCTGAATCTGGATATACTGCTTCAGATACCACAAAGCCTCCTTCCAGAAAGTAACAAGGAAAACAAGCCGTGAAGAGGATATGTAGTGTCCCAGAAAATCCTGCGGACCTTGCTCAAGCATCACTTATATGCTCTGTCCTGGATAGAAGGAAATGAACTGCCAATAATCTTTTCTGCCATCCTCGTCACCGCCTTCCTGTCTGAAGCAGTAATGCTTCCAAATAAGACAATAATGCCATTTAAAAGGATGCTCTCGACCGTTCTTCTGTAGAAAGTTATAAGGATTGAGGAAGGAAGATGTGCTTTTCTCATGCGACGCAGAAAATGCAGGTGCTCCTGTGCCTGCTTCACCAGTGTCTCATTGTTGAGTGACCAAGCTAGTGTACTTATTAGCTACACACCCAGAAACCTTTAGTTTTTCCTAAGTTTAAAATGAGGCTGTTTTTATTACACCAGTTCACCAAAACCTCTACTTCCTTGCAGTAAGCACCCTCATTGTCATTTTGAATAAGGCCCACTACTGTTTTATAATCTGCATACTTCACAATATGATTGGTGGCAAACCTGGTACCACAGTCATGGGTCAACAAGGTGAACAACAGCAGATTTAGGACACAACCCTGATAAGAACCTGTGCTCAAGAAAATAGTGTTAGAAATATTAGTCCCAACTCGCACATACTGGGGCCTGTCAATGAGAAAATCAAGAATTCAGTTGCACGAAGAAGTATTGAAGCCTAAAAGGCCCAGTTTGTCTACCTGATGCTGAGGAATGATTATATTAAATGCTGAATTGAAGTCAACAAACAGCATTCACACAGGAGTGTTTCTTTCCTCTAAGTGCGCCAAGCTCAGATGGAGAACAGAAGTAGCATCCTCTGTAACTATATATTTAATATTACTGTTTTAAGTCAGTGGTTTTCCCCAAGACCCAAAGTGTAGCTGACCATAAGATTACTTTGCTGAATGAAGAGCCTGTTTCATAAAACTAATATGTTTTAGATTTAATTTTAGTTTTAGTGCTCATCAGGTGTCAGTAGCTTGGCATATCTTCCTGAAGCCCAAGCAAATAAACTGTAAAGTGAAAATATAAAGTGAAATAAATTCTAATTCTGTTAAAAAGAACCCTATAAACAGAATGTGTTTCTATTAGTCACTCTTTTATACTTGTGGGCTGATATGGATTATTATATATTACATATATTATAAGGATTTGTGGTTATAATGTAAAAGGGGCCGGCTGTTTTCCTCCAAATATTTTGGATTATAATTTCCACAATTTTATCTTTGATCTTGATAGCTAGAGCTCATTGGCAATATAGTAAAAACTCTTGGAAGGGCTACAGATTGTCTCCTTTTGCAATGTTTAATTAACCTGCGACAGGGATAGGCCAATGGGAATATTTTAAGTGTGGGGAAGAGATATCTGGCAGTTTCACAAAATGGATATTGTGAAAGAGACTCCTGAAATATTTAAAAAACACTGTTTCAAGCATCTCTTTCTTTTCTACAAAATTAGTTACCAAAATATTCGCTGTATATACTCATTTGTGTGAATAAATAGCATGCCACTACTTAATTATTATAATTTGTAAACCAGTGGTTCTCAACCTTTTTAATGCCACGACCCCCAACCGGTCGTAAGTCGAGGACTACCCAACTGGTCATAAGTCGAGGACTTTCCCTGCCCGGGAGCGCCGCACATGCGTGGTGCCGCCCCCTGCGCCGGCTGAGGCGTAGCTGGCAAGCGGAAGAGACGATGCAGGACAACCACCGGCTGGGCCATCAGCTGGCCCAGCCCAAGGGAGGTAAGGCACCCACCGGGCCCCACGCACGCCAGCAACCCTCCTGTGCCCTCCGGCCTCCCACCTCCCACTCCGGCCCTCTTTTACTTACATTTTTAGTAGTTGCTCAGCAGGGAGGGGTGGAAACTTCCAGACAGCTTGCCTTCGCTGCAGACAGCTTGCAGCACCATTTGCAGAATGGGACTTTTGGCGGGCTCAGCAGGGCAGAGACAGCCTGGACAATTCCTATTGGCTTTTGAAAGCCAATAGAATTAGACTCTATTCAAGAGAGTCTATTCTATTGGCTTTCAAAAGCCAATAGAATAAAAGGAAGTAGCACAGCTAAGGAAAAGGGGGAAAAAATGGCAGACTGCATTTGGCGACCCCCGTGAAATGGTCGTTCAACCCCAAATGGGGTCCCGACCCACAGGTTGAGAACCACTGTTGTAAACCATCCAATAACCAAAGCTTGGATGTCAGAATATAATGTGCTGATGTCAACCCATAGTACAGCCTACATCCTGAGGCATCTCTACACATAGAGCCAGTTTGGCTTAATGGCTGAGGTACTGAGCTACAAACCAAGAGACTGTGAGTTTTAATTCTATGTTAGGTATGAAGCTAGTTAGATGATTTTGGGCCAGTCATACTTTTTCAGCCTCAAGAAGAAGGCAAAGGCAAACCACTTCTGAAAAATGTTACCCAAAAAGATTTCATGGAATTGCCCAGGCAGTGGCTAGGAATCAAGACTAAGTTGAAGTCATGCCAGTACATGTACACAAACACAAAAGCAGATGAATACCATAATATACTAGGAGAAAAATAATACTCTTGAAATTGGATCTGTTTTTCAATTTGAGTAAGGCACTCTAACATAGCCGCAACAATACCAATAAAAAAAAAATCCTATCCAGAATTATTGCTGAGCCTGGATGAAAAAGCTCTACTTATTTTAAAAATATTGTTTATTTTTGTCAGAAAAAAATGTTTTCATGAACTTATATTAAACAGCGTTTGGGATTTTTAAAGAGGTTTTACTAGTACACAGAGAATTCAAGATAGAGCATTAAATTATCTTATTTTTTTCTTGGGTATAGGGCAAGAGGTTATAGCCTTGACAAACTATCACAACAATGTGAACTATAGAATTTCAAAAATTTTTGGGCTTCCGGTTCCAGTTTGCGGCGGTGCGGTCGGGCGAAGGGAGTCGTCCCTTCGCCGATTGAGTTTCCCCTGCCAGTAGACTCCTTAGAGCAGTGGTTCTCAACCTGTGGGTCGCGACCCCTTTTGGGGTCGAACGACTGTTTCACAGGGGTCGCCTAAGACCATCGGAAAACATATTTCCGATGGTCTTAGGAACCGAGACACCGCTCTGCATCTGTCTCCACACGGCCTCCGCCATTTGCAGAGAGAGAGAGACAGGCACTTTTGCTTCCCTTCTCTCTCTCTCTCAGATGTACTTACCGCCTGCAGGGCTCCTGATTGGCCCTGCGCCTGGGTACCCCACCCCCTGGGAGAAGCACGGCCAGGGCCTCGTGGCTTGGAGCCGCCCAGGGAAGCCCCAGGATCCCTGCTGGGAGCAGCCCGCTGGAGGCTCCACTGAGTCGGCCAGCCCTCCCGCAAGCCGCGGCCCAAGGGAGACCACCCCCTGCGATCCCCAGCCAGTCCGACCATTGGACCTGCTGGCCGGGAAGGCGCACCGGAATCCAGGCTGCTGGGAAGGAAGAAGGAGATGCAGCAAAGGTAGGAGAAGAGAGCCGCCTCCTGGGGCCCAACGCTGGAGGTGGCTTCCTTGCCCTCCCCTTCCTCCTCCCCTTCTTCCTCTTGCTAACCCCAAAGCAGCTTGGGCGGGTGCCGGGACAAGAGGGGTGCCTGGGGGGAGCAGCTGGGCTGGACGAGGGGTTGGCAGGGGCCGTGTGGCACCAGCCCCCACCACAGCTCCATTGGATGGGCGAAGGGTGAAGCTGGGCAGCATGGAGTCCTGGCTAGGGCAACTGCTTCCTCACCCTCCTCCTCTCCTGCCTCCTGCTGCCCCCCCAGGTGGCTCAGGCAGGCACTGCCTCCACCGCGGTTCCATAGATGGGCGGAGGGTGAGGCCGGGGAGCGCGGAGTCCCAGTGGGGATGGCGGCCAGGCCAGGGGCGGCAGGGACCCCGATAATGCTGCCCTGTCGCTGCCGCTGCCGTCGGAGCTGCTGCCTCCCATCCTCCCCCTCCCCGCCTGTTCGGCTGAGGACGCGCAGAGGCCAGGGGCGGTGGGGACTCCTGATGATACTGCCATAAGAGAGAGAAAGAAAGAGAGAGAAACAGAGGAAAAGAAAGGAAAGAGAGAGAGAAAGAGAAAGAGGGAGGAAACAGAGAAAGAGAAAGAGGAAAGAAAGAGAGAGGAAAGAGACTGCCTTCCCAGTCGCCGAGAAAGGGAAAAAAAAGAGCCGTGAGTGAGTTTCCCTTTCTGCCTCATTGCTGAAAGCTTTTTTTTTTAAACGACCGCTCATTCAGAACTCCTTGGGGCTTGTTTGCACAAGCTTGTGGCAGATCAGTAAATAAAGGGGTGGGGGAGCCAAATGGTCCAAGTCATTTGCACCCTGAATGTGTGGACGCTGCTTTCATGATTTGCCACCACCACCACCCCCTCTCTTCCCGCCCTGCTCGGGCAACGCGCTGCTGCTGCTGCTGCTGGCTAAGGTGAGCTGAGCTGCGGCGCTGAGCCAATCCCCACACCTCCTGGTTGCCCGGCCATGCTCCACCCCCGGCCGCCCTCCGTGCCGTGCTGGAGCCTCCCCTGCACTGCCCGGCCTGCCTCCCTCACCGTCGGAGGGCATCTGTGTGTGTCTCCAGACCTTACTGGACTACCATCCCCAGCAGCCCTAAAAATGCAATTCTGCGCCAACCGCAAGCCACAAGATCAGCTAAGCAAACAGACCCCCGTGGAGAACTCGGTGAGACTTTCCTTTTACCTCTATTTTCTTTATGCCTGTGAAAAGTTTTTTTTTCCCTTTGGAATTACTCCCTTTTCTGGTGAAGCGGCTTTTTAAATGGGGGAAGAGAAGCACAAAGGATTAAATTTATTTTTGTTTTATTGTTGATTTTATCTTTAGAGATTGGGAGCCTCAAGAAAGTTTTTTATAATATTTGGAGAATACTGTCTGCTTTTACCTTTATGGTGTCTGGAAGGATTGAACATCTGTTACTTTTTGACTCTGACAAATTTATTCATTGAACTTGTTACCTTTTCTTCACTGGAAAAGCCTTTATTTTGTACAAAGGAAAAAGGCAAGGAAACTGGGAGGAGATGGGTATTGTGATCATTTTTTATATATAGTCTCCTTTAAAAGGATAAGGATTTGAAAGATAATAAAAATGGAAGAAACCGGTGTAGATATTACTTATAAATATATTTTGGACAAAATTTTGGAAAATACGGAGAAGATAATTGCCTGTTCAAAGGAGATTTCTTTGTTTTGACAAGGCAAAAGACAAGGACTAATTGAAACATCAATTTATACACAAGAGGCTTGTGCCCTGCTTATCGAGGTGGAAGAAATAAATCCACAGTTGGACAATCAATTGATTTTGGAAAAAAGATTTGATATCAATGGACAAAGGACTTATGATAAGGAACTGGACGATCTTGTTTCAGAAGGACAAGTTGGTTTGCAGATACCATTTGAATTTGAGATAGAGAAAAAAACATGGGAAGAAGAGAAACGTGATTAAAGAGCACAATATAAAAGAAAGGATTTTAAGTGAAATTTACTTAATGTTAAAAGAAAGGGGAAATGATGTTCTGCTACGAGTCGTTCAGATTAATTACAACTTTTATACTAATTTAACAAAATGTATAAGGGGAGCTTTCTTTTTGGAGTGTATAGTGTGGCAGGCGGAGGCCTGGTTATGGAAACCTGTTTGGACTAGAAAGAAACCCAGAATAAGATACAAATATTAAATCTGATTATAGTAATGTGGTAAAGGCCTTACAGCGATTTGGATTGAGTTGGACTTGGATTTTGTTAAAAGGGCTTTATATGTTTTTATTATTAGAGATGGTATAATGAGAAAAGAACTGAAATATGGGAAATGATGGAATTAATTATTAGAGATTTGGAGACATAGTGAAAAACAACAGAAGATTGATGAAAAAGAGAAGAATTTATTTTTGGAGTTAATAATGCTTAAATAAAAAAAAAACAATTGGGGCACCTGAATAGTAAATGAATATATTAGTTTAAGATTAAATATTTGTAAAATTAAGAAAGCATAGTACAGGATTTTGGGGATGGATAAAGAGTTTGTAAACTTTTATTGATTAATGAAATTCATATAAAGTGACATATTCAATGAAAATTTGTTTTAGAAATGTTTTAATAAGCCTATAATAATATAAATAGACAGAGAATGTTAGTTTATTTTTAATTATATAGCTTGGATGAAATGTTATATTAGTGAATGAATTGGTTTTAGAAAGATATTGACTTGATTATAATGTTCTTAAGAAATGTAATTTTATAGATTAAAATTTTTATTGATTAATGTAGTTGATGGTTAGATATAGGGATGAATGAATTCATTTGAAAATGTATTAATTTGATTATAATATTCTATATAGATAGAGAGGGAAAATTTTAAGAAATACTGGGTATATATGTATTATGTTATTGCTTTTTTTTTTTGAATAAATCACCATGTTTCCATGTGGGTTCTCAAGCTGTGTTGGTGTAAAATAGAAAACTAATAAAAATTGTTTTGAAAAAAAAAAGAATTTCAAAATTTCTTGACTAACATAACTTTACCAAGAACACTTGTGAAAACAAATAATACATCAAAATGAGAACAATGAATTTGAGATAAAAAAGTCCCCTGCATAACTTATATTTATTTGAGTTAGATTTTTAATCTGCTACACCTAGAGGAACCTTATGAAAATTGTATCAATTATTATTATTTTTGTTGATCTGAATCAATTTGGCTTTGGTATTTTTTACTGGTGCTCCAAGTGCCAGAAGTAATTTTACTGACCAAATATTAGAATAATCAGAGTAATATCTTAGATGAAAAGAGTGGTTATGTCTTCCCTTAAGTAGCTTTCAGTGATGGGACATTTCCCGTAATACTAGCATCACACTGGGAGTTTTCCTCCTGGATAGTCAAGAGATGCTAACTTTTGAAACCACCTACAAGTACGGGGTTCCTCAAAGACGTCATCTGTCCCTAGCCAGGACCTACCTCTACTCCTTCAGTTTTAAGTCTCTCCATTTTAACTAATCATACTGGTCCAAATTAACCTTTTGACATGGGAGATGGCATTCCTGATATCTCAATAACTCAATAAGGGAATCTAAGTTTACTCTTAGGGGGCACTGATGTATGTTCTGTCCAGACCATGTTATCTTCGAGAGAAACTTCTGCTTCATACTCAAGTCAAACTCGACTATTCACAGATTGAATTACTGAATTTCTACCTAAATCATTCCCAACCTTTGTTGTTACTGATTAGCCCATAGGCCACACCAAAATACAAAATAAAACATTCAGAAGGAAACATAAAACACAACACAATAGAACCACATGTAAAAGTGAAATTACAACAAATAAAAAGGGATAAATAAGGAATGCAATATCATGTTTCCAGTCATCCCTACAATTTACCCCAATCAGACCTATATATGTAGATCTCAGCCGGATTGTTTTATTCAGATAAAGGGCTGTGAAATCAATCCCACATCAGAGAACATATCTGATATAAAGTGGACATGAATTGGACTTTCAATGTATATTTAACACCATGCTAGCTTCCATCATTAGATACTTTCTTTACCTCCTTTGAATGCAGGGAAAAAGTGTTCTATGGTTAGTTGTTAGATCATGTCTGGTATACACTACCAATGGGAAACAGACGTCTATAGGAATTACTGTCAATTCAATAAGGAGAGTGGTGGATTTGACAGGTATAAGTAGTGTTCCTATCTGATATCAACTTAAGACACATTTATCCTTAAGAACCCTAAAAAAAAAAAAAGCTCCTAATCCTGTTCAGTGGACATTCTCAGCATTCTACAGTACATAAAAGGTGTCTCAATTTAATTTGTCATACAAGTAAGAGAATGATAGGTTGTTATTTTGTAGAATATAAGCACAGGGTTTACTGTAGGGAAAGCAAGCAAAAAGATCTTGAGTAAATGACATAATATACCATTCCTCCACAATTTAGTTTTGTCGATGAAAGCCAGTTTGGTCTAGTGGTTAAGGCACTAGGCTAAAAAGCGGGAGACCTTGAGTTCAAGTCCTACCTTAGCCATGAAAACCAGCTGGATGACCTTGTGTCAGTCTCTCACTCTCAGCCCAACTTACCTTACAGGGTTGTTGTGAGGAAAATAGGAGAAGGAAGGTGTGTTGGATAGGTTTTTTGTAAAAATAATAAATATGAGAAATAAATAGTAATATAAGAACTCTTAAGTTTACTTTTTAAGGTAATGGAAATACAATTTTAAAATGTATTCATTTTTCTCTGAAATAAGCATAGAGTAAATGATGCAATTTCTGACAAAAATCCCTTCATATTAAATATGTTATTTCTTCCATCAAAATTAATAGGTTTTGGGCTTCCGGTTCTGGGTCTCAGCGCTGCGGTTGTGTGAAGAGACTCGTCTCTTTGCCAGCCGAGTTTCCCCCGTCGGTAGACCATTGATTGGGTCAAAAGTCGCCCTGGAGGGGCGACCACCGTTGAGGAGGCTGCCTGTTTGACTGCAGAGGGGCAGCGGTGGCCTCTGCAGTCCAAGCAAGCTCCTTTGGGCCGATGGAGTAAAGATCGGTCAGTAAAATGGCTGATCACTTAGCTGCACCAGCCATAAGCCACAAGAACATCTAAGTGAAATAGAACCACCATGGAAGATTCGGTGAGAGCTTTCCTTGCCTCTCCCTTTCCTATTTACTCCTGTGAAAAGCCTTTGGAATCATTTCCCTATCTTTTTAAAGCAGCTTTGTTGGTGGGGGAAGAAAAGCCTTGGAACAAAAGAAAAATTAATTTTAACTTTTTTAATGGTTGATTTTATTTTTGAATATTTGGGAGTCCTAAAATCCCTGTTATAGAAACTTAATATGCTAGCATTTTGGAGATTTTTTTTCTATTTTCTACTATTTTTATAACTAAAGAAAAGAAGGAATAAAGGAAAAGAGGAAAGAAAATATTTTTATTGGGGGTCTGGAAAGACTGAACAACTGGTTAACACTTTGGGGACATCTTATGGTGAAATTATTTACTGCAATTGTTATTTCCTTTCTTTGGACTATGAGTCTGACTTTGACCTTCAAATTATCTCAAAAGGGAAAGATAAAGAAGCTGTATAGCTGGGTGGAAGCGGATATTGATACTGGATAACCACCAAAAGAATAATGGCTTTATATACTACTGAAATGGAGAAACTCTGTCCAGATTTCAATTACAAGTATATGTTGGACAAAATTCTTGAAAATACTGAACAAATAATTGCCTATACAAAAAAGATTATTTGTCAACGACAAATCAAAGCGCAAGGTGTAAGTGAGCACTTTGTAAGCCAAGAAACAGCAGAAGGGGTATATACTCAAGAGACCCGTCTTCAACCTTATCCACAATTTACTGAGATGGAGGAATTAAACTTACATCAGGACTACCAACCTACACCGGAAAATTTTTTTGATGCTAATGAACAAATGACTTTTAGCACAGAAACTAAGGATGTTACCCCAGAAGGGCAAGCTGATCTCCAGACTCCAACTGATTACCTGACAGATAAAAAACCAATAGGAGGAGAGCAAAATAATATTAAAGAAGAGACTACATTATTTTATAGACAATCTATTGAGACTTTGGATGATTCAAAAATGACTGTAATTAAACTAGATGCAACTTTAAAAAAGATGAAGATGGATGTTCAACCATGAGCTATTGAGAATCGCTACAACTTTTTCACTAGCCTATTAAAATGGTCAATGGGAGATTCTCCCCTGATTTATGCGTTACGGCAAGAAATGGAGGGAAGTTTATTTGCGGACTTAGAGGCCTTACTATGGAAACCTGTTTGGAACAGAAAGAAAGTTAGAATAAGAATTTAAGATTACATTTATGGGTTGCAATGGCTTTATAGAGATGTGGATTGATTTGGATTTGGATTTTTAAAAGGTGTTTTTAGGATAAGATTTAGAATTTAATATTGAAATATAGTAAGAATATATTTTTTGGAATAATAGATCTTCCTTTTCTCTTTCTTTTTCTTGGTTTCTTTTTGTTTCTTTCTATTATTTTTTTCTATTTTTCCTATGCTTTTTTATTATTAGATATGATAGCTAATTTGTGGAACTATAATGATAAAAACCCCTTTATGGATTACTGCCTTGTCGTGGTGAAGGGGCTTGCGGAACTCAATGAAGCTATAAGCTATGCCGTGCAGGGCCACCCAAGACGGACAGGTCATAGCAGAGAGTTCTGACAAAATGTGATCCACTGGAGAAGGAAATGGCAAACCACTCCAGTAGAATATCAGCAAATAGCCCGAGCCTGCAAAGATGAAGTGAGGAAAGCCAAGGCTCAAAATGAACTAAGGCTTGCGACCAAAGTCAAAAATAACAAAAAAAGCTTCTTTCAACATGTAAAAAACAAGAAAAAAGTGAAGTAAATGATTGGTCCATTAGTGGGTGGAAGTGGCAAGAAGGTGACAAGCAACAGGGAGAAAGCAGAACTATTTAACTCATTTTTTGCATCTGTCTTTACACAAAGGGACAAAACAGACCAACCTATCAAAAATAGTGCCATAAAAAACAAAACAGAAACACAAATTAAGATAGGCAAGAAAATGGTTAGTGAGCACCTGTCCAGCCTAGATTAGTTCAAATCGCCAGGACCAGATGGATTACATCCCAGAGTTCTCAAGGAACTGGCAGATGTGATATCGGAACCACTGAACTATATTTTTCAAAGATCCTGGAATACAGGGGAACTACCAGAAGATTGGAAAAGAGCTGATGTAGTTCCCATCCTCAAAAAAGGGAAAAAAATGGATCCAGGAAATTACAGACCTATCAGCCTGACCTCAATACCTGGGAAGATCCTGGAAAAGATAATCAAACAACGAATCAACGAACGCCTAGAGGCAAACAAAGTCATTACTAAAAGCCAACATGGGTTTATCAAAAATAGATCATGCCAGACAAATCTTATTGCATTCTTTGACCAACTGACAAAATTAGTGGATCAGAGGAATGCTGTAGACATAATTAACTTGGACTTCAGTAAGGCATTTGATAAAGTAGATCACAACCTACTACTTGATAAGATAGAAAAATGTGGGGTAGACAGAATCACCACCAGATGGATCCGTAGCTGGCTGACCAGCCATACTCAGCGTGTGGTTCTCAATGGAACTGCATCTATTTGGAGGGAAGTGTATAGTGGGGTGCCCCAGGGCTCTGTTCTGGGCCCAGTGCTCTTCAACATCTTCATCAACGATTTGGACGAAGGGATAGATGGGGAACTCATCAAATTTGTAGACAACACCAAGCTGGCAGGACTAGCCAACACTCCAGAAGACAGGCTTAGGATACAGGAGGATCTGGACAGACTTAAACACTGGGCACTATCTAACAAAATGAAAATTCAACTGTGAAAAAAACAAGGTCTAACATTTAGCAAGAAAAACCAAGCAGCAAGTACAACTAGGTGGCACATGCTCAATAGTAGTAACTGTGAGAGGGATCTCGAAGTCCTAGTGGACAATCATTTAAATATGAGCCAGCAGTGTGCTGCAGCTGCCAAAAAAAACCAACACAGTGCTAGTCTGCATTAACAGAGGGATAGAATCAAGATCACGTAAAGTATTAATACCACTTTACAATGCCTTGGTAAGGCCACACTTGGAATACTGCATCCAGTTTTGGTCACCATGATGTAAAAAAAGATGTTGAGACTCTAAAAGAGTACAGAGAAGAGCAACAAAAATGATTAGGGGACTGGAGGCTAAAACATATAAGGAACGGTTGCTGGAATTGGGTATGTCTAGTTTAACGAAGTAAAGGACAGGGGGGACATAGATGCAGTATTCCAATATCTCAGTGGCTGCATACAGAAGGGAATCACGCTATTTTCCAAAGCACCTGAAGGGCAGGACAAGAGCAATGGTTGGCAACTAATCAAGGAGAAAGGCAACCTAGACTACGGAGAAAACTTCCTGACAGTGGTCACAATTATCAGGTCGAACAAGACTGCCTCCAAAGCAGTAAATGCTCCAACACTGGAAGTTGTTAGAAGAGACTGGAAAGCCATTTGTCCAAAATGGTGTTGGGTTTCCTGCCTGAGCAGGGGGTTAGTCTAGATGACCTCCAAGGTCCCTTCCAACTTTACTATTATTATTATTATTATTATTATTATTATTATTATTATTATTATTATTATTATTATTATTGATCATTGCACAGTCAGCCAGATGTTCAGACTGGATTTGGGATTTTGTCTACCTATCGAGTCCTTACCCAGGACCTGGGATAGGCAGATGTGGATGTTTGATGGTATTACAGATATAGTCGCAGGATGGAAGCAGTTCCTAATAAGGCCGCCTTATTATTATTTTATTATTATTATTATTATTATTATTATTATTCTATCTTTGCCATGAAAACCCCATGGACAGTACTAAAAGGAAAAAAGATATGACGCTGGAAGATGAGCCCCTCAGGTCGGAAGGTGTCCAATATGCTACTGGGGAATAGCAGAGGGCTAGTACTAGTAGCGCCAGAAAGAATGAAGCGACTGGTCCAAAGCCGAAAGGACGCTCAGCTGTGGATATATCTGGTGGTGAAAGGAAAGTCCGATGCTGTAAAGATTTTTTCTCCATAGGAACCTGGAATGTAAGATCCATGAATCAAGGCAAGCTAGACGTAGTCAAAAAAGAGATGACAAGACTGAACATCGACATCTTAGGAATCAGCGAACTAAAATGAACAGGAATGGGTGAATTTAACTCAGATGACCATCAGGTATACTAATGTGGGCAAGAATCCCTCAGAAGAAATGGAGTAGCCTTCATAGTCAATAAAAGAATAGGAAAAGCAATACTGGGATACAATCCCCAAAATGACAGAATGATCTCAATTCGAATCCAAGGCAAACCATTCAATATCACAATAGTCCAAATCTATGCCCCAACCACTGGTGCTGAAGAGGATGAACTTGACCGGTTCTATGAAGCCCTACAGCACCTTATAGAATTAACACCAAAAAATGATGTCCTTATCATCATGGGGGATTGGAGTGCTAAGGTAGGAAGCCAAAAGATAACCAGAATAACAGGCAAGTTTGGCCTTGGGGTACAAAATGAAGCAGGGCCCAGGCTGATAGAATTTTGTCAAGAGAATACAATGGTCATAACAAACACTCTTTTCCAACAACCCAAGAGACGGCTCTACACATGGACATCACCAGACGGTCAACATAGAAATCAGATTGACTATGTGCTCTGCAGCCAAAGATGGAGAAGCTCTATACAGTCAGTAAAAACAAGACCAGGAGCTGACTGTGGCTCAGATCATGAACTTCTTGTTGCAAAATTTAGGGTTAAATTGAAAAAAGTAGGGAAAAGCACTAGGCCACTCAGGTATGAACTAAATCATATTCCTAATGAATATACAGTAGAGGTGACACATAGATTTAAGGAATTAGATCTGATAGACAGAGTGCCTGAAGAACTATGGATGGAAGTTCGCAACATTGTACAAGAGGTAGCAACTAAAACCATCCCAAAGAAAAAGAAATGCAAGAAAGCAAAATGGCTGTCTGAGGAAGCTTTGCAAATAGCTGAGGAAAGAAGGGAAGCAAAAGGCAAAGGAGAAAGAGAAAGATACACCCAATTGAATGCAGACTTCCAGAGAGTAGCTAGAAGAGATAAGAATGCCTTCTTAAATGAACAGTGCAAAGAAATAGAAGAAAACAACAGAATAGGGAGGACCAGAGATCTCTTCAAGAAAATTGGAGATATGAAGGGAATGTTTCATGCAAAGATGGGCATGATAAAGGACCAAAATGGCAGGGACTTAACAGAGGCAGAAGAGATTAAGAAGAGATGGCAAAACTACACAGAAGAACTATACCAGAATGAGCTTAACGTCCCAGATAACCACAATGAGATGGTCACTGACCTCGAACCAGACATCCTAGAATGTGAAGTGAAATGGGCCTTAGAAAATCTGAGCAACAACAAAGCTAGTGGAGGTGACAGTATTCCAGCTGAGCTATTCAAAATCTTAAAAGACGATGCAGTAAAAGTGCTACACTCATTTGCCAGCAAATTTGGAAAACTCAACAGTGGCCACAGGATTGGAAAAGGTCAGTTTACATTCCAATTCCAAAGAAAGGCAATGCCAAAGAATGTTCAAACTATCGCACCATTGCACTCATTTCACATGCTAGTAAAGTTATACTTAAAATCCTACAAGCTAGACTCCAGCAATATGTGGATCGAGAACTACCAGAAGTACAGGCAGGATTTCGAAGAGGCAGAGGAACTAGAGATCAAATTGCCAACATACGCTGGATCATGGAGAAAGCTAGGGAGTTCCAGAAAAACATCTACTTCTGCTTCATTGACTATGCAAAAGCCTTTGATTGTGTGGATCACAACAAATTGTGGCAAGTTCTTAAGGAGATGGGAGTACCAGACCATCTCATTTGTCTCTTGAGAAACCTATATGCGGTCAAGAAGCAACAGTGAGAACTGGACACGGAACCACTGATTGGTTCAAAATTGGAAAACGAGTCCGGCAAGGCTGTATACTGTCGCCCTGCCTATTTAACTTATATGCAGAGCACATCATGAGAAAGGCAGGGCTAGAATGAATCAAAGTTGGAAAGGAATTAAGATTGACGGGAGACATATCAAACCACCTAAGATATGCAGAGATTACACTCTATGGCAGAAAGTGAAGAGGAACTAAAGAGCCTCTTGATGTGGATGAAGAAGGAGAGTGCAAAAGTGGGCTTGAAACTCAACATTAAGAAAACCAAAATCATGGCATCTGGCCCTCTCAATTCCTGGCAAATAGATGGGGAAGAAATGGAGGTAGTGACAGATTTTATTTTTCTGGGCTCCAAGATCACCTCAGATGGGGGACTGCAGCCAAGAAATTAAAAGACGCTTGCTCTTGGGGAGGAAAGCTATGGCAAATCTAGACAGCATACTAAAAAGCAGAGACATCACCCTGCCAACAAAAGTGCGTATAGTCCAGGCCATGGCTTTCCCAGTTGCATGTATGGCTGTGAAATTTGGACCATAAGAAAGGCTGAGCGCCAAAGAATTGAGGCCTTTGAACTCTGGTGCTGAAGAAGACTACCTGCGAGTCCCTTGGACTGCCAAGGCGTTCAAAACGGTCAGTCCTAGAAGCCGGATCAAAACCTCGACTGCTCTGTAGAAGGCAAGACCTGAAGTTGAAACTCAAATACTTGTGAAGAAGGACTCCCTGGAGAAGGGCCTAATGCTGGAAAAGATTGAGGGCAAGAGAAGAAGGGGACGACAGAGAATGAGGTGGCTGGATGGAGTCCCTGAAGCAGTAGGTGTGAACTTAAATGGACTCCAGAAGATGGTAGAGGACAGGAAGACCTGGAGGAACGTTGTCCATGGGGTCGCGATGGGTCGGACACGACTTCGCAATTAACAACAACAAAAGAAGCCCCACCTGGATCCAGCGTTCCCTGCAGAGTTAGGCCGAGTGCTGGACCAGCTGAACTTCTGTCTGCCTTTCTCCACCCTCGGGAGAAGGAGGCGGTCCCTCAGAAACCTCTTTCCCCCCCTTCCTCATTTTCCTCCCCTCCCCCGACCCCCACTAACAGGGAATCCCGCTGGGACCGACAGTTCCCCATCCCTCCTCCAGGTGGCGCCTTCTGGCAGTCTCTTGCGGCAGGTCTCCCCTCCTCTGACAAGCCTGTGTCCCTCCTCGAGGAGAGGCTGGGAACCATGGGCCCTGGAGTCCCTCCTGACCCTCTTCTTCCTCTCTGCAGCCCATTTCCTGTACCAGGCGAAGGCCGAGTGCTGCTTCCTCAATGGGACGCGGTGGGTGAGGCTCCTGAACAGGTACATCTATGACTGACAGGAGTATCTCCGCTTCGACAGCGCCCGCGGGGAGTTCGAGGCCGTCACGGCGCTGGGGGAGGTGGATGCGGAGGCTTTCAACAGGGATAAGCGCCTCCTCCAGTACTGGAAGGCCAGAGTGAATCGCTTCTGCCGAAGCAACTACGAGGCTCTCCAGGGCGGCCCCTTGATTGGCCGGAGAGGTGAGTGGGGGAGGGGGATGCCAGGACACCCCCCTTTTCATTTCATGTCTTAGGACTCTCCCGGAGAAAGATTTGCCCCTGATGTATTCTATGCCCTCCGATCTATGAAATTTATTCATTGGTATTTATTGCTATTTATTGAGACTCCTAATCCCTTCACCCACCTCAAAGTGGACCTCTGGATAGGGTAGGATATAACATCACCCCTAAATAAAAAATAAATAAATAAAAAGGTATAAAAAATAAGTTTAAAAATAAATTTCTGTTAAAAAGTTTGAAATTCTACAAGGATGACCATGAAACATGCCAAAGGGAAGAAACAGATTCCTCTCGTTCCTATCGGTCCCATCATCTTCCTTCTCTTCCCAAGATCTAAAGATTCCCCTGCCCGAAAAACTTCTTTCCAGAATTTTTCTCGGGGGGGGGGGAGAAGGAATCCAGCAAGGTCTCTCCTTTGCCCAGGATATAGATATATTTCAATATAATCTATATCCCATATAACATTTCAATATAATATTTTATATTAATAAATCAATAATATTTCTTTATTGATTTACTTATCAACTTTTAAAACCATCTCTTTCTCTCTCAGAGGAACTTTGCGTGTATACACATAAAATATAAAACCACCAAAATAGTCTATACAATTTAAGATTTAAAAGGCAGGAATGATAATGAATTTTTATCATGGATTTTAATTTTACAGGGGGGAGGGCTCAGGAGGCTGACCGGCCCCACGGCTGGCCTCTCCTCTGTGCCCCCCAAGCAAAGCCCTGAGCCTAGACCTAGACCCTCCCTGCCCCCCCATCCCAGGCAGGGGGGTAAGATCCATCATTTCCGCCCTCCACCCCTGTCTGGGAATGGGGCAACTCACTGCAGGACAGTTCAACAATTTTATTCAATTATTTAAAATAATTTCTAAAATATTTTTTAAATTTTTGTCCTTCACATTTCATTTTTCTCCTCCCTCGGCCTCCTTCCTTTCCTGATTCTCTTTCTCCATTTCTTCCATATTGTGTAACTTTTGTGCCACGTTGAGTTGGCTGAGTTGTCCTAGACCCCTCCCTGCCCCCCCATCCCAGGTAGGAGGGTGGGACCCCTCCCCACCTCCTTCCCCAGGGGAAATGGCAGGGAGAGGATGGTCTGTGGGGGTCTCCCTTTGAATCTCCCCAAAGGCCCCCCAGGAAGGATTCTCCTCAGCACAAGGGAGACCCTGAGATCCCCCAAAAGCTCCTCCGTCCCTCCTGCTCCGCAAGGGGGACTCGGGGTCTGTCAGTCTTCGGGGGAGGGGGGGAAGAAGCTCTTCCTCAAGAGGATTCCAGCAATTATGGGGAGAAAATGGCTGCTCCCCATTAGGGCTCCTTTCCTGTAGACGGAGCATCCTTGGACCTCAGCCAGGCATCCGACAGAGGAGACCCCAACCTTCTTCCTGTGGACTAGACAACATCACCCCCAGATGGATCTGCAGCTGGCTGACAAGCCTTACTCAGAGAGTAGCCCTCAAAGGCGCCACATCCGCATGGAGGGAAGGGAGCAGTGGGGAATCACAAGGCTCCGTCTGAGGCCTAATAAACTCTTCAACATCTTCATCACTGACTCAAAGGAGGGAATTGAAGGGGAACTCATCAAATTCACAGAGGACACCAAACTGGCAGAAGCAGCCAACACCCCAGAAGACAAACTCAGGACCAAAAAGATCTGGACAGACTTGAACAAGGGATCCTATCCAACGAAATGAGTTTCAGTGTGGACAAAAGCAAAGTCTTACACCTAGGCAGGAAAAAACAAAGGTTCAAGCACATATTAGGTGAAATTTGGGTCAAAATCAGGGGGTCCTAATGGGAAGCCTCACACTGGAGGTAGTTGTTGAATTCAGAGGCAATCCCCCCTCCCCCCTCACACCTCCTGTTCCTCCCCATCTTTTAACTATAATTTTATCTTGACTGGGAATTCCATTTTGATTGCTATACAAATATTTATCTGTTAGGATTTTAATGTTTTAATGCTGTAAGCCAGGGCTTTTCAACCTTTTCACTGACTGTACCACTTTTAGGATATGGCAATATTTGAGTACCACCTAGCAAGGTGTCAAACACTTGATGACCAAAAAAAGAAAACCCTGTTCAAAGTTGCAATTGCACTGAAATGACATGACCATTTTTCACACTTATGGCCATTGCAGCAGATCCAGGGTCATGTGATTTATATTTGGATGCTTGGCAATGGATTCATATTTATGATGGTCACAGTGTCCCAGGGTCATGTGATCCCCTTCTGCAACCTCTTGACAAGCAAAGCCATTGGCAGGGCTGCTGGTGGCCAAGTTGTAAGGCGGAACTTCCTTCCCTCCCTCCCTCCTTCCCTGCCTCCCTCTTTCTCATTCCCATCTCCTTCTGAAGGAAGAATTTGACCCCCCCCCCCGTTTCCCTTCTTTCATATATTCATTGAACAAGGAAAAGCCTCCAGAGACAGAAAAGCCATTGAGGGAACTAGCTTAAAAAGGCACATTCCCCTTTAAGAATTAGCTACTGGCTAGAAAGGAAAGTTAAGGAGCCCAGTGGGCACTTAAGGAAGAAAAAAAAATGTAATAAGTATGGCTGCTGGCTAAGACAGCCTCCCCAATTGGCTCCATTTGTAAGTAAAGGAATGCTACAGGCAAAATCCATTCAGGAGAAAAATACTTCAAAATCCCTTGCAGCAAAACTTACAGCTAACAATAGCAGAGCAATAGAAGCTAACAGGAGACATCAGCCAAATAGAAATTGCCAAACACTCCTTAAGAACACAAAGCCCACATTGCACAAATCTCAGAACTTCAAAGTCACAAAAGCACATAAGAATCCTTCCACTCTCCATCTCCCTACAGCCGGTGCTACCTTTCTTCATTGCTGTCTTTCTTCATTCCTCGTGGAGGGCAACCCTTCCCCCTTATGTTCCTTGCCTCTTGGTTGCTGCCAGCACAGGTGGCTGCCACAGAGGTTGTAGATCCACTTGTGACAGGCCTGCTTGATCTCCTCTCCTCTCCTCCACCCTCCTCCTTCTTTCCATTCTGTGCAGCTAGAGCTGACTCCTCCTCCTCCCAAGGCTGCTTCTTTTTCTCTCTCTCCTTCTTCCGACCCAAACTGCCGGCTAAGGCAGCCTCCCCAAATGGCTCCATTCGTAAGTAAAGGAATGCTACATGCAAAATCCATTCAGGAGAAAAATACTTCAAAATCCCTTGCAGCAAAACTTACACCTAAAAATAGCAGAGCTGTAGAAGCTAACATGAGACATCAGCCATCAGCCAAATAGAAATTGCCAAACACTCCTTAAGAACACAAAGCCCCCATTGCACAAATCCCAGAACTTCAAAGTCACCAAAGCATATAAGAATCCTTCCACTCTTGAAAGATCAATCACAAGAGAAGTATCTTTTGGTGTGGAAAAGATGGATAAATTTTATACAATATAAGTATGATATAAGAAAATATTATCTAGCTTTTGAATAATTTATATAAGTCTAAGATATTATTTAGAAGTGTAATTGTTATTATTCTTTAATTTTTTTATTTTCTCTTTTTTTCCTCTTTTTATTTTTTATATATAATGGAGTTAAAGTACTTTACAATTTGTTTATTGAGTGTAATTATATTTGCTTAAGGTTTATTTGAGTTTAAAACTTTTTTTCTTTTAAGATCTAGTTAAGCCTGTATTTAGCTCTGGGAAGAACGGGGAAGGGTTTTGGGGTGGGTTGGGAGGGATTGGGGAAGGGGTTTTTATTGTAAAATTTTAAAAATCTTCAATAATAAAAAAAGAATCCTTCCACTCTCCATCTCCCTCCTTGCCTCACCTCCAGCCAGTGCTGCCTTTCTTCATTGCTGCCTTTTTTCATTGCTGCCTTTCTTCATTGCTGCCTTTCTTCATTCCTCATGGAGAGCAACCCCTCCTCCCTACGTTCCTTGCCTCTTGGTTGCTGCCAGCACAGGTGGCTGCCCCTGAAGTTGTAGATCCACTTGTGGCAGGCCTGCTTGATCTCCTCTCCTCTCCCCCACCCTCCTCCTTCTTTCCATTCTGTGCAGCTAGAGCTGACTCCTCCTCCTCCCAAGGCTGCTTCTTTTTCTCTCTCTCCTTCTCCCGACCCAAACTGCCTCCTTTTATAGCCTCTCCTGTCTCTGCCCCCTCCTCTTCCTTTCTCATGGGGGAGGGGGATGAGCCGGAAGTGAGCCTGGGGCCTTTGCCTCGCCCCAGCCACTCTGCAGGTCCAGAGGACTCTCTCACAGTAAGTCCTTGCCTGCACTGGCTCATTCCCTTTCCCACTACACTTGGCTGGGCAGGGCAGCATACCATCTGTCATGTGCTCATGTACCACAGGTGGTACATGTACCACCAGTTGAAAAGCCCTGCTGTAAGCTGCCTAGAGTCATTTTATCATGAGATGGTGGCAAAAGTTTTTAATAAATAAATAAATGTTCCGGTATTCTACCTATTTTTAAAAAATGTGGTTTTCTTTTGAATGGGATCCCTGCAATTCTCCAAAGCATGCTGTGTGTCTTCCCCGTCTTCTGGGTCTCTTTCTGTCTCCCCCAAATCTGGCAGGAAATTCCTTCCATTCCGGGGTGTTTCCAGTATTTATTTCTGTTGCACTTGTGCAATTTGATGATGGAAACTGATCCCAACCAGGAACGATTTATGTTTTTCCATCATTCAGGATCCTGTTTAATTTCTTGCTGCAATTTGCTTTGGAAATGACTTAAAACAAATACTATTTTCAGGACTGAAAAGGGCTCTTGGCCTGAACTAACCAACTTGGTCTCCTGTTCTGGCCCCTCTTGTGTCTCCCCCCCCATGTCCCTTCTCCCCCTCCCCCTCCTCCCCTCCAGCCAAGCCCACCGTCTCCATCTCCCCCACCAAGCTGGACCCCGCTTCCCCCCACACCATGCTCCTCTGCATCGTGAGGGGCTTCTACCCTGTGGAGATTGAGGTCCGGTGGCTGAAGAACGGGCGGCCGGAGGAGGAGGGCGTGGCCTTCGGGGAGGAGCTCCAGAATGGAGACTGGACCTACCAGCTCCATGTGATGCTGGAGACCCAGCCCCAGCGTGGAGACATCTACACCTGCCAGGTGGAGCATGCCAGCCTGGAGGCCCCCATCACCGTCCAGTGGGGTGAGCCACTCCCCTCCCTCCCCTCCTGCTCTGGGGACCCCCTCCTGCCCTGAGAAGGGGGGAGAGACCCTCCCTGTGGGGGGAACTGGGATGGACCCTCCTGGGGGGGAAGCTGGCCCTGATCTTCCTACTCAGTGAGGCTCCTTCTCCATCCCCAGAGCCCCGATCCTCCAACTCTGCCAAGAGCAAACTCTGGACGGGGATCGTGGCAGCCGTGATCGGGGTGATCTTCTTTGCCATGGGGCTCTCCCTCCACCTGAAGAGCAAGAAAGGTGAGTCTGGGGGGCTGGATGAGAGATTGTGGGGAGGGGACCATCCAGGGGAGGCCTCTCAGCAAGCTTAGCAGTTGGCAAGGAGGCCCCCTTGGAGATTTGCTTGGGAAATTCTGTTCTTTGAGGGTCTACTGTATAAGTCAACATCTTGCAACCTATTATGGGTTATCGATGGGGAAGGGGACCCCATGTGTCCTCCAGCCCATGAAGGGTCCTGATTGGCTCTTTTTCTCCTTCCAGCAACTCCCATCCAGCCTCCTCCAGGTGAGTTTCTCTTCAAGTTATAGATGTTTCTTTAATATTCCTTAATTGACCCTTTTTTAAAAAAAAATGTTCCTGAACAAAACCTCCTAGCTGTGGATAACACAAATTTTTGAAGTTTTGGGCAGCTTTTCCTTTCAGAGACCTAAAAATACATTGCAATCAAAAACAAACACACACACACATAAACACTAAAATCTGGCCCAGGAGATTTCCAGGTTTTGGGAAATTGCAAAAGAGAAGGGAAGTCTCCTTGTGACATTTCACACAATTTCTGGCAAAGCGACACCCGGCTTTGCTACCACTCCCCATCCTGGCCCCATCTTCTTTGTTCATATGAACCATCTGGGGGGGGGGCTTATCTCTTGATTAACTCCCCAATTAAGTCAACTGGGAAAAATTCCACAAGCCTCTGGAGATGAATTGCTGGTCCTTCCCAGACTTTTCCTCCCTGACATGGGAGATTCTCCCTCATTCTGCCCCTGCCTATCAACGAAACCCCTGCAATGTGGGCCTCTCTGTGGGGGGTGGCTGAAAGAGAGGAATAATAAGTTATTTACACTGAAGGTTTCATTTTGTATTCTCATTTTCTCCCCATCTCTTTTTTTCTTCAGCACTCCTTCCTGATTCCTGGTGGGAAAGGAAGTTTTTTTTTTTCAGTAGCTGAAGAATTTCTGTCTTTTTTGCAACCTCTGAAAAATGGAGGCTCAAGATTTTAGATTAGGGAGAGGAGTAGAATGGCAGCCTGGAGCTTTTCCTGCTGAGAGGACCCTCATCTTCCTTTCAGGGCCTCCTTTTCTATGGAGGGAGGGGTGGAGACCATCTAGACTGACCCCAGGGACTCTGGGCCTGCCTGCCAGTCCAGAACCCCAAATCTCTCCCCTCTTTGAACCCACAGCAGCTTCATCCCCATTACTCTTCCTACGAATCCCTTCTCTTCACTTTGCTATAAAAGAATAAAATTTATATGGTAGGAAAAATCCTGGAATTCCTCCCTCTTTCCTTCCTCTTCCTCCTCCTCTTTCCTGCCCCCCCCAGAGAGTCCTCCCTCCTCCCCTCCCCCTCCCCAAATTGAGGCCTACCCTGTCTCTGGATTGACTATCCAGGCTAGTTTAGATCCGAAGCCAGAAGCAGTTCGGGAGGAGGGTGGGCAGATCCCAGGGAGGGGAAGGGGCAGGACCCCCTCCTCAATCTCTCCAAACCCAGCCAGAGGGAGGGGACCCCCGGGAGACCCCCAATTCCTGCTTCCCCTGGAGAGCCTCTTCCGTGGCTGGGAAGCTGCTGGAGCTGGAGGGTCTCCTGGCTTCATCCGGGGCCTCTTTCTCCAGGATCGGAGCCCGTTTGAGCCCCTCACAAGCCACGGAGGCTCCTGCCCCATTCGCACCCAGCACCCCTCCCTCCCTCCCTCTTTGGAGCCCTGATCCCCTGGCTGCTCCCCTCCAGACAAACTCCTCCCCTCGTCCATCCCCTCCCCTCAACAAAAGGTGCCAGGGCCGGGGAGGGAGGGCGGAGAGCAGGGCGGCCTCCCTGGGGATGGGGGGGGGGGTGAGACATCCCTCCCTGGATCGCCTTCGCTGTGTCTGCCGGTGGGTGAAGTCTCAAAGGACTCTGCCTGGAGACCGATGATGCTGCAGGAGGGAGACTTCCCATTGGTTCCTCTCCTATCAGGCCATTTCCAGTTCTGAATTCCGAGGAAAACGCCTCCTCCGCCCACTCTCGGAGGAACCCCCCCCGATTCCACCTCTGGGGCTGGGGGCGACCCTGGGCTCTCCCTGCTGCTGGGGGGGGGCGCCGGGCCAGTTCTCTGGAAGCGAAGCGGGGAAGGAAAATCACGGTGAGGAGGGGCTGGACTCCTCAATCAGCCGCTTTAGAGACCCCCAAGTCCCCCCCTGGCTGTGTGCCTCTCTCCCTGCAGCCACCTAGGCGGGATCGGGGGGGGGGGAGAGCAAAATGAAATCCAAACTCCCCTGCAGGGCTGCTCTGAAACACCCCCTTGAGCTGCAGCCCCCCAAGACTGAAAGCATCCCCCAATTAAGACCCGCCCCCCCCGTCCTCCTCCCTCAGTTCCCCCCTCCCCTCCAGGTCCCGACTGAGCAATGGGGGATTATGGAGGGTGGGGGGTTCTTGGTCTCCTCCCCAAATCTAGAGTCTCCCCCAGAAGGGACCGAAGCCCACTCTTGCGGGACCTTCAAAGCCTCAAATTGGAGATTCAGAAGAAAAAGTGAAGTTTCCGAAGAAACAAAAATACATTTGCTAAAATGCATCTTTTTCTTTGTGTGGGTTCAGGTCGGAAAGTTTCCCTCTTTTACTTTCGCTTTCCGCCTCCTTCCTCTTTCGATGCAGCTGACTCTGACCCAGATATTGGGGGGGGGGGAGACCGAGAGACGAGCCCGGCTGCGACTCCCTACCTCGGCTAAAATTGGGAAAGAGCGGCTCCCTTACGTCCCCCTGGGGGGGATGTGGGGAGAAAGGGGGAGGAGACCATGCAGAGATAGAGGCTTTTGCAGATTTCCACCACTCTTACCCTCGACCAGTTTCCCAAAGTATGTCTGGAGATCCAGCAGATTTCTTCCTCCCCCCTCCCCCAAGAGTATCAGGGGTGCCTCCCAACCATATCCTCCCCCCAGCCCAGCCCCCTCCTTACCGGGGGTCTCCTTCCCCCCTTGGCTTCCAGGGATCTGGGCCAGTGCTCCCACCAGCAGCAGTATCAGGGGGAGCCCAACAGAGGCCCTGGATGCTGCCCCACAAGAGCCCCCAAAGAGAGGGGAGAAAGACGCGGAGTCTCCCAGCCCCAGAGGCAGAATCGGTGGGTCTGGATGGGGAGAGGGGGCGTTTTTCTGGGAGGGCTCAGCAGGAAGTGTGCACTTCTTTTGGGGTCCTGCCCCTGCATGATTCTCAACCACTCTTCCTTTCTTGAGTCTGGCAAGTCTAAAGAAAAGAAGAAATAGGGGTGACATGATAGCAGCATTCCAGTATTTGGGGGGCTGCCACAAGGAAGGGGGGTGAAGTCAAATTATTCTCCAAAGTACCAAATGGCAGGCCAGAAACAATGGATAGAAACTGACCAAAGAGGGAAGCAACCTGGAACTAAGGAGAAACTTCCAGACACTGAGGACAAATAAATAGGGGAACAGCTTACCTCCAAGAGTTGTGGGTACTCCATCACTGGAGGTTTTTCAGAGGAGACTGGACAGTTGCTTGTCTGAAAAAGTATAGGTCAGTGGTGGTGAACCTATGTGTGGATGCTGCTTCCGGAAGTCCATTCTGGGCTGGGCAACAAAAAATTAGCTACCGGTTCTGCCAAAGTGGTGTGAACTGGCTGAATCCCACCACTGCATTAAGCTCATCAATTATTGCTTTGGTATAGTTTCCTAATACTTTAACTATGGCTAGTTACCTTTCAACAGGAAAGGGAGAGGGGAGTCGAAAATCGGGGTAAAGTTTCTGTTTGCGAACGGCCACGAAATTGCAAAACGAATGTCTATTTTGAATAACAAAAAGGGGTACAAATATCTCCAGAAATACAGAGCCGTTCAGTCCCAACAAACCAACCGCTGCTCCTCCACAGCTTGCCTCTTTGCTTTCCTTCTATTTCGGTCACTTTGGGCTCCCATAGCAGAGGTGGCACTCAGAGCCCTCTCTGTGGGCACACATGCCATTGCCCCAGCCTCACCTCCCCCGTGACCCCTTCCTCTCCAGAAGCCACCCTGAAGGAGAGTCGCCCCTGAGTATGACCCACACGGAGCAGCACAGCCAATGATATGGCAGCCAAGCAGCATAGACAAAACTCTTCCCTCACACCCCATCGTGCACAGTTGATGCTGCAGAGTGCAGGCAAAGGGCATGACCGCCATAGCGCTGCTGGGCTGCCTGGGCAATCTGCAGCGGACCCTGGAGGTGGTGAGTGGCCCTGCGGGCAGGCAGGGTGGGGGACGGGTTGAGGGCAGGGCTGAGGTGGAGCTGAGGCAGTGCCAGTTTTTGGGCACTCGGTCTCTAAAAGGTTCACCATCACTGGAATAGGTTCTCCTGTTCAAGCAGGGGGCTGGACTAGAAGACCTACAAGGTCCTTCTATTCTATTCTATTCTATTCCAACCTTACAGTATTTTCTTTCAACACCTTTAGTAAAGTTGATTTTCATTTCAATCCGGGAGTTGATCCATGGCCTTCTTGTACTTGCCTCAGCTTGGTTGAGCTACTGACTCTCCAAGCCAGACCAGGATAAATTTTATCTTCAATCCTCTTCAATCCAACTGTCTTAAATACCCATATGCCAAACCTGTCAGGAAGTTACAGGCTATAAATAAATGTCTGCTACTGGAAATTCCTCACCAGAAGTCAGAAAGTCTGTCCACACCTCAGCCCAGAGAAGCTGGAACTGGAGGCTGTGAGAGAGAGGAAGCCATGAAGAAGGAAGCCATGTCATCTTCACTTACTCTCTTCTTTCCAGTAGGACCCATAATGTGGGGGAATGGAAATACCAATTCATAAAGAACTATGAAAGAGATGAGATTCAGACCTCACTAATTATCTTTGAAGATATCCGCCAAGCTTACAGCATTATAAAGCCCAGGAAATGAATCATATAGGTCTTGTCTTGAGGAGTGGCTTAAGCCAAATATTGGTTGACATGTGTGCTGAGGAAAAGGAGGAAAACCAATAGTTTAAAAAACATATTTATTCATTCATTCATTTGTTTGTTTATTATTTATTTATTAATGTATTTGATGATTATCTTGAATTTTAATTTAACTAACAAACTTCACATATTTATTTCCTTCAGTTTTAATAAGCATAAGTTGCAAAGCAAATCCAAACAAAGAATATATAACCAATAATAATGGATAATTAGAAGTTACCAGCCTAAGATACAATTTCACAATCATTCCCCTGCTTTGGCCATTAGATGTTCCTTGGTGTTTAGATCTGGTCTCAGGATGATAATGTAGCACTTGGGGAAGAAGATGCAACTCAATAGTCCAGCACCGGAGGCCAAGATGGAGAAGACCTGCACGGCCACCATGTATTTTCCTTTGGTGCTCAGGTAGGTGGGCAGGAAGGAGACCCAGACACTGCAGAAGACCAGCATGCTGAAGGTGATCAGCTTGGCTTCATTGAAAGCTCCAGGCAGGTTCCTGGCCAAGAAAGCCACAGTGAAGCAAATTGTAGCAAGGAAGCCCATGTAGCCAAGAACAATATAAAACATGGTGACAGAGCCTTCATTGCATTGAAGGATAATCTCTTCAGGCTGGGAGTGCAGATCAGAGTCAGGAAATGGGGGAGAAACTCCCAACCACATGGCACAGATGAGAATTTGGACAGCAGAACAAGAAAAGATGATGGAGTTGGCCAAGCTCTTCCCCAACCATCTTTTCACTTTATTACCTGGTTTTGGGGCTAGGAATGCCAGCACTACTGTGATAGTTTTGGCCAACACAGAAGACACGGCTACTGAGAAGACAATGCTGAACACTGTTTGTCGGAGAAGGCAGGTGGCTTTTCTTGGTCGGCCAATGAAGAACAAGGAGGATAAGAAGCAAAGCAGAAGGGAGACCAGGAGGATGAAAGAGAGGTCCCGGTTGTTGGCTTTGACAATAGGAGTTTCAAGGTATTTAATGAATATGATTAAAACAAAGCCTGTGATTAGGAACAAGAGTAGAGCAAAGGAGATGAGGATGATGCTGAGATGTTCTTCATAGGACAGGAAAGTTATTCTTTTGGGGATACACTGGACTCGGTTCTCAGTTGGATATTGATCATCTGGGCACTTAGTGCATTTTGTGGTATCTGAGAAAAGAAAGTAACATTTCTTTTATAGTCTTTCAAATTTCAAGAAAATCTGGATAAGATGTGATACAGAGAGACAGAAAAGTCTCAGTAAATGGAATATACTTACACAACAAGAGCAAAAAAAATCCCCAATACATAGAAGTATAAAAAGAACAACAACAACAACATAAATTTAAAAGAAAATCTATCTGGTGCTGCATCCTCCCTTCTCTGAGGTAATCCACCAGATTCTTATCCTGCACTGACCTTACCTTATAAAATGGTTGGGAGAAATTGTAAGTCTCCAGAGGTTTAAGAGGATGCGGACTATTCAATTTCAAGGGGGAGTGGGTCCAATAAGGCAGGAAGTGCTCCATAAAAGGCAGGCTTCTGGTGATCCATAAAGTGGGAATCATTTAACAGAACAGATTGTTTGCATGCCAATTGTTATATGCTCTGGTGGGAGAACCAGATATCCTCAAGAAGAGAGCCCTGCAGATACCCCGATTCTGTCTCATGGAGGGTTTGAAAGTTGAATTTAATTGCACCTGGAAAGAAACTGGGATTTTGTGGAGCCTGCACAGCTGGGGTGTCCTATAGAAGAACACATGGAAACTCAACACTGTGCATGCCTTTGCATTCTGGACTATTTGTAAATTCCAGGTGAATCCTGAATCCTCTGTTTGATTTTCATTGTTCCTTTAACCCAACATCTCTCCCTCTATTGTTCCTCCCAATTAGATATTGCAGCTTATAAGGATATATGAGCTTACTAAAGATTAACTGATTAAATGAATGCTTGATCGATGCATCTATCAGCCTGTAATGTAAAGTTGGTTTAGGTAAACAAAACTCATTGATCTAAAATAATTCCTCAAGTTACAAAGAATACAGATATTTCTAAGAAAGTTAAATATGGACGGAAACATCCAAACTGGAAAATGAAAAAGAGATTTCCCATGCAATCCACAGCATCCTTCTTCTTACCTCATCCTTCAAGATATTTTTCTTATCCTTCCCATTATGGAAGAAATTAGACACCATGAAAATTAAAAACTAAACAATCAAACTTACATGTGTCCTTAACATGCATATTGATCAAAGTTTCCCTATGGCGTCACCCACCTTCCTGAGTGGAGATGGTCCCCTCTGGACAAGGAATGCAGTTGTAGCAGCAAAATGGCTCTCCTTCTCGAGCCTGCTTGACAAATCCAGGATGGCATTTTTCTGCACATTTAGACTGAGGCAGAGACTGAAAGAGAAAGAAGAAATGCCAAAGAAAATATGTTACGATTCACCATCCATGTAAGATGGAGGTAGACATGAACATCAGCCAAGTCGTCTCTTGGCTTCACGTAGGCAAATATGAAATCTCTGACCACTTCCAAATGGTTGCAGGAGAGACAATTGCAGGCAGATGCCTCATTCAGTTCCTCCCTTTTTCTTCTGATTTATCAGATTACAATAAAATACCTTTCCACTTAACAAAGTCTGGAGGGATGAAACTGAGAAAACATTTAAGCATTAAATGGCAACTGGTGGGTTCCTCCTCATTGTGGAATTAACATGCATTCCTCCATTCTTCATAAATGCTTGATTTTAAAATATCCACAAACACTAAATTTTAGAATGAACATTATTGCAATATCTATATCAAATTTTTATTTCATTGGATCTATTATACTAGAATAAAACTGTGATGAAGAAAGAAACTTTTGACCAGTAGGATCTGGAAAGGTTTCTTCTGGAGTACATAAAACATTGCAAAGCTGCTTCCCTTTGAAAGCCGTCCAAAATTATCTCCAGTTAAGATAAAAAGGGAACTTTCCTCACAAAAAAGGGCTGTCGACCTTAAAGAT
The DNA here is from genome assembly GCF_016545835.1 of Crotalus tigris. Classification (NCBI taxonomy): domain Eukaryota; kingdom Metazoa; phylum Chordata; class Lepidosauria; order Squamata; family Viperidae; genus Crotalus; species Crotalus tigris. The sequence continues at coordinate 64,583 of NW_024096646.1, read as the reverse complement.
GCTCTTTATTTATGTATATATTTGTTCAATTTATATGGCTGCCATCCTGGTGAACTAAAACTAAAACTGGCTGACTAGGTTCTAAAACTATAATAAGGTGAGATGGAGGTGAGGTCGTGAGAATGTGTTCCACAATAAGGGTGAGTCGGGCATTTTTTGATGCACCACACGGGTCATGAGTGTGAGCCCTGTGGGGATAGGGATATTCAACACAAGGTATCCAACACAAGTTCCTTTCTGTTGAGAGAATACAATTACGTGACATAATTTGACTGTGTAAATATACACAGTCATATTTATTATTAGTTTGATTTGTAGCCTCTCAATGTGTCCTAAGGCAGCTAACAATCAAGATAAACAGTTGCATTCAAGGGATTTTCAGATGAAGTGCACTCTTACAAGCCAGCACCCAAATCTAAGTAATATTTCCCTCAAAACTGCCATTTTTTACTTCTGATATCAAGATTTCTTTTTCACCAAAGTCATGTTTCAGTACTTCAGTTTTCAAGCCATTATCATGGTGAGAAGGGTAGCAAATAAATTTAACCATAAATGCGCTCACATCATATCAGTCATTATTATTTCATGTGAACTGAAGTTTTGGACCTTCTTCCTAAATTCCACTATCCCACTGGGGTTAGAGATAGGCAGCTATAAGCATGTTCTCAGCTGATTAAAAGCACTCCAAACAACGGGCCTGCAATTTTGGGAGACCCCTGACTCCAATCAAGGCAAGATGAAGCTTATTTACTATTGGACCAACAGGACCTTCATCCAGTCTTGATTCCATTTCATTGGATTCAGTCCAAATCAGAGGGACTGGTCAACAGAATTGCCTTTACCTTTGATATTTGAAGACAAAAAACTAGCGAACTTAAAGCTATTAATACCAAAATCTCCAGCATATGAGTCCCTGTCTCACCAGTTTTATGGTAAAACTGAATTGCTGAAAGACACTAAAAGGCAATGATTTGTGTCCTAAATAATAATCACCCCATCTCTCATTTTGGATCAGCTTACAACAGGGTTCAGCATGACAGCATCAGAAGGGAAGCCTTGGTCAATAGAACTGAAGCATGCTTATCTGCCTAAGAAAATTATAGAGGTTTTACTCCATACATTCAATTCTCAGTGAAGGTTACCCATTTTTTTGACTGGGTTTAGCCCACTTGAAACAGCTTTGGAAAAAAGACAAAAGACATCAATATTTTCCCCACCTTGTTGAGCAACTTTAACTGTGACAAAGCATCTTGGTTGATTATAAGTCTTTGTCTTTCAAAACTCCCCATTCGCTTGTTGATGGGATCCTCCTTGGGAAGAACCACACTACTAACGATTATCAGATCTGCTACTAGGTCTCCATTCTGATCCAAGTACATTTTTATCAGGGAAAGATTGTACAATTTCCTCTTCTCTAGAAATGGATGGAACTAGAATGGAAACATCCAGGAATTTAAAAGCAGAAATTTTGGGTTCTTATCTCTTATCAATTTTTACATTTGAATCTTTCTTCTATGGTTGTTTAACTGGAAATATTGTGAGTTGGGAGAACAAGTGTTACCAATACTGCAAATGAAAGCAGAATTATCTCTTTGGCCACATTTACCAAATTTGAGTATCTTTCTTTTTAATCTCTGTCATATTGCAAATATTGCTGTTCTTCCATTCTTGCGTCTTCCCTTTGGTATCACCTCTCTCTGTAAAACTTTCCAAACACCATAAAAGAATGAACACTAATTAAGGAATGTAAGCAAAACTCTTTCTATCATAAGTTCTACTTGATAATGTTGGCATTTCCCCTCATAAGATACTGTCTTTGTTTTGAAAGCACACCTGCAAAGTCTTATAACTGTCTCCTATCATGTTGGGATAAAAAAAGAAAAAACTGGCTAAATGCCCTTTATTATCTGAAATGAGGCCTCAAATCTGGAGTCTTTTCATTTTCTTTGATGATATTCTATACCATTTCCAGCAGTAACATAGAAAAATTACATCTTCAAAGTACACTGAAAGTTCAAGTTCTTTTTGAAGAATTTTAAATGGGATTTAAGGAGAACATTATTTTTTAATAAATGAAACTGAACTTAGAAACAAAGATACTAATGTGTGCAAGCTTTGGCAGAAGAAGAGTTCCTTTTTTGGAGACCAAGATCATTTAACACAATATTAAACAATTGTGTTTATCATTCCATGAATATCTAGAGTGACAATAACTACAGATGAGCCAGAATTTCTGTTTTTTCCCCCCTAGCCTTCTAAGTTTAAAGATTCAGGAACATCGTCCAATTTATTGTGGAAACATAAAACCCTAAACAAGTCTGCAGAAAAATATTTTATAAGTTTCCTGAGATGTGTGCGGCTTGTTTTTTTGGTTTTGGTTTTCAGATCTCATTATAGTAACCATGGATAAGCCACAGTTTAATTTTTTTCCCTGCTTACTTACTTACATCCAGATTATAATTCTGTCCATTATCTTCAAAATTAAAGTACAAAGATTCAGCAATATTTCTAAATCATGTAGTATACTGATAAAATGTATATTGTCAAAATGTAATTGACAAAAACTGTCCATCATATATAACAATCTAGCAAAGGTCACCAATCAAGTAAACAAAATATACAAATAACTAGAGAATTCATAAACTCCTTACAAACACTAGGGTGATAACCAGAAAGCAAGGATTTGTTAAGAAGAAAGTTGCAAGGCTAATCTTCATTCAGGCAGAGGAGATAGGAAAAATGATTAGATGAAGTAATTCTACTTTATTGTAAGGCTATATTAACAAAATCTTGCAGTGTGGAAGCACAAATCTTTCACCATCTCTTTTGACAGTCAAAAAATTTAGGGAGGACTTTTTCTGAGTTTCTTTCTTTGCTAGTTACGCAGCTGTGGATTGCCCCCCTCCCAACCATCTTATCTGCCCCTTCCCTGCATCTCTTTCTCTGGTCCTCTGAACTCATTCACACCTATCATTAGACTTCCTTAACAGATTGCGTGAGTGCTGGTAGTATAACTTCTTTTTAGCAAAGAATTAACAAAATGCTTCATGGTATGATCAGTGGGGATCTAGTTAATTGAGTGCTGGATAGTATGAGATAATTAAGTGGAGAAAACTGTCTCAAAAATTGTTCTTAAATAAATATTAATATTACTGATAAAATTGGGGAGTTATGAAAAACAATTAGACCTTGCTCATTGTTTCTTCTATATATCATTAATAAAGGAAGTAGATAAATCATGATTTTGTGATGCAAAAATTATAATAACACTTGGACAAAGTTATTTTGGTCTCTTTTAAAATTTCCCAGCTTCTTTCAGGTCCCTATAGATCCCTGTCAGGATGCTGCCATCTTGATGGGAGGGGGGACCTTTGGAGCTCTCCTGTGATGTGTTTAGATTTGCTTTGTTGACTCAGTTCCGCTGGTCGATGTCATCTACCTCACCTCACCAAGGAAGAGATGCCTGGGACCATCTTATTCCAGTTTCCCTCTGGAGTTCTCTCAACCTCTTTGCACCTGTGGATTGGCTCCTATGGACTGGGTAGTTGGGGGGGGGGGTTTGAACAATGGGGTTTAGCCTAACAATTTTACCCAGGAACTTCAGATTCTGCCTGCCTTCTCTTGCTGTCACTGACTCTCAGTAAAAGTTCCTCTTGAAACAATGCCAGTTCCAAGAGTTCTGCTTTCTTGAGAGATTCAGCTGAGGCAGGGCCTTACAGCTTCCAGAAAATAAAAATATGATTTTGTGTTAGAGAGAGGCGCATGAGTAAAATTAAATAGGAAATTAACTAATTATTAACATTCAGCACTTGATACATGATTGTATGAATGTAATGAATGGCAGCTATAATCTGTATTAATATTTCATTTGTAGTTTTTTTACATTATTCTATGCGTAGAATGGTTACTGATTATCATAAAATAGTAATATGTTAATTTTATGATAATAACCGTATTATTAATTTGTCGATAATGTCATTAATGATCCAGTGGAAGGAGCTGCTTTAAGGCTTCAGGAAAGACATCAAGCAGAAGAGCCATGTTGGAATAGAATAGAATAGAATAGAATAGAATAGAATAGAATAGAATAGAATAGAATAGAATAGAATAGAGCTGGAAGGGACCTTGGAGGTCTTCTAGTCTAGCTCCCTGCTCAAGCAGGAGAACCTATACCATCTCAGACACGTGATTGTTTAGTCTCTTCTTAGAAATCTCAAGTAATGGAGTGCCCACAATTTCTAAAGGCAAGCTGTTCCACTGGTTAATTGTCCTCACTGTTAGGAAGTTTCTCCTTAATCTATAAAAGGCCTTGATTTTTGAAGGGAGAACGGAGCACTCTTCTGATAAGTAGGAGATATTGTACAGAAGCTTATGTTCTTAAACCACCAAGCCCAGAGAGCACAAAAGACCCTGAAAAGGAATTTATTTATTTATTTATTTATTTATTTATGAGACTTATATACCACTTTAAGTGCAAGCACTCTCTAAGCGGTGTACACCAGTAAGCAATGTATATATATATTTACATTGCCCCCAACAATCTGGGTCCTCATTTTACCTACCCTGGAAGGATGGAAGGCTGAGTCAACCTTGAGCCGGTGAGATTTGAACTGCTGACCTGCTGAACATAGTCAGCTAAAGTGGCCTGCAGTACTGCACTCTAACTGCTGCGCCACCTCGGCTCTTAATTTAGTTTGATGGATCCTTGTTGGGGCCCCATACCTTCCATGGCTGCAGCCTTGGAGCCCCCAACCTCTCTTCACCCTTCTTCCTTCTCCTCTGGGTTTTGGATGCAGCACTTAAGGCATGGGCCAGAATCTTTATGACGCTATAAGTATCACTGAAATTTGCGATCCGCATCCTATTCTTTTTCTTTTGTGTCTCCACTGGTGCTTTCTGGGTGCATCTTCTCCGGCCTTTGACAAAAAAGGTGTGTTTTGAAAGAGAACAGTGAAAATATTCAGCTTGAAATTCAGGTTCCACAAAGAAATCTGTTTTATAGGCATTTTCCCAACTCTTTTTCCACTGAAAGGGAAAGTTCCAAATACTATGGATGTGCTTGAGATGCCTACCCTTTCTCATTGAAGATACTCCAATCGTCGTCATGATCCAGACTTTCCCTTCAATGGGTCCTGGCAAACCTTCAAGTGCTGAATGGAAGGGAAGAATCCTGTCCCAAAGGGAACCAAGTTCTGTGAAGTGAACAAAGACGTTGACTTGTCTCCACTGAGAGAGGGCATCCATGAGGAATTCTTTACGTCCAGTCGTTGAGAATCGTTTTGATATAACATCACAAATTCTATTCTTGACAAGCATTGGAGTAAAAGTCCTCATGAAATTCTCTCCCTTCTCTGTGTCTGGAGCAAAGAGACCTATCAGGGTCCATCCAAAATGAAGGAGCAGTTGGACAATTGCTGGATAAGTGATCCCTTCTTTGGGGAGCATCGGATGGAAAAAAGGGAATTGACTTTTATCACCCAGAGCCTCTGAAGCAATTATATCATTGACCTAAAAACCAATGAAGATTTCTGTGTGATATTTGGGGTCCTACCTAGTCCCAATTTTTAGCTTTTAATGAATCCAACTTTTTTCTCATGCACAAATTAGAGCATTTCCGGTTGATTAGTCATTAGGCCATATCAAGATACAGAATATAAAACACAGAACATTAACAACTGCATGTAAAAATAGAATTTAGAAACATAATTATAATAGAATAAGCATAAAGAATGAAAATAGTATTTCTGTCAGAACCCATATCTCTCTGTTTTCATGTTTTCCTTCTTTCCCTGACCCAAATTCCATTCTCTTCTCTCCCTGGGCTCTGCCATGCTCCTGGAGGGGAGGGGGGAGTGATTGCGGGTTTATTACCTTAGCTTCCTCTATCACTACAATGTAACACTTCGCTTTCCTGCATTATTTTTCTGTGTACTTTCTTCTCCCTAGCTGTCAGCTAGCAAAGGGGGGAGGAAGAAAGGAATGCAACCTCCGGCAACTGCCTTATCTCTCCGCTTTCATGAGAAGGTGCGAAGAACCGCCTAAACATTGCTGTTATCACCAGAGCCGGCCTGATGTTATCTCCCCTTTCCCATGGACTTAATGGACTTAACACCTGGGGATTGGCCGGTTTGAACCATCCAGATGACCTATGGGGTGGGGTTTGCTTGGGGACACTTTAACCTACAGATCTGTAAGGGAAAACCTCAGATCCTGTCTAGTATGCCTGCCATCAGCTTCTCCTAATAAAAGTTCCTTTGGAAGAGTTTGCTTCCTTGAGTTCTGCTTCCTTGGGATGAGGTCTTGAAGTGGGCCCTGACATTTTCTTTATAACCCCAGAATTTACCACAATCAGACCATAATTTCCTTCCAAAAAAGGCTTTATTATATATAATTTTTGAATTCTGAGCACAGAGGAAATACATTTTTTAAATATTAGGATCATAATAAATTGTTTCTTTAAAGTGCAGTCCAAGATATTGATCTCCCTCTTTCTTAAATAATTGTCATTCAAAATAAGAGATGTATTACATCTTCTATTTCTGGAGCTCCACAAATACAAGAATATTCATTGTAAGGAGTTTGGAAGATTGAACTCAATACTTGGAAGTACATTTGTAGCAGTTGATGCCTTTCAGTGTGCCAACCTTACTGAAGATGGCCCTACCTTTCTCTATTTTGACCACCTTGGATTCTTTGTGAAGCATTTTTTTTCTGTTTTCTTGAGTGGCAAAAAAGTTTGTAATATAAAATTAAGAATGTTTTAAATGAAATTTCTTTGTTCTAATAGTGCTAGGGGACTCTTATTAGTTAATGAAGAGAAGGATGAGGGGTGACATGATAGCAGTCTTCCAATATCTCAGGGGCCTGCCACATAGAAGAGGGACCTGAAGGCAGGACAAGAAGGAATGGATGGAGACTCACCAAGGAGAGAAGCAACCTAGAACTAAGGAGAAACTTCCTGACAGTTAGAACAATTAACCAGTGGAACCACCTGCCTCCAGAAGCAGTGAATGCTCCAACACTGGAAGTTTTTAAGAAGAGATTGGACAGCCATTTGTCTGAAATGGTATAGGGTTTCCTGCCCGAGCAGGGAGTTGGACTAGAAGACCTCCAAGGTCCCTTCCAACTTATTATTATTATTATTATTATTATTATTATTATTATTATTATTATTATTACTACTACTACTACTACTACTACTACTATTAGTAGTAATAGTAATAGTAGTTGTTTCCATCCCATTAATTTTATTAAAAATAATTATATGCCCCAATTTTATAAATTGTATAAATTCCCAATTCTGCTCTGGGGGCAGCAGCTGAAGTCCTTTCATCCACCCTCAAGATACTTCTCAGATGATGTGATTGGATTTCTTCTACTGGTGATATAAATTAAATCCCAAAGTTCAGCTCAATATAAGTGCATAATGGTAACATTGGTATTTTGTATTTAATTATTCAGTCTAAGGAAGCCGCATACCTATGATTTTTTAAAAAGAAATTAACAGTGCATTCATTTGTGCCTTCTAAAGTTCCCCCAGGTAAGGAAAGGTGTGAGCAGGGTCAACATCCTGAGCTCCATCTTAAGGGCAGTCAATTTCTTCCATAATATTTCTTTGTTTACTGTGTCAAATGCTATAAAAGCAGCAAATCATTATTTCCTCTGATTTATATTTTTATAGTTAGATGGTTCAAGACAAAAGAATTGTCAAGAGTGGATCACATCGGCCTAAAGATTGCTGGTTCTTCTACAAGGAATGCACTTTTCATCCACTTACTATCAATTATTTTCAAATGGAAGTTTGCAGATATTTTGGTCACAAGATCTGTTAGAGAAATGGGCCTGGAATTGCTAGGATCCTTTTTATTCCCCTTTTTATAAAAGAATTACAGTTGCCACCCTTGACCCAAATGGGCATGGCAGATATTATTTATATTTGTAAATGTATCTGTCAATGGAGGGTTCCACCTGTTGAGATATTTCTTGAATTGTTCAGCTGGTAAAAAATCCTCTCCAGAGGCCATATTGCTCTTCAAACCTTTTGTGATGAATTTTACCATGAGAATTTTAGGGCAAAAAAAAGTTGATACATTGCCTAACATATTTGTAGATTTTTAATAAAATGGTTGGTTAATGTTAGTGGCCCCAAAAGTTTCATAATACATATATGTTTTATCATCAGTAGGAAAGGTAATCCCGTAGACTCTGTTTAAAAATCTGAGATTTGTTCATGATTGAGGATATCATTATTTTGGCTAAGACCATGAAAAAAAAAATGTGAGTTTCCCATCAGTACTGCACATTCCTATTGTACAGAAGATTCTTTGTTTAGACACAGAGCCTCTACTCCCCTTCACAAGTATGCAGCAGAAGCCTCTAAGCAATTAGGATGATATCATGAAAAGACAGGTCTCTTTTGATCATTGCTTCCTCCCAACAGTATATCCCAATCCTTATTTATAACACTTACAAATGCCATGGTGAAAAGATTATTTGCCACAGAACCAGGTCTTAAACACCCTGATCCTGAGGAAACTTTCATCATCCAACCTGATGCTAGTGATGTTGCAGTGGGTACAGTCCTCCCACAAAAATAATTGGGGGGGGGGATCTGCAGCCCTATGCCTACAATTCATGAAAGCTTTTGGAAACAGAGAGGAGATGGGCTGTTTGGGAGAAAGAAGGTTTTGCGGTCCGATGGGCGTTATTAACTTGGTGCCCTTTCTTGGAAGGGAGCAAAGTGCCTTTCAAAGTATAGACTTATCAATATTATTATTCAAAATAATATTGAATTACCTAGAGAAGACACAGTTGGATTTATCGCTTTCACACCAACACCCCACTCACTTTATAGAAAGGGAAGGACAAACACAAACCTGTGGGACTTTGTAGATGCCTCCTAATGTTGACATCTGGATGGCTCTGTCTCTGATATCTCCATCAACAAGAGCCAAAAGGTTGTCCTTCCTTCCACAGCTGTAGTTGGGAACATTGGCTTCTCCAGTTGAGAGCATATCCAGCAAAGCATCTGAAGTGCCAAGGGTGTTATCATAGTTGTCATAGATGTTGTAGCCAAGTGTGAGATTATGCAGCAACTGGGGATTCTCCTTCATCAGTTCAATATTGCAAATCATGCGTAGTATTAATACATATCCATAGATTAAACTAGTGTAAAACAATGATCATGTTAATATTAGCATCATCAACAGCAACAACAATAATACTTTTTCTCCATTTAATCGTCTTTTTTCTCTACAAAGTAGCTGAAACATAAGACAATATTGATCTAAAACCAGAGTCAAATGAAAGTCACCCATCACCCTTTAATAATGTTAGTGTTGATGATGGGTATAGTCCTCAAAAAGGTTTAAGAAATCAGAAACATACAATTATTTTTAGCAGTACTAATATTCATAGCCAAGACTAATTCAGTTATTAAAGAAGAACCACCTTTAAAGGAAGGAGATTTTTGATAAGTGACCCAGAGAAGCTGTTCTAAAAACAAGTCATCTTCTATTCCTTTAAATATCAGACATTGCATATCAATCGGCTATAAAAATAGGGAAATGGTTGGGCAGAGGAAATTAGAACCATTTTGATCATTACTTTCAACCAAAATAAGTATTCCAGTCATGAATTTAGGACTGAATAGAGAGAGGAAAATAATGTGGACTTCTTTCAGGTTTCATTTGCCTCATGTTTCTACTCTCAGAATGTAAGGCAAAAGGGAGAGCCTGTGTTAATCAAATGGATTCAAAAAATTTGTCAGATCCTGCAATATAAAAGCAAGTAAAAAAAGAAGAAAAGGAGAAGAGTGTTAGAACTGCAAATGAAAGGAATGAAAATCCATCGCATGACTTACAACTGAATCTGACTAGAAGGAGCCTTGGTGAAAGGTAATGTGGTAGGTGTTATTCCTGATGCAGTGGTGACTATACCAATGAGAAGATCTCCTGGCCTATAATAGCTCCATGGCTTTTCTCCATCCTGGTGGTCCAAATTCAGTGGGCATTTCATTCTCAGCTTCCCAGAGAGCGTCTGGGACACCAACAGCATCAGAAGCAGAAGCAGGAGGTCCATAATTCATAGGGTGGAATCAATCTCCTTCCTCTTTCTAAAAAAGAATTAGAAGAATTCAAAGCACTCTGACAGGGTGGAATATCCTGTGGCTTTCCTGACTCAAACAGAGTAACCAAGATTCACCTGAAAAAGAGAGAGAAAATATATTCAAGAGCACAGCTCCTGTCTCTCCTGTAATGTGAGCCACAAAAAGCATAACCTGTAGTTTTTATCCTTTTCTGATGCAAGATCCCTTCCATGTTGCTCCAGTCTGATATTTACATCAAGGGCAGTCACTGGAGACCTAGGAGAAGAGGTCTCAGAGACAGGGATGGTGATGATTGCAGTGAGAAGGAGCTTCTGCTCTTGGGACCCTGAGCTTCTTCCATGTAAGGAGGGGTAGCTGGAGAAAAGCCCGTTAGAGAAAAGTCACAGATAGACCCCTTGGGGCAGTGTTCTCTAGTGGTCTAAGTCCTTCCTGTTAGGACATGTCCAGAAAGTCATGATGTATGGAGATAGGTCAACAGCCAGGAAAGTGTCCTTCAATGGGGCGTCTTGCCTCCAGAGGCTGCTAGGGAAGGTCACCCAGAGTTATGGACTTTGGTGCCATTCTATGTTGGTGACCCTTAACGCTAGGGCTGCCTGTGCTTTAGCTCCATGAAAGCCCTCAGTATCCTTGAACCCAGCGCAATGTTAAGAGTTTGGGATTTTCTTTTCAATGAGATCTCCATGTATTAATCCTAATTTGGAGATAATTTTATAATTCCTTGTAACTGAAGTGAAATTTCATTTTCTACCTTTTCTGGAAAAATCATTTTTTGCATGATAGCTGGCTAAGAGGCAGGAAAATGACAGCCTGGGATAGCACCATTGACACAGAGAGAGAAAATTGTAGAGTGAGTAGAAGTTTTAGTTTCCTTGATTCTTTCTGTGTTGTCTTTCCATACTGATACAATGAGAACCATTAAATTTTGGTATTTCTTGGTTTAAATAAAACAATTGTGCTGTTAGGCCTGCAGTTGAGATGGTGGCAGCACCCGCAGTGCATTGGATGGTGTGAGCTGATTTCTTGCCACACCCACCCAGAAGTTGGTTTAGGGGGACCTGGTGGCAGTTCCTCTGGTTGTGTAGATGCACTTGGTGTTTTGCGGAACCTGTGACATTCCCATCTCTGAGGCTTTGTTTGTCTTCCCTAAAACACTTCCATGTGCTTATAGTTTGGTGTCCCTGTGTTCTGCTTTATCTTGTTCGATTGTTGATTATTTTTCTTACTTCAGCAAGTGTTAGACTGACACCCACAGAGCTACCACAAATTGTGTAGTAGAATCATAATTGCTAACCACCCTGGCTGGGGTGCCTAGTGGTGCCCCTCCTGCTATTCCATGGGACCCCCCCATGGCTCCAGCTTCCAGCCAGAGGGAGAGTTGTTACTGAACTACATCCGCAAGGCCCCAAGAGCCCCAATCCTTCCATAGCATGAAGGGACTGGACAGCCATTTGTCTGAAAGGGCCTGGGGTCTCCTGCCTGAGCAGGGGGTTAGACTAGAAGACCTCCAGGGTCCCTTTCAACTCTGTTATTCTGTTATTCTCTCCACAGTGGCTGGGGAGACATTTTCCTTTCACACAAGGAAAGCTTTCACATTTCTTCAAAAATGAATGGTAAAATATAAGTGCTTTCAACTAATAGCAAAATTAATCTTAATGCAAAGTGTTTTCTATTTCAGCTCTCTAATTTCTATAAGCTCTTTATCCGCTCTATTTCCTTTAATGTCAGGGGTTTGTCTCAGGGACTGCCCCAAAGAAGAGGGGGTCAAGCTATTCTCCAAAGAACCTGGAAGGACAAGAAGCAACGGATGGAAATGAACCAAGGAGAGAAGCAACCTGGAACTAAGGAGAAATTTTCTGTTAGAACAATTAACCAGTGGAACCACCTGCCTCCAGAAGTGGTGAATGCTCCAACATGGAAGTTTTTAAGAAGAGACTGGACAGCCATTTGTCCGCAATGGTATATAGGGTTTCCTGTCTGAGCAGGGGGGTTGGACTAGATGACCTCCAAGATCCCTTCCAGCTCTATTCTATTCTATCCAATTTCACTGCGTCTTCCTCCTTTTTGTCTGTTTTTAGTTTCCATTTCATATTTTCCTTCTGTCAAAGTCTTGAATTTTTCCTTCATTTTAATTATAGAGATATAGCTATAGATATAGAGATATAGAGATAGATATAGATAAACATGATATAGAGATACAGATACAGATACAGATATATATAGATAGAGATAGATAGAGATAGAGATATAGAGATATAGATATATATTTAAATACTCTTTCATTTTCTCCGACTCTGGGCTGCATCTGATCAGAGTTTCCTAAAAGAGAAGATTTCGCCTTCAACTCCTCCACTTCTGAGCCAAGACAAAAGCCCCGCCCCTCTCTCTCCCTAGTGGCTGCCTCTAGTCCTGGCCTGCCCCTGTCGTCGTGGCAACCCAGCAGCAGCCAATCAAGCAGGAGGGAAGAGACAAGGGTTGCCTGGGAGCTCAGCCACCAATCAGACTCCTGGAGAAGAGGCTGAAGGAGCAAAGACAAAAAGGGGGGGAGAGGAAAACGTCCAATAAGGGGAGAGAATTAGAGAGTTTTTCCTGTGATGAGAAAGAGACAGAAACTGCCAGAGATGCAGAGGGAGGGGAGGTTGGAGTCCTGGAAGGGCCTTTCCCCCCCCCCAGAAATCCCTGCAATGGAGGGCTTCTCCTCCGGGGGGGGCTTGGGCAAGGGGGGGGGCAGGGGCTGCCCAGGAGAGCCCGGCCGGAGGGACCCCCAGGATGCCCCTTCCTCAGAGCCCCAGAGGGCCCCTCCAGGGAGACCCCCCGGCCTTTCCCTCCCCAGCAAAGCCGGATCCCCCTTGGGAGACCCAGGCCCTGCATGGCTTCTCCCCCCCAGGAGCCTTTCCTGGAAAGACACGAAGGGGAACCGGAGCCTCACAAACCCCCCTTGGCTGCCTCTCCCCCTGAAATGCAACTCCAAAGCCCATCATCCACCTTAGCCTCTTCCCAGAATGGGGGGAGTGAAGGGTTCCCCCAGTTCCCCTCCTCCTTCCTGAGCCTTTTCTATGGGCAACGTGACACGTCTGGGCTTTGCTTTCCCCCCTCAGGGCCCCATGTGTGGAAGGGAGGGGCAGTGGAACATGGGTCCTTCCCCTCCCTCTCTTCCTTACATGGGCTGAAAGACATCCTTTATTTCTCTCATTTCTCTCTCTCTCTCATTCTCTGTACATGGGTGTGATTCTTTTTAATTATGTCCTGATGACTAGTTTTTAACTAGCAGATTTTTTAATTATTTTATTTTATCCTGGTCCCACTATTGTATCAGTCTTTTTATATTCAGCATTAACTTTCAAAATAAAGTAAACTTTGTTTTTAACTCAGTAGGAAGCTATTCCAGTTCTGTGACATGTTCAGGCATTAAGTCGTCCCCGGGGTTTTCTCTTTAACCGCTGTGCCCACAAATATCAGCTTTCTTTTTCTTCAGCCACAGGTGCCGTGTATTCCCTCTGGGGCCAATTTCAAGCATGGAGCTTCCCAACCTCTCAATTCTTGCTGAAAGGTTTAATTCTAGCTCTGCCCTCTCATTTTGAATCCTCTGGGGATTATTCCCCTTCCATTCCTCTCCAGAGAAGGGCCCAACAAACTCTGAGTCCCAGAACAAGTTGAATTAGCCGGGATCTCTGGTGAGAGGGAGAATTATTATTATTATTATTATCCTCAAAGTTTCCGCTCTGCTCTTTGGCCGAATCCTCCAGGGAGACTTTGGGCAGAGACAGATGGAACCAGCTGCAGTTCTCTGCTTCTCTCTCTGACCCGGGAGGCCCCAAATGGAAATCTTTCCTGGGGGAGAACTTGGCTTTAGGCAAAAAGCCCCACTGGGAGATTTCAGACTTGGGACTTCCCTCCCCACTCAGGATCAGGGCTGTCTGTCTTCCTTCACCCCAAAGTGGGCCACCCTGGGGGACATAAGAGCTGAAGGCCAATGCAGCCATGTTGCTGCCTGCTGGGGTCACCCCCCCAAAACAAGACCCCCCCTTTTCCATCTCCTTTCCCCAAATGTGAGCTCTTTCTTCAGCCCCTCCTTGACTCCCTTGTGCCCCCACCAAGCCCCTCTTTAACGTATAGAAGAGTTGGGGGTCCTGCGGCCTTCCAGATGTGGCTGGGTAACATCTTCCCCTCTGGCTGGAAGCCTCTCCCCCTTCGATCCTGCCCCAAGGGGACCCTGCAGGGCTTGGGCCTGATCCTCAGGCCTGCCGGAAGTGGCCTCCATTTTGAATACTCTGAAGAGTCCTTGTAGAAATGGCGGCTGCTTTTGGAGCTTCCCACCCTGATCCTCAGGCTGTTGGGAGACTGCAAAGCTCTCCTGGCTCTTGCTGGGCTTGGGAAACCAGACCCTGCATGACGATGGGGCAGCTTCAGATGAGCTCCCTGAAACCTTTTCCTGGCTTTGACCCCCCTCACTCCCCCAAACCCCACATTTCTTCAATAAAGAACACAAAAAAAGCTGGAAGAGACAAACTTTTTCATCTTGCACTGCCCCGTCCCCCGAATTAGGTGCTAAAACTAAACTCCCCACCTCTGCCCTCAAATCTCTATCCCCGTTAACACTTTGCTAAATATACTGCATGCCTGAAACAGAAGAGCAGAGTTGAAAGGGACCTTGGAGGTCTTCTAGTCTAACCCTTGCCTGAAGGAGGAAACCTCACCATTTACCATTTCAGACAAATGGTGGTCCAATCTCTCCTTAAAAGCCTCCAGTGTTGAAGCACCCACAATTTCTGGAGGCAAGTCGTTCCACTGATTAATTGTTTTGTCAGGAAATTTCTCCTTAGTTCTAGGTTGGTTCAAAATCTGTAAGTTACTTACTTTGACTCTAGAGAGTCAAAGAATGGAAAGAAGGAAGGAAGGAAGCAAAGAAAACTTTTGCTCAATGTTGATAATGGTGACTGTGATGTTAGTGATGCTCAACAGCCCCCCCCCCCCATATGTGAGGAGGGGTCCTCCCTCAAAAGTCCTTCCAGGACTCCAACTTCATTGGCCTGTCCACAGCCTTCATGAGGACTTGAAACTCACTCTCATGATCAGGATTGGGGTTTTCCTGCCACTTTCACACAAAACAACTAGTTTTTTTTTAAAAAAATCTGCCCGTGTTTAGCAAATTGGAGTCCACTTGGCTGGTTTTGCAAGACTCAAGAAGGCCCACAACCTCAGCCGACTGTGTTGGAAAGTTATCAGTAAGATCACAGGTTACCCAGTTTTCCAAAAGTGGTTTGCCATTGCCTCTTTCCCAAGCTCTGAGAGATTGGCTGGCCCAGGTTTACCCAACTGGCTTTGTGCCCAGAGCAGGTCTAGAACTCATGGTCTCCTGTTACTAGTCTGATTCCTTGACCACCATACCAGACTGCCTCTGATCGTAGCCATACAACCCATTTAAGCTGATCACCTCACCAATGGCTGAATTCTCATTTGCAACTTTTAATCATGGTTTATTTTTGGAGGCTCAACCAATGAATCAGTGAATTATGAATATTAATTTAACAGGGACTAGCTGAACATTAATTGATAACAGAAATAAGCTGGAGACACTTCTTTTTTTTTTATTGAAAAATTTTTAAAAACTTTTACAAAGACAGAAAAAAAACAATGACAACTACAATAAGACAAAACAAAACAAAACAAAACAATACAACCCTCCCCAACCCCTCCCAAATCACCCCCTCCCTCCCCCCCTGAGCTTCCCAGAGCAGAATATAGGCTTAATTAAAAGAAATTAACAAAATTATAAGATAATTAAGAACAAAATATATATGAATAAAGAATTATAAACCTTAAAAAGAAAAAATATTTAAAAAAAAAGCAAAGCAAAGAAAAAAAAAGTAGAATTTTTATACAAGTTATAAAAAAGCTAAATGATATTTTTTCATATCCAATTTAAATTGTATAAAATTTATCCATTTTTCCCATACAGCAAAAAATTTCTCTTGCATTTGCTCTTTTAAGAAAGCCGAAATCTTTGCCATTTCCGCCAAATAAGATACTTTAAAAAACCACTCTTGCAAAATAGGCAAAGATTCCTTCTTCCAATATTGACCTACTAGCAGCCTTGTGGCTGTAATCAAATTCAACATCAATATAACCTCCTTAGCGTCACAATCAGTAACAATACCTAACAAAAACAATTGTGGAGTGAATTTTACCCTCTTTCTAAAAATTCTCTGAATGTTCCACCATATCTTAATCCAAAAGGCTTTTATATTTTTACACGACCACCAAATATGATAATAAGTGGCATCCAAACAGCCACATCTCCAACATTTAGGCTGTAAGTCAGGATACATGAGAGACATCTTTTGTGGATCAAGGTGCCATCTATAAAACATTTTATAAAAATTCTCCCTTAAATTCTGGGCTTGTGTAAATTTAACATTTCTCACCCAGATAGTTTCCCAGGTATCCACTAGAACTGGTTCACCAAAATTCTGCGCCCATTTAATCATACAATCTTTAATTAATTCTGATTCTGAATCCAGTTCCACTAGCACCCCATAAATTCTTTTAATATGAGTTTGTCTTTGATCCTTTACTTGCTTGAAAAGATTTTGATCTTCTCTAAGCAAACCTAAATTACGATCCATCTTTCAGCTATCTAGTAGTTGTCTATATTGAAACCAAGAATAGGTAATATTTTCATGTAACAAATCTTCCAAAGATTTTAACTGCCAATTTAGACCATCCCATCTAAGTAATTGTGTATAAGACACCGTATCCATTTTAACACCTCTCTTTATCCCCTATCGCATGCCAAGGTATAGCCCATAATGGTATTTTAAAATCACTTTTATAATATTTCCTCCAGACTCTAAGTAGAGAAATCCTTAAAATATGAGATTTAAAAGCCCGATCCACTTTTTTATTAAATATTAAATAGGCATGCCAACCAAAAAGTAAATCCCATCCCTCCAAATGGAGTATCTCTGAATTTGTTAAGTTTACCCAATCACTAATTAACGTAAAAACCACTGCATCATAATATAATTTCAAATTCGGTACCTTGAGTCCACCTCTCTCACGGAAGTCCTGCATAATTTTAAACTTTACCCTTGGTTTTTTCCCTGCCCAAATAAATTTGTTAATATCTTTCTGCCATTCATTCAAATTAACCTCGTTCTTTAAAATAGGTAACATTTGAAACAAAAAGAGAAATTTGGGCAGGACATTCATTTTAATCACTGCAATTCGTCCCATGAGAGATAACTGTAACTTCTCCCAATTCCTCAAGTCCTTCTGTACACTGGCCCACAGCCTTTCATAATTATTCTTAAACAATTTTGCATTAGAAACAGATAAAGTGACCCCCAAATATTTTGTCTTATCAACAATTTCAAAACCAGTCAACTCAGCCAAAGTCTGTTTGTCCTGAATAGTCATATTTTTAGCTAATATTTTAGTCTTATTATTATTAATTTTAAAGCCTGAAACATGTCCATATTGACGAATCAGCTGTAATAAGTTAACTACAGAATAGGTAGGTTGAGATAAAGTAACCACCAAGTCATCTGCAAAAGCTCTTAACTTGTACTCTTTTTTATTAACTTCTATTCCTCTTATTTCCTGCGATTCTCGGATTTTAATCAACAAAATTTCCAATGTTAAAACAAACAGCAAAGGTGACAGAGGACATCCCTGTCTAGTACCTTTTTCTATTGTAAAAACCTCTGACAAACCCCCATTAACAATAAGTTGTGCCGTTTGCTTTTGATATATAGCAGTAAAAGCTTGTAATATTTTCCCTCCAAAATTCATCTCCTCAATTGCTCTTAACATAAAATGCCAGTTCAATTGATCAAAAGCTTTTTCAGCATCTAAAAATATCAGCTATACAGGGACTTGGTTGTTCTTATCTAAATATTCTAATATGTTGATAATTTGTCTAGCATTATTTTTCATGTACCTGCCAGTTATAAAACCCAATTGATCCTTATGTATAAGCTGATGCACAACCTTCATAAGCCTATTAGCTAAAATTTTTGCAAAAATCTTATAATCTACATTTAAAAGAGATATAGGTCTATAATTCCTTGGTAAAGTAAGATCTTGATCCTCTTTTGGAATCAAGGATATAAAAGCACTGCGCCATGATGGAGGGATCTCTGCACCCTGCAATATATTATTAAAAAGCTCAACTAAAGGTTGAGTCATCTCTTCAACTAAAGTTTTATAATAAATAGATGTCAAGACATCCGTACCTGGCGCTTTACCTAATTTTAATTGCTTAATAACCGTCACAATCTCCTCATTGGTAATTGGACCATTAATTTCTTGCTTCTGATCTTCTGTCAATTTAGGAAAGTTAGCCTCACTTAAATATTTATTTATGTCTGAAATTTGTACATTAGTAGTCTTATATAATTTTTGATAGTAGTCTAGAAAAGATTTCTTAATCAGTTCCTTCTGATACACTAATTTACCATTATAATTTATTTTATCTATTATTCTCTGTCTCTGTTTCTTTCTTAATTGATAAGCCAATCATCTCCCTGGTTTATTGGCATTACAAAATGTATTTTGTTTCATAAACAAAAGATTAGTTGCAGATTGATCAGCCATCAACATATTAAATTGTGCTCTTAAAAGCTTTATAGATTCCTTAATCTTTTCATCTGAAGGATTTAAAATCAAAAACTTTTCTTTTAATTTAATCTCCTCTTCCAATTCCTTACGCTTCTGAATCTGCTTTTGTCTATGAACGTTATTCATTTTTATCAAAATTCCACGCATAAAAGCTTTACCTGCATCCCATACCATTGATGTTGATGTCCCCTTATGCATATTCAAAACAAAATAATCCTTTAAACAGTCCTTTAACTTTTGAACATTCTTTTCTTGTCTAAATAAGTTCTCATTCACCCTCCAGGATCTCCTCTCCTCTTTTTCATGAATCAACTCCATCCAAACCGGACTATGATCCGTCAATGTCCTAGGAAATTTTTTTACGTTCTTTACCCTATTATATAAGTCAGTTATAATAAAAAATAATCAATTCTTGAAAGAGACCACTACAGCAGACTGGCTCTGATTGTAGCCATACAACCCATTTAACCTGGTCACCTCACCAATGGCTGAATTCACATTTGCAACTTTAAATCATGGTTTATTTTTGGAGGCTGAACCAATGAGCCAGTGAATTATGAATATTAATTTAGCAGGGAGTAGCTGAACAATCATTTATAAAAGAAATAAGCTGCAGACACTTCTTGTAAGGGCCACATTCACACAACATACTTCAGCAGGCTGGGGAAACATTTTTTGCAGACACCCAACCTTGGGCAAAAAGACAGCTCTAGGTGCAGCCTCTGGAAAGCCTGTAACAAACCATGGATGACCCCAGCCACCTCTCCCCCACTTCCCTGGGCTCTCACCTGAGGGAAACCCACAATGTAGGTGGTCACATTTCCAACTGAGGTTTCCTCCCCTTTTGGGGTGCAACTAGACTTCAGTGAGACAGGGCAGGCAACATCATGGGTGAGAGAAGCCTTCTTACACATCAGGCTGGCATTCAGAAGCAACAGCCAGAATGGGAGCCACTGAAGCTCTGCTAGCCAGGCAGTGAGAGTGGAAGCTGAGAACTGAACAGTGGGACAACTTTCAAATGATGGACCTGGGATATTGGTCATCCTATGGTCCTCATTGTAAGGGTGGACCTGCCCATCCCATCAGCTCCCCCTCTCACTTAACCCCTCCCAGTTCTCCCTTTTAGGACAAGCTTTCCATATTAACATCCCCCCTCCAGGTAATAAATCTATCAAGAATCAACCAAGATAAAGCAGAACACAGGGACTCCAATCTATAAGCACTTGGAAGACTTCTGGGGAGGACAAAAAAAGCCTCAGAGATAGGAATGTCACAGGAGTCGCAAAACACCAAGTGCATCTACGCAACCAGAGGAATTGCCACAAGGTCCCCCTAAACCAACCTCTGGGTGGTTGTGGCAAGAAATCAGGTCACACTATCCACCATACTGCGGGCTCTGCGACCATCTCAACTGGAGACCTAACAGTACAATTGTTTTATTTAAACCAAGAAATGTCAAAATTTAATACCTCTCTTTGTATCAGTATGGAAAGACAACACAGAAAGCGTCAAGGAAACTAAAACTTCTACCCACTCTACAATTTTCTCTCTGTGTGCCAATGGTGCTATCCCAGGCTGTCCCTTTCCTGCCTCTTAGCCAGCTCTCATGCATAAAATGATGTTTCTAGAAGAGATGGCAAATGAAATTTCACTTAAGTTATGAGAAATTATAAAATCAACTACAAATTAGGATGGATACATTGAGATCTCATTGAAAAGAATATCCCAAACTCTTAACATTAGGCTGGGTTCAAGGATACTGACTGCAGCACTAGAATTAAGGGTCACCAACTTAAAATGGCACCAAATTCCATAACTCTGGGTGACCTTTCCTAGTAGCCTCTGGAGGCAACAGATCCCATTGAAGGACTCTACAGAACTCTGCTCCAAGGGGTCTATCTGTGACTTTTCTCTAAGGTGCTTTTCTCCAGCTACCCCTCCTTACATGGAAGAAGTTCAGGGTCCCAAGAGCAGAAGCTCCTTCTCCCTGCAATCATCACCATCCCTGCCTCTGAGACCTCTTCTCCTACGTCTCCAGTGACTGCCTTTGGTGTAAACATCAGACTGAAACAACATGGAAAGGATCTTGCATCAGAAAGGATAAATATTACAGTTAAGCTTTTTGTGGCTCATATTACAGAACAAACAGGAGCTGTGCTCTTGAATATATTTTCTCTCTCTTTCAGGTGAATCTTGGTTTATCTCTGTTTGAATCAGGAAAGCTATTAGATATTCCATCCTGTGAGAATGCTTCCAATTCTTTTAATTCTTCTTTAGAAACGGGAAGGAAATTGATTCTGCTCCATGAATTATGGACCTCCTGCTTCTGCTTCTGCTTCTGATGCTGCTGGTGTCCCAGCCACTCTCTGGGAAGCTGAGAATGAAGTGCCCACTGACTTTGGACCACCAGGATGGAGAAAAGCCATGGAGCTATTATAGGCCAGGAGATCTTCTCATTGGTATAGTCATCTCTGCATCTGCAATAACACCCGCAACATTACCTTTCAACATGGCTCCTTCTAGTAAGATTCAGCTGTAAGTCATGCGATGGAGTTTCATTCCCTCCATTTGCAGTTCTAACACTCTTCTTTTCTTCTTCTTGTTTTACTTACTCTTACATTGCAGGATCTGACAAATTTTTTGAATCCTTTTGATTAACACAGCCTCTCTCTTTTTCCTTATTTTCTGAGAGTAGAAACATGAGGAAAATGAAACCTGAAAGAAGTCCACATTATTTTTCTCTCTGTGTTCAGTCCTAAATTCCTGACTGGAATACTGACAAAATGATTGAAATGGTTCTAATTTCCTCTGCCCAACCATTTCCCTATTTTTATAACCAATTGATATGCAATGTCTGATTTTTAAAGGAATAGAAGATGAACAGCAAACAGTGTGAAATAGAAATTCAGGTTAATGAGGGCAGATATGATATTGTTGCCATTACAGAAACATGGTGGGATGAAATCCACAAATGGAACATAGAGTTAGAGGGATTTAAATTATTTAAAAGAAACAGATCAAATGAAAGAGGAGGTGGAGTTGCTCTCTCTATAAGAAATAACTACATCTCCACAGAAATATAGCACAGCAATGATGAAAACTGTCTTGAATGCATTTGGCTCAATGAAAAAGGGGGAGAATGACATTGCCATATTGGACTTAATTCTCACTAACAGCGATGAAACGATAGAAGGTGTTGAAGCCATAGGAACCTTGGGAAGAAGTGATCATGCAATATTGGAATTCAACATTATGGAAGCACAAGCATTAGAACACAGTCAAACTAGAGCCAATGTCACTGTATACATGTTATACCTTGATAATAAAGTATTTATTATTATAGAGTCTTGGACTTTAAGAGAGCTAATATGAATAAACTTAGAGAGGGCTTGGGAAGGATTCCATGGATGAGAATCCTCAAGGGGAAAACAATTCAAGATAATAAAAGCCCAGTCTAGCACAATACCAACAAAGAGAAAAAATAACAGCTCTCAAAAGAAACCAGCATTGCTGCATACAGAGCTCTCTGATAAATTGAAAGAAAAAAAAGACAAGTATAGAAAGTGGAAAGAGGGAGACATAACTAAGTCAGAATATCAGCAAATAGCCTGAGCCTGCAAAGATGAAGGGAGGAAAGCTAAGGCTCAAAATGAACTAAGGCTTGCGACCAAAGTCAGAAATAACAAAAAAAACTTCTTTCAACATGTAAAAAAGAAAAAAGTGAAGGAAATGATTGGTCCATTAGTGAGTGAAAGTGGCAAGAAGGTGACAAGCAACAGCGAGAAAGCAGAACTATTTAAATCATTTTTTGCATCTGTCTTATACAAAGGGAAAAAACAACCAATCTATCAAAAATAGTGCCATAAAAACAGAATAGAAACACAAATTAAGATAGGCAAGAAAATAGTAAGTGAGCATCTGTCCAGCCTAGACAAATTCAAATCACCAGGACCAGATGGATTACACCCCAAGGTTCTTAAGGAACTGGCAGATGTGATCTCAGAACTACTGAACTATATTTTTCAAAGATCCTGGAGCACAGGAGAACTACCAGAAGACTGGAAAAGAGCTGATGTAGTTCCCATCTTCAAAAAAGGAACAAAATGGACCCAGGAAATTACAGACCTAGTGACAAAATAAGTGGACCATAGGAATGCTGTGGATATAATGTACTTGGACTTCAGTAAGGCATTTGATAAAGTAGATCACAACCTACTACTCGATAAGATAGAAAAATGTGGGGTAGACAGCATCACCACCAGATGGATCCATATCTGGCTGACCGGCCGTACTCAGCATGTGATCCTCAATGGAGCAGCATCTCCTCAATGGAGGGAAGTGTGTAGTGGGGTACTCCAGGGCTCTGTTCTGGGCCGAGTGCTCTTCAACATCTTCATCAACGATTTGGACGAGGGGATAGATTAAATTTGCAGAGGACACTAAGCTGGCAGGAATAGCTAACACTCCAGAAGACAATCTTAAGATACAGGAGAATCTAGACAGATGTGAACACTGGGCGCTATCTAACAAAATGAAATTCAATGGTGAAAAAAGTAAGGTTCTACATTTAGGCAAGAAAAACCAAATCTACAGGTATAGTATAGGGGGTACCTTGCTCAATAGCAGTAACTGTGAGAGGGATCTTAGAGTCCTAGTGGACAATCACTTAAATATGAGCCAGCAGTGTACTGCAGCTGTCAAAAAAAGCCAACACAGTGCTAGGCTGCATTAACAGAAGGATAGAATCAAGATCACGTGAAGTATTAATACCACTTTACAATGCCTTATTAAGGCCACACTTGGAATACTGCATCCAGTTTTGGTCATCGCGATGTAAAAAAGATGTTGAGACTCTAGAAAGAGTACAGAGAAGAGCAACAAAGATGATTATGGGACTGGAGGCTAAAACATATAAGGAACAACTGCGGGAATTGGGTATGTCTAGTTTAATGAAGAGAAGAATGAGGGGAGACATGATAGCAGTGTTCCAATATCTCAGGGGCTGACACAAAGAAGAGGGAGTCAAATTACATTCTAAAGTGCCTGAAGGCAGAACAAGAAGCAACAGATGGAAACTAATCAAGGAGAGAAGCAACCTAGAACTAAGGAAAAACTTCCTGACAGTTAGAACAATTAACCAGTGGAACAATCTGCCTCCAGAAGCGGTGAATGCTCCAAAACTGGAAGTTTTTAAGAAGAGACTGGAGAGCCATTTGTCCGAAATGGTATAGGGTTTCCTGCCTGAGCAGGAGGTTCGACTAGATGATCTCCAAGATCCCTTCCAACTTATTATTATTATGGATCATCGCACAGTCAGCCAGATGTTCAGACTGGATTTGGCATTTTGTCTACCTATCGAGTCCTTACCCAGGACCTGGGATAGGCAGATGTGGATGTTTGATGGTATTACAGATATCGTCGCAGGATGGAAGCAGTTCCTAGTAAGGCCGCCTTTTGCAATTGACTAATAGCGAATTTGTCAATGCCAATGGTGTCCAAGTGGTGCTCCAGTTGTTTTGAAATTGCACCCAAGGAGCCTATTACTATTGGTACTACTCTTGCTTGCTTTTGCCACAGTCTTTCTACTTGTATTTGTAGGTCTTTGTATTTTGTTATCTTCTCCAGTTCTTTCTCGTCTATTCTGCTGTCTCCAGGCACTGCCACGTCTATTATCCAGACATTTTTTGTCTTTCTTATCGACAATTGTTAAGTCTTGGGTGTTATGTTGCAGGTGCTTGTAGTCAGTCTGTGCAATCTTCTTGCAACAGCTTACCAAGTGGTCCATTCTTTCTTCAGCTTCTTTGGATAGGCGGCACTTACTCTCTGTTGCTGTCTTCTCAATTTTGACTTGAGCTATGCTAGAGGTTCAATCATACTGGATAGATCTCGTCAGAGGAGTCAGACAAAGAGTGTCTCTCCCATAAAAAAATATGGTGAGACGTAAATTACAGAATGCCATACCGGCTCGGATGTCGCCCAGGTTAACAAGGTCCGCGCTAGATATTGGAATTCCTGGATATCTGGTGAAAAATGGGTTACAGAACTCAGGACTGTTGGCTGAGAAACCAGGGCCAGCAGCTGCAGAACTACTGGAAGAAAAGATGTTTACCCGTCGCAGACACACAGTGATGGAAAACAAAGAAATAATGATCTGTTACTAAAGATCAAGTCCAACAAGAAGAGGATATCTAAAACGAATGCACCAGTTCTGGAAGGAATAACATCCAGAATCAGAAATAACAGAACAGAGACTAGCAGATCAACGCCGATTTATAATACGAAATAAAGTATTCACAGAAACATAATTGGACAAATTGCAAAGGTTTACTCAGGGCAAAGAAATCAGAAAAAAATTCAGAATGTAGAGGAAAACCAGGGGGAGTTGGCAGTGAAGGAATCCAGCAGAGATATACAACTGTTCTCATTTGGAAACCAGGCACCTCTTCCTCAGGAAGAACAAAACCCTCTAACTAAAGAAATAAAAGAATTGAAACAAAGAATAACTGAGCATCTAGAACAGCACAAAAACAACAGAATAAGGCTGCCTACATTGAAGCTTGTTCCAAAGAAACAGCTAGCACAAGCATTAAAAGATGCAAATACTGCAATATCAAGTATAAGCACCAATTCACTGCAAGAAACAAACCAACTAATGGACAGCACAGCTGCAGTTATAACTGAATACCTGGGATGCAAAATCAGCAAAGAAGAAAAACAAACAAACAGTGCACCAGAAAAATGGAAGGTTAGACTAGAAAATAAGATCAGCAAGTTAAGGTCACATGCAAGCAAGCTAGAACAGATGGAAGAAAAGAAGCTGAAGAACAAGAAGACCAAAGAATACCTAATCAAGAAATACCACTTAGAAACAAGGAAGATCAAGGAAGCACTGAAATAATAAAGCAACAAATAACAGCTATAGCCAGGAAAATCAGTAGATATGAAGCTCGAATTGCAAACTATAGGCAGAACCTCCAATTTCAATCCAATCAGAAACGTTTCTACCAATCCATCAATGGAGAAACTGCAAGGAATCAGTCAGTACCTGACAAGGAAGAAACAGTGCAGTTCTGGAAGCAGATATGGGATAACCCAAAGAAATACAACAAGGATGTGGCTTGGTTAAAAGAGGTGAATACAAATAAAACAGAAGTTGAAATGAAAGAACTAGTAATAACAACAAAAATGGCAGAAAAAAGAGCAAGGAAAATCAAAAATTGGTCAGCACCACATGAAGATGAACTGCATGGGTTTTGGTTGAAACATCTAACTGTTATACACCCACTCATTGCCAAGCAGTTCAACAATATACTACAAGGAGGAGAAATTGAAAAGTGGCTAACAACTGGGAAAACCTACCTAATAATGAAAAATCCAGCAAAAGGGGCAACACCAGGTAACTACAGGCCAATTACCCGCCCCAATAGCAGAGGAACAAAAGATCAACTCCTGATAGACAAAATGATCTTGGAAAACTGCAAGAAAAGGAAGACCAACCTAAATGTGGCATGGATTGACTACAAAAAGGCATTTGACCTCTGCCACATGACTGGATCATCAAGTGCCTAGAAATAACAGGAGTCAGTAGAAACATCAGAAAATTTGTGCAAAGATCGATGGCACAATGGAAGACACAGTTGCAGATCAATGGTGAGAGACTGGGAGAGGTTAATATCAAGAGAGGAATATTTCAAGGAGATTCATTATCACCATTACTATTTGTTATTGCACTGTTTCCTCTGTCAACAATACTGAATAACTCAGGACATGGCTCTCAAACATCAAAAACATCTGCCAGACTATCCCACCTCCTTTATATGGATGATCTGAAGCTGTATGGAAAAACATTATCTGAAATAGAATCGCTGCTCAACACTGTCCGTATATATAGCCAAGATATTGTAATGGAGTTTGGCTTGGACAAATGTCCCACACTTACTATCAAACAAGGAAAAGTAGTGAAAACTAAAGGAATCAAGATGCCCCATGAAAATAACATTAAGAGTCTGGATGACGAAGATTACTACAAATACTTGGGTATCCTTCAAGCTGACAACATCTAGCACACTGAAGTCAAGAAAAAGATTAGAGGTGAATACATCAAGAGACCCCTTTATGGATTACTGCTTTGTCGTGGCGAAGGGGCTTGTGTAACTCAATGAAGCTATAAGCTATGCTGTGCAGGGCCACCCAAGACGGACAGGTCACAGCAGAGAGTTCTGACAAAATGTGATCCACTGGAGAAGGAAATGGCAACCCACTCCACTATCTTTGCCATGAAAACCCCATGGACAGTACTAAAAGGCAAAAAGATATGACGCTGGAAGATGAGCCCCTCAGGTCGGAAGGTGTCCAATATGCTACTGGGGAAGAGCAGCGGGCTAGTACTAGTAGCGCCAGAAAGAATGAAGCGACTGGGCCAAAGCCGAAAGGACGCTCAGCTGTGGATATATCTGGTGGTGAAAGGAAAGTCCGATGCTGTAAAGATCTTTTCTCCATAGGAACCTGGAATGTAAGATCCATGAATCAAGGCAAGCTAGACATAGTCAAAGAAGAGATGACAAGAATGAACATCGACATCTTAGGAATCAGACAACTAAAATGGACAGGAATGGGTGAATTTAACTCAGATGACCATCAAGTATACTACTGTGGACAAGAATCCCTCAGAAGAAATGGAGTAGCCTTCATAGTCAATAAAAGAATAGGAAAAGCAATACTGGGATACAATCCCCAAAATGACAGAATGATCTCAATTCGAATCCAAGGCAAACCATTCAATATCACAATAATCCAAATCTATGCCCCAACCACTAGTGCTGAAGAGGATGAAATAGACCGGTTCTATGAAGCCCTACAGCACCTTATAGAATTAACACCCAAAAATGATGTCCTTATCATCATGGGGGATTGGAATGCTAAGGTAGGAAGCCAAAAGATAACCGGAATAACAGGCAAGTTTGGCCTTGGAGAACAAAATGAAGCAGGGCACAGGCTGATAGAATTTTGTCAAGAGAATAGGATGGTCATAACATGGAATGTTCCCTGGGGAGCTCACTTCTTATCTGCTTGTTGTTTTGGCTAGTTTTCTCTTCACATTACGCCAGCTCCTTTAGATTAGAAGAATTTCCTCAAGGGGTCCTGAACCCCTGCAGCCTGTCCAGTAGCTTCCGGAAGAGCTGTGAAACTTTAATCCTGATCATGACAGCGAGTAACAAGTCCTCATGAAGTCTGCAGATAGGCTGATGAAGTTGGGATCCTGGAAGGCCAGGAGGGCTGAAGGAGGTGGTTGTCCCTTCCTGTCAAGGGCAGGGAGGGCGTGCTAGAAAAGAGGAATGCAGGTGGATCCCCTTTATGATTTGACTCAAGCAGCCTCAGGCATGGTTGGAAAAGGTTTCTTTGAGGGCGAAATCTTCCTAGCAGACAACAAGGGTGGGAGAGCACCAGTGACATCACAGCAAGGGTGGTTCCACAGATTGGGGGGGGGGGTCAAAGTCAATGCACCCCCATCTGTTAGCAGCACAGTGTAGCATGGATGGTCAGGCAGGAACCCCTTCAGGAGATAAGTTCCAGGCACCAGCAGGCTAGGAGAGCTCACCTGAGTCTGTTTGCATTTGGTCAGATTCAGCACATCCAGCATTGGTGTCCCCTTTGCAAGACTCAGCTGCAGAGACCCTGGAAGTGTGTTGTGTGAATGTCCCACCAGGTGGTTGACAGTTGTGCATGCACTCAGAATTGAACCGATTGAGTCAAACTCCACTGGCCATCTTGGACGCCTGTGCTCTCCTTAACCCGGATGGGGGAGAAATCCTCTTTCCTGAGCTGGGTGGAGTCATCAACTGAATTAATGGGTGAAGTTCACAACTCATGTTTAGGCCATCCAGGTTTTTTCAGGCATTTCTGCATTATTTTTTTGCAAGCTGGGTACATCTCAGCCTGGCACTGACCACAGGGCGGGGCAAAGGCTTTGAGCTTCAGAGGGAACCAGATTAATAATGGCTTCTTTCTCCCTTGCATTCCCAAAGAAATTTCTAAGGAGCAGGGAACTTTGATCATCTATAGAGCTCCTGACAATATTGACTGAGATTTTAAAATTTTAAATATAAAGTTTAATTTAAATTTAAATTTTAAAAAAATAAATTTTCAGTAGCTGGGAACCTTGTCCTGTGCCAATGTGTGAAGAAAGTTCATCATGCTAAACTAGCATCTGGTTTAGATATTTTGGCATGATACATTATGCCAATGTAGCAGTTCCTTTTCCTTAACCTAAGTTAAGGGTTTTATGTGAACTCACCCAGATTTACCACAAACCATCTATGTGATGGCCAATGCAGTATTGATATGCAGGTTCTGTGGTTTTGCTTGATAAAAAATACAGGAAACCAGAAGATGCCTTCAAAAGTTACATGTTTATTCAGCTGAGCAAAGACGGGCTTCTATAAAAAGAGAGATAAGCCCCAAATATCGAAAAAGCCTTATTTTTATACCTACTTTGATTACATAAGCAATTCTCCCAGCAAAGCTGACACACATAAGATGGAGACTTTGCCCTTTAAGGCTGGCACACTGTAGATAAGAAGGAAGAAAGCAGAAGTAGCTAATATGTTCCCTTTTGGGTGGTTTGGGTATTTCCCCAAGGCACCATATGTTCCCGGGTGGGTTAGAATATTGGGTGTTTCTATTGCTGTCCTTTCATAACCTTGCAATCATGGGTCTGCAAGTGGCCAGAGAGAGTGAGGCCATCTACAAATACTCACTGTCCTCTACATCCGGGTCAACACCAAGCTTACACCACTATAAAGCCCAGGAAATGACTCACATGTCTCTAGTCTTGAAGAGTTGCTTAAGCCAAATATTGGTTGAGTTGTGTGCTGAGGAAAAGGAGGAAAACTAACAGTTTTTAAAAATATATAATCTATCTATCTATCTATTATTAATGTATTTGATGATTATCTTGAATTTGCATTTAACTATCAAACCACACATATTTATTTCCTTCAATTATAATAAACATAAATTGACAAGCAATTCCAAAGCATATAATCCAATAATAATGCATAATGAAAAGTTATAAGTCTAAGAAATAATTTCACCATCATTCTCCTGCTTTTGTCATTAGATGTTCCTTAGTGTTTAGATGTGGTCTCAGGATGATAATGTAGCACTTGGGGAAAAAGATGCAGCCCAACAATCCAGCACTGGAGGCCAAGATGGAGAAGACCTGCACGGCCACCATGTATTTTCCTTTAGTACTCAAGTAGGTGGGCATGAAGGAGACCCAGACACTGCAGAAGACCAACATGCTGAAGGTGATCAACTTGGCTTCATTGAAAGCTCCAGGCAGGTTCCTGGCCAGGAAAGCCACAGTGAAACAAATGGCAGCAAGGAAGCCCATGTAGCCAAGAACGACATAAAACATGGTGACAGAGCCTTCGTTGCATTGAAGGATAATCTCTTCAGTCTGGGAGTGCAGATCAGAGTCAGGAAATGGGGGAGAAACTCCCAACCATATGGCACAGATGAGAATTTGGACAGCAGAACAAGAAAGGATGATGGAGTTGGCCAAGCTCTTCCCCAACCATCTTCTCACTTTATTGCCTGGTTTTGAGGCTAGGAATGCCAGCACTACTGTGATTGTTTTGGCCAACACAGACGACACAGCTACTGAGAAGACAATGCTGAACACTGTTTGTCGGAGAAGGCAGGTGGCTTTCCTCGGTTGGCCAATGAAGAACAAGGAGGATAAGAAACAAAGAAGAAGGGAGACCAGGAGGATGAAGGAGAGGTCCCGGTTGTTGGCTTTGACAATAGGAGTTTCAAGGTATTTAATGAATATGATTAAAACAAAGCCTGTGGTTAGGAACAACAGTAGTGTAAAGGAGATGAGGATGATGCCCAGATGTTCTTCATAGAACAGGAAAGTTATTTTTTTGGAGATACACTGGACTCTATACTTGGTTGGATATTGATCATCTGGGCACTTGGTGCATTTTTTAGTATCTGAGAAAAAAAAGTAATATTTCTTTTACAGTCTTTCAAATTTCAAGAAGAACTTTGGATAAGATGTGATAAAGAGAGACAAAAAAGTCTCAGTAAACAGAATATACTTACACTACAACAACAACAAAAATCCCCAATGCACACAACTATAAAAAGAACAGCAACAACATAAAATTAAAAGAAGAACTATCTGGTGCTGCAAACTCCCTTCTCTGAGGTAATCCACCAGATTCTTATCCTACACTGACCTTACCCTATTCCAAATAGTTGGCAGAAGAAGCAAGCCTCCAGAGGTTTAAGAGGATGGGGGATTTATTCAATTTCAAGGGGGAGTAAGTCCAATAGGCCAGGAACTGCACCAGAAAAGGTAGGCTTCTGATGCTCCATAAAGTGGGAATCTTTTAGGGAATAGATTGTTTGCATGCCAATTATATCTGGTGGGACAAGCAGATATCCTCAAGGAGTGGAAGCACTGCAGGTACCCTGGTTCTGTCTCACTGAGGGTTTGAAAGGTGAATTTAATTGCACCTGGAAAGAAACTTGGATTCTGTGGAGATTGCACAGTAGGGGTGTCCTATGGAAGAACACACAGAAACTCAACACTGTGCATGTCTTTGCATTCTGGACCATTTTATAAATTCCAGGTGGTTTTCAAGAGCAACCCTATGAATATGGGATAAAAAGATAGAAAGAGAAAACTGATGGCAGAAAAAGACCTAGTGCTACATCCAGTCTGCCCTTTGATTTTTTTCTTTTCTTATTTATTTTATATTTTATTTCATTTTTTTAAAAAAAATTCTGATGATGGACATATGTTTAAACATCTCAAAAATACTTAAACTCAGTTACTGATGATTGAGCAACCAACCATGCTCTCAATACACTGCTCCCAAAATACTGGACAGAGGATAAATTTGTCTAACATGGCTGGATCCATGGAGAACCACTTGAGATAGGTTGCCAAACTGACTATTTCAGGACAGGTTCTACAGCCCCCTTCACAAAAAAAAAAATCCATTGACTATCCAGAAATTGAGAGTGTCTCCTAACTATTAGGCCTTCTAGAAATTCCTTAAAATGTGATTCTTTCAATGGTCCTGGGGATCTCCTGGTAACAGGGGCCCGTATGCTGGTTGCATGGTTGGTAGCATCTTGATGTACTCCTCTCTTGCTTTCTTAGCATTTATACCTCAATGTTTTAATTTTTATTATTGGTTTAATTTTATTCCACCAAGAGTCACTTTGTGTGAAATAGCCATAGAAACCTGATAAATAAATTTGAAAAAACATCTTAATGAAGATTCATTCATAAATGAATTCAACAATTGGAACTGAGTGTGTTATCTGTATTTTTACCCTGTAAAAATGAGAAGGGGAAGCAATATGTTTCCATATTCTCTCGATTTGGCAACAATTTTAAAGGGAATGAATTCAACATTGCTATCAAAGGATATTTAGTAGATTGGTCTTTTATTAATTCTCTGTTTCCCCCTTCTTTCTGTTCATTTTAATCCCAACACTGCATGTTAGAATTTTTTTCCTTTCAGGACCATGACAATATTTCTTTCTCTTTTTTTCTTTTTGGTGTTATATCTCACTACAGTATTTAACAAGAAAGAACATTGGAAAGCTAAGAAAAGCTGGAAAGGAAATATCTACTTGCTGAATCCTCTGTTTGGTTTTCATTGTTCCTTTAACCCAACATCTCTCCCTCTATTGTTCCTCCCAATTAGATATTTCAATTTATAAAGGTATATGATCTTAATAAAGATTAACTGATTAAATGAATGATTGATCAATGCATCTATCAGCCTGTAATGTAAAGTTGGTTTAGGTAAACCAAACCCATTGATCTAAAATTCTTCAAGTTACAAATATTTCTAAGAAAGATAAATATGGATGGAAACATCAAAAGAGGGCAATGAAAGGGAGATTTCCCATGCAATCTACAACATCCTCCTTTCAATCTCCTCCTTCAAGATATTTTTCTTATACCGTATATGCCGGCGTATAAGGCGACCCGGCGTATAAGACGACCCCTGTCTTTGGCGCCGAGTTGCATGCCTAGAACATCGTCTTATATACCGGAAACTACCAGTATTTCCAGCGTATAAGACGGCTCGGCGTATAAGACGACCACCGACTTCGGTGCCGATTTTAACGCTTGTGGACGTCGTCTTATACGCAGGATTTTATGGTAAATCCCATTTAGGGAAGAAATTGGACTCCATGAAAATTAAGAACTAAACTATCAAACCTACAAACGTCTTGCATATTGATCAAAGTTTCCATATAGCGTCACCCACCTTCCTGAGTGGAGATGGTCCCCTCTGGACAAGGAATGCAGTCATAGCAGCAAAATGGCTCTCCTTCTCGAGCCTGCTTGACAAATCCAGGAAGGCATTTTTCCACACATTTAGACTGAGGCAGAGACTAAACAGAAAAAGAAGAAATGCCAAAAAAAATATGTCAGGACTCACCATCCATGTAAGATGGAGGTAGACATGAACATCAGCCAAGTCGTCTCTGGACTTCACATAGGCAAATATGAAATCTCTGATGACTTCAAATGGTTGCAGGAGATACAATTGCAGGCAGATGCTTCATTCAGTTCCTCCCTTTTTCTTCTGATTTACCAGATTACAATAAAGTAACTTTCTACTTAACAAAGTCTGGAGGGATGAAATGGAGAAAGATTTAACAATTAAGTGGCAACTAGTGGGTTCCTCCTCATAGTCAAATTAACATGCATCCCTCCATTCTTCATATATGCTTTATTTTAAAATATAATATCTAAAATACTAAATTTTAGAGTAAACTAGGTCCTTTCTGTTGAAAGAATACAATTAAGTGACACAATCTGACAGGGAAATACACACTCATATTTATTATTAATTTGATTTGTAGCCTCTCAATGTGCCCTAAGGCAGCTAACAATAAAGATAAACAGTTGCATTCAAGGGATTTTCAGATGAAGTTCACTCTTACAAGCCAGTGCCCAAATCTATGTAATATTTCCCTCGAAATTGTCCCTTATTATTTCTGATATCAAGATTCTTTTGCACGAAAGTGATGCTTCAGTATTTCAGTTTTAAGCCGTTATCATAGTGAGATGCGCAGCAAATAAATTGAATTAATCAGTCCATAAATGAGCTCACATCAGACCAGTCATTATTATTTCATGTGAACTGAAAGACTTGGACCTCCTTCCTAAATTCTACTACCCCAGTGGGGTTAGGAAGAGGCAGGTATAAGCATGTTCTCAACTGATTAAAAACATCCCAGACTGTGGACCTGCAATTTTGGGAGACCCTGACTCCAATCAAGGCAAGATGAACCTTATTTAACAATTGGACCAACAGGCCCTCCATCCAGTCTTGATTCCATTTCATTGAACTCAATCCAAATCTGAACTCAAGGACTGGTCAACAGAATTGCATTCATCTTTGATATTTGAAGACAAAAAAACTAGTGAACCTGAAGTTATTAACATCAAAATCTCCAGCATATGAGGTCCTGTTTTACGGTGATACTAAACTGCCGAAGGGACACTAAATGGCAATGATTTGTGTCCTAAATAATAATCACCCCATATCTCATTTCGGATCAACCTACAACAGGATTCAGCATGACAGCATCAGATGGGAAACTTTGGTGAATAGAACTGAAGCATGTGTCATGGTTCCAACTAATGAAACACTTCAAAGGACTTCTAGGCATTGTTTATCCTAAAAAAGGGGTGTCAAACTCAATTTCATTGAGGGCTGCATCAGCATTGCAGTTGCCCTTGGGGGGGGGCAAGGTACAGTATGTGTGGCCAGGGTGGGTGCAGCCTACTGGGTGGGTGTGGATGGAGTGGGTGTGGCCTACTGGGTGGGTGTGCCCAGGGTTCATGCGGCCTACTGGGTGGGCATGGCCAGCTCTACATCATTCACGTCAAGGGGGCCTGTGGGGGCCTGGGCAGGAGTGGGACAGATCTGAGGGTCTCTGGCAGAAGGGGGTGGGACCAAGGCAAGTGCCAAGGCATGGTCCACTGGAGGAGCCTCACTGTTCCTCTCAGTCCATGCAGGGGGGCTGGATGGTGGCAGCAGAGGTCAAATGCCCAGCCTGGTCCTTGAGCACCCGTGGCACCAAGCCCAGCCCCACTTCCCCAAGGGTGCACCCAGCTGCACTTACCTCTTCCTCAAGGCTGTTGCTGCTGTGCTTGCTCTCCTTAGCCAGGTTGCTGAAGATGGGTATGAGGGCAAAGTCAGAGGGAGGCCTATTCCCTCTCCATGGGAGGAGACCTAGCTTTGTATCCAAAGCTTCCTTAGCAATAGGATGGGAGACCCTCAGGATAGGCCAGGAGGAGGGGACAAGGGGATGGTGAAAGGGCAGCAGGGCAGGACTAAGGCAGGACTTCCCTAAGACCCTCCTTCTCCCTTCCTTCCTTCCTTCCTTCCTTCCTTCCTTCCTTCCTTCCTTCCTTCCTTCCTTCCTTCCTTCCTTCCTTCCTAAGTACAGAGTGGTGGGAAAATATTTGAGATGATGGAGGGAGAAAAACAGGCAAGAACCGCAGCTGGAGAGGTGTCACCCTTCATGAGGAGAATCCTCCCTAAAAGCCGAGGGAGTTTTAATTCTACTGTGACGGGGTTGATGATCCTTAGGACGGGGAAAGGCCCCAAGAATTTTGGTCCTAATCTCTTGCTGGGCAATTTGAGGTGTAAATATTTAATTGACAGATAAACCTTTTCCCCAACTTGGAATGTTCTTTGGGGAGCTCTCCTTTTATCAGCTTGCTTTTTATAGGTTTTAAAGCAGTTTTTGTGTTTCTCCAAACTTCTTCCCACCCCCTCACCCATTGGTCAAGTGTCTGGGAAGCGGAGGGCACCTGAGGGTATTCAGGTATTGGGCTGAACCCTGTTCCTGTGGCCACTCTGAAAGCCGTGTAGCCGGTGCTGCTGTGAACAGAATTATTGTAAGCCACCTCGGCGAAAGGGAGGAGTTTGTCTGTTGGTAGGAAATGTAGTAGCTGAGATATTGCTCCACCATTTTGTTGGTGGATTCTGCAACCCCATTGGTAGCTGGATGAAAAGCAGATGATAAGCCTTGAGATGGTCCAATTAAGTTAAGAAAACTCCTTCAAAATTTCGCTGTGAACTGCACCCCCGTCTGAAATTATTCGCTTAGGGGAGCCATGCAGCTGGTAGATATGTTTCAGGAACAATTTGGCCAGTCGTTGGGCAGATGGGAGTCCTTTGCAGGCGATGAAATGAGCCTGCTTTGGGAACAGGCCTATTACAGTCCAGATGACAGTATTTCCCCTACTTTCAGGAAGGTCTACTATAAAGTCCATAGCTATTTCTTCCCATGGTTGAGAGGGGTCTGCCACTGGTTGCAGTAGCCCAGGGGGTATCCCTGGAATTCTTTTCATTGTGGCACATACAGTACAACTTCTGACATAGTTTTCCACATCTCGTTTCAGCCCTGGCCACCAAAATTGCCAGTGGGTGAGTTGTAGGGTTTTCAAATATCCAAAGTGTCCAGCCTGTTTTACATCATGGCTGTGTTTGAGAGCATTAAGACAGAGGGCTTCAGGCAGATACAGTTTCCCCCTTTTGTAAGCCAAACCATCCCTGCATATTAGGGAGGTTTGATTATCTTTGAACCATTGATCAGTGAGGAGCTCTCGTTTTATTTTCTTTACCCCAGGGTCATCAGGATTGGGGACCCTGCCAGGCATAAGTTGAGTGGCAGTTTGTGGATTGGAGATAATTGCCTTGTTAACCTCCTCGCCTTCACTTTTGTATTGGGGTAATCAGAATAGGGCATCAGCTGGGAAGTTTCCCCCCCCCCCCCGTATGTACTTTAGAGTGAAGCTGAAGTGATTAAAGTACTGTGCCCACCACACTTGCTTTGGGGACAATTTGCGGGGAGTTTTCAGTGCTTCCAGATTTTTGTGTCCCTCCTTTCTGCACCAGAAACACTTAATTGACAGGCCTGCAGGTTGCCTGGGTCTTTCAGCCATTGCAGTAGTTGGAGGTTTTTGTGGGGGTGATTGCCGTTCAGGTTGCTCCGGCTTCGGTTCTGATTCAGGTGAGGGAGGAGCTGAACATCTAGCTTCACCACTGCCTGGTTCCATTCTTGCAGCTGATCCGGTACTGCTCGATAGATGCAGGCCTGAGGGAGGTGGTTGTCTAATCCCTCAATGGAGTGATGGGTTAAAGATTGCTCAGGCCCCCCCTCTATTCAACCTGCTATCTTGTGAAACTCTCACATGTTCTCCAGGGCAGGCCTGCCGGCTTGTTTTATTTTGTGAATTTCTTCCCCTGCTTTGAGGCCAATGGATGGGTTCTCAAATCTTTCTCTCAGCCCTAGGTGGGTGTCCTCCAATTCAGGGGCTTGCTCATTATATAGATTGTTCAGCCATTCAGATGCTTCTCCCTCTAGGCTGGACACAATCACATCGAATGGTGCCTGGGTCCGGGTAGAGATAGGCCCAGCAGTTCAAATGAGAGTGCACTTGATTGAGGAAGAAAATCAGCTTTTTGGGGTCCCCATCAAAGGTTGCGCTGAAAGGTGGAACCCCACACTGTGGCTGTTGCACCCCCAGTTGCTACTGGTCCCATCCTGACTGCTGCTGCATGGCCAGGGATTGCACGTTCAGGGGCTGTGGCCCCACCCCCTGCTGCTGTAGGCCCCTCAGCAGTTGCTGTATGTTCCGGGGCGGTGACCAATCTCCTTGCTGTGGTTGTCCTCCCACCAGCTGCTGATCTCCTGGCTTCTGTACCACCCCAAGCTGTTGCAAGGTATCTATTAGCTGTGGCAAGTTCAGAGGCTGCAGACCATCCACCTGTAGGGGATGCGAAACTCCCCATTGCTGTGGAGGCCTCAGACTGGGATTCTCTCTCTCTTCAGGGTTGGAGTCCCTGGCAGGTGAAGACAGGGTCTGGAAGGCTGTCTGATCTGCAATGGAGGGGCTGTAGGCTCCTCAATGCAGGAGTTAATTTCTGCTTCTCACCTCTAGCTTTTCAAATCTTTCCAGTGACTCACCCGAACCTTCAGTGGCAGACGATCTGGTAGCTCTCCACCTGTCTGCTTTTGAAGCCTTTGAGGGTGGCAAGGCAGTCTCGAGGCATCTGGAGTCTCCACTGGGCTGGGCCTTGGCTGATGGCCAGATCAGCTCTCCTAGATGCTTGGATTCTGCTTTTATCTGCCAAAACTCATCTTCCCACAGCATGCTGTCTGTTGCTTCCCCCTCTGGGGTATCAGCAATTGCCGAGTCATTGTCTTCAAACAGGTTCTCTTTTCCCATAATAAAATTTCCTCCCAATCTTTGCCAGTTTCTCTCAAGTCTAGAGACAGCGGTTGGAGTTCAGGACCATAGGTAGTTTGAAAAGAAAGCAGATCTCGGCATGTGTCATGGTTCCGACTAATGAAACACTTCAAAGAACTTCCAGGCAATAATTATCCTAAAAAGTCTTTAATCATGCAACAATGTGTCGGCACGGCAAGGAGGATATCAAGATCTGAATTCCCCTCCCCTGAGCACATATTTTGCCAGCATATTTCCCTCCCTTAATTTGCTGTCATAAATCAGGTTTATCTCCAATCAATTTGAAGGGCAAAGGTTCCCTTCCGTTTCTGTAGCATGGATTTCTTATCTTAACTAATCCCCACACACATTCTTTCTCCTCCCCTCCCAGCATAATCTAAGTCAGTGATGGTGAACCTTTTAGAGACCGAGTTCCCAAACTGCAACCCAAAACCCATTTATGTATCGTCGGGTGCCGGGTGGGCGTGGCCCATTGGGTGGGTGTGGCTCTGCTGGTAACGCAGACCGGGTGGGACTAAAAAGGTCAATCAATCAATTCCAATTTTGCGAGATCTTGTTTTTCCCCACAAGAAGTTGAAATTGATTGATTGATTGAACCTTTTCTCCTTTTTTTGCATACGGCAGCAGAGGCCTAAAGCAAAAAGGCTTTATAAAACCCAGTTGAATGCCTAGGACGGGGGCGACAGTGCACGTGCCCACAGAGAGGGTTCTGTGTGCCACCTGTGGCACATGTGCCATGGGCTCACCACCACGGATGTAAGTTAAGTCTAAAAATACCACACAGTTCTGCATATTTTGTCAAAGTAAGAACACCCAATGTTAGCAGCATTGACAGCATGCTTATCTGCCTAAAAAGATTATAGAGGTTTTACTTCACATATTCAATTTTCAGTGAAGGTTACAAACTTTTTTGACTGGGTTTAGCCCACTTGAAACCTCTTTGGAAAAAAGAGAAAAGACACCAATATTTTCCCTACCTTGTTGAGCAACTTTAACTGTGACAAAGTATCTTGGTTGATTGTAAGTCTTTGTCTTTCAAAACTCCCCAATAGCTTGTTGATGGGATCCTCCTTGGGGAGAACCACCATACTAAAAATATCCAGATCTGCTGCTACGTCTCCAGTCTGATCCAAGTACACTTTCAGCGGGGAAAGATTGTACAATTCCCTCTTCTTTAGAAATGGATGGAACTAGAATGGAAACATCCAGGAATTTAAAAGCAGAAATCTTGGTTTCTTATCTCTTATCACTATTTACATTTGAATCTTTCTTCTATGTTTGTTTAACTTGCAAATATTGTGAGTTGGGAAAGCAAGTGTTACCATTATCTTCAAAACTGAAGTACAAAGATTCAGCAATATTTTTAACTCGTGTAGTATGCTGATAAAATGTATATTGACAAAATGTAATTGACAAAAATTGTCCATCATATATAACAATCTAGTAAAGATCGCCAATCAAGTAAACAAAATACACAAATAACTAGAGAATTCATAAACTCCTTGCAAACAATAGGGTGATTACCAGAAAGCAAGGATTTGTTAAGAAGAAAGTTGCAAGGCTAATCTTCATTCAGGTAGCGGAGATAAGAAAAATGACCAGATGAAGTAATTCTATTTTATTGTAAGGCAATATTAACAAAATCTTGCAGTGTGAAAGTACAAATCTTTCACCATCCCTTTTGACAGTCAAGAAATTTATGGAGGACTTTTTCTGAGTTTCTTTCTCTGCCTGTCATGCAGCTGGTGGTTTGCCCCCCCCCCAAAAAAAACCCTCCACTTTATCTGATCCTTCCCTGCATCTCTTTCTCTGGTCCTCTGAACTCATTTACACGTATCATTATACTTCCTGAACAGATTTTGTGGATGCTGGTGGTATAACTTGTTTTTAACAAAGAATTAACAAAATGCTTCATGATGTGATGAATGGGGATCTAGTCAATTGAGTGCTGGATGGTATGAGATAATTAACTGGATACAACTGTCTCAAAAATTGTACTCAAATAAATATTAATATTACTGATAAAATTGGGGAGTTACAAAAAACAATTAGACCTTGGTCATTGTTTCTTCTATATTTTCGTTAATAAAGGAAGTAGATAAATCATGATTTTATGATACAAAAATTATAATAACATTTGGACAAAGTTATTTTGGTCTCCTTTAAAAATCCCCAGCTTCTCTCAGGTCCCTATAGATCCCTGTCAGGATGCTGCCCTCCTGATGGGAGGGGGGACATTTGGAGCTCTCCTGTGGTGTGTTTAGCTTTGCTTTGTTGACTCGGTTCCAGTGCCCGAGGTCATCTGCCTCACCTCACCAAGGAAAAGATGCCTGGGAACATTTTACCTCAGTTTCCATCTGGAGTTCTCACAACCTCTTTGCACCTCTGGATTGGCTCTGATGGAGTGGGCAGTTGGGAGGGTTTTTGAACAATGGGGTTTAGCCTAACAATTTCACCTGGGACCTTCAGATTCTGCCTGCCTTCTCTTGCTGCCACTGACTCTCAATAAAATTTCCTCTTACAATGATGCCAGTTTCAAGAGTTCTGCTTTATTGAGAGATTCAGCTGAGGCAGGGCCTTACAGCTTCCAGAAAATAAAAGTATGATTCTGTGTTAGAGAGAGGTGAATGAGTAAAATTCAGTAGGAAACTAACTAATTGTTAGTATCCAAGACATGATACAAGATTGTATGAATGTAATGAATAGCAGCTATAATCTGTATTAATATTTCATTTGTAGTTTTTTTCACATTATTCTATGCATAGAATGGTTACTCATTATAATAAAGTAGTAGTAATATTGTAATGTTATGATAATAACTGTATTGTTAATTTGTCAATAATGTCATTAATGATCCAGTGGAATGATACCAGGTCCTCTTGCAGGCACCACACTTGGATAAGACACTGCACAAAATTTTCACTAGCTTTAGTCAAGGTCAAAGAAGGAGAGGAAGACATAAAAGGAGCTGCTTTAAGCCTTGAAGAAAGACATCAAGCAGAAGAGGCATGTTGGAATAGAATAGAATAGAATAGAATAGAATAGAATAGAATAGAATAGAATAGAATAGAATAGAATAGAATAGAATAGAATAGAGCTGGAAGGGACCTTGGAGGTCTTCTAGTCCAGCCCCCTGATCAAGCAGGAGAACTTATACAATTTCAGACAAGCAACTGTCTAGTCTTCTCTTAAAAACCTCCAGTGATGGAGTGCCCACAACTTCTGGTTGCAAGCTGTTCCACTGGTTAATTGTCCAAACTGTTAGGAAGTTTCTCCTTAATTCCAGGTTGCTTCTCTCTTTGATCAGTTTCCAACTATTGTTTCTTGTCCTAGTTTACAGGAGCTTAAATTCAGAAAAAGTCTGAGAACTATTTTTCGAATCTATAAATGGTCTTAGTTGTTGAAGGGAGGATGCAGCACTCTTCCAATAAGTAGGAGATGTTGTACAGAAGCTTAAGATCTTAAACCACCAAGCCCAGAGAGCACAAAAGACCCCAAAAACGAATTTAGTTTGATGGATCCTTGTTGGGACCCCATACCTTCCATGGCTGCAACCTTGAAGCTCCCAACCTCTCTTCACCCTTCTTCCTTCTCCTCTGGGGTTTGGTTGCAGCACTTAAGGCGTGGGCCAGGATCTTAATGACACTGTAAGCAATGAGTGGATTTGGGATCGTCTTCCTATTCTTTTTCTCTTGGGTCTCCACTGGTGCTTTCTGGGTGCATCTTCTCCGGCCTTTGACAGAAAAGGTGTGTTTTGAAACAGAACAGTGAAAATACTCAGCTTGAAATTCAGGTTCCACAAAGAAATATCTTTTAAAGGCATCATCGTTTAGCCAACTCTTTTTCCCCTGAAAGGTTAAGCTCCACATACTATGGACGTGCCTGAGATACCTGTCCTTTGACATGAAATATATTCCAGCTACTGTCGTGATCCAGACTTTCCCTTCAATGGGTCCTGGCAAACTTTCAAGTGCTGAATGGAAGGCAAGAATTCTGTCCAAAGGAGAATCAAATTCTATTAAGTGAACAAAGACATTGACTTGTCTCCACTGAGAGAGGGCATCCCTGAGGAATGCGGTATGTCCAGTTGTTGAGAATTGTTTTGATATAACAACACAAATTCTATTCTTGACAAGCATAGGATTAAAAGTCCTCATGAAATTCTCTCCCTTCTCTGTGTCTGTTGCAAAGAGACCAATCAGGGTCCATTCAAAATGGAGGAGAATTTGGATAATTGCTGGGTACTGGAACCCTTCTTTGGGGAACATTGGATGGAAAAACGGGATTTGACTTTTATCACTCAGAGCCTCTGACGCAATGTTATTACTGACCTGAAAAAACAATGAAGAATTCTGCATTTTATTTGGGCTCCCAATGTTTAGCTTTTAATAAATCCAATATTTTTTCTCATGCACATATTAGAACATTTCCTGTTGATTAGTCATTAGGTCATATCAAGATACAGAATATAAAACACAGAACATTAACAAAACTGTATGTAAAAACAGAATTTAGAAAAATAAGTACAATCGAATAAGCAGAAAGAATGAAAAAAGTATTTCTTTATAACCCCCAAATTTACCACAATCAGACCATAATTTCCTTCCAAAAAGGGCTTTATTATATATAATTTTTGAACTCTGAGTACATTTTTTAAAAATATTAGGATTTCAATAGACTGTTTCTTTAAAGTGCAATCCAAGATATTGATCTCCCTCTTTCTTAAATAATTGTCATTCAAAACAATAGATGTATTACATCTTCTATTTCTGGAGCTCCACAAATACAAGTATATTCATTGTAAGGAGTTTGGAAGATTGAACTCAATACTTGGAAGGTACATTTGTAGCAGCTGATAGCTTTCAGTGTGCCAGCCTTACCGAAGACAGCCTTACTTTTCTCTATTTTGACCATTTGGATTCTTTCTGCAGCAATTTTTTGGAGGTTTTTCTCGAATGGCAAAAAAAAAAAAAAAAAAAAAAAATAACCAGGAAGATGACAACTCCTAATATAAAATCAAGAGTGTTTTAAATGAAATTTGTTTGTTCTAATAGCATTTGGGGACTCTTATCAGTTTCCCTACCAATAATTTTATTAAAAATAATTATACACCCTAATTTTATAAATTGTATAAATTGTCAATTCTGCTCTGAGGGCAGCAGCTGAAGTCCTTTTATCCACCCTCAAAATACCTCAGATGATGTGATCGGATTTGTTCTAGTAGTGATATAAATTAAATCCCAAAGTTTAGCTCAATATAAGTGCATAATAGTAACGGTGGTATTTTGTATTGAATAATTCAGTCTAAGGAAGCTGCTTACCTAATAAAAGAAATTAACAGTGCATTCACTTGTGCCTTCTAAATGAGCTCCTTTGATGTTGAGGGAGCCCAGATCCAGTCACAGAGAAAAGTTCCCCCAGGTAAGGAAAGGTGTGAACTTGCTCTGTTGCCTCCTCATCAATTAGCCCTATAGGGCAACGTTGTCATTTTCCAAAAACCATAACTTTTGACTTTCACTTATCCATAATCAGATAATTATTATGAGAATAGGAGCCAAGTCCCCTTAACAGCACATATGGAACCCAAATGTCATATCGGCAACACCTTTGCCTTACCTTTTGGTACATATCAATCCTACTTCTCATGGCTCCATTGAGCCCCAAACATGCCCTCAAACAAATGAACAAAAATGGGATGGAAGGGACGATAGAGGTTTTCTAGTCCAACCCCCTGCCCATAGCAAGAGATCCTATAACAATCCAGACCAAAGGAATGTCCAGCCTCTCTTTGAAAATCTCCATTAATGAAGCACCCAGAGTTTCGTGAGGCAAGCCGTTCCACTGATTAATCGTTCTCACTGTCAGGGCTTGTACAAAGGGCTTTGAGCAGGGTCAACATCCTGAGCTCCATTTTAAGGGCAGTCAATTTCTTCCATAATATTTCTTTGTTTACTGTGTCAAATGCTGTAAAGGCAGCAAACCATTATTTCCTCTGACTGATATTTTTATAGTTAGATGGTTCAAGACAAAATCCTACTTCTCCTGGTTCCATTGACCCCCCCAAACACACTCTCAAACAAATGACGAAAAATGGGATGGAAGGGACCATAGAGGTTTTCTAGTCCAACCCCCTGCCCATAGCAAGAGATTCTATACCAATCCAGATAAAATGAATATCCAGCCTCTTTTGGAAAATCTCCATTAATGGAGCACCCACAACTTCATGAGGCAAGCCGTTCCACTGATTAATCGTTCTCATTGTCAGAGCTTGTAGAAAGGGCTTTGAGTAGGGTCAGCATCCTGAGCTGCATTTTAAGGGCAATCAATTTCTTCCATAATATTTCTT
Organism: Crotalus tigris; assembly: GCF_016545835.1. Lineage (NCBI taxonomy): Eukaryota > Metazoa > Chordata > Lepidosauria > Squamata > Viperidae > Crotalus > Crotalus tigris. Next base: position 20,195 of record NW_024096646.1, on the reverse strand, counting down.
TGTTTACTGTGTCAAATGCTATAAAGGCAGCAAACCATTATTTCCTCTGACTGATATTTTTATAGTTAGATAGTTCAAGACAAAAGAATTGTCAAGAGTGGATCACATCTGACAATTCTTTTGTCTTGAACCATCTAACTATAAAAATGGTTCAAGACAAAAGAATTGTCAGGAGTGGATCACATCCGGTTCCAGTTTGCAGCGCTGGTGGATGTGTGATAAGATTGCTCTCCCCGCTGTCTGGTTTTCCTTCTTGGGGAGACCCTGGAGAGGGTCGAAAGTTGCCCTGGAGGGGCGACCACCATTGGGGAGGATCCTCACTAGATTGTGGAGGGGCGGCAGCCTCTCTGTTTGATCTGCGGCAGTTCCTCAGGACTGAAGAAGAAAAGAGCGGCCATTAACATGGCTGCTCACTTAATCGAACCAACTGAAAGCCCAAAGCACTAATAAGCATGATGAAGTAACTGGAGGAGTTGGGTGAGACTTTACCTTTCTTTTTCTCTTTCCCAACTATTTTCCTGTAAAAATCCTTAAAATACCCTTTTCCCCCAGCTTAATTTCGCGGCTCCTGCTTACTCCGGGAACATAAAGCCAAGAGAAAATAAAAGAAAAAAAAGAACAATAAGATTTAATGACCACATACCTGGACTTGTAATATCTGGATACCTGGGCTCACTAAAAGCTCTGTACTTTTATAAAAACTTATTGTTTTATTTTTTTGCTAAGCTGGAAAAGAAAGGGAATATTCTCTTTTTCTTCTCTTGAACTGGATAAAAGCTCCATTTTGTATGTTACTGAGGATATCTTGTGGTGAAATTTCGTAAAGCAAGTGAATAATAATAATAATAATTATTATTATTATTATTATTTTCTGATTGGGAGACTCCTGAGATTAAAATTTGTCCCTGACAGCAACAAAAGATAAGAACTTGAAACAGCTGGGTGGTGAAAATATCTCTTTACAGTGGAGGTGGACAGTTATTGACTCTTATTAAAAATAGCCTCTATTAAAGTACTATTCATAAACATTACAGAAATGGAGGAACACTACCCACGGCTTAATGTCAAACTAAAACTTGAAAAAATCCTAGAGGCCACTGAACTAATGAAGTCTAGAATGAAAGAGTTACGTACCACTTTAAAGTCACAAAATGCAGCTTCAACCTCATTAAATGAATCTACATCTCAAAAAGCAACAGAAGAAGGAACTAATAACAAAGTAGACTTTAAAGAATGCCAACTACAATCTACTCAGAATTCTGACACCCAAATTTTGACCTCACTTAAAGATTCTACAACTACAACAACAGAAATTCAACAAAACAATACTAAGATGGAACATGCAGAGAACTTACATACACAATATACTGAGATTCTAGACCAGGGCTATTCAACCAGTGGTATGGGTACCACCTGTGGTACATTGGCACTTGTTAGGTGGTACGCAAACCTCCTAGAAAAGTAGTAGCGGGGGAGGGGAATGAGAGTGCCGCTGGGTGGGCAGGCAGGTGTCTTGCTCGGCTGTGCCTTGGGGGGCGCTTTTTTCAGTGCCATTGTAACTTCAAACAGTCACTAAGTGAACTGTTGTAAATTGAGGACTACCTGTACTTTATCACTTTTTTCCTTTTTTTTTGGTCATCAAGTACCACCTTGCTAGGCGACTGGTGGTACTTGGATATTGCCATATCCTAAAAGTGGTACAATGGATGAAAAGGTTGAAAAGCCCTGTTCTAGACAATCCAGATGATCCAAAAACAACTACAACATTGAACATGACTTTTCATCTAAACCAGCCGAAATCAGGAGAAGAAGACCAGCCTGAACGTCTAATAAATGCATTAACTCAATTATGGAGACATAAACCATTTAGCCAACAATTCAATGATTGTGAATTAGAATATGACTGTGAAATAAATTAAAAATTTACTGGAATAAATAATAAGTGTATTATCCAAAACTTAATAATAATAATAATAATAACCCCCAGTGAGGCACTACCTTGACGTGGTTGTGGGGCTTGTGTACTCTGAGGAAGATGAGAGCTATGCCAGAGGTTCAACCATACTGGACAGGTCTCATCAGAGGAGTCAGACAAAGAGTGTCTCTCCCATAAAAGATATGGTGAGACGTAAATTTCAGAATGCCATACCGGCTCAGATGTCGCCCGGGTTAACAAGGTCCCTGCTAGATATTGGAGTTCCTGGATATCTGGTGAAAAATGGGTTACAGGACTCAGGACTGTTGGCTGAGCAACCAGGGCCAGCAGCTGCAGAACTACTGGAAGAAAAGGTGTTTACCCGTCGCAGATACACAGTGATGGAAAACAAAGAAATAATGATCTGTTACTACAGATCAAGTCCAACAAGAAGAGGATATCTAAAACGAATGCACCAGTTCTGGAAAGAACAACATCCAGAATCAGAAATAACAGAACAGAGACTAGCAGATCAACGCCGATTTATAACACGAAATAAAGTATTCACAGAAACAGAATTGGACGAACTGCAAAGGTTTACCCAGGGCAAAGAAATCAAAGCCTTACCAGAAGTAATTCAGAATGTAGAGGCAAACCAGGGGGAGTTGGCAGTGAAGGAATCCAGCAGAGATATACAACTGTTCTCATTTGGAAACCAGGCACCTCTTCCTCAGGAAGAACAAAACCCTCTAACTAAAGAAATAAAAGAATTGAAACAAAGAATAACTGAGCATCTAGAACAGCACAAAAACAACAGAATAAGGCTACCTGCATTGAAGCTTGTTCCAAAGAAACAGCTAGCACAAGCATTAAAAGATGCAAATACTGCAATAGCAAGTATAAGCACCAATTCACTGCAAGAAACAAACCAACTAATGTACAGCACAGCTGCAGTTATAACAGAATACCTGGGATGCAAAATCAACAAAAAAGAAAAACAAACAAACAGTGCACCAGAAAAATGGAAGGTTAGACTAGAAAATAAGATCAGCAAGTTAAGATCACATGCAAGCAAGCTAGAACAGATGAAAGAAAAGAAGCTGAAGAACAAGAAGACCAAAGAATACCTAATCAAGAAATACCACTTAGAAACAAGGAAGATCAAGGAAGCACTGGAAATAATAAAGCAACAAATAACAGCTATAGCCAGGAAAATCAGTAGATATGAAGCTCGAATTGCAAACTATAGGCAGAACCTCCAATTTCAATCCAATCAGAAACGTTTCTACCAATCCATCAATGGAGAAACTGCAAGGAATCAGTCAGTACCTGACAAGGAAGAAACAGTGCAGTTCTGGAAGCAGATATGGGATAACCCAAAGAAATACAACAAGGATGCGGCTTGGTTAAAAGAGGTGGATGCAAATAAAACAGAAGTTGAAATGAAAGAACTAGTAATAACAACAAAAATGGTAGAAAAAAGAGCAAAGAAAATCAAAAATTGGTCAGCACCAGGTGAAGATGAACTGCATGGGTTTTGGTTGAAACATCTAACTGTTATACACCCACTCATTGCCAAGCAGTTCAACAATATACTACAAGGAGGAGAAATTGAAAAGTGGCTAACAACTGGGAAAACCTACCTAATAATGAAAAATCCAGCAAAAGGGGCAACACCAGGTAACTACAGGCCAATTACCTGCTTACCAACAACTTTCAAATTACTAACTGGTGTGGTAGCTGATGCAGTACAACAGCATCTAGTTGAAAACAATCTCTTTCCACCTGAGCAGAAAGGAAACCGCCCCAATAGCAGAGGAACAAAAGATCAACTCCTAATAGACAAAATGATCTTGGAAAACTGCAAGAGAAGGAAGACCAACCTGAATGTGGCATGGATTGACTACAAAAAGGCATTTGACTCTCTGCCACATGATTGGATAATCAAGTGCCTAGAAATAACAGGAGTCAGTAGAAACATCAGAAAATTTGTGCAAAGATCGATGGCACAATGGAAGACACAGTTGCAGATCAATGGTGAGAAGCTGGGAGAGGTTAATATCAAGAGAGGAATATTTCAAGGAGATTCATATCACCATTACTATTTGTTATTGCACTGTTTCCTCTGTCAACAATACTGAATAACTCAGGACATGGCTATCAAACATCAAAAACATCTGCTAGACTATCCCACCTCCTTTACATGGATGATCTGAAGCTGTATGGAAAACATCATCTGAAATAGAATCGCTGCTCAACACTGTCCGTATATATAGCCAAGATATTGTAATGGAGTTTGGCTTGGACAAATGTGCCACACTTACTATCAAACAAGGAAAAATAGTGAAAACTGCAGGAATCAAGATGCCCCATGAAAATAACATTAAGAGTCTGGATGAGGATGAGTACTACAAATACTTGGGTATCCTTCAAGCTGACAACATCAAGCACACTGAAGTCAAGAAAAAGATTAGAGGTGAATACGTCAAGAGAGTGAAGAAGATCTTAAAGTCCAAACTCAATGGAGGAAATACCATAAAGGCAATCAACACCTGGGCAATCCCAGTCATTAGGTACACAGCTGGAATAGTGGACTGGACTCAAGCAGAACTAAAAGCAATGGATAGGCAGACCAGAAAAATAATGATAATGAATCATGCCCTTCATCCACGCAGTGACATTGATAGACTTTATCTACCAAGGCAAATAGGTGGGCGTGGAATGTTACAAGTACATCAGATGGTTGAAGAAGAAAAAAAATGGCTTTGGAAGAATATCTGAAGAACAATGATGAAGATGCACTGAAATTAGTATATCAGGAAGGCTTACTAACTACTGGAGAGACCAAACTGGCCTACAAGAAAGACCAAATGAAGAACAGAATAGAGGCATGGGAAGACAAAGAACTACATGGCCAATACATGAAAAAAAATAGCTGGGAAAGCAGGTAATAATAAAACCTGGCAATGGCTAAGAGCAGGAAAATTGAAGAAAGAGACCGAGGGACTAATTCTGGCTGCACAAGATCAAGCCTTAAGGACAAATGCATATAAAGTCAAAATTGAGAAGACAGCAACAGACAGTAAGTGCCGCCTATGCAAAGAAGCTGAAGAAACAGTGTACCACCTGGTAAGCTGTTGCAAGAAGATTGCACAGACTGACTACAAGCAGCGGCATGACAAAGTAGCAACAATGGTGCATTGGAAGATCTGCAAAAAATAACATTTGCCTGTAAGCAAAAACTGGTGGGATCATAAAATAGAGAAAGTCATAGAAAATGATAAAATTAAACTGCTTTGGGACTTCAGAATTCAAACAGACAAGCACCTGCAACATAACACCCCGGACTTAACAATTGTCGATAAGAAAGACAAAAAAGTCTGGATAGTGGACGTGGCAGTGCCTGGAGATAGCAGAATAGAAGAGAAAGAACTGGAGAAGATAACAAAATACAAAGACCTACAAATAGAAATAGAAGACTGTGGCAAAAGCAAGCAAGGGTAGTACCAATAGTAATAGGCTCCTTAGGTGCAATCCCAAAACAACTGGAGCACCACTTGAACACCATTGGCATTGACAAATTCTCTATTAGTCAATTGCAAAAGGCGGCCTTATTAGGAACTGCTTCCATCCTGCGACGATACCTGTAATAACATCAAACATCCACATCTGCCTATCCCAGGTCCTGGGTAAGGACTCGATAGGTAGACAAAAATGCCAAATCCAGTCTGAACATCTGGCTGACTGTGCGATGATCAATAATAATAATAATAATAATAATAATAATAATAATAATGTTGGAAGGGATCTTAGAGGTCATCTAGTCCAACCCCCTGCTCAGGAAGGAAACCCTATACCATTTCAGACAAATAGCTGTCCAGTCTCTTCTTAAAAACTTCCAGTGTTGGAGCATTCACCGCTTCGGGAGGCAGGTTGCTCCACTGGTTAATTGTTCTAATGGTCAGGAAGTTTCTCCTTAGTTCTAGGTTGCTTCTCTCCTTGATTAGTTTCCACCCATTGCTTCTTGTCCTACCTTCAGGCGCCTTGGAAAATAACTTGACTCCCTCTTCTTTGTGGCAGCCCCTGAGATACTGGAACACTGCTATCATATCCCCCCTCGTCCTTCTCTTTGTTAAACTAGACATACCCAATTCCAGCAGCCTTTCCTTATATGTTTTAACCTCCAGTCCCCTAATCATCTTTGTTGCTCTTCTCTGTATTCTTTCTAGAGTCTAAACATCTTTTTTACATCGTGGTGACCAAAACTAGATGCAGTATTCCAAGTGTGGCCTTACCAAAGCATTGTAAAGTGGTATTAATACTTCACGTGATCTTGATTCTATCCCTCTATTAATGCAGCCCAGCACTGTGTTGGCCTTTTTGGCAGCTGCAGCACACTGCTGGCTCATATTTAAGTGATTGTCCACTAGGACTCGGAGGTCCCTCTCACAATTACTACTATTGAGCAGGGTACTCCCTATACTATACCTGTACATTTGTTTTTTCTTGCCTAAATGTAGAACCTTACTTTTTTCACCATTGAATTTCATTTTGTTAGATAGCGCCCAGCGTTCAAGTCTGTCCAGATCCTCCTGTATCCTAAGCCTGTCTTCTAGAGTGTTGAGTATTCCTGCAGCTTGGTGTTATCTGCAAATTTGATGATTTCCCCATCTATCCTCTTGTCCAAATCATCGATGAAGATGTTGAAGAGCACTGGGCCCAGAACAGAGCCCTGGGGTACCCCACTACACACTTCCTTCCATGTAGAAGTAGTTCCTTTGAGGACCACATGCTCAGTACGCCGGTCAGCCAACTACGGATCCATCTGGTGGTGATGCTGTCTAACCCACATTTTTCTATCTTATCAGGTAGTAGGTTGTGATCTATTTTTTCAAATGCCTTACTGAAGTCCAAGTAAATTATATCCACAGCATTCCTCTGATCTACTAATTTTGTCACTTGGTTAAAGAATGCAATAAGATTTGTCTGGCATGATCTATTTTTTGACAAACCCATGTTGGCTTTTAGTAATGACTTTGTTTGCCTCTAGGTGTTCACTGATTCGTTGTTTGATTATCTTTTCCAGAATCTTCCCAGGTATTGAGGTCAGGCTGATAGGTCTGTAATTTCCTGGGTCCATTTTTTTTTCCTTTTTTGAAGATGGGAACTACATCAGCTCTTTTCCAGTCCTCTGGTAGTTCACCAGTGCTCCAGGATCTTTGAAAAATATAGTTTAATGGTTCTGAGATCACATCTGCCAGTTCCTTGAAACCCTGGGGTGTAATCCATCTGGTCCTGGTGATCTGAACTCATCTAGGCTGGACAGGTGCTCACTTACCATTTTCCTGCCTATCTTAACTTGTTTTTCTATTCTGTTTTTTATTGCACTATTTTTGGTAGGTTGGTCTGTTTTTTCCCTTTGTGTAAAGACAGATGCAAAAAATTAGTTAAATAGTTCTGCTTTCTCCCTGTTACTTGTCACCTTCTTGCCACTTTTCCCCACTAATGGACCAATCATTTCCTTCACTTTTTCCTTGTTTTTTACATGTTGAAAGAAGCTTTTTTTGTTATTTTTCATTTTGGTCGCAAGCCTTAGTTCATTTTGAACCTTAGCTTTCCTCACTTCATCTTTGCAGGCTCGGGCTATTTGTTGATATTCTGACTTAGTTATGTGCCCCTCTTTTCACTTTAGTGTCCACATTATTGGACACTAAGTGAACTGAAATATTGTAATTGAAACCAGACAAAAGTTAAAAACAGGATATAAATGTTTTAAATGATTGAGTCATAACTAGCAATTTATTAATTTGAATTTGGTATAATAACTAAGGGAAACAGAGAGGAAATTTTTGAGGATGTAAACAGATATACGGATAAGCGTGTTACTGGACTATGTATTACCCAACCATCATGTTGCTTCCGTAAATACCTGAAGTTTTGTAAAAATGAAAAAATAATAAAACTTGTTTTAAAAAAAGAGTGGATCACATCTGGCTAAAACTGCTTGTTCTTCCACAAGGAATGCACTTTTCATCCACCTCTTATTAATTCTTTTCAAGTGGACGTTTGCATATATTTTAGTCACAATATCTGTTAGAGAAATGGGCCTGGAATTGCTGGGATCCTTTTTAGTCTGCTTTTGATATAGAGGAATTACACTTGCCATCTTTGACCCAAATGGGCATGGTGGATATTATTTATATGTGTAAATGTATCTGTCAACGGAGGGTCCCACCAGTCGGGATATTTCTTGAATTCAGCTGGTAGAAAATCCTCTCCAGAGGCTATATTGCTCTTCAGAGCTTTTATAATGAATTTGATCATGAGAATGTTAAGGCCAAAAATAGTTGATAAGTTGCCTAACATATTTGTAGATTTTTAATAAAATGGTTGGTTAATATTAGCAGCCCCTAAAAGGTTCATAATACATATATGTTTTATCATCAGTAGGAAAGGGAATCCCATAGGACTTAGTTTATAAATCTGAGATTTGTTCATGATTGAGGATATGATTATTTTGGCTAAGACCGTATAAAAAATGTGAGTTTTCCATCAATACTGCACATTCTTATTGTACAGAAGTTCATTTGATTGAACAGAGAGCCTCTCCTTGCCTTCACAAGTGTGCAGCAGAAGACTCTAAGCAATTGGGATGATGTCATGAAAAGACAGGTCTCTTTTGATCCTTGCTTCCTCCCAACTGTATATCCCAATCCTTATTTATAACACTTACAAATACCATGGTGAAAAGATTATTTGCAGCAGAACCAGTTCTTAAACACCCTGATCCTGAGGAACCTTTCATCATCCAAGCTGATGCTAATGATGTTGCGGTGGTCACAGTCCTCCTACAAAAACATCTAAGGGGAGATCTGCAGCCCTGCACCTATACTTCATGAAAGCTTTTGGGAACAGGGAGGAGATGGGCTGTTTGGGAGAAAGAGGCTTTTGCGGTGATTGGGCGTTATTAACTTGGCACCATTTCTTGGAAGGGAGTAAAGTCCCTTTCGAAGTATAGACTGATCATTATTATTATTCAAAATAATATTGAATTACCTAGAGAAAACACGGTTGGATCTATTGCTTACACACCAACACCCCACTCACTTTACAGAAAGGGAAGGACAAACACAAACCTGTGGGACTTTGTAGGTGCCTGCTAATGTTGACATCTGGATGGAGCTGTCTCTCTCAGCTGCATCAACAAGAGCCAAAAGCATCTCCTTGCTTCCACAGCTGTAGTTGGGAACATTGGCTTCCCCAGTAGAGAGCATGTCCAGCAAGGCATCTGAAGTGCCCAAGGTGTTATCATAGTTGTCATGGATCTTGTAGCCAAGTGTGAGATTGTTCAGGAGCTGGGGATTCTCCCTCAGCAGTTCAATATTGCAAATCTTGGGTAGTAATATTAGCTGTCCATAGGGTAAACTAGTGTAAAACCATAATCAGGTTAATATTAGCATCAGCAGCAGCAACAACAAAAATACTTTTTCTTCATTTAATCATCTTTTTTGTCTACAAACTAGCTGAAACATAAGCCAATATTGATCCAAAACTAGAGGCAAATGATAGTCACCCATCTCCCTTTAATATTGTTAATGTTGAGGATGAGGATAGTCCTCAACAAGGTTTAACAAATCAGAAATATACATTTATTTTTAGCAGTACTAATATTTATAGGCCAGAATAATTCAGTCTTTAAAGAAGAACCACCATTAAAGGAAGGAGATTTTTGATAAGTGACCTATGGAAGCTGTTCTAAAAACAAGTCATCTACTATTCCTTTAAAAATCAGACGTTGCATACCAATCAGTTATAAAAATATGAAAATTGTTGGGTAGAGGAAATTGGAACCATTTCAATCATTACTTTCAACCAAAGTCAGTATTCCAGTCGTGAATTTAGGATGGAACAGAGAGAGAAAAATAATGTGGATTTCTTTCAGGTTACATTTGTCTCATGTTTCTACTCTCAGAAAATAAGGCAAAAGAGAGAGGCTGTTTTTAATCAAAAGGATTCAAAAAATTTGTCAGTTCCTGCAAAATAAGAGTAAGTAAAATAAAAAGAAAAAAAGAAGAGTATTAGAACTGCAAATGGAGGGAATGAAACTCCATCGCATGACTTACGGCTGAATCTGACTAGGAGGAGCCATGTTGAAAGGTAATGTTGCAGGTGCTATTTTTGATGCAGAGATGACTATACCAATGAGAAGATCTCCTGGCCTATAATAGCTCCATGGCTTTTCTCCATCCTGGTGGTCCAAATTCAGTGGGCACTTCATCCTCAGCTTCCCAGAGAGTGGCTGGGACAGCAGCAGCACCAGAAGTAGAAGCAGAAGCAGGAGGTCCATAATTCATGGGGCGGAATCAACCTCCTTCCTCTTTCTAAAAAAAGAATTAGAATTCAAACACTCTGACAGGGTGGAATATCCAGTGGCTTTCCTAATTCAAACAGAGAAATCAAGATTCACCTGAAAGAGAGAGAAAATATATTCAAGAGCACAGCTCCTGTTTGTTCTGTAATGTGAGTCACAAAAAGCATAACCTGTGATATTTATCCTTTTCTAATGCAAGATCCCTTCCATGTTGCTTCAGTCGGATGTTTACATCACAGGAAGTCACTGGAGACCTAGGAGAAGAGGTCTCAGAGACGGGGATGGTGATGATTGAAGTGAGAAGGAGCTTCTGCTCTTGGGACTCTGAACTTCTTCCATGTAAAGAGGGGTAGCTGGAGAAAAGCACATGAGAGGAAAGTCACAGATAGACCCCTTGGGGCAGTGTTCAGTAGTGGTCTTAGTCTTTCCTGTTAGGACATATCCAGAAAGTCATGCTTTATGGAGAAAGTTCAACAGCCAGGAAAGTGACTTCTGCTGTCCTTCAATGGGGTCTCTTGCCTCCAGAGGCTGCTAGGGAAGGTCACCCAGAGTTATGGACTTTGGTGCCATTCTAGGTGGGTGACCCTTAACTCTAGTGCTGCCTGTGCTTTATCTCAGCAAACACTCAGTATACTTGAACCAGTCTAATATTAAGAGTTTGAGATTTTCTTTTCAATGAGATCTCCATGTATCAATCCTAATTTGGAGCTTATTTTATAGTTCCTTGTAACTGAAGTGAAATTTCATTTGTCATCTGTTCTAGAAAGATCATTTTTTCCATGATAGCTGGCTAGGAGGCAGGAAAGTGACAGCCTTGGATAGCACCTTTGGCACAGAGAGAGAAAATTGTAGTATGGGTAGAAATTTTAATTTCCTTGACACTTTCTGACTTGTCTTTCCATACTGATACAACGAGAGCCATTAAATTTTGACATTTCTTGGTTTAAATAAAACAATTGTGCTGTTATGTCCCATCCTCTGTTTTAGGAACCTGACTCCTTTGTAATTGATCCTTGTTGTTTTAAAAGTTCAAGTCTCGACATTTGATTCTGCTGAATACGACACTCAATTTTGTTGTTAGTAGTTGGTTATCAAAATTGTCATAGTTCTCAATCAATTGTGTTTGCGCGTCTATTCCTGTTACTTTTAAAATTGTATATGGTTTAGTTAAAGTCACATTTTGATCATCAGGAGTCTCAATAGGTTGTATATAAAATGGCGTAGAATCTTCTTTAGTGTTGGTTGATTCCTCTTCTGTTGTTTTTTTTTTTTTTGGTCTGTAGGATACTCAAATGAAGTCTGGAGGTTGGTTTGTAAGTTCAAAGCAGGGTTTCTGTTTTTTATTTCTGTAGTAATCTCTTTTATTTGAACGCATATTTGCTCAGTGGCTTCATAGATTTTTTCCAATATAAGTTTACAGTTGAGCTGTAAATAGGGTTTCTCCATTTCAATAGTAACTAGAGACACTCCTGTTATCTCAGTGCCTGCCTACCAGATCTTTGGTGGCTCCAGATACCGGTTGTTCTTTTTGAATGCCAAGTGGATGTGTAACATGGTTTCTTTTGTCCATGATGTTACCTGCCATGTCTCCCTGAAGCCTAGTTGTGCCCAGAGGGGAGGAAACCTCTCCTCAGTTGCAAATGTGGCCACCTGCTTTGTGGGTTTGCCTCAGGTGAGAAGCCAGGGAAGTGGAGAAGGTTGGCTGTGGTCATCCATGGTTTACTATAGGCTCTAAACAGGTTGCACCTAAAGCTTTCTTTTGTCTCAGGGGGGTTGCAAGAAAATTTCTCCAGCCTGCTGAAGTATTTTGTGTGAATGTGGCCCTTACTAGAAGATAAGGACTTCAACCAGATTCAACCTCCAGAAATAAACCATGATTAAATGTTGCAAGTGTGAATGCAGCCATTGGTGAAGTGAGCAGGTTAAGTGGGTTGTATGACTATAACCAGAGACAGTCTGGTGTAGTGGTCAAAGTGTCAGACTAGTAACCAGGAAACCACGAGTTCTAGTCCTGCCTTGGGCACAAAGCCAGCTGGGTAAACCTGGGCCAGCCAATCTCTCAGAGCCCTGGGAAAGAGGCAATGGCAAACCGCTTCTGAAAAACCTGGTCATTATGGTCTTCCTGATTACTTTCACACACAGCCAGTTGAGGCTGTGGGACTTCCTGACTCTAGCTTCAGTCTTGCAAAACCAGCCAAGGGGACTATAATTTGCTAAACATGGGCAGATTTTTTTTAATCTGGTTGTTCTCTGTAAAAGCAGCAGGAAAACTCCAATCCTGATCGTGACAGCAAGTAACAAATCCTCATGAAGGCTGCAGGCAGGCCGATGAAATTGGGGTCCTGGAAGGGCGAGAGGGCTGTAGGAGGTGTTGTCCCTTCCTGTCAAGGGCAGGGAGGGCGTGCTGGAAAAGAGGAAGGCAGGTGGAGCCCCTTCATGATTTGGCTCAAGCAGCCTCAGCCATGGTTGGAAAAGGTTTCTTTCAGGGAGAAGCCTTCCAAGCAGACAACAAGGGTGGGAGAGCAGCAGTGACATCACAGCAAGGGTGGTTCCACAGATTGGGGGGTCCAAGTTAATGCACCCCCTTCTGTTAGCAGCACAGTGCAGCATGGATGGTCAGGCAGGAACCCCTTCAGGAGGCGAGTCCCAGGCACCTGCAGGCTAGGAGAGCCCAACTGAGTCTAGGGTGTTTGAACCCCTGTTTGCATTTGGCCAGGCTCAGCACACCCAGCATTGGTGGATCTCCCTCAGTCCCCTTTGCAGGACTCAGTTGCAGAGACCCTGCAAGTGTGTTGTGTGTGAGTGTCCCACCAGGTGGCTGATAGTTGTGTGTGGTCTACAGAATAGAACTGAGTCAAACTCTGTTAACCATCATGGAAGCGTCTTCTTTCCTTAACCTGTTTTGGGGAGAAATCCTCTTTCCTGAGCTGGGTGGAGTCATCAGCTGAATTAACAGGTGAGGTTCACAGCTCCTGTTTAGGCCATCCAGGCTCAGGACAGCAAGTGTTAGAGTGACACCCACAGAGGTACCACAAATTGTATAGTAGAATCATAATTACTAACCACCCTGGCTGGGGTGGTGGTGTCTAGTGGTGCCCCTCTGGCTATTCTGTTGGACCCCCCATGGCTCTACTTCCAGCCAGAGGGAGAGTTCCAGCTCTCTTCTAGCTTCCAGCTTCCCTCCCATCTCTCTTCTATTCTATCCAATTTCACTGCATCTTCCTCCTTTTTATCTGTTTTTAGTTTCCATTTCATATTTTCCTTTTGTCAAAGTCTTGAATTTTTCCTTCATTTTAAATATAGTCTTTTGTGTTGTAACGGCCTGGGTAATGGGCTGTGTGCCGTTACAACACAAAAGACTAATGGGAACACAGCCAGCACCTCAGCTACTCAAGATGTTATGAAACAGCCGAACAATCCACAAACAATAACTCCAACACAGCCAACCAACCCACCTACAGCAACTAAGCCAGCACTCCACACACCCCCACCAATATTTATAGAGAGACAGCAGCTCCGATCACACTTTGCTTGCACAAGCACAAAGCCGAAGACACCAGCCTGAAGATGATGAGTCGGACCTGGTCGAAACATCGCCAAGATACTCTCAATCTTACATGGGAAAAGACCCGAATACGCCAAGACCTGCATACCTGTACCCATGAAAATCTACGAAAACAAATATATATATATATATATATATATATATATAATATATATATATAGTATATACTAATAATAGGATATAGGTACTGTATATATACTCTCATTTCATTTTCTCCTAAAAGACAGAAGATTTTGCCTTCAACTCCTCCAGCTCTGAGCCAAGACAAAAGCCCCGCCCCTCTCTCTCCCTAGTGGGTGCCTCTAGTCCTGGCCTGCCCCTGTCGTCGTGGCAACCCAGAAGCAGCCAATCAGGAAGGAGGGCAGAGACAAGGGTTGCCTGGGAGCTCAGCCACCAATCAGACTCCTGGAGAAGAGGCTGAATGAGCAAAGACAAAGGGGGAGGGGAGAGGAAAACGTCCAATAAGGAGAGAGAATTAGAGAGTTTTTCCTGTGATGAGAAAGAGGCAGAAACTGCCAGAGATGCAGAGGGAGGGGAGGCCGGAGTCCTGGAAGGGCCTTTCCCCCCACCCAGAAATCCCTGCAATGGAGGGCTTCTCCTCCGGGGGGGCTTGGGCAAGGGGGGGGCAGGGGCTGCCCAGGAGAGCCCGGCCGGAGGGACTTTGGGGGCCAGGAGGGACCCCCAGGATGCCCCTTCCTCAGAGCCCCAGAGGGCCCCTCCAGGGAGACCCCCCCGGCCTTTCCCTCCCCAGCAAAGCCGGATCCCCCTTGGGAGACCCAGGCCCTGCATGGCTTCTCCCCCCCAGGAGCCTTTCCTGGAAAGACACGAAGAGGAACCGGAGCCTCACAAACCCCCCTTGGCTGCCTCTCCCCCTGAAATGCCACTCCAAAGCCCATCATCCACACTAGCCTCTTCCCAGAATGGGGGGAGTGAAGGGTTCCCCCAGTTCCCCTCCTCCTTCCTGAGCCTTTTCTATGGGCAACGTGACACGTCTGGGCTTTGCTTTCCCCCCTCAGGGCCCCATGTGTGGAAGGGAGTGGCAGTGGAACATGGGTCCTTCCCCTCCCTCTCTTCCTTATGTGGGGGGAAAGGCATCCTTTATTTCTCTCATTTATCTCTCTCATTGTCTGTACATGGGTGTGATTTTTTTTAATTATGTCATGTCCTGATGACTAGCTTTTAAGTAGCACATTTTTTAAATTATTTTATTTTATCCTGGTCCCACTATTGCATCAGTCTTTTTCTATTGCTGCCCTTCAACATTAACTTTCAAAATAAAGTAAACTTTGTTTTTAACTCAGTAGGAAGCTATTCCAGTTCTGTGACATGTTCAGGCATTAAGTCGTCCCCGGGGTTTTCTCTTTAACCGCTGTGCCCACAAATATCAGCTTTCTTTTTCTTCAGCCACAGGTGCCGTGTATTCCCTCTGGGGCCAATTTCAAGCATGGAGCTTCCCAACCTCTCAATTCTTGCTGAAAGGTTTAATTCTAGCTCTGCCCTCTCATTTTGAATCCTCTGGGGATTATTCCTCTTTCATTCCTCTCCAGAGAAGGGCCCAACAAACTCTGAGTCCCAGAACTAGTTGAATTAGCCGGGATCTCTGGTGAGAGGGAGAGTTATTATTATTATAATCCTCAAAGTTTCCGCTCTGCTCTTTGGCCGAATCCTCCAGGGAGACTTTGGGCAGAGACAGATGGAACCAGCTGCAGTTCTCTGCTTCTCTCTCTGACCCGGGAGGCCCAAAATGGAAATCTTTCCTGGGGGAGAACTTGGCTTTAGGCAAAAAGCCTCACTGGGAGATTTCAGACTTGGGACTTCCCTCCCCACTCAGGATCAGGGCTGTCTGTCTTCCTCCACACCAAAGTGGGCCACCCTGGGGGAAATAAGAGCTGAATGCCAATGCAGCCATGTTGCTGCCTGCTGGGGTCACCCCCCCAAAAGACCCCCCCTTTCCATCTCCTCTCCCCAAATGGGAGCTCTTTCTTCAGCCCCTCCTTGACTCCCTTGTGCCCCCACCAAGCCTCTCTTTAACGTAGAGAAGTGTTGGGGGTCCTGTGGCCTTCCAGATGTGGCTGGGTAACATCTTCCCCTCTGGCTGGAAGCCTCTCCCCCTTCGATCCTGCCCCAAGGGGACCCTGCAGTGCTTGGGCCGGATCCTCAGGCCTGCCGGAAGTGGCCTCCATTTTGAATCCTCCGAGGAGTCCTTGTAGAAATGGCGGCTGCTTTTGGAGCTTCCCACCCTGATCCTCAGGCTGTTGGGAGACTGCAAAGCTCTCCTGGCTCTTGCTGGGCTTGGGAAACCAGACCCTGCATGACGATGGGGCAGCTTCAGATGAGCTTCCTGAAACCTTTTCCTGGCTTTGACCCCCCTCACTCCCCCCAAATCCCACATTTCTTCAATAAAGAACACACAAAAAAGCTGGAAGAGACAAACCTTTTCATCTTGCACTGCCCCGTCCCCCGAATTATGTGCTAAAACTAAACTCCCCACCTCTGCCCTCAAATCTCTATCCCCGTTAACACTTTGCTAAATATACTGCATGCCTGAAACAGAAGAGCAGAGTTGAAAGGGACCTTGGAGGTCTTCTAGTCTAACCCCTGCTGAAGGAGGAAACCTCACCATTTATCCCGTCAGACAAATGGTTGTCCAATCTCTCCTTAAAAACCTCCAGTGTTGAAGCACCCACAACTTCTGCAGGCAAGTCGTTCCACTGATTGTTTTGTCAGGAAATTTCTCCTTAGTTCTAGGTTGGTTCAAAATCTTAATTTACTTACTTAAGTAAGTTACTTATTTTGACTCTAGAGAGTCAAAGAATGGAAAGAAGGAAGGAAGGAAGCAAAGAAAATTTTGCTCTGTGTTGACAATGCTGACTGTGATGTTAGTGATGCTCAACAGCCTCCCCCCCATATGTGAGGAGGGCCCCTCCCTCAGAAGAGAGGTTTCTGATCCCACCCAAGGCTGCCCTGACTGGATTGGGTTGGGGGCTCTGCCTCCCCTTCTCTCTTCCAGAGCCCCCTCCCTGCCCTTGCCAGGAAGGCCCACAGGCATCCTATAGCCTCTCAGTCATTCCTGGCTCTCCAGGACCAGTGATTAATTGCCCCATCCCCCCAGTTGCCTTCATGAGGACTTGAAACATATTCTCCTTGTCAGGATGGGGAGATTCTTGTCACCTCTCTGCAGCACAACCAGCTGCAAAAAAAATGGCCCAATTTTAGTGAGTTGGAGGCCACCTGGCTGGGCTTGCAAGAACAGAGCCAGGCACAGCAATGGCTTGTGAAGAGAAACAACAGCTTCTCTCATCTTGTCTATGTTGCCGTGCTGGATAGCCAGGGATCCCGAATCCAAAAGCAGATCCTTTAAAAGTTTCAAATTCTCCGTGCAGACATACTGTATTGGCCATCCCACAGATGGTTTGGGGGAAATCTAGGTGAGTTCACACAACACCCTTAACTTCTGGGTAAGTTTACACAACACCTTTAACTTTTAGGTTAAGGAAGGAGAACTGCTATGTTGGCCTAATGTACCATGCCAAAATCTATATAATTTGGATACTGGGTTATCATGATGATCTGCTACATACATTTGCACAGGAGAAGGTTCCCAACTATTGGAATGTATGAAATGAGATAAACATGTTTTAAGATCCCAGTCCATATTGTCAGGGGCTTCATGGCTGATCAAAGATGAGTCCCCTGCTCCTTCGAGGTATGTTTGGAGATGCAAGGGAGAAAGAAGCCACTTTTAATCTGGTTCCCTCTGAAGCCCAACATCTTTGCCCCTCCCTGCAGCCAGTGCCAGGCTGAGATGTGTCCAGCTTGCTAAAACTATTGCAGAAATGCCTGAAAAAACCTGGATGACCTAAACATGAACTGCGAACTTCACCCGTTAATTCAGTTGATGAGTCCACACAGCTCAGGAAAGAGGGTTTCTACTCAATCTAGGTTAAAGAGAGCCTACGCTTCCATGATGGTCAGTGGAGATTGATTCACTCAGCTCAACCACCTGGTGGGACACTCACACAACACACTTGCAGGGGCTCAGCAACTGAGTCCTGCAAAGGGGACTGAGGGGGTCCCACCAATGCTGGGTGTGCTGAGATTGGCCAAGAGCAAAGAGGATTGCAAACTCCCTGGACACGGTTGAGCTCTCCTAGCCTGCAAGTGACTGAGACTCACCTCCTGTGGGGGTTCCTGGCTGACCATCAGTTCTGCCAACCAAAAGGGGGGCCTTGACTTGGACCCCCATTGCATGGAACCCCCCTTGCTGTGATGTCACTGCTTCTCTCCCACCCTTCTCGTCCGCTAGGAGGACTCCTCCCTCAAAGAAACCTTTTCCAACCATGCCTGAGGCTGCCTGAGCTGGATTGTGTAGGGGCTCCACCTGCCTTCCTCTTTTCCAGCAAACCCCCTACCCTTGACAGGAAGGGACATCAACCTCCTGCAGCCCTCCTGCCCTTCCAGGACCCCAACTTCATTGGCCTGTCCGCAGCCTTCATGAGGACTTGAAACTCGCTCTCGTGATAAGGGTTGGAGTTTTCCTGCTGCTTCTACACAGAGCAACTAGTTCTTTTAAAAAATCTACCCGTGTTTAGCAAATAGGAGTCCACTCGGCTGGTTTTGCAAGACTGTAGCCACAATCAGGAAGACCCACAACCTCAGTTGTCTCTGTGTGAAAGCAATCAGAAAGACCACAGGTGACCCGATTTTCCATAAGTGGTTTTCCATTGCCTCTTTCCCAGGGCTCTGAGAGGTTGGCTGGCCCAGGTTTAACCAGCTGGCTTTGTGCCCCAGGCAGGACTAGAACTCATGGTCTCCTGGTTACTCGTCTGATTCCTTGACCACTACACCAGAGTGGCTCTGATCATAGCCATACAACACATTTAACTTGGTCACCTCACCAATGGCAGAATTCACATTTGCAACTTTTAATCATGGTTTATTTTTGGAGGCTGAACCAGTGAGCCAGTGAATTGTGAATATTAATTTAGCAGGTGAACAATCATTGATAACAGAAATAAGCTGGAGACACTTCTTGTAAGGACCACATTCACACAACATACTTCAGCAGGCTAGGGAAACATTTTTTGCAGACACCCAACCTTGGGCGAAAAGACAGCTCTAGGTGCAGCCTCTGGAAAGCCTGTAACAAACCATGGATGACCCCAGCCACCTCTCCTCCATTTTCCTGGCTCTCACCTGAGGGAAACCCACAATGTAGGTGGTCACATTTCCAACTGAGGTTTCCTTCCTTCTGGGGGGTACAACTAGACTTCAGTGAGACAGGGCAGCACAACATCATGGGAGAGAGAAGCCTTCTTACACATCAGGCTGGCATTCAAAAGCAACAGCCAGAATGGGAGCCATTGAAGATCTGCTAGCCAGGCAGTGAGAGTGGAAGCTGAGAACTGAAGAGTGGGACAACTTACAAATGATGGACTTGGGATATTGGTCATCCTATGGTCCTCATTGTAAGTATCAACCTGCCCATCCCATCAGCTCCCTGGCCACTCAACCCCCCCCCCCCAGTTCTCCCTTCTAGGCCAAGCTGTCCATATTGACATCCCCCCTCCAGATAAGAAACATAATCTATCAACAATTGACCAAGATAAACCAGAACACAGGGACTCCAATCTATAAGCACTTGGAAGTCTTCTAGGGAGGACAAACAAAGCCTCAGAGATGGGAATGTCACAGGAGCTGCAAAACAGCAAGTGCATCTATACAACCAGAGGAACTGCCTAAACCAACTTCCGGGTGGTTGTGGCAAGAAATCAGGTCACACCATCCACAGCACTGTGGGTGTTGCCACCATCTCAACTGCAGACCTAACAGCACAATTGTTTTATTTAAACCAAGAAATGTCAAAATTTAATGGCTCTAATTGTAACAGTCAAAGATCCTGGAGCATTGGGGAACTACCAGAGGACTGGAAAAGAGCTGATGTAGTTCCCAACTACAAAAAAGGGAAAAAAATGGATCCAGGAAATTACAGACCTATCAGCCTGACCTCAATACCTGGGAAGATTCTGGAAAAGATAATCAAACAATCAATGAACGAACACCTAGAGGCAAACAAAGTCATTACTAAAAGCCAACATGGGTTTGTCAAAAATAGATCATGTCAGATAAATCTTATTGCATTCTTTGACCAAATGACAGAATTAGTGGATCAGATGAATGCTGTGGACATAATTTACTTGGACTTCAGTAAGGCATTTGATAAAGTAGATCACAACCTACTACTTGACAAGATGGAAAAATGCAGGTTAGACAGCATCACTACCAGATGGATCCTTAGCTGGCTGACCGGCCATACTCAGCGTGTGGTCCTCACTAGAACTGCA